>NC_066627.1:16337789-16937789 GCF_025201925.1 Gopherus flavomarginatus | reverse complement strand
CTTTTGCAAAGCCAGCTGCTTCCTGCTCACAGGCAGGGTGGGCAGGAAAGTTTTCCCATGAGCCCTAGGGCTATAGCAGCCATATTGTGGGGTGCTAGGGGGTCTGCAGGCTGCAGTGTGGATGCCAGATCCCCAAGTTTGAGCCTGGGTTAGAAAAGCCCTTGGGTTAAAATACCACACGGATGCCCAAGCTCAGGGTTCCCAACACAGCTTGGCTGAGTGGAGTCCCACTAACCCTGGGCTTACCCTGCAGTGTAGACGTACCCTTAGGAGCAGGGGAAATTTGGCAGCACAATCACTGGGATTGCCAAGCGTTCAAAGAGCTCTAAACCCCACCTACCTGGGCAGAGCACCTGGATGTTTAGCATGGCACATCGGTGTCTAGGGCATTGCCAGGTTCACTCGGGCAAGGGGATCCCCTCCAAAACGCTCTGCTTTACATGAATGACTAACAGACGGGCTCAAAAATGGCTGGGCCACAGCTGGGGCGAAGAGAAACTCGCCGGGGTGGGGGTGGGGACAAAGCTAGGGAGATTTAAATGCTGTATGCTACGTGACAGAGCGACACTGGCACCCTCTACTGGCCGAAGCCTTCAGCGAGGATAAGCCCTGAAATCGCTACAGCGGGGGTGAGTCACCCACAGGGGGTCCGTGCTGTGCTGGTCTCACGTTCCCATCTCATACCCACCTCCCCCTTTCTCCCCTCCAGCCAGCAATGAAGACAAGACTGGGTCCAGGCCTCCTGCTGCTGATTTTCCTCTTGCCAGCCTGCCTGACTGCGGCCGGGAGAGAGACGCCGTACAAGAAGTTCCAAAGGCAGCATGTCGACACCTCTGGGAGCTGGGAGCCCGACCCCAACCGCTACTGCAATCTCATGATGCCGCGGAGGAACATGACGGTGTCCTTCTGCAAAGATCTCAACAGCTTCGTCCACGGGGCGCTGGCAATGATAACCGCTGTCTGCGGCTCAGGGGGGACATGGCATCACGAGGACTTTTACTACAGCAACTCTCCCTTCCAGGTCACTGACTGCCAGACAACGGGAGCGTCTCGCTGGCCCCGCTGCATTTACAGGGGAGACATCTGCAGTAAGAGAATTTGTGTTGCCTGCAAAAATGGGCAGCCTGTGCATTTTGCCCGGCCGTCGGTGTGCGGTGGCCCATGAGCCGTGGGGCAGACATACAGCCCTGCAGCTGTTCCTGGGTTTTGGCAATGCTGGCAGCCTTGGGCGCCCATAGCTGCTGGACGCCATCCCCATCCTCCTCCCCAACAGAGTATTTGGGCACCTCATTGGAGACAGCAACAAAGACTGTTGTTCCTTTTTCTATGGCAAATTATAACTGCCCCCTCCCCTGCCTGAATTGGCTGCTGCCCCCTAGTGACCATTATGCAGTATAGGCGCCCCTTCCCCACCCCCACCTTCTGCTGTCCCCTAGTGCCCATTATACAGTATAACCGCCCCTTCCCCACCCCGAACCTCTGCTGCCCGCTAGTGCCCATTATACAGTATAGTCACCCCGTCCCCACCCCCACCCTCTGCTGCCCCCTAGTGCCCATTGTACAGTATAGCCGCCCCTTCCCCACCCCCACCCCCACCCCCATCCTCTGCTGCCTCTTAGTGCCCATTATACAGTATAGCCACCCCTTCCCCGCCCCCAGCCTCTGCTGCCTTCTAGTGCCCATCATACAGTATAACCGCCCCTTCCCCACCCAGAACCTCTGCTGCCCGTAGTGCCCATTATACAGTATAGCCGCCCCTTCCCCACCCCCACCCTCTGCTGCCCCCTATTGCCCATTATACAGTATAGCCACCCTGTCCCCACCCCCGCCCTCTGCTGTCCCCTAGTGCCCATTATACAATATAGCCACCCCTTCCCTACCCCCACCCTCTACTGTCCTGTAGTGCCCATTATACAGAATAGCCGCCCTGTCCCCACCCCCAACTCTCTGTTGCCCCCAGTGCCCATTATACAGTATGGGCACCTTTTCCCCATCCTTTATCCATGGAGGGGGAGGCGGAGAAGGGTCAAAGTGCAGAGGAGATGTTACCAGGCTGAGCCCTGGATGCTGTTTTCTCTTGCTTCTTCCTGGAGTAAAATACTTTTTGCAAATGCAGAATGGCTAGGGAGATGTTTGTGGGGGATTTGCTATAGGCAAGACAGCACTCCCTGTTTCCACTGCTTCAGTAGCAGCAGACAAACATGGCGGGCAATGGGACATGGTGCTCCTCTAAGGGGCACCAGCTGCCATCCGGCCCCAGGTTAACTACTGGCTGGCTCAGGGGGTGGGCAATGGAACATGGGGCGGGCAATGCAACATGGGGCCTTTCTTCACCGAGTGGCGGGGGGTGCTGGTTTCAAACAATTTTCCTTTCCCATGTGACGCCAGGTGGGAGACAGCACGTGGGAAAAGCTGGGTGTGAAAATCTCCCAACACGGTGCAAATCCCCTTGGGTTTGATGTTTCATATAAAATATGCCCACTACACAGGGACAAACCAAAGCACCAGGGCCCAGGCAGAGCTGCAGCATGTGGAGACACCATCAGCCCTGGTAGAGGGACGGCAAAGCTGGGAAATTCATGGCAAGCTGCCAAACGGCCCATGAAAGATATGAACACCGGACCCCCCACTTCACAAGCCCAGGGCAGGAACCCCTGGGCTACAGGATTGTGTTGTCTTCAGGGGTGGCTCTAGGCATCAGCATGCCAAGCGCGTGCCCGGGGCGGCAAGCCACGGGGGGCACTCTGCCAGTCGCTGCGAGGGCGGCAGGCAGGTTGCCTTTGACGGCTTGCCTGCGGAAGGTCTGCTAGTCCCGCGGCTTTTGGTGCACCTCGCGCGGGCGGGCCACTGAATCTGCGGGACCGGGGACCACCCGCAGGCAAGCCGCCGAAGACAGCCTGCCTGCCGTGCTTGGAGCTGCAAAATACCTAGAGCCGCCCCTGGTTGTCTTCCTTAAACCCCCTCCGCCCCCGCATCTAGTCCATCTTCCCACTGGGGTTCTGGGGAGGCTCCCGGCCATGCTTGGTGGGGCTGCTCCAGACGGAGGGCTCTGAAAATAGGATCCCGTAGCAGCCAGCTCCCCACACACACTAGCCTCCCAGTCCAGATGTGTCAATCCCCAGATGGGTTTGGGGCGGGTGAGACAAGGAATTCTTGGCCCGGGCCCCCAAAGCACGGGGCTCCTGGCAGGATTTTAACCCACAATGGTGGAGGTCATCACCCGGCCAGCCAGCCCCCGGGAAGTGCTCCCACGTGCCCCCCAAAGGAGGTATCTCTCTCGTTCCTCTCTTAGGGGAGCTGGCAGCTGCGCAGGCAGCTGGTCCCTCCCGGCCCAGCACAGGCACAGTTGGGCTCTGCCGGCGGCGGGGTCAGCACCGCCGTTACAGTGGCTCCAGTGGAGCCAGGGCGCCAGGCCCACAAAGGGTTAACCCAGCCCGGGCCACAGCCCAGCAACGTGAAGTCACCAATTTCCTAGAGCCCGCTGAAACACTCAGCAGCCTGCGGAGCGCAACGCGCAGGTGCAGCAAGGACTGCCTGTTGCAGGGTGTGCTGGGAGTTGTAGTTTACATGCCGCTGTGTTCCGCAGGGGCCCTGGGACCTGCGCTGCCAGCTGCACTACTAGTCCCAGAATGCCCCGCGCCACGCTACGAGCCACTCTCGCTGAAGTAGTCTGGGCGGACCAAAAAGTAACCCCCAAACAGGAAAGGGTCTGGTGCGGGGCGGGGGTCCTGGCGCTCATCGCGCTGCGCGCCCCCTCCCCCGTTCTCCTGGGGCCGCCCCCCAGCGGCTGTGATGGCCGGGGCCCCTGGGCACTGTCTCGACCCTGCACTTTGGGGTGGGGGGTGGTTGTGGTGCCTGGGAGCAGGGGGGGCAGTGACAGTGGGTCCGGTCAGCGCTGGCTGCCGCGCCCCTGGCCAATGGCAATGCCCGGAAACTGCCTCCCTGCACTCCGGGGAGGGGAGGGGAGGGGAGGGGGTGCAGCCCGGTTTTGCGCCCACCAATATGTTTGGTGCCAGGCCCACAAATAGTTAAGCTGGCCCTGTGCAGGTTAATTTCCTCGCACGAGATTAAACAATCAGAGCTCACGGCTGTTGCTAACCAGGGTTTGAACCCGTGACCACACGTGAGAAACAACATGTGTAGCCCAGGACATGGGAGCTCCCTGTGCTTGGCTAGATGGTTCTGTCTCAACCCACTTGTGGCCTGTCCTGGTGCCAGAGGTGTTTACTGTACCAAGCAGCCACAACTTTGTAATGGAGATAGGCTGATGGTCTTTGTTCTGAGCTGTTTGACTTTACGTTTAGCCAGATCCAAACACACTTTGCTTGCTCAGGCCCAGTTTACCAACAGATCCACATCATCCTCTAGCAGTGACCACCCACCCCCTTCATTAGTTACCATCCCCCGGCTTTGCTGCAAACAATCTGTTTTTTCCAGTCCATTGATACAAACAGTCAATAGCCCAGGAGATCCACCTGGTCAATAGGAGGCCCAACCCGGCAAGAGCCAAGGACCCGAACCCGGACACGGTGTGGCCCCTGGAGCTGGGTGTCATCACCTGCCACAATGAGGGCCCTGATCTGGTCAGGGTCTGGGCAGCAACCAGCACAATGGCGCCCTGATCTCGGTCAGGATCTGTGCAGCTGTGACCTCTAGCACCCCCGCATGCCACCTGGCAGAAGTCCCTCTGTTCTGTAACTCCTCTGAGGCCCAACACACTCACTGCCCGTAACAGGGTACTGTCACAGTATTTCCCCGCAAGGCGTATGTCATAGCATTCTTTCTCAGATCTGAACCTTAAAGAGTTCAGAAAATGAGAGACTAGCATGAATTTCCCTAAGCTTAATTACCAGCTTAGATTTGATAGGCTGCCACCACCCAAAAATATAGTGTTTTGGGGCACTCTGACCTCCCCAACCTTCCCTGGGGACCCCAAGAACCCAGATCTCTTGGGTTCTTAAAACAAGGAGAAATAAACCATTCCCCCACCTTCCCCCTCTCAGAACTTCCCTCCCTGGGCTATCCTGAGATACTGATCTAACCTCTTAAATCACCATGCAGAGAAGCATCTCCCTTCCCTTCCACAAAGAGGCAAATAGATTCAAGGAAAACAGAGAGAGATTTTATCTCTCCCCCTCCCGTCTCCCCACCTGTCCTGGTGAGTTATCCCAATCCCCTGGGATAAAACAAGGGAAACAGAGAAAAAACAATCAATCAGGCTCTCTAAAAAGAAATCTTTTAATAAAAGAAAGGAAAAAGTAAAGAATTATTTCTATAACTTCAAGATGTCAATATACAGGGTCCTATAGCTTACAGATGCCAGAAAGAGACTTTCCCCCCAGTACCAATACAAATCAAAATATTCCCAGCAACTACACATATAAAAGTTAACCAGCCAGATCCACAAATGCAAATAGTGTAAAACAATTAAAAAGCCTAAACCGCCTGGTTTTTACCTTCTATTTGAAAAGAAACTTAGAGAGCCTGTAATGTCTGGTCTCTCTCAGACCCTCCGAGAGCAGAACAAAGAACAAAGAACTCACACCCAAACTTCCCTCCACCCGACTTTAAAAGTATCTTGTCTTCTGATTGGTCTTCTGGTCAGGTGTCCAGTTTCCTGCTTGTAACCCTTTACAGGTAGAAGAGACATTAACCCTTAACACTCTGTTTATGACAGCATAACAAAGGAAAGCTGGTGACAGACTGCTCAGTAACACCATGGCCTGACGTAGGCACGGACGGTGCACAGAGTTATGTGTCTATGCCGCACAGATGGTCCTCACATGTGTTTCAGGAACAGATTTGATCTACGAGTTCATCCTGACACAGGAATGTGGCTTTACCACTCTGCCTGAGGCCAGAGACTTGAGATTTACATGCGTCTGAGTCAACAGAAAAAGTCAGCTGAGAGCCAGGTGAGGGAGCCAGGAGTGTGTCGACTGATTGGAGAACAGTCAGCAGGCAGAGACCTTTACCTAGGGGTGCCTGTCTAAGAGCAACTGAAGGGGAGACATCTCCTTTGTACCCATCACTCCAAGGGGCTGACTTTGTCCATACAGTGGATCCCCTGCCAAGCGGGAGGGTGATCCTGAAAAGTTGCTTTGGGTCAGTGTCACCTGCTGGGGGAGGGGCAATCCAGAGTGCTGAAGACTCATGTCCCCTTTTACCTGCCTCTGCCTGGGACACCCGCAGGGAACAGCCGCTTCGTGTCTATGCATTAAGCAGTCCTGAGCCAAAGTTTCAGGTTCAGGAGCCTGCCTGCAGTGCCACAGCCGTCCGCTGGTCCCCCCCAGCCTTGGTTAACTCTTCCCAGCCCCGATTTTCCTCAGATGTATGTTCTGCACCGTTCTTCTGGGCAGCTCAGATATTGAAGATTCGTTCCCCACCCCCCCAGGAGGGTCAAACCAAGTCTGTTCTTTTAACTGGAGCAGGGCCGGCGCAACCTATTAGGCAACCTAGGCGGTTGTCTAGGCCACTGACATTTGTGGGGCGGCAACCACATGGTCGTGAGCAGTATTTTGGGGGCGGGACCTGCCGGTGCTCCTGAACTGGAGTTATCAAATGATTCACATTAAACACAGCGCTGGATGGGTTCAGATTAAAGATAAAGCAAGTAATTTTACCGACTCAGTGAGAGCTTTCAAGTGAGTTCGAGCATTGGGCATGAAAGTCAGGAAAGACAAGAGAAATAAAGATAAAACACTTCCCTGCAGCAAAAACTTAACAAGCTAGACGTGGCTGAAGGGAAAATCCTTCCCACATGGTCCCAGCAACCTGGCAAACCAGATTCTCAGGTCAGGATCAACTCCCAAAGCCAAAAAGCTGGTCCCTTTGGCTTCTTAAGGGACTGAGAGATCATCTGGGATGTTTTTGCCCCCTTTAATAGTCCAGTCACCCTCTGAAATGCAGTTTCTGGAGGGTTACCCCAGTAAAGGTCATTTCCACTGTGAGAACGGAGACACGGGGGCTTATGGGGACAGAGCCCCCGTTCCTTGGCAAAGACAGGCTATTTGACAGGTGAGGGCCTATCAAGTTTGCTTACTCCTGACCAGAGTCATTGGCTTGTGCTTTGTCTTTGTGAACCTGGTTTAGCCTGCCCCCAGGCTCGCCTGGCAAACACGTTGCAGTCATAACCTCAGCTCATATTCATAACTCTGGTCATACATTCCATGCACACTCTCCACATACATATTACCCATCAGGCTGTCATTAAATGCTACCTCGCATGGCATCATTGGCATGGAGATTATTACAATAAGTGCAGGGTATGAACACAGGGACTCAGGGTCACACTGAGGTGCTTAACCACGGGTTGTCGCTGGCTGAAAGCAAGTTGAGTCACTAGGAAGTGAGGTTATACTTGTGCGTGATCTCTGACCATTTTCTGTCTCTATTCTCTTTGCTTTGTGGCACTTGAAGCTCTGTTCTTTAGTTCTAAATGTAACTGGTTTTGTTACAAATTCATCTCCCTGCCCCTAACTGTCACAGTATTTCTCTGCAAGGTGCAGCAAAGGAAAGCCAGTGACACACTGCTCAGTAACACTATGGCGTGACGTAGGCACAGAGGGTGCATAACAAGGTATGTGCCACACAAATAGTCCTCATGCGTGTTTCGGGGACAAACTTGATCTGCAAGTTCGACCTCATTACAGGAATGTGGCTTTACCGCTATGACTAAGGCTGGAGACTTAGGAAGTTATGTGCATCTGAGTCAACAGGAAAAGCCAGCTGAGGGCCAGGTGAGGGAGGCAGGAGTGTGTCGGCTGATTGGAGAACAGTCACTGGGGCAGAGACCTTTGCCTGGCCTGTGTAAGGACAGTTGGACTATAAGGAGAAGGGGAGAGATCGCCTTTCTGGCCACCACGTCGAGACATAGCACCTGGGTCTCTGTAGCTTTGCACAACAGGTCTCTAGCCACGTGGGAGAAGGACACCAAAAAGTCACATTAGGTAAGACAGGGAGCTTCGCTGTGGATTGTGGCTGGCTGAGGGCTGTTGAGTCACTGGGGACAGAGGTTGTACATATGTTTTCTCTGTGACCATTTTAGCCTCTGGTCTCTCTGCTTCATGGCACAGAAAGCTCTTTTCTTTAGTCAGGACTGGACCCTGGTTGGTTATAAATGCACCTCAGTGCTGTGATATTGACGAGAGGGCGGAGTTACCAGCAGAGGCACCAGGCTGGCCATGTCCTGGCTCTTTGGAGATGCTGGCCTGGGTGATTTCTCGATCTGTCTGGGTGGCCTGCTGCAGGAAGACGCTTCTGAAGATCTGGGGAACTGAAGAGCCCCAAGGGTTACCTGCAAGGCAAGGCCAGGGTGCGCCAGGACCAGAGGAGTGTGCCAGGCCAGCTGGCTGATGGGAGAGGCAGGGAGCAGACTCATTTTAGCAGCTGCAAATCTCTCTCACTTTGAGGCAGGGTGGTGATGGGGTGACTTACAGCTCCAAACACCTGAAGAAACATCACAGCAGCACCAGCACAACAGGGCCCTTGTCTCGGTCCAGGTCTGTGCAGCACCTGGCACAATGGGAGCCCTGATCTCTGGTTCTCGGCAGCGTTTGGCACAATGGGGACCCTGATCTCAGTTGGGGTCTGTGCAGCACCTGGCACAATGGGGACCCTGATCTCATTCAGGGTCTGTGCAGCACCTGGCACAATGGGGACCCTGATCTTGGTCGGAGTCTGTGCAGCACCTGGCACAACGGGGACCCTGATCTCCGACAGGGTCTGGGCAGCGCATGGCACAGTGGGAGCCCTGATCTCTGGTTCTGGGCAGTGTTTGGCACAACGGGGACCCTGATCTCAGTCAGGGTCTGTGCAGCACCTGGGACAATGGGGGCCCCGATCTGGCCAGTGCCCAGGAGGTTCCATGGAGGAGGCAGAGCCTCACCCCACGTTGTATCTATCCATCTCCCCCCTCTCTCCCCACAGCAGGTTGATCCAGTGACAGACTTGGCCATGACCCTGACGGGAGTCTTCCCCGCACTTCTGCTGCCCCTCGTCCTGCTGGTCACTGGTATGGCCCTGGCCCGAGGGGAGTCGCGCTATGAGAAGTTCCTGAGGCAACATGTGGATGCCTCTGACCCCAGCCCTCCAGATGCCCGGCGATACTGCAACCTCCTGATGCGGCGCCGGGACATGGCCACTGCCCACAAGTGCAAACACGTCAATACCTTCATCCATAGCAGTGCCGACCAGATCGAGCCCGTCTGCAGGGACGGCGGGGAGCCGGCTGGAGGAGACCTGCGCCTCAGCGAAGACCCCTTCCCCCTCACTGTCTGTGAGCTCCAAGGAGGATCTGATCCCCCCGACTGTGACTACAGTGGGTCCAGTAGCACCAGCAGAATCGTCATCGCCTGCGTCGATGGGGAACCAGTCCACTTTGAGACACAGGTTGAGAGCCAGGCAGGGGAGGAGGATGAGCTATGATCCCTCTTGCTCCCACCAGGTCCTGCATCCAAATCCAGACCTTACCAGGATCAACCCCAAGTCCTCCTTCGATCCAGCCTCCGACTCTCTTTAGATCAACCCCTGAATCCTCCTTCAATTCAATCTTCGACGCTCCTCAGATCAACTCCCAAATAATCCTTTGATCCAACCTCTGACCCTACTCAGATCAACCCCTAAATCCCCCTCAGATCAACACTCAAATCCTCCTCAGATCCAACCTCCAACCTTCCTTAGGTGCCAGCTCTCTGGATAGGCCTGTCACTTTGTTCTGTGTTTGTGCAGTGCCAGGCACACTACAACTGCAATATGGATTATAAACCACACCCAAGGAGTTTTATGGACAGTCCTTCCATACTGGGGTTTGACTCTGGTTTTATCATTAGCCCAGACCACTGGCTCAGGTAGGGGTGGGGGTTTCCAAATGGGATCTGAATGCCCATCTCCTATTAACTTCCCAGAAGAGCTGTCTCTTTCTAGTCTCTGGTCTCAATGAGAATTAGACGTGGAAAATTCTCAGTGACAGCCAAGCAGCCACATCCATGCTCAGGTTTGAGGAACACGGCCTGCTGTTCAGAAGCACCAAACAACCAGAACTTCTGCTGACCCAACAGGAATCTATGAAGCCTAGCAGCTCTGGAAAATGATGTTTAAGAAGATTTTTCACTAGGCTTCCTTGAGGATTTGAATCCAGGAGTCCCAATATACCAGTGAACCCACAAGAACTGAAACTTTAGGAAATGGTTCTCAGCCCTGAATTTTTGGTCCCAGTCTCCCTAGTTCCAGTTCTTGGCCTCACCTCCATTTCCAGTAGCCAAACGGTGCCATTGCTTGAATAAAGTCATTATTCATTACAGACCCCCTTGAAGACCTATTCAGAAATCAACCCTACTGGTGCTTGATCTGCAAGGAGGCCTTGTCTCTTTGGGCTCTGCCACGGTGGTTGTAACTCAGAGCCCCCTGAGATGTGGCCATGAGGGTTTTGGGTGAACACACCCTGAACTCTCCCACCCTCCTCCCCAGTGGTCAACGAGTTACATCAGTGTTGCCAATTTAATAGTTTTACAATCCCCACCCTGTACATTTGAACACCCAGTTGTATTTCAGTCCCTGGGGAAAACACTGCTTTGGGCTGAATCCTGATTCTAAGAGGTGAAAACTCAATGCACAGAGTTTGCCTAAAGTTTGTGGACAGGAGACTATGGTTAATTGCTGCTAGTAGGTGTCATTCAGCCATGCCTAGAGCACAGTAGGTACTTAACAACTCAGGTGTGGCGCTTCACAGCCAGCTGACAGTCCTTTGGTATGTCTACACTAATCCCCAGGGCCGCCCCGGGCGGGGAGCAAGTGGGGCAATTTGTCCCAGGCTCCGAGCCCTGCAGGGGCCCCCATGAGAGTTTTTCGGGGCCCCTGGAGTGGAGTCCTTCTGTTCTTTCGCTCCGCCCCAGGCCCCCCGCCACCGAAGACCCCATGCTTCCTGAATCCTCTGGGTGGCCCTGCTAATCCCAGGCGCTGATTCAGGTTTGAGTCACGCTGCCCCTTTCCATCCACACACAAATCAGCTGCAAAGCTAAAAGATTTTCTGTACTGGACTTGTCTAACTGTTTCTTTGCTATCCCGATCGCAGGACCGATTCGCGTTCCACGTGGATGGAGTACAGTATTGCTTTACCCGCATAGCCCAGAGGTTTCACAGTTCCCCCACGTTAGCCCACCAGGCCATGACTAGCACCCTAGATACCTTGACCCTCTCTGATGGGCTATCTAACCCCGGAGGGAAAATGGTTACACCACAGACAACTCAAACGAGCAGGGTCTGTCGCAGAGGGAGCACTGTGCTAATTTGTTTCGAAGCTTCTATCTTTCAGCCTCCGAACCAGAACTTCAGGAGAACTGGTACCAGCTGAAGAGTTATAAAAATACCATGCTTATAACGTCGTGACAAAGTCTGTGTTCTGTGTTGCATGTTCTATGTTGTCTCATGTTCTGTGTTCTGTGTTTCATGTTTTATGTTTGTCTTGTAGACCCCGCCCTCTCCTTACCCCTCCGTCTCCTGCCAAATTGTCAGTCACATACCTATCCCCATGGTGGTCACCTCCGTCCAAAAGCCTGGGATAACTACTCCCTTTACCAATTTTTTACCTTCCCACCAAATGTTGTGATTTTCATCTAAATGTTGTACATGAGAAGGACTGTTTGATGCTCATTGTTACATCCTCCGGTCAATATTTGGATATGTATTTCTGTTACTGCGGACATGCTACGTGTAATGAGAATCCGGAATTGTTCCAGCAGTTGAAGCACTGGAATGGATGAGTGGAAGCCCGCCGTCCCCCTTTGGATGGTCACCACAATTTGAGGTGACCAAGGGGCAGGAAATGTTATGTAAAGCCTCCACTCAAATGCGATTGTAAGATCTGTAACTTGTATCGAGTTCTGCAACCTTTCTGCAGACTTTGTAAATTCAGTGATTGTTAGCATAGCCTTTAAAGTTTTGTAACCTTTGCAAGCTCTGTAACCTTTTCAAGTTACCACTTGTATGAACTTCCAAGCTTTGTAATATCCCATCCCTCAGAGAGAGTGTGAACGAAGGACTGTGAACAAGGGCGTGTGGGGGGGACTAGGCGGAGAGGAACTGCAAGGAGAGAGGAGCGAGGAGCCAGGTGTGTCTGATACAATCTGCCCTGAGAAGGCAGTCATGAAGTGCTGTAAAGTAAAGAAGAACCTGGTATGCATGAAAGGAACTGGTCTGGGAATGCTTCTCGGTGATGGACACAGAAAGGAAACTCAGTGTACATGACAGGAGCCGCCCAGTTCCAAAATAAGAGGAAGAAGGCATGTACACAAGCCCCTGCTTCTTCACCCTCTCAGCAGCCTGGATTCGTGACCGCAGACAGACACCCCAGATCTACCAAGCTTCTGCTTCTCGGCCTCCATGCTGTCTCCAGTAACTCTCCACCTGTGTAAGTGTGTGCTTGCATGAGGGTATGCATGCAGTGAACGCATGTGCGTGTATGAATAAGCCCCATCTCTTTTCTATCTGACCCAACAGCGGCACTGTAATAAAACTAATACAGTGTGACCCTGGGTTGTTTTTTGGGGAATTCAGGTAACATTTAACAACTCAGGTGTGGAGCTTCACAGCCAGCTGACAGTCCTTTGGCAGGTCTACACTAATCCCAGGCACTGATTCAAGTTTGAGTCATGCTGCCCCCTTTCTGTCCACACACAAATAAGTTGGCATGACCAGGCGATGACTTTCAGCTTTCACAGACGAAAAACAATGCTCCTTAGCCAAGAGCAAGCCTGGGCGTTCCCCTCTCAGGACGACAGCTGAGCTTCACTGCTGGCAGGGTAGGGAAGATGAAGCGAGACGAGCTGGGCCAGGGGACAAGAGGCAAGGCCTGAACTGATCGTGTGTTTTGTCAAAGCCGCTTTTTAAAAAACCCAAAAAGGGGACAAGTGGGCAGCATACTTCACCCTGCTCATTGTTGTGTCCCCGAATTAGTCAAACTGATTTTGGTCTATTCATTTCTAGTTCCACATCTTCTGTGTTCCACCACGCATGATTTCAGCAATCCTCAAATTATATCCGTGGGGCCTTTTTGCTTGGATGAATCCAGCTTCTTCGTGTGGGTCTCTTGCACTTGTTACAGCATTCAGCATTGTTAACGCCTTGGCCTGTTTTTCATGGTGGTTGTAATGTCTCACGCACTTTCCCAGACTCTTTACATTTGAACTCTCAACAGGGGTACACTTTGTATGCCCTGTGATCACAACAGAGGTCAAAGAGACATGACTGTGGAGTGATGCATCAGGGACTGTGTAGATTTACAGGGGTAGTCAATTATGTTTTGTCAAGGTCCAGCTTGCTTGGTCAAGGTCTAGTCAAGGTCCAGACTCCAGAGAAAATAATAAAACAATAACAATAATAATAATAAATACATAAAAAGATTTTGGGGTCTGTTCAAAAGCATCTGGCAGGCTGGATCTGGCCTGTGACATGCCTGTTGAGTACCCCTAGCGTAGGTGGCTTAGCCAGCTGGCTTGTTGGCCTGGGGAATGATGCCACCTTTGGGTGTTAAGAGAGTCAGGGTCCCAATCCTGGCTCAGGCCTGTTCTGCAAGGAGGCTACGTTTGGGAAGAGGAGCAGACCCGCTTGGGCCACCACAGTCGTTAAGGCGGGATAAAGAGCCCTGGAAAGGCTGAGGGTAGGTTAGAAAGTTCTGCTTTAATTGGTGATGAGACTGAGTGCCTAACGCTCTACAGTTGGCTTGAAAACAACTGTCTAAATCAGTCACCCCTTCTCTTTACACCAAAGTGTCTGAAACCCCTGGCACAGGAGGCAATTGGCAGAAGTGGGATTTGAACCCACACTTCTAAAGGCACAGCCAGCTGGACCCTCCCACCCCCAGCTCTGGGCCAGTCCTGCCCCCGGCTGTGTCCCTAGCTCCCAGCCCAACACTTGGCCCCGTCCCCAGCATCAGCCCAGCTCCACTCCTGCCGCCACCCCCAGCCTTGGCCCCTGGCTGCAGCCCTACTTCCCGCCCCAGAATCACTCCTAGCTGAGGCCCCAGCCTCGGTCCCCTTACCACTGCCCCCGCCCCCTGAGCCATCGCAGAGTGGGAGCTGCAGACAAAGATACGACGGGCACAACCCCCAAAAGTTTGGGGCCCGCTGTTCTAGCACATCCTCTCTCATTTGTCTCCTTTCACATCCCAGCCTTTTCCACTTCCCTTCATACACATCTCTCCCATCCTGTGCCTTGTCTCGGAGCCCTTTCTGCTGGTAGTTACAGATTATTCCTGCATGAAAAATAACACTATTAAGTCTTTAATAAAAAGCCTGCACTAGCCCGAGGGAGGTGGGCTGGGGCTCTCCCGTCTCCTGAGTCTCTGAGAAACAAATCTGAGCACAGAGCACTGGCAGGATGACGGAAAGGATAAGAAGCAAAGAACTGGATTAGACAGACTAAAAATTAACTAAAGGAGTGATAGGATCTGCTGATTACACAGAAGTAACCATCCTAACATCAAGTATTGAGTCCAGCCCAGTATCAAAGGCGAATGTACAATAAAACGATTAACTATGTCTAAAGAAACAGGAATACAAAGTCACTCTAAGGCCACAGGTGGCTCAACACCAGGACAGTGTTGCTCAATTTGCCATTTATGAAACAAAATCCCTTGGAAGAACGATTGAAAAGAAGCCAGCCCTGGACGGAGGCAGGGAAACTCTCCACAGCCTTAGTACAGTGCAGACGCCATCCTGATGGAGCCAAGCCAGATGCTGTGGGTAACTAGAGATGGGACAGAGCCATTTGACACATTGAGGCTGAGCTATCAGCCTGAGCAACATCCTCTGGCAGGGAGTTCCGTGGGCTGATGGCAACCCCATGAGAGGCGGAGCCTACAGGGCGGAGGAAGCTATAAAAGAGCCAAAGATGCCAGAGTGACACAACTCTGCTCAGAGACAACACAATGCCTGCTGTCAGGGGCTAGTGGCCTGAGACTCACGGTGAGTGTGAGAGGTGTGGGGTCCACTCCCAGATGAGCCCAGCAGTGCTAGTTTTGCAAATTGCCTTTAGGCAGTAGCTAGATCTGGAACAAGGTGCAAACAGGATGGGTGAGCACAATTGTGAAGGTGGGATAAAGAGATCTAGAGAGAGCCCAGCTCCTCTGGGCCTGGCAGTTCAGAGACCCAGTATCCCTGGGCCTGGCAGTTCAGAGCCCCAGCACCTCTGGGCCTGGCACATCAGTTATAAAAGGAAAAAAAAATGGTTTGAGCTCCTGCACTTCTTTCATTACAAATTAAGCACTGGTGAAATCCCTCCCAAGAAGGGTACGTGGCAGCACACAACCAGCTGTAGAAGTGAACTGTTCTCTGGTTGATGGCCCAGCTTCTAGCTCTGTTACGGATTCAAATCCTGCCTGGCTTAGATTTGACATGCTGGTTTGATGTCCCCTTGTTCTTGTGTTAAAAATGGAAGGTCTCAATCAATCTCCTGTCTTTCATGTCACATCCCCTTTCAATTGTCTTGCTTTACAGTCCTAGCTTTTTTTTATCCTATCCCTACAGACATCTCAGCAGCACTGTTGCCTTCTCTCTGAGCCCTCTCTGGCAGTAGGTAGAGACTATTCGTTACTGACAAATAACACTGTCAGCTTTTTAATGAGAATCAGGCACTAACTAGAGGTTGCATTATCAGGGCTTTCCTGTCTCTGGGAACCAAACCTGAACCCAGGCGATTGGGTGGATCAAGGTATTTGCAGGCTAAATAGTTCACTGTTATTCTCAGCAGAAGACAGCCTGCCTAAACAGGTCTGCCGGCCTTCTCTTCTGACGCTAACACAGAGTCTTTGCCAACAATTACGACTTACCACTCAGTGCTTCCCAGGCAAGCCTATTCCATCCCCGAGGTAAAAGCAGTCCAGAGAAAATATATCAGAAACAACAGAAGACCCAAGACATGTGCTAATAACCTCACGGACGTCACCCCAGATGTCTCCAACTTTTCCTCTAGTGACTCCTTCAAACGCCCCAAAGGGGTCTCTTTTGTGCTGACAAGTTCAGAGCAGCCTCAGCGCAGAAGTAGCCCACTCATGAAAAGTCTAGTTAGTCCTTTGTACAGTTCAGGAATCTTCGATCTGGAGTTTCCAGGAGCAGGTCGCTGGTAGACAATGGGTCTCTCTCTCCAGGGCATAGCTTCAAAAGGCTGCAGAGAATGTGCATTTCCTTCTCGCAGGTGCTTTTTTTGGAAATCCACTTTGCACTCATTGTCCTCTGAAGCCCTTTCAAGTTCCTACTGCAATCCACAGATTGCACTAGTCAGTTGCCAGGAGGAGTTACATGCAATTCCACCAGCAGACATGCACAATTTCATTTGCAATACTCTGGACCCCGAAGGGATTAAACTAAATTCAGTAATTGTCTTAGTCCTGTAGGGTTTGGCTAGCATATTAAGAACATAAGAATGGCCATATTGGGTCAGACCAAAGGTCCATCCAGCCCAGTATCCTGTCTGCTGACAGTGGTCAACGCCAGGTGCCCCAGAGAGAGTGAACCTAACAGGTAATAATCAAGTGATCTCTCTCCTGCCATCCATCTCCACCCTCTGACAAACAGAGGTTAGGGACACCATTCCTTACCCATCCTGGCTAATAGCCATTAATGGACTTAACCTCCATGAATGTATCTAGTTTTCCTTTAAACCTTGTTCTAGTCCTGGTCTTCACAACCTCCTCAGGCAAGGAGTTCCAAAGGTTGACTATGTGCTGTGAGAAGAAGAACTTCCTTTTATTTGTTTTAAACCTGTTGCCCATTAATTTCCTTTGGTTGCCCCTAGTTCTTATATTATGGGAACAAGTATATAACTTTTTCTTATTCACTTTCTCCACACCACTCATGATTTTATAGACCTCTATCATATCCCCCCTTAGTCTCCTCTTTAACAAGCTGAAAAGTTCTAGTGTCTTTAATCTCTCCTCATATGGGACCCGTTCCAAACCCCAATCATTTTAGTTGCCCTTCTCTGAACCTTTTCTAATGCCAATATATCTTTTTTGAGATGAAGAGACCACATCTGTATGCAGTATTCAAGATGTGGGCATACCATGGATTTATATAAGGGCAATAAGATATTCTACGTCTTATTCTCTATCCCTTTTTTAATGATTCCTAACATCCTGTTTGCTTTTCTGACCGCCACTAAACACTGCATGGACGTCTTTAGAGAACTATCCATGATGACTCCAAGATCTCTTTCTTGATTAGTTGTAGCTAAATTAGCCCCCATCATATTGTATGTATAGTTGGAGTTATTTTTTCCAATGTGCACAACTTTACATTTATCCACATTAAATTTCATTTGCCATTTTGTTGCCCAATCACTTAGTTTTGTGAGATCTTTTTGAAGTTCTTCACAGTCTGCTTTGGTCTTAACAATCTTGAGCAGTTTAGTATCATCTGCAAACTTTGCCACCTCACTGTTACAAAACCTTTCATTTATCACAGGCTGGTTCTGTTCCCAGAGATTCCAGTCCCCGCACTGGGGGATTCCAACCAACCAAAGGAATTTAGCTTTGAAATAAATCAAAATTCTTGATTGGAATTATAATGGAAGAAAATGAAAATGAAGGAAAGAAAATATGATAATGTAAACTATAGAGAGGAAAGGGATGGATTGCAACCTGTAATACAAGATAATTAACAGAGTGATACGATCTGTTGATTACACAAAAGTAACCGTCTGAACACTGAATATCAATTCTAGCCCAGTAACAAAGGTTAATGTTAATAAAATTATTACCTAGGGCTAAAGAAACAAATCATACAGCCAGTGTAAGGCAGGAGGTCGCCCTGCTGACAGGAGGATATAGTTCAATTAGCCACTTGTGAAATAATCTTGCTTTGAAGAATGACTGGAAAGAAGCCAGCCCTGGACGGAGGCAGGGAAACCTTCCACTGCCTGAGTACAGCTCAAGCCCCATCCTGACAGAGCTAAGCAGGACCCTGTGGGTAACTAGAGACAGGAATACGCCCTTTGGCAGCCTGGGGCTGAGGTGTCAACCTGAGTAACAGCTAGTGGCTGAGAGTTCCGTGGGCTGATGCCAACAGCAGAGACACCCAGGAGAGGTGGAGCCTGCAGGGCGGATGCAGCTATTAAAGGTGCCTGAGGGCAAAGTGAGCCATCCTGGCTTAGAGAAGGTGCAGGGGCGTTGGTACGTGGCTTGTTGGTCTAGCGATATGAGTCTTGCTTTTGGCAGAAGAAGTCCTGGGTTCAGACCCTGGATGAACCCAGTTGTTGGGGTTTTACAAATGACTTGTAGAAAGTAACCAGAGGGAGGGAGAGAGAGACAGTGGGTGGGCACAGTTCAGAAGATGGAGGAAAGAGAATGATGGAGGCCCAGAACTGAGGCCTGCTGGAGTGGCTATGGATGGGTTAGAAAGCTCTATTGTGCTGGTGACTATATGGGGTGCCTAACTCCCTTAGGCTCTTTTGAAAACAGGTGTGAATGTTCTTCTTTCCAGCTGTTTTGTAAAGTTAATTTGCAAAGTCAAAATCTCTGGGCTTGTCCAGGATTTGAATGCAGGACCCCAGCACCCAACATGAGAATCATACTCCTAGACCAACTAGCCAGATAGGGAAAGAATGAATAGGGGCTTCTCTGAGCTCCCACTCTACTCAGGCATCTTTGCCTCTTTAATAACTGCCTCTGCCCTGCAGGCTCTGCCTCTCATGGGCATCTCTGGCATTAGCATCAGTCCATGGAACTCCCTGACCCAGGATGTTACTGAGTCTGTCAAAAGGCCCCTTCTCATCTCTAGGACCCACATCTGTCTGCTTGGCTTTTTCAGGGTGGTGCATCATCTGTGGAGGGTTTCCATACTTCCATCCAGGGGTTGCTTCTTGCTAGTCTCTCTGCAGGGTGAGGTTGTTCCATAAATGGCAAATTGAACAATATTTGCCTGTCATGGGGGCAACCTGCGGACTTACCCTGGCTCCGTTTGAACCTTTACACATAATTAACCATTTTATCATCCATTAACCTTTGATACTGGGCTGGAATTGAGATGCCTACAGTTGCTTTTGTGTAATCAACAGATCGTATCACTCCTTTAGTTACCTTAATTTATACCACGGAGTCACCATCTTCCTTCTTTGTAGTTCATATCATCGTGTTTGTTTTCATTCAGTTTCAGTTTCTTCCCGTAGCATTTGAATTAAACAGTTTTCATCTATTTCAAAGGTAAGTTCCTTTGTTTGGAGGATCCTGGTGCAGGGACTGGCTCCTCCGGGGGGAGAATGAACCAGGCACAGAAATTAACCGCTAGCCCCAGCTCCAGCCTTTGTGCTTGTTTGTCGGCTGAGCCACGAGTCAATGATTCCATCAGCCAGACTGGGGTTTCTCCCCAGTTGGTGATTTGGAAAAATTGGGCTTGGTTTTGATTTGCCGTGTTCATTGTGAATGTTAAAATTCCCAGGGACTCACCAGTTTAAAGGACCCCTTTTGCCCCTGGAGGCAGGGAAGGGGAATACGAACCCACGGCCTGTGACAGCTCTAACAACATCCAGCCATGTGCTGGACCAAGCTAATGGAATTGTGACAACCATCATTGACCCCAGTTATATCCTTTGGGGGCCGCTGTATGAACAATGGAATAGGGTGCGTGTGATTGTACGTGGGCGTGGCTACCCTGAAAACACAACAGTGTCACAGCTGCGCAACCGCAGCGCTGCAGTGTAGACACACCGACAGGGCCATTGCAAGGAAGTGTCGCGCCCTAGGCGAAACTTCCACCCTGCACCGCCTCCCCAGCTAACCCCCCCCCCGCCACGGCAGCTAACTCAGCCACCCACCCGGGGAGCCCCCCCACCATGAGAGCTAACCCCTCTCCTCCCCCTCCCCCCAGCAGCTAACCCTGCCTGGGGACACTAGCCCCCTTCTCCCGCCCCCCGCAGCTAACCCTGCCTGGGGAGACTTCCCCGCTCCCACCCACCCCCCGCAGCTAACCCTGCCTGGGTAGCCTGCCCCAGCTCACCTCGGCTCCGCCTCCTCCACTGAGCACACCGGTGCTGCTCTAATTCTCCTCCCCGCCCAGGATTGCGGTGCTGATTGGAGGAGACTTAGAGCTTGGCTGTGTGCTCAGCGGAGGTGAGCTGGGGTGGGGAGCTGTTCCCCTGTGCGCCCCCACCCCCGTTATTATGAGCAGCCCTCCCCGCACGCCTCCCCACCCACCTCACCTCCACCTCCTCGCCTGAGGGGACTTTTAGGCACCCTCAACCACTAGGCGCCCTAGGCGGCCGCCTACTTTGCCTAAATGGTTGCACCAGCCCTGCGCACCTATGTTACCCAGAGTGGTTCTCCCAGCAGCGTGATTAACCATCTCCCCAAGAAGCGGCTGCTAGGTTGAGGTGCATCTACACTGCAGTGCTGCAGCTGCACAGCTGTGATGAGCCAACACTGTCTCCACAGGCACATGGGTCGGCTTAACCAGGCTACTCAGAGGTGTGGATCTTTCACACCCCTGTGCGATGTAGATAAACAATTTTCTGGTGCCGTCCAGGCCTCTGCAGGGAGAGCACCTGACGTGGGTCTGCTCAGGCAGACTATGTGTGCTGAGGATAACGCAGTGAAGGCAGGGAACTGCTGGATCTGGAGATCCCCAGGGCCCCTCAGAGCCTTAGGGGGATTTCACAGACTAGTGTGTACAGAGGACGGATTTCAACATTCAGAGTCATTTTCAAAGGAGCCTATGAGAGTTAGGCACCCAATATAGTCATAAACACAGCAGGGCTTTCTAACCCACCCCCAGGCTGCCCAGCACCACTCAGTTACAGGCCCCACTCCAGCTCATTAGCCCACCTACCCCTGGCTGCCCCTCACCCCAGCTCTATCTGCTTTCCGAAGGTCATTTGCAAAAGGACAAACCCTGGGCTCATCCAGGATTTGAACCCGGGACCTCTCGCACCCAAAGCGAGAATCATACCCCTAGACCAACGAGCCAGATAAAAAAGTTTGTTGTGGTTTCCTCTCTGAGCTGAGATGTGTAACTCTGCCCTCCAGCATCTCTGCTTCTTCAATAGCTGCCTCCCTTTGCCCAGCAGGCTCCACCCCTCATGGGAGTCTCCAGGGTTAGCATTAGCCCACACAACTCCCAGCCACTGGATGTTACTCAGGCTGACACCTCAGCCTCAGGCCATCAAAAGGCTTGTTCTTGTCTCTAGTTACCCACAGGGTTCTGCTCGGGATGGTGCGCCGGCTGTGGTGGGTTTCCCTGCCTCCATCCAGGGCTGGCTTCTTGCCGATCATTCTTCCAAGCGAGATTGTTCCATAAATGCTGAATTACACCATGTTCCCCTGTCACTGGGGTGACCTGCAGACTCCCAACGGCTGTGGGATTTGTACCCTCAGCCTCAGTTAATCATTTTATCACCCACTGGCCTTTGAGCCTGGGCTGGACTTGGTACCCGCTGGTCACACGGTGATTTGTGTGTGATCAGATTGGAGCGCTCCGTCAGTCGCCTTTGACCCCGGCTAGTCCGTCATTTTCCTCTTCATGCTTCCCAGCACCTACTTCCATTCCTTCCTTTCCTTTTCCTCCCGTACCATTTTAATTGACAAGTTTTCATTTCCGCCAACAGCCAAGCCCTTGGGTTTATCAGGGGCGTATCAGCCATCAGCTGCCTGGCTCCACCTCCAAGGCCCTTCCCGGCCGACCTGTCTCCTCTCACTCCCCATCACTGGCTACCTTCCTCCGCTGGCCCCCTTTTCAAACAGGCCCAGTCCTGCTTCCTCCTGCACCTCCTCTCCCACCAGGGCTGCGCTCCCTGGGCACAGCGACAAAACCGTCTCTTCACCCTCCTTCAGATACCGCTTCACAACTCACCTTTGCCGGAGGCCCCCAAAAATCAGCACAGCAGTTTGACTGCTGAGGCCAATGCCCGTCATGGGTACTAACATCATCTGGGGGTTCCCTTGTCCTGCCCCATCTCTTTCCACCTCTCAGCTCTTCTCTTATGTTTTCATTGCAAGTTCCGTGGGGCAGGGACCCGCTTTTCTGATCTGTGTTTGTACAGCACCTGGCGCAAAGGGCAGGACTGCCCAGAGGATTCAGGGGGCCTGGGGCAAAACGGGAGAGAGGACGCTTGTACTCACCGGGCTATGCTCTGAGTCTGCGGCGGCAGTGGCGGTGGTGGCGGGTCCTTCACTGGCTCCGAGACTTCGGCGGCAGCAGGTCCTTCACTTGCTTCGAGTCTGCGGTGTCAGTAGCGGCGGTGTCAGGTCTTTCACTCACTCCGCGTCTTCAGCAGCACTGAAGGATCCGCCGCCAAAGTGCCGCCGAAGACCCAGACCACCACCAGGTGAGTAGCCAGGGAACGGATTCTTGGCCAGGGCTCACGGGGCCTCTCTGGGGCCCAGGGCCTGGGACAAATTGCCTCACTTGTCCCCCCCCCTCGGCGGCCCTGGCAAAGGGATCCTGGGCTCCCACTTGGGCATCGAGGTGCTAATGAGCGGAGGGGGCAGAAAGGCGTCTCTCCTCCCTGGGACGGCCTCCGACACTGATGAATGCCCAGGCCCCAGCTCTGGATTTCCTCTCCTCAATCTTGGCCCAGGAGAACTGAGGAGGCAGGTAAGAGATTGCAGGGAGTAGCAGGAGTTCCTGAAATACAGGGAATGGGGGAAGAGAAATAATTTGTATATTGACCTGGGTCTGGGGCTAGGTCCTTTGGGATCGAGAGAACCTTTTTTTCTTTTACTGGAGTACTGGTTTTCATAACCATTTGTCCCCATGACGAGTGGCACTGGTGGTGATACTGGGAAACGAGCGTCTAAGGGAATTGCTTGTGTGACTTGTGGTTAACCCGTGGGGTGAGACCAAAGTCCTCTTTGTCTGGCTGGTTTAGTTTATCTTAGAGGTGGAAAAACCCCAGCCTTGGTCTGTTACTGCCCTGTTTTAAGCAATTTGTCCTGAATTGGCACTCTAAATTGGGTCCTGCCAGAACCAACATAGTTACACTCCAGCTCTGGATTTCCTGTCCCTGATTTCAGCCTAGGAGAACTGAAGAGATTGTAGGGAGTAGCAGGGAGTTCCTGAAATACAGAGGATGGGGGAAGAGAAAGTCCTGGGTGGGGAATGCAGAGATGCAAAGAGCTCGGTCAACACACGCTATGGAGGATGCAACCCTCTGGCGAACCTGCCTGTCATGTGTCCCGGAGAATCCATCATGACCCTCGGTAAGTCATACCAATGGATAATTCCACTCTCTATTAAAACCCTTCAACTTCTGGACCGATGTGGAGAGAGGACTAGCAACCTCCAGATGCAGCAACTCAGCTGGAAGATAAGGGGGCAATTTGCTTGGGTTTATCTAAAGAAGAGTCTTGGGAGAGACTCACACATTGTGTCCAGTGATCCCTCTAATTTTTCCCACCCATGTGCGGAATGAATTTTCTTATGTGCACAAATATGGAGTTGATGTGTGGCGGGGGTGGGGCTGAGGGGTGTGGAGTGTGGGAGGGGGCTCAGGGCAGAGGGTTGGGTGCAGGGGGGTGAGGGATCTGGCTTGGGGTGTGGGCTTTGAGGTGCAGGCTGCCCAGGGCTCCCCCCAGCTCTCTCTCCAAGTGCCTGTTTCTGCCATGGCAGCTCTGGGGCTGGGCTGGGCTGGGGCTGGAGGAGAGGCTCCTCTCCCCACTGCGGCTGTAAAAGGAGATGAACGGGAGGGGACATGGCAGAGGCTGGAAAGGAATGACTGCCTAGAGAAGGCAAAAGGGACCAGAGCAGAGGGCCCTGAATGCTGGGAGCAAACTTCTGCCACTTGGGATTTTGAATCTATAAATTCTTATAGCTAAATCTGCAATGTAAACACTCCATCGGGAGCAGGCACTGCCCAAAGGCCAGGAGGGACTGAGGTTCTGGCGTGGGGCTCCTGTCTCTTTGGGGATGTCAGTTCAAACCCACCTGTCATGGTCACTTACAGTGGCTTTACACTCAGATATAAAGGGGCTGATGGAGGGAGCTATGGGTGCTAATGTGCACTAGAAAGTACTGCCCTTTGGGTGTTTAACTCTCTTATGAATGTGCTTCTAAATGCAGCCATTGTAGTCTTTACACATCTATGTGAGAAATACTTCTGAGGAGAAGCACTTAGCAGCAAGGGGATTTGAACCCATGTCACCAGAGAGACTAGAACTCACATTCCCCCCTACTGATTGACAAGATATCTATTTACCAGTGCGTGGGCTAGAGCCTAGATTGCAGTTCTAGACATAAAAGGTTCCGTGTTCCTGTCCTGTGTCCATTCCATTTTGTTTCACACTTTCCATGACCCTTTGTTCTGGCGATACTCGTGGATGGCCCCTTCAATCCTCTCTGATTCATTCATTTCTAACCTTTATCACAGCCACTTTCATTCATCTCCTTTTACAGTCCCACCCTGTTTAATCCTAGTGACATCTCTTTAGTCTTGTCACCTTCTCTTCAAGATCTCTGTTTCCAGATAGAGATTAGTCCTCCATGAAACATAGCCATCTTCATTAATTAAGGGAAATTTTGCATTAGCCGCAGGACGCTGGATTTCGGGTTTTCCCATCTCCTGAATTGCTGAGTAACAAACACTTAAATGGGAAAGTTGTTTTTATTCCCTGATGTAACATTTTGCACTGTACTTTCCAATTACTGCCTTGGTGAAGAATTTAGCTGCAGCTTGCCGAGGGGATAACATATTTCCAGCCACGGGTAGAGCAAAAACACCAGCTGCAGAGATGGCCACGGGTGCACAGTGGCTAGAAATGAATAGCACAGTAAGTGCCAGCTCTGTGATTGGTAGATTTAAGGGTATGCGTCTTGTTTTGGGGAGAAGCGGACTTGGCATCATCTGCCTGGTAAAAGCGGGTACAGTTCCTTTCTCACATGTCAAGAATTTAGAAAGAGCCAAAGTTTGTCTAAATGTAAAAGGATTTTTTTTAAAACCAAATCTCTTTATATTGTTCTTGAAATGTCTGGGGTTTGTCTGTAACATCGCCTGCAGCTTGGGAACAGAGGATAATCCTTCTGACCAAAGAATAGTCTGGCAAATGTTTTTCGGTGGTGCAAAATAAATGTATGATAATTTTTTCAGAATGTCATTGATAGAAGCTACCCCACCCCCATCCCCGAAGCCAGGTTTGTCCCTTTTGGTTCAGGAGGTGAAAATTAAACTTTGTCAGGAAAATGTTTCCGTTTTTTGAAAAACTGATTTTATTTTTGAGAAAAACTGAATTTTTTTTCCGTTAAAAATTGAAGGTTAATGGAAACTATCCCCATACACTCCCATCTGTCTATCTACACAAAGCCATCTATCTGTCCCCATAGACTCCTATCTATCTACACACAGCCATCTAACCGTCCCCATGCACTCCCATCTGTCTATCTACACACAGCCGTCTGTCTGTCCCCATACACTCCCATCTGTCTATCTACACACAGCCATCTGTCTGTCCCCATACACTCCCATCTGTCTATCTACACACAGCCGTCTGTCTGTCCCCATATACTCCCATCTGTCTATCTACACACAGCCGTCTGTCTGTCCCCATACACTCCCATCTGTCTATCTACACACAGCCGTCCGTCTGTCCCCATACACTCCCATCTATCTACACACAGCCATCTATTCGTCCCAAAAGACCCCCATCTATCTACACACAGCCATCTATCCGTCCCCATACACTCCCATCAGTCTATCTCCATACAGCTGTCTATCTGTCCCCATACACTCCCATCTATCTACACACAACCGTCTATCCATCCCCATACACCCCCATCTGTCTATCTCCACACAGCCATCTATCCATCCCCATACACTCCCATCTGTCTATCTACACACAACCGTCCATCCATTCCCATACACTCGCATCTGTCTATCTACACACAGTCATCTATCTGTCCCCATACACTCCCATCTGTCTGTCTACACACAGTCATCTATCTGTCCCCACACACTCACATATGTCTATCCAAATACAGACCTCTATCCATCTGTAACGACGCTGCCTCTGGCGAGACACAACTGAGGAGCCTGGGTAACAAAATGGAGGAACTAGAGCTACTGGTTCAGGAAGTGAAACTGGATATCATAGGGATAACAGAAACATGGTGGAATAGGAGTCATGACTGGAATACAGGTATTGAAGGCTATGCGCTGTTTAGGAAAGACAGAAATAAAGGCAAAGGTGGCGGAGTAGCACTGTTTATCAATGATGAGGTTGACTGTAAAGAAATAAGAAGTGATGGAATGGATAAGACAGAGTCTGTCTGGGCAGAAATCACATTGGGAAAGAAAGCTACTAGAGCCTCCCCTGAGACAGTGCTTGGGGTGTGCTACAGAGCATCAGGATCTGATCTGGATGTGGATAGAGACCTCGTTAATGTTTTTAATGAAGTAAATACTAATGGGAATTTTGTGATCATGGGAGACTTTTACTTCCCAGATATAGACTGGAAAACAACTGCTAGTAATAATAATAGGGCTCAGATTTTCCTGGATGCGATAGCTGACGGATTCCTTCACCAAGTAGTTGAAGAATTAACAAGAGGAGATGCCATTTTAGATTTGGTATTTGGTGAGTAGTGAGGACCTCATAGAAGAAATAGTTGTAGGGGACAACCTTGATTCAAGTGATCACAAGCTAATTCAGTTCAAACTAGATGGAACAATAAACAAAAATAGATCTGGGACTAGGGTTTTTGATTTCAAAAGGGCTAACTTTAAAGAATTAAGGAAATTAGTTAGGGAAGTGGATTGGACTGGAGAACTTGTGGATCTAAAGGTGGAAGAGGCCTGGAATTACTTCAAGTCAAAGTTGCAGAAACTATCAGAAGCCTGCATCCCAAAAAAGGGGGAAAAATTCATAAGCAGGAATTGTAGACTAAGCTGGATGAGCAAGAATCTCAGGGAGGTGATTAAGAAAAAAACAGAAAGCCTACAAGGAGTGGAAGATGGGCAGGATTAGCAAGGAAAGCTACCTTATTGAGGTCAGAACATGTAGGGATAAAGAGAGAAAGGCCAAAAGCCATGTAGAGTTGGACCTTGCAAAGGGAATTAAAACCAATACTTAAAGGTCCTATAGCCATATAAATAAGAAGAAAACAATATCTAAACAAATACTTTGCCTCAGTCTTTAATGAGGCTAATGAGGAGCTTAGGGATAATGGTAGGATGACAAATGGGAATGAGGATATGGAGGTAGATATTACCACATCCGAGGTAGAAGCCAAACTCAAACAGCTTAATGGGACGAAATCAGATGGCCCAAATAATCTTCATCCAAGAATATTAAAGGAACTGGCACATGAAATTACAAGCCCATTGGCAGGAATTTTTAATGAATCAGTAAACTCAGGGGTTGTACCATATGGCTGGAGAATTGCTAACTAGTTCCTATTTTTAAGAAAGGGGAAAAGGGTGATCTGAGTAACTATAGGACTTTTAGTTTGACATCTGTAGTATGCAAGGTCTTGGAAAAAAATTTGAAGGAGAAAGTAGTTAAGGACATTGAGGTCAATGGTAATTGGGACAAAATACAACCTGGTTTTACAAAAGGTAGATCGTGCTAAACCATCCTGATCTCCTTCTTTGAGAAGGTAACAGATTTTTTAGACAAAGGAAACGCAGTGGATCTAATTTACCTCAATTTCAGCAAGGCATTTGATACGGTTCCACATGGAGAATTATTAGTTAAATTGGAAAAGATGGGGATCAATATGAAAATTGAAAGGTGGATAAGGAACTGGTTAAAGGGGAGACTACAACCGGTCATACTGAAAGGTGAACTGTCAGGCTGGGAGGGGGTTATTAGTGGATTTACTCAGGGATCAGTTTTGGGACCAATCTTACTTAATCTTTTTAATACTGACCTTGGCACAAAAAGTGGGAATGTGCTAATAAAGTTTGCGGATGACACAAAGCTGGGAGGTATTGCTAACACGGAGAAGGACCGGGATATCATACAGGATGATCTGGATGACTTTGTAAACTGGAGTAATAGTAACAGGATGAAATTTAATAGTGAAAAGTGCAAGGTCATGCATTTAGGGATTAATAACAAGAATTTTGGTTATAAGTAACAGAGGAGGAGAAGGGCCTTGGAGTATTGGTTGATCACAGGATGACTATGAGCTGCCAATGTGATATGGCCATTAAAAAGGCTAATGTGGTTTTAGGATGCATCAGGCGAGGTATTTCCAGTAGAGATAAGGTGTTAGTACCATTATACAAGACACTGGTGAGATCTCATCTGGAATACTTTGTGCAGTTTTGGTCTCCCATGTTTAAGAAGGATGAATTCAAACTGGAACAGGTACAAAGAAGGGCTACTAGGATGATCCGAGGAATGGAAAACCTGTCATATGAAAAGAGACTGAAAGAGCTTGGCTTGTTTAGCCTAACCAAAAGAAGGCTGAGGGGAGATATGATTGCTCTTTATAAATATATCAGAGGGATAAATATCAGGGAGGGAGAATTATTTAAGCTCAGTACCAATGTAGACACAAGAACAAATGATATACACTGGACACTAGGAAGTTTAGACTAGAAATTAGACAAAGGTTTCTAACCATCAGAGGAGTGAAGTTCTGAAACAGCCTTCCAAGGGGAGTAGTGGGGGCAAAAGACATATCTGGCTTCAAGACTAAGCTTGATAAATTTATAGAGGGGATGGTATGATGGGATAGCTTAATTCTGGCAATTAATTATCTTTGATTATTAGCAAGTAAATATGCCCAATGGTCTGTGATGGGATGTTAGATGGGATGGGATCTGAGTTACTACAGAAAATTCTTTCCTGGGTGCTGGCTAGTGAATCTTGCCCACATGCTCAGGGTTTAACTGATCGCAATATTTGGGGTTGGGAAGGAATTTTCCTCCAGGGCAGATTGGCAGAGGCCCTGGAGTTTTTTCGCCTTCCTCTGCAGCGTGGGGCACAGATCACTTGCTGGAGGATTCTCTGCAGCTTGAGGTCTTTAAACCATGATTTGAGGACTTCAGTAACTCAGACATAGGTCAGGGGGTTGATACAGGAGTGGGTGGGTGAGATTCTGTGGCCTGCGTTGTGCAGGAGGTCAGACTAGATGATCATAATGGTCCCATCTGACCTTAAGTCTATGGATCTATGAATTCAGGACAAATTGCTTACAGCAGGGCAGTTACAGCCCAAGGCTGGGGTTCCTTTACTATTAAGGCAAACCAAACCAGCCAAACAGAGAGGACTTTGGTGTCACTCCACTGGCTATCCATAAGTCATACATGCAATTCCTGTAGACACTCCAGTTTCCCAGTATCACCACCAGCACCGCTCTTTATGAGGATAACTGGTTATGAAAACCAATACCCCAGTAAAAGAAAAAAGATTCTTCTGATCTCAAAGGACCAAGCCCCTGACCCAGGTCAATATACAAGTCAGTTCTTACCCACAAATCACACTGTTGCTAATCCTTTAGAATCTAAAAGCTAAAGATTTAGTCATAAAAAGAAAGAAATATAGATGAGAGTTAAATTGGTTAAATGGAATCAATTACATACAGTAATGGAAAAGTTCTTGGTTCAGGCTTGTAGTGGTGATGAAGTAAACTGCAGGTTCAAATCAAGTCTCTGGAGTACATCCACAGCTGGGATGGATCATTAAGTCCTTTGTTCAGAGCTTCAGTTTGTAGCAAAGTTCCTCCAGAGTTCAGAAGCAGGATTGAAGACAAGACGGAGGAGATGCAGCTGCCTTTTATATCCTCTGCCATGTGGAAGAACACCCCTTTGTTCTTTACTGTGGAAAATCACAGCAGCAAAATGGAGTTTGGAGTCACATAGGCAAGTCACATGTCCATGCATGACTCAGTTCTTTACAGGGAGAGCAGCCATTGCTCACATGCTATCTTGAAAGTCCCCAGGAAGACTTCTTATGTGGATTGGAGTCTCTCAAGGTCCATTGTTGATTAAGTGTTTCTTGATTGGGCACTTAATCTGCAAATTCCTTTCTCAAGAACCTGACCAAATGCTTCACTAATGCTACTTAGAATCAAACACATTGAGATACAAGTACATAGCCAGTGTTCATAACCTCAACTACAAATTGATACACAAATACAGATAGCATAATCATAACCAGCAGATCATAACCTTTCTATAGACAGCTTACTGGACCTCCTTTTTACAAGATTTGGTGCAACTATAAGACCCTGGTTTCAACAATGATCTATACGCACAGTTCATGTCAATAAAGTCACACCATCCCCATACACTCCCATCTGTCTATCTATGTACAGCCGTCTATCCATCCCCATACACTCTCATCTGTCTATCTACATACAGGCCCCCAAAGGGAGGACTTAATATCGCCCCCAAAGAATATCGGATTGTTGTAATTATATGTTCCAAAAAAATGGCAAGTTTCTCCACCTTCGAAGCAGTTTGTGTAGGAAATGTTTAGTTGCTTAGACAGCAAATGAGACTATTTATCTTCTTTCTTGAAACCCCTTACTGTTAAATCCTATAAACCTGCAAGCTGCAATCTAAGATCTGGAACACTTGGTCATATTTGGGGAAGTACTAAAATAATTACCCTTCGCCTTCCATTTCTAGACATACCAGACTCTCTCATATCACAGGAGTGTTTACCTTTCTGATCTTGTTCCAATGTTGGGGATATAAATCTGCAAACTTACCCCAGAATGATTTTGTACGGAGTTCATTTAATTCAGTGAATGAAAAACGGAATACAAATCAAACAATAACCCCGAAGTCTCGTTTGGCATTTCCTTCTCTTCTGCTGGAGCGAATTCAGGGATAAAAAGGTCTCTCTTTGGCTAGCATCAGTGACGTTTTCGAATAGCCCAGCTCCAATCTTCAGCAGGGTTCGGTTTCTTTCATTCACTCCCAAGTCTATGGACAGTTCTTTGCTGTTATATAGATTTTTTCCCTTCTTCTTCCAAAACAACCTTTCAGACTTGTTGGGCGTCTTCAGCAACAGCATCTAGGAATCTATGCAGCACGAAGCTGGTGGCACTATAAGAAATTTCACCAGCTGTGAGGGCACATAACACGGGTAGGACTTTCCTGCAATACTCACTAAAATCTGCTACCAACATCCAACTCTCAGTCATGGCCTGCAATTTAGTTCCCATTGAAGACGATAATAAAGCACTCATTGACTTCAAATTGAGCAAGACCGGGCTCCGGCTCAGTAATTCCCGCACATATTTGACTGTTAGATCTTTGGCCAGTGGGGTTTTTATCATGGCTTTCAGGTTGTTAACAGATTTTCCAGAGAGCTGAGTGAGTTTTGCAAGAGAGTCATCCTCCAGGCCGAAGCTCTTGGAATAGTCATGCATGCATTTCAGCAAGATGGGAACATTAAAAGCAAGACAGAGACTTTTGCTATAAGAACCAGGAATCGCAGCCATGCCTCTGGAGGCAGCTCCTGACAGGAGGGCTAATTTCCATATCTGCTGATTTAGGGCTTCCTTCTTCTTTTATAAGGTCTGTGGAGAAATATTCGGCAGGCTGAGCAGGAAAGTGTATCTCTTGTGACTGAGAAGTTCATGTTCCAAAGTGTCCACCAGGTCATGGAAATCGTATTTCTCTAGATCAAAGCTGGAGAGAAGGAAAACCATAGGAGAGATCATCCCTTCTGCTTCAAGGTGCTGTATGCAATTCTCTTTAATCGCCTCCAAGATTTTCTCCTCCTTGTAGGTGGAGAGTCGTTGCTTCTTGGCATTATACAAGTCAGCATCTACTTTGGAGCACACAAAGTAAAACTTCTTTCCCATTCCCCGAATCTCCTCTGCAAGCTTAGCATGTCTGGATTTGAAACACTCAGAAGAATGATGAAGAAATCATAGCTGTCAAAGTTTGCTTTTTCAGGATATTAGTCTATCTGCAAATCTGGTGTTTCAACTCCTGGCATGTCCCAGAATGTTACTTTGAGGTATGTCGGGTGTGGATAAGGAGTTGGCTTCCTTGTTGTTTCTGTCTCCCCAGTCGCAGCCGCGTTTTCATCCTCGTGTCCCACACCCCAGATGGCATTGATGAAGAATGATTTTCCAGCACCTGTCTCTCCTGTGATCGCAATATTTAGTGTGGCATTTTCAAATGACTCCAATTCCTCCTTCATTTTGCAAGCTGCTTCTGATGGGTCTTCAGTTTCTAAATGAGCCAGGAGGTTTCTGTAGCTCTGTAAACACATCTCGACAACTTCCTTTTGGTATGAGTCCAGATCTGTGGCCATCATGAAATTTGTGAGAGCTGCCATCTGCTGCAGAAAAGAAAGGGAATATTTCAGTTATTGTTTGTTTTAAAAAGGCAGGATAAGAAAACCCCAGATGGTGTAAGAATCCACAAATATAGGCCCAATTCACCATTGTTCTGCATCTTGTAATTTTGTATAGCGCAAATAAATGCAACGTGTGTATAAAATGGTATGGAATTAAAATCGCAGTGTTTTATACCCCCATAGCATGCACTTTGCAATGGTGAATTAGGCCCTGATTTGTTTGGGGAACAGGTTTATTTCAACCACCTCAGTCTGTCTCTAGATGACCAAAAAAGTGCTTTTTAAATTGAGTTATCCAATACTATGCTCACAGAGAAGTTAGGAGAAAAAAAAAACAGATACTCTTGCTTAGAATCCAAAGCCCTAACACAAAAGAACTCAAAACAGCAAGAGACAAAGCAGGCTGCTCCTTAAGGCAGAGCGGCACAACTCACCCCGCCTTGCTCTAGACTGCCTCTTTTCGGACAGACCCAGATCACATGCTTCCCTACAGAGCTCCCTGCCTGTGAACAGGACCAGGAAACCCCTGACATTGAAAGTGAGAGCTTATCTTTGTAACACAGTTTTCAATCCATCAATCTCCTCCTCAGTACATTCCTTAATTGACAAACACAATAAAAACAAAATCATAAATGTAATCTTATGGGAGGGTTGCGATTTTGCTGTGGCCACCCTCTTCTAGAACCACCATCTCCTCCTCCTCATCACCTTCTTCTTGCCAAGCAAACTTTTTGCCATCTTTACTAGTTCAGGGGTCATGTCCTCTAACCATGCTGAGTTTTTATCCAGTTACAGCTGATCAAGAAGCCTCTACTAGCTATGTCACAGATCTGAATATCCACACTGTCTGCCTTCAGCAGAAGAACCTGAAAGAACCCGAACCGTGCTGAAGGTTGGAGCTGGGCTATTCAAAAGCCTCACTGATGCTAGCCAAAAGGAGACCTTTTTATTCTTGAATTGCTCCAGCAGAAGAGAAGGAAATGCCAAATGAGACTTCAAGGTGCCAGTTTGATTTGTATTACATTTTTCATTCACTGAATTAAATGAACTCTGTACGAAATCATTCTGGGGTAAGCTTGCAGATTTATACCCCCAACATTGGAACAAGATCAGAAAGGTAAACGCTCCTGTGATATGAGAGAGTCTGGCATGTCTAGAAATGGAAGGCGAAGGGTGATTATTTTAGTACTTCCTCAAATACGACCAACTGTTCCAGATCTTAGATTGCAGCTTGCAGGTTTTTTGGATTTAACAGTAAGAGGTTTCAACAAAGAAGATAAATGGTCCCATTTGCTGTCTAAACAACTAAGCATTTCTTACCTAAACAGCTTCCCAGGTGGAGAAAGTTGCTGTTTTTTGGAACATATAATTACAAGAATTCTTGTATTCTTTGGAGTGTAGTTATTAAGCCTTCCCCTGGCTACCTCCCATCATGAACAGGAGATGGTTGAGGCTTGTTGGTTCTGTTTTAAAGGTTCCTGTCCAAAGAACTGTGTACACAGAACCAGGCCCTATGTGTTCAGACACAAAATCAAGGCGATGTGTGTCAATGAAGGTTGTGCTATCCACAATATAACTAACACAAAGGCAGGAAAAAAAATGAAGGCAACCAGACAGTATGTGCCCTACTCTGCCACCCAGAGACACAGATCTCACCAGGCAATTGCTCCCAGGAAATTCCCTTTCCCCCTACACGTCCCAGCCATTCCTCATATTCTAGGCTGTGGTTTGCGTTGTTATTAATGATTTTGTAGTTTAAATTGCCTGGGGCCAAATTCTTGTGTCTCTCAAAGTCAATTGATTTGGTAGAGCCACAAGTGATTGGGCCTTTTATTTTATGCTGCTTTCGGGTTTACTTGCTTGTAATCGCTAGGAATTTGGGACACGATCGACATTCGTTATTCAGCAGTCAGCATATTCACAGGTACCCGATCTCAATAAACTCAGCGTGTGCTGCTTCTGGTTTTATCATTGCTGCTTATTGCAGAAAAAGCTTTGTAGTTCAATAAAGGCCCATTGAATCAGACCAGAATCTCTTCATTTGACTCCAACCACCATTCACAGAACTCCAGTCAGGGGCCCCAAATGGGATCCAGTCCCACCTACATCTCAGATTAGTGGGGAAAGAAAGAAAGAAAGAAAGAAAGAAATGGTTCCTAACTTTCAGATAAGCCAACTGAGTACGATAAAGATACCCCTGCTTGTGTCTACATTAGGGCTATGTTCTCAAGTTAGCCACCTCGTTGTAAAAAAGGCTCCCTCTCTCACGCCCACTCCTCCCCCGCTGCCATTGAAGACACAGCCAGAGACAGGAGATGTTTGCATCTACAGAGAGTGCTCTGCATCAAAATGGAAGCAAAGCCTGACTAACCAGTCAGGAAACACGGTGCATTTTTAGGGGCAAGAGGTTGCACAAGAGAAGCCAAAAGGGCATTTTTCACAAGCCTACATGTCAGTGTCTGAGGTGGGCTCTGCTGTCACACACCCCTGAAGAGGTCTCATCTTCCATCCAGAAAAGCTCCAGTTAAAGACAGCAAATTGAACTCTTGTTTCCGAGCTGGGTTGTTTGCGTTAAGATGAGAAATTGAGGAGGCAAGATGGATCTATTCTAGGTGTGGTTTTGTATATTGTAAAGAATGCACATGCAGTCCGGTTCTTTGAACACAGTAGGAGCAAAAAGCATCAGGCAGGTTCCTTGCTCAGAAATCCCCACATCAGCCCCTCCAGGTGGTTCTGTGCCCAAGAAACGCTCTCTCTCTGCTTTCTCTTTGACACACTCACAGTTCTCAGGAATTTTTTACTCCAACACAACCAGCTGGCAAAACAGTATCCCAGCCCCCGTGTTTGCAATCAGCACTTGCAATATTCACGCTCCAGGTGTGACTCTAACCTTCAGCATCAAAACATAGGGCAATTAAAAGTGAATGAAACCATGCCCCAGTGATAACTCCATATAGTCATAGATAGTTCTGTACATAGAGAGAGATGGGAGTGTATGGGGATGGATAGACGGCTGTATTTGGATAGACAGATGGGAGTGTATGGGGATGGATGGATGGCTGTATAGAGATAGACAGATGGGAGTGTATGGGGATGGATAGACAGCTGTATAGAGATAGACAGATGGGAGTGTGTGGGGATGGATGGATGGCTGTATAGAGATAGACAGATGGGAGTGTATGGGGATGGATAGACGGCTGTATTTGGATAGACAGATGGGAGTGTATGGGGATGGTTAGACAGCTGTATAGAGATAGACAGATGGGAGTGTATGGGGATGGATGGACGGCTGTATAGAGATAGACAGATGGGAGTGTATGGGGATGGTTAGACAGCTGTATAGAGATAGACAGATGGGAGTGTATGGGGATGGATGGATGGCTGTATAGAGATAGACAGATGGGAGTGTATGGGGATGGATAGACGGCTGTATTTGGATAGACAGATGGGAGTGTATGGGGATGGATGGATGGCTGTATAGAGATAGACAGATGGGAGTGTATGGGGATGGATGGTCGGTTGTATGGAGATAGACAGATGGGAGTGTATGGGGATGGATAGACGGCTGTATTTGCATAGACAGATGGGAGTGTATGGGGATGGTTAGATAGCTGTATAGAGATAGACAGATGGGAGTATATGGGGATGGATGGACGGCTGTATAGAGATAGACAGATGGGAGTGTATGGGGATGGATGGTCGGCTGTATTTGGATAGACAGATGGGAGTGTATAGGGATGGTTAGACAGCTGTATAGAGATAGACAGATGGGAGTGTATGGGGATGGATGGACGGCTGTATAGAGATAGACAGATGGGAGTGTATGGGGATGGATAGACAGCTGTATAGAGATAGACAGATGGGAGTGTATGGGGATGGATGAACGGCTGTATAGAGATAGACAGATGGGAGTGTATGGGGATGGATAGACAGCTGTATAGAGATAGACAGATGGGAGTGTATGGGGATGGATGGACGGCTGTATAGAGATAGACAGATGGGAGTGTATGGGGATGGATAGACGGCTGTATTTGGATAGACAGATGGGAGTGTATGGGAATGGATAGACAGCTCTATTTGTTTACACAGCCGGGAGCGCATGGGATAGTTTCCATTAACCTGAAATTTTAAACCAAAAAAAATTAATTAATTTTCAAAGAACTGAAACATTTTCCTGACAAAGTATAGTTTTCATCTCCGAAACCAGAAGGGACAATCCTGGCTTTAGGGGGGTTCATTCTATCAATGACACCCAGAAAAAACTACGATTTGTTTATTTTGCACAAAACAAAAGACTTTTTTAGGCAATTCTTTTGTCAGAAGAATTATCCTTTGCTCCCAAGCTGCAAGCGACATTGCAGATAAACCCCAGACATTTCAAGAACAGGATAAAGAAATCTGGTTTAAAAAATTCCTTTTACATTTAGAACAACTCCGTCTCTTTTGAAATTCTTGACACGTGAGACGAGAACGGTGCCCACTTTTACCAGGCACGTGAAGCCAGTTGACATCTGCCCAAACCAAGACTCATATCCTTAAATCTACCAGACATAGAACTGGCATTTACTGCGCTATTCATTTCTAGCCACACTGCAACTGTAGCCATCTCTGCAGCTGGAGTTTTCGCTCTGCCTGCCGCTGAAAATCCATTATCAGTGATCGCCTCCCCTGAGCAAATTGTGGCTAAATTCTTCTCCAGGGCAGTAACTGGAAAGTGCAGTGCAAACTGTTAAATCATGGAATAAAAACATCCTTCCCATTTAAGGGTTTGAAACTCATTGATTCAGGACATGGGAAAACCCCAGATCCAGTGCCCTGCCGCTAATGCAAGAATTTGCTTAATTAATTAATATAGTTATTTGTCAGGATAACTGCAACCAGAGAGGGCTCGGAGAGGTGGCAACAGGCCAGGAGAGATGTCACTAGGATAGAAAAGGCTGGGACTGTAAAAGGAGATGAAGGAGAGGGGGTGTGATAAAGGTTAGAAATGAATGACAGTTCAGAGGAGGTGGTATGGGGCCTTCCACGTGTAACACCAGATCAAAGGGTCGTGGAAGAGTGCAGCAAATGGATCTCTCGCAGGACAGAAACATGAGACCTTTTACATCCAAAACTACAATCTAAGGGCTTGTCTCCACTTTCCAGGGGATTGAAGCGTGGTGTTTGATCCACCGGGGGTCGATTAAGTGGGTCTAGTGAAGACCCACTAAATCAACTGCTGATCACTCTCCTGTCGATTCTGGTATTCCACCGGAACGAGAAGCATAAGGCAAGTCAAGGGGAGAGTTTCTGCCATCGACCCAGTGCGGTGTAGACACGGCAATAAGTCTACCTAAGCTATTTCCACTCCAGCCATGTTATTCACGTAGATGGACTTGTGTAACTTAGGTCAACTGAGCCCCGTAGTGCAGACCTGCCCAAAGCTTAGCCCACTCACCAAGGAATAAATGCCGTACAGCTCAGCAGTCAAAGAGGCTGGGTTGAGATTCTGGTCTCTGGTGACACAGATTTAAATTAAGGATGTAAAATGTTAATCAGGTAAGCATTCGTTTTATGGGTTAACCCACTTTAACCATTAACCGCTGGGCTGGCCAGCCCCAGCCACACTGGCTGGATCGTCTGCAGCCGTGCCAGCTGGCCCATTAACCGTTTAAATAAAATATTGTAATTGTTTTAATGGTTAACTTTTTCAGCGCTATTTACATCCCTCGTTCAAATCCCATTGCTGCCAAGCAGCCCCCTTCAGAGGCATTTCCCGCACCATTGTGTAAATGTGACGATGTGTACAGTTAGAGTCACATGCAAAATAGCCTAATGGAGGTAGGCACCCAAAGACCAGTACTTTCTAACACACTCTGTAGTAACTGTAGCCCCCCACAGCTCTCTGCTTTAGCTGCTTTCTAAAGGCAATTTGCAAAATCAAAACCTACGGGCTTATGTGGGATTTGAACCAGGCCCTACTGCACCAAAAGCAAGACTCATGCCCCTAGACCAATACAGCAAGACAGAAAATGTTGCATAAGGCCCTCTCTGAGCTGGGACGGCTCACTCAGAAAGCCACCATCTTGGCTTCTTTAATAGCTGCCTCTGTGCTGCAGGCTCCACCTGTCATGGGTGTGTCCAGTGTTGGCATCAGCCCATGGAACTCCCTGCCACTGGATGTTACTCAGGCTGACACCTCAGCCCCAGGCTGGCAGAGGACTCCTTCCCATCTCAGGATGATGCGCCAGCTGTACTAAGGCTGTGGAGGGTTTCCCTGCCTCTGTTCAGGGCTGGCTTCTTGCCAGTCAGTCTGCAAAGCGAGGTTGTTCCATAAGTGGCAAATTGAACAATATTATCTTGTCACTGGGGCAGCCTGTGGTCTTATCTGGCCTTCGTTTGAACCTGTACACATAATTAACCATTTTATTATCCATTAACCTTTGATACCGGGCTAAAATTGAGACTCAGAGTTTGTGTGGTTACTTTCATGTAATCAACAGATCGTACCACTCCTCTAGTTACCTCAATTTATACCATGGAATCACTGTCTTGCTTCTTTACAGTTCACATCAATGTATTTGGTTTCATTCAGTTTCAGTTTCTTCCCGTAGCATTTGAATTAAACAGTTTTCATCTGTTTCAAAGGTAAGTTCCTTTGCTTGGAAGATCCCAGTCCAGGGACTGGAGCCTCCAGGAGGAGAATGAACCTGGCACAGAAATTAACCAATAACCCCATTGCCAGTCGTTGTGCTTGTTTGTCAGCTGAGCAATAATGAGTCAATAATTCCATCAGCCAGACTGCGGTTTCTCCCCAGTCAGTGATTTGGAAAATTTGGGTTCGGTTTTCGTTTGCCATGTTCATTGTGAATGATAAAATTCCTAGGGACTCACCAGTTTGAAGGACCCCTTTTGCCCCTGCAGGCAGGGAAGGGGAATACGAACTCATGGCCTGTGACAGCTATAACACCATCTGGCCATGTGCTGGACCAAGCTAATGGAATTGTGACAAACATCACTGTTTAATTCCTTTGGGGGCCTCTGCATGAACAATGCAATTCGGTGTGTGTGATTGTACGTGGGCTTGGCTACCCTGAAAACACGAGAAGATCACAGCTGAGCAGCTTTAGCACTGCAGTGTAGACGCACCTACACCACCCCTAACGGTTCTCCCAGCAGCGTGGTTAACCACCTCCCTGAGAGGGGGGATCTAGGTTGAGGGAGGAATTTGTCCCTTGAGCTAGCACTGTCCACACGGGGACTTGGGTCAGCTTAACTACACCACTCAGGACTGTGGAGCTTCCTCTTCCTTGTGTGACATAGTTACACCGACCCAATTTTCTGGTGCATCTCAGGCCTCCGCAGGGAGAGCACCTGACACGGGCCTGCTCCGGCAAGCTGTGTTGTGCTGAGGATAACACAGTGAAAGCAGGAAACTGCTGGGTCTGGAGATCCCCAGAGCCCCAGAGAGCTTTCACAGACTAGTGTGTACAGAGGATGGATTTCAACCTTCAGAGTCATTTTCAGAGTCATGAGTTAGGAACCCAATAGAGTGCACAACAGAGCAGGACTCTTTAACCCAGTCACAACCTCTCCATTTCTGGGCCCTTCTTAAGCTCTTTACCCCACCTTTGCAACTGTGCCCACCCTCACCTGTCTGCTGCTCATCCTAGCTCTCTAGCTGCTTCCTAATGGCCATTTGCAAAAAGGTCACACAGCAGACTCAGCTAGGATTTGAACCCAGGATCACTCACATCCAAAGTCAGAAGCATACCCCCAAACCAACACACCAGACAGAAAAATTAGATGCAGCTCTCTCTGTAAGCCAGAATGTGTCAGCATCTTTGCATCCTTAATAGTTGCCTCCACCCTGCAGGCTCCACCTCGCATGGGTGTGTCTGGCAATGGCATCAGCCCATGGAACTCTCTGCCACTGCATGATACTCAGGCTACCACCTCACCCTCATGTCATCACAGGGCTCATTCCCAGCTCTCATTTTCCACAGGAGCCTGTTTGACTCTATCAGGGTGACGCATTAGCAGTACTAAGGCTGTGGAGAGTTTCCCTGCCTCTGTCTAGGGCTGGCTACTTTCCAGTCATTCTTCCAAGTGAGATTGTTTCATAAGCAGTGTATTAAATAGCATCCTCCTGTCATTGGGGCGATGTGTGAACTTAGACTGACTTTGTGACACTGTTTCTCTAGCCTCAGTTAATCATTTTATCGTCCGTGACACTGGGCTGCACTCGATGCTCAGTGTTAATGAGGGTATTTCTGTGTTATCCACAGGTTGGTTCACTCATTTAGTTACCTGCTACACTGTCAAGTCCAGTTTTTTTGCTCCTTTTCATCTCCAGCATCCCGCCAATGGCGTGTGCTCAAGTTTGTTACTCAGAGACTCAGAGGATGAGAAAGCCCCAGCCCAGCTCCCTGGGGCTAGTGCCAGATTCTTGTTAAAGAACTAACCGTGTTATTTCTCACTAAGGCTGTTCTCCAACTGCAAACAGAGAGGGCTCCGAAACAAGGCAGCAGGACAGGAGAGAAGTGTATATGAAGAGAGATGGGAAAGGCAGGTACTGCAAAAGGGGACAAATGAGAGGGGATGTGATAGAACAGGACCTTCTCTTTGCAAACCCCAGACATAGTGGGACTGAAAGGAACCCTGGATTCTCACCCTACACACTAGTGTGATGTTCTTTGTACAAAACGTGCCTTGTGCTGTATCATTTGAAAACAAATAATTGCTGGTCCTGGTGAAATGTCTGCAGCAACATTTGATGAACAGTTACGCACATTGTTCCTGACAATATTAGAGCAGCTGTCTGTGATCAATAACCTGATTCAGTCTTCAGGGCCACAGAGATTGTGGATGCTTATATGCAAAATAGGGTTCGGAAAGGATATAAGCTTCATGGGAAGAGTAATCACTTTTCACCATAATTTAAAAGAAGGGAAGGATTTAAAAATAAGCCTACCCTCAACTTTGATAAAAGACCTCGTGTCACCCTTTTAAGTGCCAGTGCCATAGCTGGGAGTGCAGATGCTAACCCTGTCAATGTTAACATTGTCTCCTGAGCCCCAAAAGTCAGAGAACATAGGGGAAGGACAGGGCCTTGTGAATTGTATCAGAGCTGAGTCTTCGAGGGGCAGTGACAAATTTATTAAGAACACAAAAGTGAATGGTGCGGATTGTCATGGTTGGTGCAACCCAGCATCAGACATTACTTTGGATAAGGAATGTTATGTCCGAGGAGAGGACAAACCGGCAGGCAAGAATATAACTGTTCTGGCCCTGAGCAAGTTTCCTGTAACTGTCCCTTTAGCTAAGATCCACCTGCAATGGAGGGATTTTAGTGGTGAACTGATGGGAGGCATTCGGGATTCACTTCTGGAGGATGTTCTAATAGGTAATGACATTATAACTAGGCTTATGCTTTATGACTATGCAACTACAGAGAAAGAATGCTATGCAGTTGTTTGGGCTGGAAAGCAACTCAAGCCCTATTTCTATAACAAGAAGTTTTCCGTGTTCACTAATCATTGGAGAGGTTACATAAAGCAAAAGGAACCAATTCTAGCTTACTCCATTGGAGTTTGGCCTTGCAAGAGTTTGATATGGACATAATCCATATGATATTTCGCCTTCCTCTGCGGCATGGGGCACGGTTCACTTGCTGGAGGATTCTCTGCAGCTTGAGGTCTTCAAACCACGATCTGAGGACTTCAATAACTCAGACATAGGTTAGGGGTTTCTTACAGTAGTGGGTGGGTGAGATTCTGTGGCCTGCATTGTGCAGGTCATACTAGATGATCATAATGGTCCCTTCTGACCTTAAAGTCTATGAGATTATGGGAAAAGAAAATCTAGTGGCTGATGCCTTGTCAAGATTGGGAGATCCTTAAGTTGTGTTCAGGAGCTCTGATTACTCCCTCCTACACCAATCTCACGTTGGGGCTATGATGCGGGGCCAGAAAAGGTTAAGCAATTTACAGGCTAATTGACCCAGATTCAACCTTTAGAGACATATTAGTAGATAATGGTTGTGGGATTTCTGTGTGTGTTTACACATATATTGTTAGAGGTTGACAGTGTAACCAAACAGTTGCTGTCTAGGGCTATATTCTATTAATTCAGAGATCAACGGGAGATTTTAACATTTAGATTAATGGTGACGGTAGTGATATCATTGTCTTCATTTCTCTTTGTATGCAGTAAACGACCTGCAAACAGCAGGAGATGGGCAATTGCCTTATGTTAATCCATGCTTAGGAAATAGGAGATTACCTCAAAGACATTATTCTTCACAGAAGGAACACCTGCTGTCAAGAGGCTGACAACAGCCGGCCAGGGAGCTATAAAAAACAGTGGACTCTGATTCTTTCATCTCAGACCTGCTTAAACTTCATCAGGGGACGTTTGAGTCCCAAGACTGAGGTCTCCAGTCCCAGCTGGATCACCCTGATATTGGCCAGGGACATTGGACCATAAACTGATTCTGGAAAGAACTTTTTGCAGCTCTGAAGCTCACCATCGCTACTGAGAAACTGACCTAAGAACTCTATTCATACCTGTATGTAGAACCTTCTTTTAACCAACATGATCCCTCTTTTCTTTTTCAATTAATCTTAGATTAGTTAATAAGAATTGGCTGTAGCATGTATTTTGGCAAGATCTGAAATGCTCATTGACCTGGGGGGTGATGTATCTGATCCTTTGGAACCGGTAGAACTTTTTCTATGCTGAACAAGATTTTCAGTAATCTTCATCACATGTCACTTGGCTGTCTGGGTGGGAGCCCAAAGGTTGGATTGCTTTAAGGGAACTGTATTTCTGACTTCTGGGTAGTCAGTAAGGTCTTGTAGACGCCGTTTTGTTGCTGGCTTGGTGAATTCAGTAAAGAGCCACCAGTTCTGGGGATTGTCTGCCCCATTCTTTGCAGTCTGCCCTAACTGAGCAATCACAGCATGGCCCCCTTGAAACCCCAGTCACATGGTTCCTTTTGTGTAACCAACAGACTGTGTCTCTCCTTTAGTTACCGTAACTTATACCATGGACTCTCCATCTTTCTTCTTTACACTTCACATCATCGTGTTTGTTTTCAGTCAGTGTCATTTTCTTCCTGTAACATTTGAATTGAACAGTTTTCATCTCTTTCATAGGTAAGTTCCTTTGGTTGGAGGATCCTACTGCAGGGACTGGCCCCTCCAGGGGGAGAATGAACCAAACAGAGCAATTAACTGATAACCCCAACTTCAGCCTTTGTGCTTGTTTGTCACATGATGCGTCATATGACCCACTGATACGAGGGGAGGAAGATAGGGGCACCCTGGAATTGGGGGAGTGGGAATGGGGGATGCACAGAATTGCTGGCAGGGAAGAGATTGCAGGGAGTAGCAGGGAGTCCCTGAAATAGAGGGAGTGGGGGAGGAGAAAGTCCTGGGCGGGGAATGCAGAGATGCAAAGAGCTCGGCCAACACAGGCTTTGGAGGGTGCGACCCTCTGGTGAATCTGCCTGTCATGTGTCCTGGAGAATCCACCACGACCCTCTGGAAGTCATGCCAATGGGTAATTCCACTCACCGTTAAAACTCTCCACCTTCTGGCCCGACATGGAGAGAGGACTAGCAACCTCCAGATGCAGCAATTCAGCTGGAAAATGAGAGGACAATTTGCATGGGCTTATCTATCAAAGAGTCCAGGGAGAGACTCACTCGTCGTATCCACAGCCACGCACCGAGGCTGTCATGGACGGTGGGTATCATAGGCCAGGAGAGGCTGAGCCTCCCCAAACAGCCTGGCGTGGCCCTGCCCATGCAACACTCTCAGTCCCCGTCCTGCAGTTCCCGCTCTTTCATGGCCCAGGGCTGGTTGGTGCTGGGGCAGGCCAGCCTGCTGCCAGGACTCGGAGCGGCTGGGGCCAGTGCTCGAAAGGCCCAGGGTTGTGGGTGCTGGGGCCATGGCCGCATCACGCCGCCTGCCTGGAGCTCTGGGAACTGGGACCATGCCACCCACCCGGTGCTCTGGGGCTGGAGTTGGGGGCACTATGACCACCCTGCATGCCTGGTGCTCTGGGGCTGTGGGCGCACAGTAAGCCTGGGGCTGGGATAGGGGAACTTGCCACGGTGGTGGTGCTCTGGGCTCCTGCAGGGAATGGGGGGCAGAAGGAGGGGGGAGGGGCAGAGTCATGGGAAGAAGGGGAGGGGTTGGGGGCTATCCTCCCACAACGGCCGGTTTCCCAGTCACCCAGGAAGGCTGTTTTAAGAAGGAAGATGAAGCCAAGCACTGACCAGGGAAGTCACACATCCTGACATACGAGCCACACGTTCAATCGAAGACTCTGAAAAGCAGCTCCTGTCCCCGTGGGACCCACAGCCACCTCGGGTGACAGATACAGTCCCGCTGCTAGCGGAAATGCATTCTCGAGGCACGCTCCAGCTCGAATTTTGCTCTGGGTTTTGCTACTTTAAATCAGCCGGGAAATGCACCAAATCTTAAATGGGGAGAGTCCAACTTCTGCCATAAACAACATTTGTTTCCCCCTGAGATTCAGGAAATGGCGAAAGCACATGGGAGGACCCCCGCCAGGAAGAGCTAGAGAGACATGGGCGTGGATGGGGCCAGAGAGACAGGTGGGTGCGAATGGAGATGGAGAGATGGGAGAATGGGGATAGGTGGATGGGGTGTCTAGGGATGGGTATATGACCAGCATTGCTCAGGGCTTGGCCAATGCAGGGGAATAAGATCTCCAACCGAATGGAGCCATCAATCCGTGCTCTACCCAGCACAGCCCTGAGCGATGGAGCCCTTAGCTCCTCCTGCTCACTGAAATCTTGACTAATCTCAACCTTTGAGCAAGAGCTGCTGCTGCTGGAAATGCCCCCTTCTTTCCAGTCGGCAAACTGCAGCTGAATTGTCAGCCAGGTAAACTATCCGCCTGGGAATAAACACTCCCCCCTGCTGTGACATTGCATTCCATAAGATTCTATGAAAATATGCTAATAAGTGTGAATATAATGTAACTGGAATATGCATCATGCAAAAGGTCTCTTGTAAGGTATCATTACAAAGCTTATAATCTATTGAGTGTTGCAATCCTATTTGTATGAATGTATCACTCTTGTATCTGAAACTAGAAATATGAAATATAACTCTGAGATCTTATTGTAATTATGCAAAGTGTGGGCCATTAATGGTGGTTTGGAATCTTGATGGCTCCCATTAATCGGGACAATTGACTGTACATGGCTCTGTTTACTTGCAAACCTTCCTGTGAGTCAGGCCAGGAAGAATGAAGGCTTGGGGGGCGGGGTCTCACAGGACATGTGACCATGTCACCTGGTACTGGAATCCGTCTTACACCTGATGTTTTTCCATTTAGAAGGAGGGGTGGGAACCCAGATGTAAAAAAGATTCCTGCCTTGTGTCAAAGCTATAAAAGGGAGTGGAACAGAAAAAAAGGGGGCTGCAGTTATGAGAAATCCTCTAGCTACCACCTGAGCTGGAACAATGACTGTACCAATTCTTATTGGGCCCAGACTAGAAAGGAGTCTAGTTTGTGAAAGAAGCTTATTGGAACATCTAAGATTTCATCTGTAATCAGTTTCTAAATATATTAGGCTTAGACTTACAAGTTTTTGTTTTATTTTGTTTGGTAATTTACTTTGTTCTGTCTGTTATTACTTGGAACCACTTAAATCCTACCTTTTATATTTAATACAATCACTTTTTGCTTATAAATTAACCCAGAAAAAGTAATTAATACCTGGGGGAGCAAACAGCTGTGCATTTCTCTCTGTCAGTGTTATAGAGGGTGAACAATTTATGAGTTTACCCTGTGCAAGCTTTATACAGAGTAAAACAGATTTATTTGGGGTTTGAATCCCATTGGGAACTGAGTGTCTGAGTGCTAGAGACAGGAGCACTTTCTAAGCCATTTTCAGTTAAGTGTGCAGCTTTTGGGGCACGTGATTCTGACCTGGGTCTGTGTTTGCAGCAGGCTAGCAAGTCTGGCTCAAGAAGACAGGGTACTGAAGTACCAAGCTGCCAGGGAAAACGGGCTCAGAGACAGTCTCAGCACATCAGGTGGCAGTCCCAAGAGAGTTTCTGTGACCCACCCATCATACCTGCTTCTCAGGGACTCCAGAGATGGGAAAGCTCCCACCTGGCTCTCTGAGGCTCTTGTGAGATTGTGATTAAAGACTTACTACTGGGATCTTTCACTTAGCAGTAATCTCAAGCTACAAACAGAGAGGGCTCAGAGAAGGCTGCAGGCCAGGAGAGAGGTCTGTACCACGAGAGATGGAGCAGACTGTGGCTGTAAAAGGAAATGAATGAGAGGGGATGTGACCGAGGCTAGAAAGGAATGACCACCTAGAGAAGGCAAAGGGGACCAAGCAAGGGGGACCTGAATGCTAGGAGCAAACTTATGCCACTCGGCATTTTGAACCTGTAACATCTTATAGCAAAATGTGCAACATAACCACTCATCCGGGAGAAGGTTCTGCCCACAGGGCGTGACGGGGCTGAGATGTCGGCTTGCGGCTTTCATCTCTTTGGGGATGTCAGTTCAAACCTCCCCATTGTGGTCACTCAGAGCCACTTCAGACACCATTATAGAAAGGGGACTGTGGAGGGAGCTAGACTTTCACAGCTGTTTTCAAAGGAACCAGGCACCCAACATAGTCACAAACACAACAGGGCTTTTTCCTAACCCTCCTCAGTTCTGGGCCCCCTTAGAGCTCTTCATTCCACTATTGCAACTGTGCCCACACACCCCTGGATGTCCCTTGCCCCAACTGCTTTCCACAGCCCATTTGTGAACACTACACAGCTGGCCTCATCCAGAATTTGAACCTGGGACCTATCATCCTCAAAGTAAGGACCATAACCCTAGACCAACAAGCCAGACAGGAAAAACTGGTGCAGCACCCTCTCTTAGGTGGGACGTGTCACTCTGCCCTCAGCCACTTCTGTCTCTTTAATAGCTGCCTCCACCCTGCAGGCTCAGCCTCTCATGGGTGTCTCTGCTGTTGCCATCAGCCCATGGAACTCCCAGCCACGGGATGTCACTCAGGCTGACACCTCAGCCTCACACCATCACAGGGCTCATTTCCTTCTCTAGTTATCCACAGGATCCGGCTCGGCTCTCTCAGGATGGCCGCAGCCATACAAAGGCTGAGGAGAGTTTCCCTGCGTCTGTTCAGGGCTGGCTTCTTTTCATTCATTCTTCAAAGCGAGATTGTTCCATAAATGGCGAACTGCACCAGGTTCCCCTGTCGCTGGGACGACCTGTGGACTTAGACTGACTTTGTGACACTGTTTCTCTAGCCTCAGTTTATCATTTTATCATCCGTGACTCTGGGCTGCGCTCGATGCTCAGTGTTAGCGCGGGTATTTCTGTGTAATCAACAGATCGTATCGCTCCTTTAGTTACCTGCTACACTGTCTAATCCAACCCTTTGCTCCTTTTCATCTCCAGCATCCCACCAATGGCCTGTGCTCAGGTTTGTTACTCAGAGACTCAGGAGATGGGACAGTCCCAGCTCTGCTCCCTCAGGCTAGCGCCAGATTCTCATTAAAGAACTCACCATGTCATTTGTCACTAAGGGCAATCTGTAATTACAAGCAGAGAGGGCTCCGAGACAAGGCAGATGTGACGTCCATAGGCTGGAGAAGGCTGGGCTTGTGAATGGAAATGAACGAGAGGGGATGTGGCAGAGGATAGAGATGAACGGCAGCCTGGAGATGAGGGACCGAACCTTCCCTGAGGGACACCAGATGTGGAAAAAGTGGAACAAGGGCAGCAAACTCAAGTCATGCAGGATTTTGAGTCTGTGACTTCTTATGGCGAAAGCGGCCAGCTCACCGCTAGATCTCCCAATGGAGGGGAGATAGGGCTCAGACCCAGTGGTGTAGCTGAGTGGTCCAAACTACTGGATTAGGCTCAAGTGGATTTGAAGATGGCGGCTTGAGTCCTGCCAATGCTACAGGCCCCGCATCAGAGGCATTTCATAAACCCTTCTGCCAAGGGGCGGACGGCTGCATTTAGACATTGGCAGCTCGTTTTCACAACAGCCTAAGGGAATTAGGCACTCAGTGGAGCAGGACATTTTAACCCCATTGCCTGCACCTGTCAGTTCTGTGCCCTTGTAGAGCTCATTAACCCACCGTAGTAATTGGGGCTTCCCCAGCCTGCCGGCACCTGTCCCTGGCTGGAGCTGCTTTCTAAAGGCAACTTGCAAAGCTAAACCCTATGGACTACTTGGGGATTTGAACCCAGGCCCTCTCACCCCCAAACAGAGTCACGCCCCTAGCACAGGGAGCAACAGTCAGACATCTTTCATAGCTACTTCCCCTTCTCATGGGTATCGCTAGTGTTGGCATCAGCCCATGGAACTCCCTGCCACTGGATGTTACTCCAGCTGATGCCTCAGTCTGTGAAAGAGCTTTTCTACATCTGTCACAGCTCGGGGCGACTGCCTCTGTCTTCTCCTACCACGGCAGGGTCGGGACCTCCACGCACAGACTTCTAGTGCCCCAACCATCACCCACGTCTCTCCTCCATCTCTCGGGGGCATCTCCAAGCTGCACAGTGCTCTGCCTGCCCTGGCTCATTCTCAGCAAAAGACAGGCTGCCCAAGCCGGTTTCTCTTGCCGTCTCCTCTCAGACTAACCCCCGAGTCATAGCCAGCAGGGCAAGTTACCACCCAGCTCAGCCTGGCCCTGCCCGTGTGTTCCTAGGTAAAAGCTTCACAAAGAAAACCCAGGTGCTCGCCCAGCCCTCCCCGGGCATGGGGCAGGAATCGGCCTGCCAAGCTCCACCCCAGGGCTTTCCCTGTGGTCAAAAGTTCATCACAGCGCCAGCTTGGAACAACTGGGACAGGGTGTTGGATGGGTGGGGGGCTGAGTCCTTCCACCCTCTCTTATGCCCCAGGGCTTTCTGGGGGGTCTGGTCCTTTTGCTGGCTCAGGCCCTGCGACGGGTTTAAACCAGGCTATTGAGCTGTGGCCAATGGTGCCTGGAGAAGGCATTCTGCACCAGCGCAGGCACCACGCCAAGGGGCTGGTAACTGGTGAGATGACACTGGAGATGCTACGGACCATACCACACCCCCGACTGCATGTTTAATCCAATGGCCCCCAAAGGCACCAACCCTGCTGCCATTGAAAGCGAACAGTGAAATGGTCTTGGGCTGGTTTATAAATCCAGGAAAGGTGAAGCCATCACAATTATAGGTGCCAGGAGCTGCAGGTGAGCCGGCACGCTGCCTGGTGGAAAGGTGTCACTGTCTGTGCGCTCTCCAGCTGGGCTCCAGTGCACTTCAAGAGCCAAGAAATGCATCAGACAGTAAATGGGGACCCACGTTCTGCCTATGGGGGCCTGTTTTACAGCTGGGCTCAGAGACTTGGGAGAAAGGAGTGTGTCAGATTAGCAAGCGGGTGCGTCTGGGGACAGCTAGGTGGATTGAGTGGCAGATCAAAGCAAGAGCCAAGGTGTGTGACGCTGGCAGACCAGGTGGCAGCTGATCCCTGGTGAATGCACGGCTGGCACCCAGGCTGGCTCACCTGGCATTAGCCGTGTTAAAACAGATGCTACATTTCGAAGGCTGCGTTCAGTGTTTGGTCTTTATGAAACGCTTGGGAGCTGCTGCCGGTGTTCATCTCACACACACCGACTGCATCCGGCGTTATGTCCCAGTGTTTGCTCTGTAACTACAGATGTGTCTGCTGGGAAACTGGTTACCCTCCCAGACAGGAGAGAAGCAACACCAAGCATGAGCTGCTCATTCCCCACGAGAGGCGGCAGCTCGTGCCCGGCAAAAGAAGACCCATAGACCCCCTGACGAATCATTGTGGGACACCAGTGGACGGATGACGTGGTTGATTCCTTTCCCCACCCCTATGAAGAGGGACCTGCAAAGACGCTCGGCCCACCACTGCTCAAGCTCTGCAGGAAAGGAGTAAAAATCCCCGTCGAGGAGGAATTGTCATCACTTTGCTGCTGGAGAGGGCCAAGGATCTCCAGGCTGCTTAGCCAGGGTTAGCGCTAAAGGATGTAAAGAGCTGACGCTTACAGCTGCATCTGTTACTGTCTGGAACTTCAGATGAACTCATATCTGTGTACTTGTTACCCACCTGAACATGCAAATCACTCTCTAGTTCCCTTTCCTTCATTAATAAGCCTTTAGTTAGTTCATTACAGGATTAGCTGAAGGCGTTGGTTTTGGGTGAGGTCTGCAGCGCACTCGACCTCAAATCAGTGACTGGCACTGGAGCGTGTGTGATTTTGGTGCAATGGGTCAGCTCTCACAAAGGGGTGTCGAGATACCCCGAGGCGCCCCAGGGCCAGCCTGGGCTCTCTCCTCAGTAAGGTATGAAGAGTTCACAGCTGATTGGTGAAATCGAGTTCTAGGACCCACCACCAGTTTGGGGCTTGTGCCAACTGTCCTGAGGCTGGTGCCTCAAAGCCCTCACATTACTCCCCCAGTCCAGCCCCGGGTCTGCGCTCACACAGCCTGTCCCAGTGGAGCCGTTCTGCTCAGTGTCAGTAATGTACTCGGAGAAGCCAGGACTCCCAGGGGAGCCCCCAAACTCTCGGCTGCTCCCGCTGGTCCTCCTCACCGCTGGAACGGCACCACCCCCTGGCTGTCCAAGGGATTAGCTCCATGAGGCTGACAGCCCTTCCTGCGGTCACACATATCTCGCTGCTGCAGCCTCTCCTTGCCACGACCCCACAACCAGGTCCCTCAGTGCTGCCACCTTCCATGCAGAGTCCTTCCAAATCTCTTCTCTTGGAGGGGCATCCAGATGGCCTCAGGCCCAGGGCCTTGACCCTGGCGTGGGACCCTGCTGACTGCTTCACTGGTGCCCCTTGCGTACTAGTGGTAGGGGAAACCAGGCCCATCCCCTACTCAGGATTCCAGCCCAAGTACCCTGCAACACACAGCCAAAGATCTGCTAAGTCCCCAACCTTGCTGCTTCCCACCCTGCAGCACACAAAATCTCTTCTCCCTCTCTCTAGGCCAGACACCCAGAGTCCCCCTACACTCCCCAGGTTCCCTCTTGCTCTCTCTACTTCGCAGAGGGTGACCACCAACTTCCTCCCAGCAGCCTTTGCTTTGCCAGCTCCCTGGGTTTAAACTAGCCCTGCCCACCCTCTCCTCAGATGTGCCTTCCCCTAATTAGGGCTTTTCCTTCCACCCTGAATTGCCCCCGTTTTTTGCCTGGCCGCCTCTGTGCTGTCACAGATGGCACGGGGAGCAAATCCCATCACAATGGCCTCCTATGTAATCCCTGGAGCCCCACAGCAGAATACCCCTAGCCTGGGGCTCAACCCATGGCCCTGGTAGGTGGGGAACCCACTTGAGCGTCTCTGCTCTAAACCAGAGCCCTGGAACCAGGTTTCACATGGCCCCCGTGACATGCCCAGGCCACTGAACTCCAAGGGGGCATCTCTCCCCATCTCCCTACCCCTGAGACTGAGCTGGCGCCGAGCTCTAGGGGAGGGCTTGTGGCTGGGATCCCCGAGAGGCCTGGCAGTCAAAGGTTTAGAGGTACCTTGCAAGTTCCATCTCGGATGCCCCACTGCCAGGCTCCTAGGCCAATCAACCCCCTGGTTTATGCACGGGCCCCTGCTACAATGCCAGCTCCCTCTTCTGCCCCATCTTGGCTTGGAACCAGTCAGTCTAATATTTTCCCAGCTAGGCTGACACCCTGGGGAGAATATTAGTGGAGCTAATGAGCTCTCTTCTTTCCTCTGTCCCCCGACTGACGCTAATGAGCCTCGCTGCATTAATCAGCCCCTGGTGGGAACCGAGGCAGAGCTAATTGGCAGGGCCATTCCCGCCAGGACCCCAAAGCCCCGGGTGGCCCTCCCAGAGGTCATTAATGCCAGGAAAGTTTGCTCTGCCTGGAGGGTCCCAAGTTGCATGTGAAGGTCCTGTATCAGACACACGGCTCCACTGTGGAGCAAGGGGGCCAGTCATGGCACCGTCCCAGGCTGGACCAGCCCCATAGATTCATAGAATATTAGGATTGGAAGAGACCTCAGGAGGTCATCTAGGCCAATCCCCTGCTCAGAGCACCAACTAAATCATCCCAGCCAAGGCTTTGTCAAGCAGGGCCTTAAAAACCTCTAAGTATGGAGATTCCACCACCTCTTTAGGGAACCCATTCCAGGGCTTTATCACCCTCTTAGTGAAATAGTGTTTCCTAATATCCAACCTAGACCTCCCCAACTGCAACGTGAGACCACTGCTCCTTCTGTCATCTGCCACCACTGAGAACAGCCTAGCTCCATCCTCTTTGGAACCGCCCTTCAGGTAATTGAAGGCTGCTTTCAAATCTCCCCTCACTCTTCTCTTCTACAGACCAAAACTGGACACAATACTCCAGGGGTGGCCTCACCAGTGCCGAATAGAGGGGAATAATCACTTCCCTCGATCAGCTGACAATGCTCCTAACACAGCCCAACATGCCATTGGCCTTCTTGGCAACAAGGGCACACTGCTGACTCATATCCAGCTTTTCATCCACTATAATCCCCAGGTTCTTTTCTGCAGAACTGCTTCCTAGCCAGTCGGTCCCCAGCCTGTAGTGGTATATGGGCTTCTTCCTTCCTAAATGCAGAACTCTGCACTTGTCCTTGTTGAACCTCATCAGGTTTCTTTTGGCCTAATCCTCCAGTTTGTCTAGGTCATTCTGGACCCTATCCCTACCCTGCAGCATATGTACCACTCCTCCCAGTTTAGTGTCATCTGAAAACTTGCTGAGATGCAGTCCACGCCATTCTCCAGATCATTAATGAAGATATTGAACAAAACCGGCCCCAGGACCAACCCCTGGGGCACTCCGCTTGATACGAGCTGACAACTAGACATTGAGCCATTGAACTGGGTCTGGGGTTAGTCACACTGGGGCACAGAGAAGGAGCGAAGTGGCTGGTGGCTTCTAGGCCTCTTTGACTCTCTCGGGTCTGGAAACAAACCCTTTTTCTGTAAAAAGGGGCAGAAATTCTGCCACTGCTGGGGCTGGGCATGGTGCCCTGGCTGGCACAGTGCCCCCACTGCCTCTGGAGACCCTTCGGTCTGCGGGTTTCAGAGCACAGCTCAAACCAGGTCCATAAGGAGCTGGAGAGACCGGCCAGAGCCCTCTTGTGAGGGCAGCTTGTGCCTTGTCAACTACTTCAGGGGCTGGCACCTTCCCCTGACTTGGCTGACACTCTCCAAGAGGGGCCCCAGGGACCATTCCAGGCAGGTGGTTACCCTTCAAACTGGGGTTGGCTGCATCGTGGCAGCCCCATTCAGACACCCACTACCCAGCATTGGCTGACGCTTTATCATGTCAAGCTCTCCTCAGCTCCTGCTGCCCACCAGACCCCTCCCCACTCGGACAAGGTCTTTGTCCCCAGAACCGGCTGCAGATGAATGCTCGCCAGGCCAGGATGTAATCCCAGGGGATGGCTGCCCGCTCATGAAAAGACTAGTCTGTCCTTTATACTGATCGGGAATCTTTGATCGGGAGTTTCCAGGAGCAGGTCGCCAGTAGACAATCGCTCTCCCTCTCCAGGGCAGAGCTTCAAAAGGCCGTTGAGAATGTGCATTTCCCTTCTCCCACGTGCTTTCTAGGAAATCCACTTTGCCCGCATTGTCCTCTGAAGCCCTTTCAAGTTCCTACTGCTATCCACAGATTGCACTAGTCAGTCGCCAGGAGGAGTTACATGCGAGTCCGCCAACACAGATACACAATTTCATTTGCAATACTCTGGACCCTGAAGGGATTAAACTTAATTCAGTAATTGTCTTAGTCCCGTAACGTTTGGCTAGCATATTGTCAAACATTGTTAGAGCTGTCAGTTTGTGGGTTCATATTCCCCTGTCCTGTCTCTACGGGGTTTTGCAAACTGGTGAGTTCCGAAAGGAAAACCAAACCCATATTTTTAAAATTGCTAACTGGGAGAAACCCCAGTCTCTCACAGGGAATTATTGACTCATTACTTCTCTTATGACTAATTCAGGGGAAACAAGCTCAAAGGGGAGTTGGGGCTATTGGTTAATTTCGGTTTGGCTCTCTTGAGGCTGATTGCCCACTCTGGCACTTCGAGCGCAGAAGGTGGGGCCCACAAGGATTCTAAAAAATAATCCTGGCCACTCCAGGCTGGTATTAAACTCCCAAAGTTACAGCTTCTCTCTGACCTTGGATTGGTAGATGCTGCCACTACTCAAGTGCAAAACCCTTTTGAGATCCCAGGAAGGTGCACTTGGGAATTCCTTCTTGTGGGGTACTCTCAAGCCCTTTCTCACACAAACCGGGGAAATGCTGAGAAAGAAAAACAAAGGAAATCAGCTGTTGCCACCAGCTAATTAAACAACATATGCACACACCTTTTAGGACACAAAAATCCAACTCTGTTCTTAAAAAAAGGTACATTTTATTAAAAACAAAAAGAAAGAAAACACATCTGGAAACTCAGGCTATTGCTAAAAAAAAATCACTTACAAGGATTCGGCATCAAGAATAACTTTCATGAGGTCCAGTTAAAAGGCTATAAGCAAAACAAAAGCATTTGGGGTTAGCCCAGAGGAGTCCACAGGCCACAAAGAAATAAAAAAAGAGATAAACCTAATCATGGTTTCCTAGACATTTCCTGATTTACTTACATCTCTGGAGTTTCAAATGAGTAGTTTCTAGGTATAATACCAATGATTTTTAACACCTGGCCCCAAGCTTTTTACAGCGTAGTTACTCCCAGTCTGCCTGTGCCTGAGAACAACCACAGATAGACAAAGAAGAATTTTTTTCCCAATTTTAAAACGTTCTACCCTTCCCATTGGCTCTTTTGGTCAGGTGGTCACTCCCTTCCTTTTACCTTCGGATTGCAGGGAAACTTTTTAACCCTTTACAGTTAAAGCAAGTAGAGAACAGCTACTAAGAGGGATTTTAGACCTAACCTGGCTGGCTGGGTGTTCATAAAAGGGAGCTCCCCCCACCCCTTTCATTTATCACAGGCTCATTCTGACCCTGGAGATTCCAGTCCCCGCACTGGGGGATTCCAACCAACCAAAGGAATTTAGCTTTGAAATAAATCAAAATCTTTGATTAAAATGATACCAGAAGAAAATGAAAATGAAGGAAAGAAAATATGATAATGTAAACTATAGAGAGGAAAGGGATGGATTGCAACCTGTAATACAAGGTAACTAACAGAGTGATACGATCTGTTGATTACACAAAAGTAACCGTCCGAACACTGAATATCAATTCTAGCCCAGTAACAAAGGTTAATGTGTAATAACATTGTTACCTAGGGCCAAAGAAACAAATCACACAGCCACTGTAAAGCAGGAGGTCTCCCCACTGACAGGAGGATATAGTTCAATTAGCCACTTGTGAAATAATCTTGCATTGAAGAATGACTGGAAAGAAGCCAGCCCTGGACGGAGGCAGGGAAACCTTCCACTGCCTGAGTACAGCTCAAGCCCCATCCTGACAGAGCTGAGCAGGACCCTGTGGGTAACTAGAGACAGGAATACGCCCTTTGGCAGCCTGGGGCTGAGGTGTCAACCTGAGTAACAGCTAGTGGCTGGGAGATCCATGGGATAATGCCAACAGCAAAGACACCCAGGAGAGGTGATGCCTGCAGGGCGGGTGCAGCTGTTAAAGGTGCCTGAGGGCAAAGTGAGCCATCCTGGTTCAGAGAAGGTGCTATGGGGGGGTTGGCATGTGGCTTGTTGGTCTAGGGATATGAGTCTTGCTTTTGGCAGAAGAAGTCCTGGGCTCAGATCCTGGATGAGCCCAGCTGTTGGGGTTTTACAAATGGTCTGTAGAAAGCAGCCAGAGGGTGGATGGACACAGTTCCGAAGGTGGGAAAAAGAGATTGATGGGGGCCCAGAACAGGCCTGCTGGAGAGGCTATGGATGGGTTAGAAAGCTCCACTGTGTTAGTGACTATATGGGGTGCCTAACTCCCTTAGGCTCGTTTGAAAACAGCTATGAGCATCTAACTCGCTCCATCATCCCCTTTATAGCTGTGTTGAAGTGGCAGGTTTGAGCTGACTTCCCTGAAGAGACAGGAGTCCCAAGCCAGCACCTCAGCCCCCTCCGGGCAGTGCTTGCTTCTGGTGGAGTGTTTACATTGCAGAGTTAGCTATAAGAAGTTACAGATTCAAAATCCTGAGTGGCAGAAGTTTTTGCTACCAGTATTCAGGGCCCCTTTGCCTTCTTTAGGGGGTCGCTCTTTTCCAGCCTCTGTCAAGTCCCCTCCCAGTCATCTCCTTTTACAGCCCCAGCCTGCTCCATCTCCCTTCGTGCAGATCTCTCTCCTGGCCTGCGGCCTTCTCTGAGCCCTCTCTGTTTGTAGCTAGAGATTACTCCTCAGTGAAAGATCCCAGTGGTAAATCTTTAATCACAATCTCGCAGTAGCCTCAGGGAGCTGAGTGGGATCTTTCCCGTCTCCCGCATCGCCAAGAAGTGGGAAGGAGGGTTTATTCCCAGGCGGATAGTTTGCCTGGCTGACACTTCAGCTGCAGTTTGCCCGCTGGAAAGAAGGGGGCATTTCCAGCAGCAGCAGCTCTGGCTCCAAGGTCGAAATAAATCAAGATTTCAGCAAGCAGGTGGAGCCAACAGCTCCATTGCTCAGGGCCGTGCTGTGTAGAGTGGAGATTGGCGGCTTCATTCTCTCTTTGGCTGGGGGTCTTATTCAGCTCCATTGGCCAAGCCCTAAGCAATGCAAGTCATCCATTCAGCCATCAATTCATCCCTAGACACCCCATACAACTGTCTAACTATCCCCACCCGCCCCCGCCCGTCTCTCCAGCTCCATCCGCACCCACCTGTCTCTCCATCCCCGTCTAGCTCTTCGTGGAGGGAGCCGTCCCATAAGCTTTTGCCATCTCCTGAGTCTCTGAGGGGGAAAGAAATGTTAGTTATGGCAGAAGCTGGAATCTCCCCTCTAATAAACAGATAAGTAAGAGTTAATAGAACAGAAGTACTTCATATCTCTTTTGCCTGGAAAGGGTTAATAAGATCAGTGAGCCTGGCTGTCACCTGACCAGAGGACCAATCAGGGGACAGGATACTTTCAAATCTTGAAGGAGGGAAGTTTGTGTATGTGCTGTTAGTGTTTGGTTGTTGTTCACTCTGGGGGCTCAGAGGGACCAGACGTGCAACCAGGTTTCTCTCCAATCTCTTTGATTCAGTCTCTTATATGTCCAGAATAGTGAGTACTAGGTAGATAAGGCGAGTTAGGCTTATGTTTGTTTTCTTTATTTGCAAATGTGTATTTGGCTGAGAGGAGTTCAAATTTGTACTTGTACACTTAGGCTGGGAGGGTGTTCCCAGTGTCTATAGCTGAAGGACCCTGTAACATATTCCATCTTAAATTTACAAAGATAATTTTTACTGTTTTTTCCTTTCTTTAATTAAAAGCTTTTCTTGTTTAAGAACCTGATTGTTGTTTTTTATTCTGGTGAGACCCCAGGGGACGGGGTCTGGATCCACCAGGGAATTGGTGGGGAGAAAGGAGGGAAGGGGGAGAGGGAGGCTAGTTCCTCTCTGTGTTAGGATTACTGTCTCTCTCAGGGAGAGTCTGGGAGGGGGAGAGAGAAGGAGGGGGGAAGGTGCATTTTCCTCTCTGTTTTAAGATTCAAGGAGTTTGAATCATAGTGATCTTCCAGGGTAACCCAGGGAGGGGAAGCCTGGGAGAGGCAACGGTGGGGGAAAGGGTTTACTTTCCTTGTGGTAAGATCCAGAGGGTCTGGGTCTTGGGGGTCCCCGGGCAAGGTCTTGGTGGGACCAGAGTGTACCAGGCACTGGAATTCCTAGTTGGTGGTAGTGCTACAAGTTCTAAGCTGGTAATTGAGCTTAGAGGAATTCATGTTGGTACCCCATCTTTTGGACGCTAAGGTTCAGAGTGAGGAATTATACCATGACATCCCCATTTTAGATTCGGCACTTTTCCCAGCTGATTTAAAGTAGCAGAGCCCAGAGCCAGATTTGACCCAGAGCATGCCTCGAGGATGCATTGCCACTGGCGCTGGGATGGTAACTCTCACCCAAGGTGGCTGTGGGTCCCCTGGGGACAGGAGCTTCTTTTCAGAGTCTTCCATTGAACGTGTGGCTCATGACATGCTTGGGATGTGTGACTTCCCCGTGTCACCACTCGGCCTAACCTTCCTTCTTAAAACAGCCTTGGTGCGCAGCTGCGGACACGAGCTAAGTGTCCTCTAAGCCAGTGCTTCTCAAAGCCGGTCTGCTGCTTGTTCAAGGAAAGTCCCTGGTGGGCCAAGCCAGTTTGTTTACCTGCCGTGTCTGCAGGTTCAGCTGATCGCAGCTCACACTGGCCATGGTTCGCTGTCCCAGGCCAATGGGGGCTGTGGGAAGTGGTGGGGGCGGAGGGATGTGCTAGCCGCCCTTCCCGCAGCCACCATTGGCCTCGAGCGGCGAACCTTAGCCAGTGGGAGCCGCGATCAACCGAACCTGTGGATGTGGCAGTAAACAAACTGGCCCGGCCTGCCAGGGGCTTTCCTTGAACAAGCGGCGGAACGGCTTTGAGAACCACTGCTCTAAGCTACGTAGCCATGCAGCAGCCTCTTAAGCGCCACGCAGGCGCTCAGCGCTGCGGCAGGGAGAGATGCCTTTGCCCCAGCCCCTGATCTGTTGCAGTGTGGAGAGGCACCTCTCCTCCAGCCCCTACCCAGCCCAGCCCCAGAGCTGCTGTAGCAGGAAGAGGCACCTTTCCACCCTAGCCCAGGTGCTGCTACTAGGAGAGAGAGCTGGGGAGAGCCCTGGTGCAGACTGAAACCCAAAACCCACACTCCCAGCCAAAGACCTCACCCCCTACACCCAACCCTCTGTCCCGAGCCCCCTCCTACACTCTGCATCCCTCAGCCCCACCCCCACCACACATCACTTCCATATATGTGCACATAAGAAAATTCATTCTGCACGTGGGTGGGAAAAATTAGAGGGAATACTGGACACGACATGAATCTCCCCCTAGACTCTTCTTTAGATAAACCCAAGCAAATTGCACCTTTGTTTTCCAGTTGAATTGCTGCATCTGGAGGTTGCTAGTCCTCTCTCTATATCAGCCCAGAAGTTAAAGGGTTTTAATAGAGAGTGGAATTACCCACTGGCAGGACTTAACCAAAGGTCATGGTAGATTCTCCAGGACACATGACAGGCAGGTTCACCAGAGAGTTGCATCCTCCGTAGAGTGTATTGACCGAGCTCCTTGAATCTCTGCATTCCCCACCCAGGACTTTCTCTTCCCCCACTCCCTCTATTTCAGGAACTCCCTGCTACTCTCTGCAATCTCTTCTCTGCCTCCTCGGTCCTCCGAGCTCAAGGAGAGGAAATCCAGAGCTGGGGCGTGGGCATTCGTCAGCGTCGGAAGCCTTCCCAGGGAGGGGAGCCACCTTTCTGCCCCCTCCGCTCGTTAGCATTGTTATGAATTGTTGCTGTAGCACCTTGGTGGCGAGTGGGGGCTCAGGACCCTGTTGTGCCAGGTGCTGTACAAACACAGATCAGAAAAGTGGGTCCCTGCCCCACGGAGCTTGCAATGAAAACATAAGAGAAGAGCTGAGAGGTGGAAAGACATGGGGCAGGACAAGGGAACCCCCAGACGATGTTTGTACCCATGACGGGCGTTGGCCTCAGCAACCGAACCGCTGTCCTGATTTTTGGGGGCCTCCGGCAAAGGTGAGTTGTGAGGCAGTATCCGAAGGAGGGCGAAGAGACGGTTTTGTTGCTGTGCCCAGGGAGCGCAGCCCTGGTGGGAGGAAGCAGGAAGGGGCCTGTTTGAAAAGGGGGCCAGCGGAGGAAGGTGGCCAGTGACAGGGAGTGAGAGGAGACAGGTCAGCCGAGAAGGACCTTGGAGGTGGAGCCAGGCAGCTGATGGCTGATACGCCCCTGACAAACCCAAGGGCTTGGCTGTTGGCGGAAATGAAAACTCGTCAATTAAAACGGTACGGGAGGAAAAGGAAAAGAAGGAATGGAAGTAGGTGCTGGGAAGCGTGCAGAGGAAAGCGACGGACTAGCCGGGTTCAAAGGCGACTGACGGAGGTCTCCAATCTGATCACACACAAATCACCATGTGACCCTTCCTTCAAATATATATATATAATTGGAGATATTCCAATCTCCTAGAACTGGAAGGGACCTTGAAAGGTCATCGAGCCAGCGGGTACCAAGTCCAGCCCAGGCTCAAAGGCCAGTGGGTGATAAAATGATTAACTGAGGCTGAAGGTACAAATCCCACAGCCGTTGGGAGTCCGCAGGTCTCCCCAGTGACAGGGGAACATGGTGCAATTCAGCATTTATGGAACAATCTCGCTTGGAAGAATGATCGGCAAGAAGCCAGCCCTGGATGGAGGCAGGGAAATCCACCACAGCCTTAGCACAGCTGGCGCACCATCCCGAGCAGAACCCTGTGGGTAACTAGAGACAAGAACAAGCCTTTTGATGGCCTGAGGCTGAGGTGTCAGCCTGAGTAACATCCAGTGGCTGGGAGTTGTGTGGGCTAATGCTAACCCTGGAGACTCCCATGAGGGGTGGAGCCTGCTGGGCAAAGGGAGGCAGCTATTGAAGAAGCAGAGATGCTGGAGGGCAAAGTGACACATCTCAGCTCAGAGAGGAAACCACAACAAGCATTTTCATCTGGCTCGTTGGTCTAGGGGTATGATTCTCGCTTTGGGTGCGAGAGGTCCCGGGTTCAAATCCCGGACGAGCCCAGTGTTTGTCCTTTTGCAACTGACCTTTAGAAAACAGATAGGGTGAGGGGCAGCTCCGGGGTGGGTAAGTGCAGTTGTGAAGGTGGGCTAATGAGCTGGAGTGGGGCCTGTAACTGAGTAGTGCTGGGGAAGCTTGGATAGGTTAGAAAGCCCTGCTGTGTTGGTGACTATATTGGGTACCTAACTCCCATAGGCTCCTTTGAAAATTACTCTGAATGTTGAAATCCATCCTCTGTACACACTAGTCTGTGAAATCCCTCTAAGGCTCTGAGGGGCCCTGGGGATCTCCAGACCAGCTGTTCTCTGCCTTCACTGTGTTATCCTCAGCACAACACAGTCTGCCTGAGCAGGCCCACGTCATGTGCCCTCCCTGCAGAGGCCTGATCAGCATCAGAAAATTGTTTAACTACGTCACACAGGGGTGTGAAAGATCCACACCTCTGAGCAGCCTGGTTAAGCCGACCCATGTGCCTCTGGAGACAGTGTTGGGTTGTCACAGCTGTGCAGCTGCAGCACTGCAGTGTAGACACACCTCAACCTAGCAGCTGCTTCTTGGGGAGGTGGTTAACCATGCTGCTGGGAGAACCACTCTGGGCGACATAGGTGCGTCTACACTGCAGCACTGCGGCTGCGCAGCTGTGACGTTGTGTTTTCAGGGTAGCCAAGCCCACGTATAATCACACGCACCCTATTCCATTGTTTGTACAGTGGCCCCCAAACGAATTAAACTAGGGTCAATGATGGTTGTCACAATTCCATTAGCTTGGTCCAGCACATGGCTGGATGTTGTTAGAGCTGTCACAGGCCGTGGGTTCATATTCCCCTTCCCTGCCTCCAGGGGCAAAAAGGATCCTTCAAACTGGTGAGTCCCTGGGAATTTTAACATTCATAATGAATGCGGCAAACGAAAACCAAACCCAAATTTTCCAAATCTCTGACCGGAGAGAAACCCCCGTTTGGCCGATGGAATTATTGATTCATTGTGGTTCATCAGACAAACAAGCACAAAGGCTGGAGCTGGGGCTAGTGGTTAATTTCTGTGCCTGCTTCATCTTCCCCTTGGAGGAGCCAGTCCCTGCACCAGGATCCTCCAAGCAAAGGAACTTACCTTTGAAATAGATGAAAACTGTTTAATTCAAATGCTACGGGAAGAAACTGAAACTGAATGAAAACAAACACGATGATGTGAACTTCAAAGAAGGAAGATGGTGACTCCGTGGTATAAATTAAGGTAACTAAAGGAGCGATACGATCTGTTGCTTACACAAAAGCAACCGTAGGAGTCTCAATTCCAGCCCCGTATCAAAGGTTAATGGATGATAAAATGGTTAATTATGTGTAAAGGTTCAAACGGAGCCAGGGTAAGTCCACATGTTGCCCCAATGGCAAGAAAATGTTGTTCAATTTGCCATTTATGAAACAACCTTGCCCTGGCAAGAAGCCAGCCTGGGACGGAGGCAGGGAAATCCTCCACAGCCTTAGCACAGTTGGTGCACCACCCTCAAAAAGCAGAGCAGACAGGTGTGAGTCCTAGAGATGAGAAGGGGCCTTTTGACAGACTCAGTAACATCCTGAGTTAAGGAGTTCCATGGACTGATGCTAATGCCAGAGACGCCCATGAGAGGCAGAGCCTGCAGGGCAGGGGCAGCTGTTAAAGAGGCAAAGATGCCTGAGTAGAGTGGGAGCCATCCTAGCTCAGAGAAGCCCCTATTCATTCCTTTCCTGTTTGGCTAGTTGGGTCTAGGGGTATGATTCTCACTTTGAGTGCTGGGGTCCTGCATTCAAATCCTGGACAAGCCCAGAGATTTTGATTTTGCAAATTGCCTTTAGGAAGTAGCTGAAAAGAAGAACAGACACCTGTGGGGTGCTAATGTCACTAAGGTGGGCTAGAAAGTACTGGTCTGGGGCGCCTAACTCTCTTAGGCTGTTATGAATGTGCCTTTAAACGCAGCCATTGTGAAGTTTACACATTTATGTGAGAAATGCCTCTGAAGAGAGAAGTGTGACAAGAGTGGGATTTGAACCTGTCATAAACAGATAAGTAAGAGTTAATGGAACAGGAGTACTTCATATCTCTTTTGCCTGTAAAGGGTTAACAAGTTCAGTGAGCCTGGCTGTCACCTGACCAGAGGACCAATCAGGGGACAGGATACTTTCAAATCTTGAGGGAGGGAAGTTTTTGTGTGTGTGCTGTTAGTTTTTGGTTGTTGTTCTCTCTGGGTTCTGAGAGTGACCAAACGTGCAACCAGGTTTCTCTCCAATCTCCCTGATACAGGTTCTTATAGATTCAAAATAGTGAGTACTAGGTGATAAGGCGAGTTAGGCTTATGTTTGTTTTCTTTATTTGCAAATGTGTATTTGGCTGAAAGGATTTTATTTTGTACTTGTACACTTAGGCTGGGAGGGTATTCCCAGTGTCTATAGCTGAAAGACCCTGTAACATATTCCATCTTAAATTTACAAGATAATTTTTACTGTTTTTCTCTCTTTAATTAAAAGCTTTTCTTGTTTAAGAACCTGATTGGTTTTCTTATTCTGGTGTGAGACCCCAGGGGACTGGGTCTGGATTCACCAGGGAATTGGTGGGGAGAAAGGAGGGAAGGGGGAGAGGGAGGCTAATTTCTCTCTGTGTTAGGATTACTTTCTCTCTCAGGGAGAGTCTGGGAGGGGAAGAGAGAAGGAGGGGGGAAGGTGCATTTTCCTCTCTGTTTTAAGATTCAAGGAGTTTGAATCACAGTGATCTTCCAGGGTAACCCAGGGAGGGGAAGCCTGGGAGGAGCAACGGTGAAGGAAAGGGTTTACTTTCCTTGTGTTAAGATCCAGAGGGTCTGGGTCTTGGGGGTCCCCGGGCAAGGTTTTGGGAGGACCAGAGTGTACCAGGCACTGGAATTCCTGGTTGGTGGCAGGAGTACAGGTTCTAAGCTGGTAATTAAGCTTAGAGGAATTCATGCTGGTACCCCATCTTTTGGACGCTAAAGTTCAGAGTGGGGAATTATACCATGACAATGGACCTAGGGCATGTGAAGGGCAACTGCCCTGAGAGCAACAGCCTACTGCAACACATCACCCTGGGGTCCCGCTGAGAGCCTTCAGGCCCAGATGCCTCACAAATACCCCCAGAGCAAAGGGAAACTGTGAATGTGGATTGGAGGAAGATTACAGTGTGGTAGGACACTGGAGCACAGGAATCACCTATCCACCAATCCCTGGTGGACCCCAAATTCATTGACACAGAGGCCCAAGTGACACTGCAACCCTTTAAGGCCAACTCCTTTAATTTGCCTACAGCCAAGTTTCCTGTCTAGTACAAGGGCTGTTCAGGAATATGGACTTTTGCAGTCTATAACGGTTATCCCATTCCCATGCTGCTGCACCAGCAGAGAGCGGTCCACAGTCAGTGGAAACAACCGCATCATCTGCATCGCTTCCAGAGGGACCAAGCCCAAGTCCACAACCCAGCAAGGAACTAATGTCTCCAGCATCAGGGGAGCAGTTCCAGGCAGAGGATAAAAGCCTCACAGGATCTTGGATCGTGGCATGGAGCAACCCACCGCCTCTCAGCTCTTCCAACAGGTCCAGGTTTGTTGTAGAAGGAGGACTCTTATAAGGAAACCCTTTCTGGTGTGCACAAGGAGGACTGGCATCCTCAGAGACAGTGGGTAGTTCCAAGCATAGGCGCCAACTTTCCCTGGTGCCAGTGGGTCCTCATGCCCCCCACAGCTCCCGGCCCTGCCCGCCTCCACTCTTTTCCCACCTGTGGCAGGCCACGACTCACCACTGGTTGTCCAGGGAATTAGCTCATCAGCCTCCAGTGTCACACCTTGCTGCTGGCCCCCATGTCCCTCCCGGACCCCAGTGCCCCTTCTGCCTGGATTTTGCCCCCTACAGTACCCCATGGTCTCGCTGGGTCTCCCCTCCCCAGGGAACCCCCAATCCCCATCCCCACCTCGCCTCAGTCTTCGGCTACTGCCAGTCACCATCTAGCCCCTGCTCCCTGGGGCAGACTGCAGCATAATTGCCACTCATCATCAGCAAGGAGGGTTTGTACCAGCTGCCTCTGCCCAGGGCCGGCTTTAGGCCCGTTCCACCAATTCCCCCAAATTAGGCCCTGCACCCAGTGAGAATCTCTTCCCTGGCTAGAGGCGCCTTTTTAATTTTTACTCACCTGGCAGCGCTTAGGGTCTTCGGTGGCACTTTGGTGGCAGGTCCTTCACTCACTCGGGGTCTTCGGCGTTGGGCCCTTCAGTGCTGCCAAAGACCTGGAGCGAGTGTAGGACTGTCACGGAGTGTGGGGGAGTCCGGCCCTGCACCCCTCTTCCTGGGACCCACAGTGACTCTCAGTCAGCCAGTAAAACAGAAGGTTTATTGGACAACAGGAACACAGGTTACAGCAGGGCTTGCAGGCACAGTCAGGACCCCTCCACCGAGTCCTTCTGGGCTTTCAGGGTGCTTGGATCCTAGCTAGGATACCCTGAATTCCGCCCATCCAGCCCCAAGCCCAAACTCAAACTGCTTCCCTCCTGCCACTCCCTTCCTTTGTCCCCTTCCCGGGCAAAGGTGTTGACCTTTCCCCTCCCTTACCTAGCTCAGGTTACAGGCCCTGGCATCGTCCATCCCCTAAAGTCCTCCCCTGCTCTCCCACTCCCCACACAGACAGTCCCTACTGCATCACAAGGACCCGCTGCTGAAGTGCCGCCGAAGACTCAGAGCACCACCTGGTGAGTACAAGCCCTATGTGTTTTTTACATGCATGGTTTTTCTGGTTTTTTTTTAATCATCCCTGCTGGGGCCATGTCAAAACTTCAAATCAGGCTCTGTACTTCCTAAAGCCGGCCCTGCCTCTGCCTACGCTTGGGCTGCTCCTCTGCAACCCCGGTACCCTTCTTGGCCTTTAACAAGACTGGCAGCCTGGGGGGTTTCCAGGCCAGAGCTCCCCAGCTCCTCTGGCCTTTCCCTAGACCTACTCCACTTTAGGTACCCTGCTCAGCTCCCAGCAGCCAGGCCCATCCCTCTCAACAGCCAAAGAGAGACTGTCTTCTTGGCTTCTGGCCCACCGCCATCTTATAAGGGCCAGATGGGCCCACATTAAACCAGCCACAGTTGTGGTCAGTTACCCACTCAGCTTCCCCAGCAGTTCTTAATCCCTCTTACTTTTCTGCAGCCCTCTCCAGAGCCGGAGCAGGGTGATCACCCCGCTACACCGCCCCACCCTGCCCCCATTTCAACCCCTTCCCCAAAGTCCCCACCCCAACTCTGCCCCTTCCCTGCCCCTATTGGACCCCTTACCCAAATCCCCACCCTGGCACCACCTCGTCCCTGAGCCACTGCATTCTCCCTCCTCCCCCCTCCCTCCCACCCGCGCTTCAGGCCATCCAGTGGAGTGCGGGTCCACTGCTCTATCTCGGCGTTTATCTCTCTGCCATGCATCTGTCTCCGCCGGAGAACTGGCACGGTTTGGAGGGCAGGGTGAAAGAGCGGCTCCGGAAGTGGACAGGACTCCTCCGGTGCCTTTCCCTTCGAGGGAGGGCACTGGTGCTCAATCAACTGGTCCTGTCCATGCTCTGGTACAGGCTCAACACCCTGGTCCTGGCCCCGGGCTTCCTGGCCGACCTCCAGACGGCAATTCTGGAGTTCTTTTGGCCAGGACTGCACTGGGTCTCTGCAGGGGTCCTCCACCTGCCCCTGGAGGAGGGAGGGCAGGGCCTGAAGTGCCTACGCCTGCCGTGCTTGGGGAGGCAAAATCCCTAGAGCCACCCCTGCCGGCTCCTCACGAATATACTGCTGTGTTTCTGGCTGCACTTTTCCCCTCACCTCCTTCTCTATGCACTCCCTATCTGTAGCCCCACAAAGTCACGGGACCTCCTGGTCAACCTCCTGCTAGCCCTGGCTAAAATGGCCTTCTACAAAACCAGGGAGAGGAGGTTCGTTGATGGAGACTCCTGTGACTGTGGGGCTTGTTTCCAATCCTCTGTCCATTCACGTATCCAGGCACAGTTCCTCTGGGCGGCGCACACCGGCTCCCTTGACACCTTCGAGGAGCAGTGGGCGCTGTCTGGGGTTCTCTGCTTGGTGTCCCTGTCAGGCTCCCTTCTTATGACCCTCTGACCGCACTCCTGTCCCTGTTCTTTTATTAGTTGTCCCCTGAACTCAGTTGGATTTCAGGTCATGTAGATCTTCCTCTTAGGCTGAGGGGGGGATCCTTTAGCAGTGGGTGGGCTTCCGCCCCTGCCCCACCCCAATTCCAACCCGTTCCCCAAAGTTCCCACCCCACCACCACCCCCTACCTGCCCCTATTGGAGCCCTTCCCCAAATCCCCACCCGGCCCGACCTCTTCCCTGAGCTACGTTCTCCCTCCTCCCTCCCAGCTGCACAAAACAGCTGTTTTGCAGTGCAAGTGCTGGGAGCTAAGGGGGAAAAGCAGGCATGCAGTACCCTCAGAGACTGCCTAGAGAAGGCAAAGGGGACCAGAGCAGAGAGCCCTGAATGATGGTAACAAACTTATGCCAGTCAGGGTTTTGAACCTGTAACATCTTATAGCTAAATCTGCAATGTAACCATTCACCCGGAAGCAGGTGCTGCCCAGCAGTTGTGACAAGGCTGAGGGGTCTGAGGTGCTGGCTTAAGGCTCCTGTCTCTTTGGGGATGTTGGTTCAAACCTACTTATTGTGCTCACTTTGCACACTATTATAGAAAGGGGACCATGGAGGGAGCTAGGTGTTGACAGCTGTTTTCAAAGGAGCTTAAGGGAGTTAGGCACCCAATATCATAGTCCTAACCCATACGCAGCTGCTTTGGGACCCCTCAGTTCTGGGCCCCTCAGAACTCTTCATTCCACTGTTGCAACTGTGCCCACACACCTGTGGCTGCTCCTTACTCCAGCTACTTTCCACAGGACATTTGCAAAAGCCACACAGCTGGGCTCATCTAGTATTTGAACCTGGCAATGTCTCACCCCCCAAAGCAAGAATCATACCCTTGACCAACAAGCCAGATGGGAAAAACTGGTGCAGCGCCCTCTCTTAGGTGGGACGTGTCACTCTGCCCTCAGCCACTTCTGTCTCTTTAATAGCTGCCTCCACCCTGCAGGCTCAGCCTCTCAAGGGTGTCTCTGCTGTTGCCATCAGCCCATGGAACTCCCAGCCACGGGATGTCACTCAGGCTGACATCTCAGCCTCACACCATCACAGGGCTCATTTCCTTCTCTAGTTATCCACAGGATCCGGCTCGGCTCTCTCAGGATGGCCGCAGCCGTACTAAGGCTGAGGAGAGTTTCCCTGCATCTGTTCAGGGCTGGCTTCTTTTCATTCATTCTTCAAAGTGAGATTGTTCCACAAATGGCGAACTGCACCAGGTTCCCCTGTCGCTGGGGCGACCTGTGGACTTAGACTGACTTTGTGACACTGTTTCTCTAGCCTCAGTTTATCATTTTATCATCCGTGACTCTGGGCTGCGCTCGATGCTCAGTGTTAGCGCGGGTATTTCTGTGTAATCAACAGATCGTATCGCTCCTTTAGTTACCTGCTACACTGTCTAATCCAACCCTTTGCTCCTTTTCATCTCCAGCATCCCACCAATGGCCTGTGCTCAGGTTTGTTACTCAGAGACTCAGGAGATGGGATAGTCCCAGCTCAGCTCCCTCAGGCTAGTGCCAGATTCTCATTAAAGAACTCACCATGTCATTTGTCACTAAGGGCAATCTGTAATTACAAGCAGAGAGGGCTCCGAGACAAGGCAGCAGAATGGGAGAGAGGCCTGTATGATGAGAGATGGAAAAGGCTGGGACTGCATAAGGAGACAAATGAGAGAGGATGTGCTAGAGACTAGATATGAATGACTGCTGAGGAAAGGTAGAACGGGACCTTCCCTTTGTAACCCCAGACCCGGCTGGAATTGAAAGCAGCCCTGGTTTCACATGCTAGGGTAGTAATCTTTGTACAAAACATGCCTCATGCAGTATCATTTGAAAAGAAATAATTGCAGGTCCTGATGAAACGTTTGCAGCAGCATTCAATGTACAGGTACAACTAGAAGCTGAAAGTCTGGCTGAAGTGTGGTTACCAGACGAGTCCGAGGGCGGGGTAAACCTGTGTCTCAAGGATGCAGAACAGGCTAACTCCTCTTGCCAGGAGTCATCAAAGCTGATGGGCCATGGGGCTGGTCTTTGGCAGCAGATGGGGCAGGAACAGAGCAATCTGTGTTTTGGCTAACCACAGCATGGAACCTCTGTCACCCAGGGGCCGGACTAGTGTAAATTAGGCAAACTAGGTGGATGCCTAGGGCACCAAGATTTGGGGGTGCCATAAATCGGTGCTTCCAAAACATTTCTACACTATCACTGGAAAATGAATGAATAAAGAGAAGAGAAACATCGTTGAACTTGCATTTTAACCTGTCGTTCTTCTCTCATATATTACACTATAGCCTACGCCAGCTCTGTGTTGTGGGCACAAGCATGCTGCTTCACTCCAGTACAAAGTGGCAATGATGTCATTTTTCTCGTCGCACACAGCCGTTACCCGTTCTGACAAGCTGTTTATAATGCTACGTTTACTAGTTTTCGGAGGTTGTCGACTGAGGCTAACTATTTTTGTAGAGATGTTTCAGATCTAAGACTCTGGCATCATTTTGCTAATACTTTGTGCAATTATGTGTGTATGTTAAGTATTTGAGTGTATATGTTTATCATGTGTGAATATGCTTGTGTAGGTTGCTGAAAATTGTCATATGGATATTGTCAGTTGTTGTATGATGGAGTATCCGCCATTCTAATTTTATAAATTTTATTAATAACAATAATTGGATATTCTAAAGGTAGAATAAAATGTAGATTTTGATATGAAAGAATGAAGGAAGTATACATGAACAATGCCACATTATGCAGTATTCATTTTTTAAAGTTTATAATAAGCGATACTTATTAGGGGAGGCGAAGGGGAGGGGCACGCAAAGTGGAAGTTTTGCCTAGGGTGCAAAATATCCTTGCACCGGCGGAAACAGCATGTCAAAGGGTGACTGGACTATCAGCATGAGGGCCACAAACACCCGTGGTCTGCACTCTTTCTTTCTCCCTGTCTGTCTCTCTCGCTTTCACTTGAGACAAAGGAACCAAGTATCGGGCTCTGACTTGAGCATGTGGTAAGCCCCATTGTTGGGACCATGTGGGAAGAATTTTCCCTTGAACCAACTCTAGCTTGTTAAGATTTAGCTGCTGGGAAGCGTTTTATCTTCATTTCTCTTGTGCCAGTTCCTGATATTAATGCCCGATGCTCACGCTCGCTTGAAATCTCTCTCGTCGTAGTTAAATGAACTTTGATTTTTTAAGCTTAAACGCATCCAGGGCTGTGTTTAAACCGAATCATTTGGCAACTCCAGTTAAAGTAGCAAACTGGTACGTATTGACCCCTGACAGGGACAACGGCCCTCTGGTGGGCTGGTCAGTGCAGAGCAACCCTTCTGGAGGAGTGTGGGAGTGTGCTGGGGAGTGGCTAGTGCAGTGGTCCTTGGAGAAGCCAGTCTGCACCAGCATAGGCACCTCGCCAAGGGGCTGGTAACTGGTGAGATGACACTGGAGCAGCGGTGAGCTGGAGCTGGTTCGCCCCAATTCACAAGAACCGGTTGCTAAATTTAGAAGCTGGTGCAGAACCAGATCCTAAAGGGGCGGGCGAGTGGGCATACTTCGGTCTGTGGGCCACATCTGGCCCATGGGACCATCCTGTCTGGTCTGTCTGAGCTGCCAGCTTGGGAGGCCGAGGCTGCCCCAGCCCCTTTCCTGCTCCCCCCCCCCTCTCACAGAGCCACCAGAGCCCTGGGGAAGTGGCAGGGCTCCCAGGGCTATTTAAAGGAAGAGGCGGCAGAGTCAGATGGAGCCCTGGCCCTTTAAATAGCCCCCGGAGCCCCTCACTACCTCAGGGCTCCGGGGGCTATTTAAAGGGCACAGGGCTCCCCTTTACTGGGAGCCAACCAGTACGGTGCACCAGCTCTTGCCAGTACACCGTACGGGGACATACCGGTTTACCTTCATCTCTAGGTAAGGGGGTGGGGCAAGCTCCAGTAGCTGTGCGGCATCCTTATACAGCAGCATGGTAAGGGGGCCAGCTGGGGTTGGGAGGAGGGGTTGGATAAAGGGTAGGGAGCAGTTGGAGGGGACAGAGGTTATGGAGGGGCAGTCAGGGGATGGGGAACTGGGGAGTTGGGTAGGTGTGGGAGTCCTGGGGGTCTGTTGGGGTGGCTGGGTGGTGAACGGGGTTGGGGCAGTGAGGGGACAGGGAACAGGGTGAGTTGGGTAGGGGGTGCGATCCTGGGGAACAGCTAGGGTAGGGGGTCTTGGGAGGGGGTGGTCAGGGGACAAGGAGGGGGGGTTGATGGGTTGCGAGTTCTGAGGGGAGCAGTTGGGGGGCAGTCAGGGGGGGCAGTCGTGGGGTAGGACATGGATTGGGGTTGGATGGGTGGGTGGCGGAGGGGGGAGACATGGGGCTTGTTCTCACCACGCGGTTCCCTACCAGGTCTTCAGTGGCACTTCGGCAGCGAATCCTTCACTCGCCCCGGATGAAGGACTTGCCACTTAAACCCTGGAGCGAGTGAAGACCCTCCTGCCGCTGAACCACCAAGGACCCGGTAGGGAACTGGTTTAGGATTCTGGGAGCTCATCACGGCACTGGAGACACTACGGACCATACTGCACTCCTGACTGTATGTTTAATCCAATGGCCCCCAAAAGCACCAACCCTGCTGCCATTGAAAGCGAACAGTGAAATGGTCTTGGGCTGGTTTATAAATCCGGGAAAGGTGAAGCTGTCACAATTACAGGTGCCAGGAGCTGCAGGTGAGCCGGCACACTGCCTGGTGGAAAGGTGTCACTGTCTGTGCGCTCTCCAGCTGGGCTCCAGTGCACTTCAAGAGCCAAGAATGCATCAGACAGTAAATGGGGAGCCACGTTCTGCCTATGGGGGCCTATTTTACAAGTGGGCTCAGAGACTTGGGGGAAAGGAGTGTGGCAGATTAGCGAGCAAGCGGGTGCGTCTGGGGACAGCTAGGTGGATTGAGTGGCAGATCAAAGCAAGAGCCAAGGTGTGTGACGCTGGCAGACCAGGTGGCAGCTGATCCCTGGTGAATGCACGGCTGGCATCCAGGCTGGCTCACCTGGCATTAGCGGTATTAAAACAGATGCTACATTTCGAAGGCTGCGTTCAGTGTTTGGTCTTTATGAAACACTTGAGAGCTGCTGCTGGCGTTCATCTCACGCACGACGACTGCATCCGGCGTTATGTCCCAGTGTTTGCTCTGTAACTACAGATGTGGCTGCTGGGAAACTGGATACTCCCCCAGACAGGAGAGAAGCAACACCAAGCGTGAGCTGCTCATTCACCACGAGAGGCGGCAGCTCGTGCCCGGCAAAAGAAGACCCATAGACCCCCCAACGAATCATTGTGGGACACCCATGGACGGATGACATGGTTGATTCTTTTCCCCACCCATATGGAGAGGGACCTGCAAAGACGCTCGGCCCATCACCGCTCAAGCTCTGCAGGAAGGGAGTAAAAATCCCCATCAAGGAGGAATTGTCATCACTTTGCGGCTGGAGAGGGCCAAGGATCTCCAGGCTGCTTAGCTGGGGTTAGTGCTAAAGCAGGGCTTCTCAAAGCCGGTCTGCCGCTTGTTCAGAGAAAGCCCTTGGTGGGCTGGGCTGGTTTGTTTATCCGCCACCTCTGCAGGTTCAGCCAATCATGGCTCCCCCTGTCTGCGGTTTGCCGCTCCAGGCCAATGGAGGCTGCAGGGAGGCCAGCACATCCCTCAGTCCGCTCCGCTCCCCGCAGCCCCCATTGGCCTGGAGTGGCAAACTGCAATGGATCAGCTCACGCAAAGGGGTGTCAAGATACTGCAGGGCGCCCCAAGGACCAGCCTGGGCTCTCCCCTCGGTAATGTATGAAGAGGTCACACATGATCAGTGAAATTGAGTTCTAGGACCCAATACCAGTTTGGGGCTTGTGCCATCTGTCCTGAGGCTGGTGCTCCAAAGCCCTCACATTACTCCCTCCTCCACCTGTCCCAGCCCTGGGAGCTGCGCTCACGCAGCCTGTCCCAGTGGAGCTGTTCTGCTCAGTGTCAGTAATGTACTAGGAGAAGCCAGAACTCCCAAGGGAGCCCTCGAACTCCCAGCCCGCTCTCCCTGGTCCTGCTCACTGCTGGAATGGCACCTCCCCCGGCTGTCCGAGGGATTAGCTCCATGAGGCTGACAGCCCTTCCTGTGGTCACATGTATCTTGCTGCAGCCTCTCCATGCCTTGGTCCCCTAGCCAGGTCCCTCAGCACTGCCACCTTCCATGCAGTGTCTTTCCAAATCTCTTCTGTTGGAGAGGCACCCAGATAGCATCATGCCACATGCTTTTACCCACTAATTCCTGCAGCAACACAGCTCACTACCCTACCCACTAGCAATAAGGAAACCCAGGCCCACTCCCTACTCCAGGTTCTAATCCAAAGACTCTGCAACATGCAGCTAAAACCTGCTAAGGCCCCAACCTTGCTGCTTCCCACTCTACAACCCACAAGATCTCTTCTCCCTCCCTCCGCACCAGACTCCCAGGGTTCCCTCCTGTCCTCTCTATTGCACTGAGGGTGACCACCCACTTTCTCCCAGCAGCCTTTGCTGCTGCCAGCTCCCTGGGTTTAGACTAGCCCCACCCACCCTTGCTCAGCTGCACTTCTCCCTAATTAGGGCTTTTCCTTCCACACTGAATTGCCTGGCCCACCCCTGTGCTCTCACAGCAGGCATGTGGAACATACCCCAACACACTGGCCTCCTATGTAATCCTGGGAGCTAGGGAACCCACCTGTCTCTGCTCTAAACCAGAGCCCTGGAAACAGGTTTCACACAGCCCTCGTGACATGCCCAAACCACTGGATGCCAAGGGCATCCATCTCTCCTCATCTCCCTGCCCCCCGAGGCTGAGCTGGCACCAAGCTCTAGGGGAGGGCTCGTGGCTGAGATCCCCAAGTGGCCTGGCAGTCAGGGGTTTAAAGGCCCCTTGCCAGTCCCATCCCAGATGCCCCACTGCCAGGCTCCTGGGCCAATCACCCCCTGGGCTTATGCACCGGCCCCTTCTGCCCGATCTCAGCTTGGCACCAGTCAGTTTAATATTCTCCCAGCTAGGCTGATGCGCAGGGGAGGATATTAGTGGAGCTAACTAGCTTCCTTCTCCTCTCTGCCCCCAACAAGCCGTGCTGTCTTAATCAGCCCCTGGTGGGCACCAAGGCAGAACTAATTGGCAAACCCAGTCCTGCCAGGACCCAAAAACCCCAGGGGGCCCTCTCAGAGGTTGTTAAGGTCAGGAAAGTTTGCTGTGCCTGAAATGCACGTGAGGGCTCTGTATCAGACCCACGGCTCCACTGCAGAGCAAGGGGGCCAGTCATGGCGCGGTCCCAGGCTGGGCCAGCCCCATAGGGCTGCTGGGCCTGGGGTTAGTCACAGTGAGGGATCAGAGCACCAGTGCTATCTGGGCCTTGTTGACTCTCTCAGGTCTGGGAAACAAACCCAGTCGCTGGAAAAAGGGGCTGAAATTCTGCTGCCGCTGGGGGCCTCCACTGCCTCTGGAGACCCTTCAGTCCAGGGGTTTCAGAGCACAGCTCAAACCAGGCCCATAATGAGCTGGAGAGACTGGCTGGAGTCCTCTTGTGAGGACAGCTTGTCCCTTGTCTGCTACTGGGGGGGGGGGGGGGGCTGGCATCTTCCCCTGACCTGGTTGGCACTCTCCGAGAGGGGCCACAGGGAGCAATTCAGGCGAGCGCTTCCCCAGGACGCTGGGGTTGGCTGCATCGTGGCGGCCCCATCCAGGCACCAAAGCAACCTGGCCTTGGCTGATGCTTTATCAGGCTGAGCTTCTCCTCAGCACCTGCTGCCCGCCAGCCCTCTCCCCAGGCCCACTCAGCCAAGGTGGTTGTCCCCAGAACCAGGTGCAGATGAATGCTCGATGAGCCAGCATGCAACCACAGGGGATGGCTGCCCCCAGGACAGGCCCCAGTTTGGTTCCCATCTGGGACACCTTTAATAAGGCTATGGAAAATCTAGGCGGTGTTCAAGACCAGCTCCAATATTTCCTCACAGGGCAGGATTTGAGGGCCCAGCAGCTACAAGACGTGGGTGTACTGGGCAAAGGCACCGAAAGCACCCGGGCTTTCTAGTCAGGCCGCTCTGGCGTGGGATGCGGGCACTCCGTTGAGCTCGAGAGAGAGCTGGGTCCACCCACTCAGCGACAGGAGCCACCGGGTCTATGCACCGAGAGAGGATGTGCACGGGGGTGGGTCAGAGGAGACGAGAGGGGTTCAGATACCCCCAGAGGGGGCTGGCTGGGGTCCTGTAATCACAGACACGGTGGGCAGGAAGGGACCTCGCAAGGTATCTAGTCCAGCCTCTGTGCTAAAGCAGGGCCAAGTGACCCAAGACTAGCTCTGTTGGTGGTTTGTCTAACCCTGTCTGCCACATGATGCTCCTGTTAATCCAACCATGACTCCCGTCCAACCTGGGATGGTTGGACGGAGGAGTGGCCCTAGGGGTTCAGATGCTCAGAGAGGAGGGCTAAAGAGGTTCACATGGGGACAGGTATCTCAGGGGACTGAGATGGGGGACATCATGTGACACTGATTGGTGATGGAGCCTTCCCCCTGCCTGCCCAGGTTCTGTAGGCCCCGACCCAGGGGGTTTCACCCATCAGTAGCCAACTGGGCAAGCGGCCCCAACCTGTGGCAACTGGCGTTAACCGGCCAAGGACCCAACCTCACCTCCAACATACAGAGGTGGCGAGCTGGTGCAGGAAGACAGGAGAGGACACAGAAATAGACCACACCCCTTGCAAGCCAAGCCCTGCCCCTATAACACATAAACCCGCCCCAAAATTCTGTCAAACACAGCCCTAAGCTCTCTTGTTCTGTCATTGTTGTATTGTTAGCAATGTGCGCAGCTGACAGAACGCAGCGGTGTAGTGGCCCTATGATAAAATGCAGCAGGGTTGCGAGGGGCAGAGCTGCCTGGTATTGGGGGAGCCAAACCCCCAGTTCATTGGGGGCTCCCCATTTCTGTGGCAGCTCTGAATCATCCCAGCTGCAAACTGAGCATTGGTAACAAAACATACCACGGCAGAACAGCCGGAATGGTCCAACGTGGGAATGTGAAGAGAGGGCCGGCTCCCACCTGCACCGAACACGGCCTAGTGCCCAGACAGGGTTGGGCTGCTGTCCCCACCTCCGTGGCACTGAGCCAAGGGTTGATCCCTTCCCCAGTAGGGGGGTTTGGATAACAACCCCCAAAATGTTCCTCCTCACCTGTGAGCGGGCGGCACAGGCTCAGGCAAATTGCCCAGGGGATTTAGGAGCAGCGTTCCTATGGGCCGGAACGCAGTCTTCTGTGGCGTCACCGGCCAGGTGACAATCTCCGGTAGTGCCAGTGATCAAGGCAGCTGCTTTCGGGGGGGGGCGTCCCGGGCTGCACCCCTGGAAGGGGGCATTAGTGGGAGTTGGAGCTGAGACAGGGGCTTGGGCAGGAATCCCATGGTCTGCAGGACTCCAGCGGCAGCACGGCGAGCGCCACAGGATGCCAGGCTCGGACACCACCCCCTCATTAGGGAAAGGATGGAGGTCAGAGGCTGCTGGAGGGGGCTCTGGGCTGAGATCAGTGCACTTGGGAGCCAGGAGCAACAGCCACAAAACCAAGAGTGGGGGACAGGCTAGCAGAGTGAGCCGCAGGGGAGGGGGCAGGGCAGCAGTTTGCATTGGAGGCAGGTGCCAGAGGAGGGAACCCCCCGCTGGCTACACCAGACCTTTGCCCTTCATGCGCTCCAGCAGCACAGAGACCAGGCGCTCCAGCTTGAGAGCGGCCTGGCGCCCGGCCTCCAGCACCTCGGCGTGGTTGGCTTTCTCCCGGGTCCCGTACTCCAGCACCGACTTGTTGGTGATCAGAGAGAAGCCGAAGACGCGCAGGCCGCAGTGTCGGGCCACAAGCACCTCGGGCACCGTGCTCATTCCTGGGGGCAGAGCCTGCGTCAGCCTGCAGGGGGCGACAGAGAGCCGGCGACGCCCGGCCCCCACCCCGTAGCCGCTCGCTCCTCCCATTCCCTCCTCGGCTCCGTTCCTTCCTTCCCTCCCTCCCTCCCTCCCTGTTCCCTCCTCGGCCCCGTTCCTTCCTTCCCTCCCTCCCTCCCCGTTCCCTCCTCGGCCCCGTTCCTTCCTTCCCTCCCTCCCTCCCCATTCCCTCCTCAGCCCCGTTCCTTCCTTCCCTCCCTCCCTCCCTGTTCCCTCCTCGGCCCCGTTCCTTCCTTCCCTCCCTCCCTGTTCCCTCCTCAGCCCCGTTCCTTCCTTCCCTCCCTCCCCGTTCCCTCCTCGGCCCCGTTCCTTCCTTCCCTCCCTCCCTCCCCGTTCCCTCCTCGGCCCCGTTCCTTCCTTCCCTCCCTCCCTCCCCGTTCCCTCCTCGGCCCCGTTCCTTCCTTCCTTCCCTCCCTCCCTCCCCGTTCCCTCCTCGGCCCCGTTCCTTCCTTCCTTCCCTCCCTCCCTCCCCGTTCCCTCCTCGGCCCCGTTCCTTCCTTCCCTCCCTCCCTCCCCGTTCCCTCCTCGGCCCCGTTCCTTCCTTCCCTCCCTCCCTCCCCGTTCCCTCCTCGGCCCCGTTCCTTCCTTCCTTCCCTCCCTCCCTCCCCGTTCCCTCCTCGGCCCCGTTCCTTCCTTCCTTCCCTCCCTCCCTCCCCGTTCCCTCCTCGGCCCCGTTCCTTCCTTCCCTCCCCGTTCCCTCCTCAGCCCCGTTCCTTCCTTCCCTCCCTCCCTCCCCGTTCCCTCCTCGGCCCCGTTCCTTCCTTCCCTCCTTCCTTCCTTCCCTCCCCGTTCCCTCCTCAGCCCCGTTACTTCCTTCCTTCCCTCCCCATTCCCTCCTCGGCCCCGTTCCTTCCTTCCTTCCTTCCCTCCCCATTCCCTCCTCGGCCCCGTTCCTTCCCTCCCTCCCTCCCTCCTTCCTTCCCTCCCCGTTCCCTCCTCAGCCCCGTTCCTTCCTTCCCTCCCTCCCTCCCCGTTCCCTCCTCGGCCCCGTTCCTTCCCTCCCTCCCTCCCTCCCCGTTCCCTCCTCGGCCCCGTTCCTTCCTTCCCTCCTTCCTTCCTTCCCTCCCCGTTCCCTCCTCGGCCCCGTTCCTTCCTTCCCTCCCTCCTTCCTTCCCTCCCCGTTCCCTCCTCGGCCCCGTTCCTTCCTTCCCTCCCTCTCCATTCCCTCCTCGGCCCCGTTCCTCCCTCCCCGTTCCCTCCTCGGCCCCGTTCCTTCCCTCCCTCCCCGTTCCCTCCTCGGCCCCGTTCCTTCCTTCCCTCCCTCCCTCCCCGTTCCCTCCTCGGCCCCGTTCCTTCCTTCCCTCCCTCCCTCCCCGTTCCTTCCTTCCCTCCCTCCCTCCCCGTTCCCTCCTCGGCCCCGTTCCTTCCTTCCCTCCCTCCCTCCCCGTTCCCTCCTCGGCCCCGTTCCTTCCTTCCTTCCCTCCCTCCCTCCCCGTTCCCTCCTCGGCCCCGTTCCTTCCTTCCTTCCCTCCCTCCCTCCCCGTTCCCTCCTCGGCCCCGTTCCTTCCTTCCCTCCCCGTTCCCTCCTCAGCCCCGTTCCTTCCTTCCCTCCCTCCCTCCCCGTTCCCTCCTCGGCCCCGTTCCTTCCTTCCCTCCTTCCTTCCTTCCCTCCCCGTTCCCTCCTCAGCCCCGTTACTTCCTTCCTTCCCTCCCCATTCCCTCCTCGGCCCCGTTCCTTCCTTCCTTCCTTCCCTCCCCATTCCCTCCTCGGCCCCGTTCCTTCCCTCCCTCCCTCCCTCCTTCCTTCCCTCCCCGTTCCCTCCTCAGCCCCGTTCCTTCCTTCCCTCCCTCCCTCCCCGTTCCCTCCTCGGCCCCGTTCCTTCCCTCCCTCCCTCCCTCCCCGTTCCCTCCTCGGCCCCGTTCCTTCCTTCCCTCCTTCCTTCCTTCCCTCCCCGTTCCCTCCTCGGCCCCGTTCCTTCCTTCCCTCCCTCCTTCCTTCCCTCCCCGTTCCCTCCTCGGCCCCGTTCCTTCCTTCCCTCCCTCTCCATTCCCTCCTCGGCCCCGTTCCTCCCTCCCCGTTCCCTCCTCGGCCCCGTTCCTTCCCTCCCTCCCCGTTCCCTCCTCGGCCCCATTCCTTCCCTCCCTCCCTGTTCCCTCCCTCCTCATTCCCCCCCTTCCCTCCTTCCTCTTTCCCTCCTCGTTCCCTCCCTCACTCCCTCCTCGGCCCCGTTCGCTCCCTCCTTCCTTCCTCGTTCCCTCCTCGGCCCCGTTCCTTCCCTCCTGCCCCGTTCCCTTCTCCTGCCCCGTTCCTTCCCTCCTGCCCCGTTCCCTCCTCGGCCCCGTCCCTTCCCTCCCGCCCCGTTCCCTCCTCGGCCCCGTCCCTTCCCTCCCGCCCCGTTCTCTCTCCTGCCCCGTCCCTTCCCTCCCTCCCCGTTCCCACCTCGGCCCCGTCCCTTCCCTCCCGCCCCGTTCCCTCCTCGGCCCCGTTCCTTCCCTCCCGCCCCGTTCCCTCCTCGGCCCCGTTCCTTCCCTCTCTCCTTCCTCGTTCCCTCCTCGGCCCCGTTCCCTCCTCGGCCCCGTTCCCCCCTCCCTCCTTCCTCGTTCCCTCCCTGGCCCCGTTCCTTCCCTCCCCATTCCCTCCCTCCCTCCTTCCCCGTTCCCTCCTTGGCCCCGTTCGCTCGCTCCCTCCCTCCTTCCTCGTTCCCTCCTCGGCCCCGTTCCTTCCCTCCCTCCCCGTTCCCTCCCTCCCCGTTCCCCCCCCTTCCCTCCTTCCTCTTTCCCTCCCCGTTCCCTCCCTCGTTCCCTCCTCGGCCCCGTTCGCTCCCTCCCTCCTTCCCCGTTCCCTCCTCGGCCCCGTTCGCTCCCTCCTTCCCTCCCCGTTCCCTCCTCGGCCCCGTTCCTTCCCTCCCCCCCCCCCCCCCGTTTCCTCCTCGGCCCCGTTCCTTCCCTCCCTCCCTCCCCCCCCGTTTCCTCTCTGCCCCTTTCCCTCCCCCCCTCCCCCCCGTTTCCTCTCTGCCCCTTTCCCTCCCCCCCTCCCCCCCGTTTCCTCTCTGCCCTTTTCCCTCCCCCCCTCCCCCCCCGTTTCCTCTCTGCCCTTTTCCCTCCCCCCCTCCCCCCCGTTTCCTCTCTGCCCTTTTCCCTCCCCCCCTCCCCCCCCGTTTCCTCTCTGCCCTTTTCCCTCCCCCCCTCCCCCCCCGTTTCCTCTCTGCCCTTTTCCCTCCCCCCCTCCCCCCCGTTTCCTCTCTGCCCTTTTCCCTCCCCCCCCGTTTCCTCTCTGCCCTTTTCCCTCCCCCCCGTTTCCTCTCTGCCCTTTTCCCTCCCCCCCCGTTTCCTCTCTGCCCTTTTCCCTCCCCCCCCGTTTCCTCTCTGCCCTTTTCCCTCCCCCCCCGTTTCCTCTCTGCCCTTTTCCCTCCCCCCCCGTTTCCTCTCTGCCCCTTTCCCTCCCCCCCTCCCTCCCCGTTCCCTCTCGGCCCCGTTCCCTCCCCCCCTCCCTCCCCGTTCCCTCCTCGGCCCCGTTCCCTCCCCCCCTCCCTCCCCGTTCCCTCCTCGGCCCCGTTCCCTCCCCCCCTCCCCCCCCCGTTTCCTCCTCTGCCCTTTTCCCTCCCCCCTCCCCCCCCCGTTTCCTCTCTGCCCTTTTCCCTCCCCCCTCCCCCCATTTCCTCTCTGCCCTATTCCCTCCCCCCCTCCCCATTTCCTCTCTGCCCTATTTCCTCCCTCCCCGTTCCCTCCTCTGCCCCATTCCTTCCCTCCTTCCCTGTTCCCTCCTCGGCCCCGTTCCTTCCCTCCCTCCCTCCTTGTTCCCTCCTCGGCCCCGTTCCGTTCCTTCCCTTCCTCTGTCCCCTCTGCCCCCCGTCCGTGGCTCACCTACGGCGTCGGCTCCCAGCTGCTGCAGGAAGCGGCACTCAGCGATGGTCTCGTAGTTCGGCCCCCCCAAGGTGCAGTAGACGCCCTCGTGCAAGCTGGGGCCATAGCCCAGCTCCTTGCCCACTGCCAGCGCCAGGCCCCGCAGCTGCTCATCGTAGGCATCTGACATGGCAGGGAAGCGGGGCCCGAACCTATGTGGGCGGGGGAGGGGAGAGAGCTCGTGGGGTGATAGGAGACGGAGGCGCCCCCCATCCCTTCCCAAAGCAGGGAATGGCCCTGGGGTCCCCTGTGCTGGTCTCTGGCCAGGACTCAGGGTCCCGTCCCTGCCCAGGGGCTCCCACCCATTTCCCGGGCTTTACACTGCTGCCACCATTGACCATGGTAAGGGAGGGGCACAGCTTCAGTGGGGCTGTAGCAAAACACTGGGGGGTAGGAGGCAGCAGGGGGAACCCGGTGGAGGGGCAGCAGGGAAGGAGGACACTAGGTGCCCAGAGGAGCAGCAGGGAGGGAGCATATTGGGTGCCTAGTGGGGGCCGGAGGGAGCCTGCTGCCTAGTGGGGCAGGGTAGGGCAGGGCAGCGCAGCAAGGGGCAGAGCAGCAGGGGGGCAGGGAGGGGAGGCGCAGGGTGCCCAGCGCGGGGGCGAGCAGCTCCTACCTCTCATCACAGGGGCCGCTCAGTGGGTTGATGCCAGCCAGGCCAGGCATGTTGATATGGTCCCGGATCACCATGATGTCACCCACCTGATACCCGCGGTTGAGGCCGCCGGCCGCGTTGGTGACAATCAGGGTCCGTGCACCCAGCAGATGGAAGATCCGCACCGGGAACGTCACCTGTGGGGAGGCAGGCAGGGATGGGGGCGGGGTGGCCACCTCCAAAATTGGGGGGTGGAGGAGCAGCATCCAGTGCCAGACACTCTTCAGCTCTGAGTACCCCAGTACAGCTCTGCAGCTCCCCTCCCTCCATGCCCCTCACTCCTGAACCGCAGCCCCCCATGTTCCTCCATGTCCCTGGCCTTAAGGAAAATGGCGCCCTGGGAGAACTTACATTCTGGTGCCCCTTGAGTTTCGGTATGTAGTACTTTCACTACAGGGTGTTGGGGTGAGGGGGCTGTAGTGAAAACTCAATTTTTTTTTTTGCAGATAACTTAGAAATAAACCTTTGATTTCACTGTACGCACACAAATCCACAAATATATCCATCAGTAATAAATAATGTATTTACAGATACGGAAAGCAAGAAAAATGCTACTTGAGATCTTGTTAGAGTCAAAATTCAGTGATATAAACTTCTAAATTGGGCTTGTTACAAATGGACTGGTGAGTGAATAGTTAAATCAACAAATCCTTTCTGGTTTTCGGATAGTTATTTTGTATATCTTGACATATGATACCTGGTGGGTTTTGCTCTTTTGTTGCAGTCATGTTGATACCTGGATATTATTTTATATATAGACAGACCCACACACACAGAGCACATGAAAAGACAGCGGTCACCTTACCAAGTGGGGGGTCAGTGCTAACGAGGCCAATTCAGTTAGGGTGGATGTGGTCCATTCCCAACAGTGACAAGAAGCGGGGAGTATCAACAGAGGGAAAATTATTTTTTGTAGTGACCCAGCCACTCCCAGTCTACTAACCATCAGGAACAGTATCCCCGATAATGTCATGGCAAACCTGGTGGCTGAGCTTTGTGACTTTGTCCTCACCCACAAACTATTTCAGATTTGGGGACGATTTATATCTGCAAGTCAGCGACACTGCTATGGGTATCCGCATGGCCCCACAGTATGTCAACCTCTTTATGGCGGACTTAGAACAATGCTCCTCAGCTCTCGTCCCCTAAACACCTCTGCTCTACTTGCGCTCCATTGAGGACATCTTCATCATCTGGACCCATGGAAAAAGAAGCCCTTGAGGAATTCCACCAGGATTTCAAGAATTTCTACCCCACCATCAACCTCAGCCTGGACCAGTCCACACAAGAGATCCACTTCCTGGACACTACAGTGCAAATAAGTGATGGTCACATAAACACCACCCTATACTGGAAACTTATTATACTTACCTACATGCCTCCAGCTTTCATCCAGACCACATCACACAATCCATTGTCTACAGCCAAGCCATAAGATACAACTGCATTTGCTCCAATCCCTCAGACAGAGGCAAACACCTACAGGATCTCTACCAAGCATTCTTAAAACAACAATACTCACCTGGGGAAGTGAGGAAACATTGACAGAGCCAGAAGGCTACCCAGAAGTCACCTACTACAGGACAGGCCCAACTAAGAAAGTAACAGAACACCACTAGCCATCACCTTCAGCCCCAACTAAAGCCTCTCCAGTGCATCATTAAGAATCTACAACCTATCTTGAAGGACGATCCCTCACTCTCACAGACTTTGGGAGACAGGTCAGTCCTTGCTTACAGACAGCCCCCCAACCTGAAGCAAATACTCACCAGCAACTACACACCACACAACAGAAACACTAACCCAGGAACCAATTCCAGCAACAAGCCCCATTGCCAACTCTGTCTGCATATCCATTCAAGGGACACCATCATAGGACCTAACCACATCAGTTACACCATTAGTGGCTCGTTCACCTGCACATCTACCAAAGTGATATATGCTATCCTGTGCCAGCAATGCCCCTCTGCCATGCACATTGGCCAAACAGGACAGTCTCTACGCAAAAGAATAAATGGACACAAATCAGTCATCAAGAACTGTAACATTCAAAAACCGGTAGAACACTTCCAACTCCCTGGACACTCAATAACAGATTTAAAAGTGGCCATTCTTCAACAAAAAAACTTCCAAAAGAGACTTCAACGAGAAACTGCAGAACTGCAATTAATTTGCAAACTTGACACTATCAAATTAGGCCGGACTAAAGACTGGGAGTCACTACAAAAAATAATTTTCCCTTTGTTGATAGTCACACCTGTGAGGAACTGGGACTGTTCTTAATGTGGTCTTTGAATGCTGAGTGGGGGGTGTTGGCCTGGGAGGACGATCTGTATTGGGGGATGGCGAATGGCCTTGAGGAAAGATACCCGAGCATATAAGGTGAGAATCCAGGAAGGGGTTAGAGGCCAGGTGACACCTCTGCCAGGGAAGCTGAACAAAGGCTGGGAAAGGAGACGCTGGGGGGAGAGAGGGGGTTTTTCAGAAGGTGGCTGGGGAATGGAGGGAAGCACAGATGAGGCTCTGATTCCCCAATAGGGCTGTAGTGCCCCTGGGACCCCAAGATGGATCTAATTGGGGAGGATCCTACTCTCTGTGCCTGCAAGACCAATCTTGGACTGAGTTCCTGTCATCCAAATAAACCTTCGGCTTTACTGGCTGGCTGAGAGTCAAGGTGAATGGCAGGAAGCCGGCGGTGTAGGGCCCTGTGTCCCCCCACACTCCGTGACAACACCTTCCTGTCAACTTTTGGGAATGGGCAACGTCCACCTTGATGGCACTGGCCTCATTAGCACTGACCCCATGCTCGGTAAGTCAACTCCCATCTTTTCAGGTGCTGTATATATATATACCTGCCTACTGTATTTTCCACTCCATGCATCTGATGAAGTGGGTTCTAGCCCATGAAAGCTTATGCCCAAATAAATGTGTTAGTCTCTAAGGTGCCACAAGGCCTCCTCATTGTTTTTGCTGATACAAACTAACACGACGACCCCTCTGAAACCTATCCCCACTAAAGTTCTCTCTCAGTTTACGGGCCTGATTGAAACTGTAAATCACAACAATCACACCTTATCCTCAGTTCCATCCTCACACTAACAGCAGGAACCCCAGTGACTTGCAGAGGATGAATGAGGTTTGCAGGATATGGGATTAAGATGGGAGCAAAGAAAGGAGTTTCCTTATTCCTAATCTTGATGCAGTATAGAAATGTACACAATATTGTGCCCAACAGTTTAGACCAGGCCCTGCCCCGAAGAATTTCAGCGTACTGTGAAGTACAACTTGTAGTGGAAACAGAAACTGTTGAAAAGAGAACAGTGGGTAAGCAATCAGGGATTGAATGGAAGGTAAATGGGTTTCAAGGAAGTCACAGCAGGCAGGCAGACACCACCGTGACTCCCATTCCCACTCCTGTTCAGATGGGGAGGGAGGAAGCACATGGGGGAGCTGATCTCAGTCACACTCATTTATCTCCTATGCACCTGCGGGCCTGACTCTGAGGAGGCAGCAGCCCACCTGGGACCAAGTGAGGGAAGCTTCTGAGTCAGGGAAGCAGGGAGGACAGGACCTTCAGCTGCTGATGTGGGCAGGGCAGGGCAGAATTTAAAGGCTCCCCTCAAAAAGCTGGAGAGTCATACCCACCCCTCTCCCCAGGCAGCCAGGCCTCCCCCTTGCCCTCAGGTCTCCTGTGGGAAAGCAGCTGACCTCTCTCTGCAGAGCTGAAGCAGCAGCCCTCCCTCCCTACTGCCCCCAGGCTCCCAACTATTTGGTGCACGTGCTGTCTATTTATCTCTCCTGTCCAGGTCCCAGGCTGCCTCCAGCAAGCAGGGGAGGGAAGGGGAGAGCTCGGCAGGCAAATCCTGGCAGAGAACTAGGGCGTGGGGGGGGTGTAATGTGACTCAGTGTCTGCCCCCCCATGGGTCACCTCTCTGCAGGGAAGGGAGCAGGCAGGCTGCTGCAGCGACCCTGGTGGTGCTCAAAGCTAAATGTGTGTTCTTGTCCTGCCGGCAGTGCCAAGGGAAAGAGCAACTCCTTCCCTGGACAAGTGGGGCTCTTAGGGGGGGAAGAGGAAGAGAAAGGGGGGTGGACCCGGACCTGCTCTACACTAACACACAACCAGATAGCAGGGCTGCTCCAGACCCCCAGTGAGCCAGAACAGACAGAGACAAGCTGCACACACACTCCTCCTTCAACATCCGCCTCCAGCCTCAGCTGCCCACCCCAGACATCAGGTCAGGACCCAGGACGGCCTGCCCCATGGTTTCTACAGAGGGCCCTCTGTCCCAGGAGAGTGGTGGACCCCCTCGGGCACCCAGCCCTGCTGCTGTTTCCACCAGGAGTTACCCGAGAGCGAGGCCTGGTCTACACTGGGTGAGGGGAATCGATCTAAGATACGCAACTTCAGCTATGAGAATAGTGTAGCTGAAGTTGACGTATCTTAGATTAATTTAGAATCACTTATTTGCGTCCCCACGGCGCGGGATCGACAGCCTCCGCTCCCCCATCGACTCCGCTTCTGCCTTTCGCCGCGGTGGCGTTCCGGAGTCAACGGCAGAGCAATCGGGGATTGATTTATGCCGTATACACTAGAAGCCATAAATCGATCCCCGACACATCGATCACTACCCGCCAGTAGACGGACCCTGAGTGAGTACCTCAAGCTGCAGTTTGGATGTGTGTTTTCTCTCCGCCCCTGACCCTGGCTGGGCTGGCAGGAGTAAAGTCATGAGGGACAAGGGTGTATCAAATGTGCCTCCATCAGCACATCGCCCTGGGCAGCTGCCCGTATCATTCTGGCCAAAGGCTGGTCCTCACTCCTGATCCACAGCCCCCCCACCCCTCCCACCATGCCCCTCTCTCCTGACCCACAGCCCCCCCACCATGCCCCCTCTCCTGACCCACTGCCCTCCCACCCCTCCCACCATAACCCTCACTCCTGACCCGCAGCCCTCCCACCCCTCCCACCATGCCCCTCACTCCTGACCCACAGCCCTCCCACCCCTTCCACCATGCCCCTCACTCCTGACCCGCAGCCTCCCCCACCCCTCCCACCATGCCCCTCTCTCCTGACCCACAGCCCCCCCACCCCTCCCACCATGCCCCTCTCTCCTGACCCACTGCCCTCCCACCCCTCCCACCATGCCCCTCACTCCTGACCCGCAGCCTCCCCCACCCCTCCCACCATGCCCCTCACACCCAAACCACAGACCCCTCACTCCCCTGTGCCCCTCACTACCGACCCGCAGCCCCCTGCTATCCCAGCCCTGGGCTCCCTGCCACTCACCTTCCACAGCGGGTACCCCTCATACATGTGGAACCGGCCCTTCATCACCACACAGCTTACGCCCGCCAGCGTCCCGAACACCAGCTTCCCCGCATGGCCCACCACTGCCAGAGATGGGAAAGGGTTAAACGCTGGCCCCAGGGCCTCTTACGCAGTGTAGGTCCTGCCTCGCCTCTGCACCCCCTCGACTTGTGCAGCCCCCCACCCTCGCCCTCTGCACCTCCCACCCCTCACCCTCTGAACTCCCCTGTCCCTCGCCCCATATAGCCCATTATAAAGTATAGCCGCCCCTTCCCATCTCCCATCCTCTGCTGCCCCTAGAGTGCCCATTATAATAGTGGTTTTCCAACTTTTTTTTCTGGGGACCCAGTTGAAGAAAACTGTTGATGCCCATGACTCAGTGGAGCTTGGGATGAGGGGTTTAGGGTGTGGGAGGGACTCAGGGCTGGAGCAGAGGTTTGGGGTACAGGGGGTGAGAGCTGTGGGGTGGGGCTGGGAATGAGGAATTCAGGGTGTGGGAGGGTATCTGGGCTTGGGCGGGGGTTGGGGGGCAGGAGGGGCTCTGGGTTTGGGGTGGCTCAGAGCTGGGGCTGGGCCTTGGGGTGTAGGAGGGGGGTCAAGGCTCTGGGCTGGGGATGAGGAGTTTGGGGTGGGGCAGGGGATTGGGCTCCAGGCTTGGGAGGGGCTCAGGTTTGGGGCAGGGAGGGGGTTGTGGTGTGGGAGGCAGTCAGGGCTCTGGGCTGGGGGTGCAGGCTCTGGGGTGGGGCAGGGGATTGGGGTGTGGGAGGAGGTCAGGGCTCTGAGCTTGGAATGAGGGGCTTGGGGTGCAGGAGGGGATCCAGGTTTGGGAGCAGCTCAGGGCTGGGGCAAGGAGGGGTTGTGGTGCGGGAGGGTGTCAGGGCTCTGGGCTGGGGGTGCAGGCTCTGGGGTGGGGCAGGGGATTGGGGTGCGGGAGGGGGTCAGGGCTCTGAGCTGGGAATGAGGGGCTTGGGGTGCAGGAGGGGATCCAGGTTTGGGAGCAGCTCAGGGCTGGGGCAAGGAGGGGTTGTGGTGCGGGAGGGTGTCAGGGCTCTGGGCTGGGGGTGCAGGCTCTGGGATGGGGCAGGGGACTGGGGTGCAGGCGCAGACTCACCTCTAGCAGCTCCCAGTCAGCAGCGCAGCCAGGGTGCACCATGGACTGCACTGCGCCCCAGAAGCAGCCGGCAGCGTGTCTGGCTCGTAGGTGGAGGCATGCAAATGACTCCGCGCAACTCTCACCCTCAGGCATAACCCCTGGGGCCGGTACTTGGAGTGGGGGCTGTGCGCGGAGCCCTGTGGCCCCCTGCCTAGAAGCTGGACCCACTGCTGGCTGCTTCCGGGGCACAGCGCAGTGTCGGAAAGGTAGGCACTAGCCTGCCTTCGCCCGGCAGCACTGCCGACTGGACTTTTAACGGCCCGGTCGGGGGTGCAGACGAGAGCAAGGCAAACCAGCGCCTTACATGCCGCAACTTAGTAGTGGGTCGTGACTAGGGTGACCACATAGCTAGTGTGAAAAATCAGGATGTGGGTGGGGGGTAATAGGCACCTATATAAGGCAAAGCCCCAAATATCAGGACTGTCCCTATAAAATCGGGACATCTGGACACTAGTTGTGATTCACGGTTTGAAAAACACTGCATAATATAGTACAGCAGCCCCTTCCCCGCCCCCACCCTCTGCTGCCCCCTAGTGCCCATTACACAGTACAGCCGCCCCTTCCCCGCCCCCACCCTCTGCTGCCCCCTAGTGCCCATTACACAGTACAGCCGCCCCTTCCCCGCCCCCACCCTCTGCTGCCCCCTAGTGCCCATTATACAGTACAGCCGCCCCTTCCCCACCCCCACCCTCTGCTGCCCCCTAGTGCCCATTACACAGTACAGCCGCCCCTTCCCCGCCCCCACCCTCTGCTGCCCCTAGTGCCCATTATACAGTATAGCTGCCCCTTCCCCGCCCCCACCCTCTGCTGCCCCCTAGTGCCCATTATACAGTATAGCCACCCCTTCCCCATCCCACCCTCTGCTGCCCCCTAGTGCCCATTACACAGTACAGCCGCCTCTTCCCCACCCCCACCCTCTGCTGCCCCCTAGTGCCTATTATACAGTATAGCCACCCCGTCCCCACCCCCACGCTCTGCTGCCCCCTAGTGCCCATTGTACAGTATAGCCGCCCCTTCCCCACCCCCACCCCCACCCCCTGCTGCCTCTTAGTGCCTATTATACAGTATAGCCACCCCTTCCCCACCCCCACCCTCTGCTGCCCCTAGTGCCCATTATACAGTATAGCCGCCGCTCGCCGGGTACCTGTGCTCTGGGGGAAGTTGGGAATATCCGTGTAGTTAAAAACCACTGGATCCTTCACCTGGTCAGCCAGGCCCCCGAGGCCAGAGCCACAGATAATGGCCAAGCTGGGCCGGTGCGTGGTGTGATCCAACAGCCAGTCGGCTGTTTCCTTGTGCTGCTCATACGTGTACCTGCCGGCGAAAAGAGACGTGAGAGAGTTAAACCGAATCATATGCATACACAGCAGGGCTGATCCCCTCCAGCAGGAGGCACAGGACACGCACACACACAGTCGCTTTTTATATACACACAGAGCAGGGCCCATCCCCTCCAGCAGGGGGCGCACGGACACGCACGGACACGCACGGACACACACACACACACACACGGGCTCATCCCCTCCAGCAGGGGGCGCAGGGACACACCCACACCCTCCAGGGGGCACAGGGACACACACACACCCTCATCCAGCTCCCAGCCCATCTCAGAGGCCTGGCAGGGGCTGGCATGGGGTAGGGGGGCGGTGCAGAGCTGCAGGGGTACAGGGGGCTGGAGCCAGGCTGGGTCAGAGGGAGGAAGCCGGGGTGGGAGTGGCCACGGTGGGCAGGACGGAATTGCAGAGCGAGGGGAAGAGATGAAGCCAGGGGGTGGGCAAGGCGCCAACCCCAGGGAGGCCAGGACGAGGGCAGGGACCTCAGGGCTGCCAGGCTCCTGGGCCAGTCCTGCAGGGAGCTGCCTGCTCTTCATCCCAGAAGGGCCCCAGCCTGGCAGAAAGCGGCACTTTACCAGCACCATCCACCCTGCCAGGGCAAGCGGGGAAATCTCCCCTCACCCCAGCTTTGCCGGTGCCCTTCACCCCAAACCGCAGCCCCCGCTAGCCTGGGTCTGATCTCTATCACTGAGAGGTGGAGAAGGGTGCTGAGAGCCGGCAACTTGCAGAGTCAGGCAGGCTGGCCTGGGACTGCTCTCAGGCCGGCTGATCATTAACTAAGGGGTGTGTGGGAAGGGGCAGGGAGTAGGGTCAGCCCAGGCCACTGGCAGGGAAGTGGCTGCCCCAGGGGCCAGTTACTCTGCAGGGCCGGGCGCTGGAGGACACCATCTGGGCGGTGGTTTCCCAGAATAGAGAAACATCTCTGCCCCGATTCCTGCTGGTTCCACCTCAGCCGTTATACCACAGGGCCCTGTGCTGGTAGGCTGCCATCTGGGTGGTGGTTTCCCAGAATTGAGAAACGGTCTCTGCCCCAAATCCATGCTGCCCCCCCCCTTCCACTCTCCCTGGATTGAGTCACATGTTGGGTTTTGGAGGGAAACTTGCCAAGCTAGCTGTTCGGTTCAGACGGCTTTGATTCATCCAGGCGCTGGGGGAGCCTGGAGGCGCAATGAACATGAGAATCCAGTCTTAGCAAGGGGTGGAATGGCAGGGCACTGTGGGGCGGGACTCAGGGGCACCGGTAAACAATCCTTGCAGCTGTCAGATCAGGGCCAGCGCTCCCTGGAGTGGAACAGCCCCATGCCCCATTCCCTGCTCCCCCTGAGCCATCCAGTCCCCCCACCCCCACCAGCAGGGCATTAGGGGGTCAGGGAGAGTCCCACATTCCCTACAGGAGCAGATGGCCCCTCACCCATTACGAGTGGGTCAGAACTAATCCTCCTGCACCAGGCTGAGGTCACTGTGCAGGGCTCCCCACAGCTGGGGGTGCAGCGCAGCAGGGGGTACTGGGAGAGTACAGCAGCTGGCACAGCAGGGGCGCTGTGCTACAAGGGGAGTACAGCAGGGGGCACCAGGCTACAGGGGGGCACAGCAGGGGGCACTGCGGGGATATAGCAGAGGGAACAGCAGGGGTGCTGGGCTGCGGGGGGCACAGCAGAGGCGCTGGGCTGGGGGGAGCGGAGCAGGGGGCGCTCTCCCCAGGCAGACCCGTTGCTCAGCACTAGAGGATCACCCCAGCCCCTCCCTGGGGTCCTGGGCCCAGTGCCAGCCGCTGTCAGTGCCAGGGCTAATTAACGCTCCCCCAGACTGCCCGGCACCCCCCCACCCGCACACACTCACCAGCGCCTAGACACCCTCTCAGGGCATCAGTGGCAGAGATCCCAGGTGACCTGGCTCCCAGCCCGCCCCGTAACCATTAGCCCGCACTCCCCTCCCATCCCTGGGGATAGAACCCAGGAGTCCTGGTCCCCAACCTTCCCGGAGAGGACCCAGGAGTCCGCCCCTCCCCCCGCGCACACCTGCACTCCTCCGATGCTGCCGGCTCCATGGCGGCTCCGGGCGATGCTGAGCCGGGCGCGGCCGGGCCCGGGAGACTCTGGCTGCTTCGCCCCGCCCCCGGCCCGGCCCCACCAGCCCCAGCTCGCTCCCTGCCCTGCACTGGCTCCGGGGGAGAGCCCCACACCCCGTCCTCCAGCAGCTGGGGAGACCCCCCCCCAGCGCCCAGGGGCGAGATCCCCCATTTTAGCCCCTCAGCGCCAGACACCCCGCAACCCTGGGGGAGACCCCCCTATTCTAGACCCCCCGTGCCCAGGGGAGACCTCCCCATTCCCAGACCCTCACTACCCAGGGGAAATCCCCCCATTCCCAGCCCCCCTGCACCAGGGGGAGACACCGCGTTCCAGCCCCTTAACCATTCCCAGCCCCCCAGCGCCAGAGAAACCCCCTTTCCAGCCCACCTGCATTGGGGGAGACCCCCTATACTGCCTCCCCTTCCCAGCCCCTCAGTGCCCAGAGGAGACCCCCCCATTCCAGCCCCCCAGTACCTGGGGAGACCCCATAGTTCTAGCCCTCCCATTCCCAGTCTTCCAGCACCGGGGGAGACCCCCGTTCTAGCCCCTCCTCATTCTCAGACCCTCAATGCCAGAGACACCACCCTACTCCCATATCCTGGTGCCAGACACTCCCCCCACTCTAGCCCCCCCATCCCCAGCCCCAAAGATACCTCCATTCCAGCCCCCAGCGCCAGAGACACCCCTCAATCCAACCCCATTTCACCCAGACTCCCGGCGTCAGAGACACCCTCAATCCAGCCCCCCAACGCGCCAGAGACACACCCCTTTCCTGTCTCCCTACCAGCCCCCCAGTGCCAGACACCCCCCGATCCAGCCCCCCAACGCGCCAGAGACCCCCATCCAGTCCCCCTACTCCCAATCCCCCAGCGCCAGAGACACCCCTCAATCCAGCCCCCCAACGCGCCGGAGACACACCCCTTTCCGGTCTCCCTACCAGCCCCCCAGTGCCAGACACCCCCCGATCCAGCCCCCCAACGCGCCAGAGACCCCCATCCAGTCCCCCAATCCCCCAGCGCCAGAGACACCTCCAGCCTAGCCCCCCCATTTTCAGGCCCCCGGCGCCGGGGAGTGACCAGACCTCCCGGTATTCGGGGCTTTCTCTTACACAAGTAACTGTAACCGCCCCCCTCGCAGCGCTGGAGCGCCCCCCCGCAGAACGCTCCCCCAGGCGAGGAGAGGGGGCTCGGGGGCGGGGCCACATGCTTCCCCGCAGCGAAATGGGGGCAAATTTACGCGTGGGGGGGGGCGGGAAACCCCCCGGCGGGGTTGGCAGATCGGGGTGGAGCCTTGAATGGCCCCGCCCCCCGACGCGCTCAGTCACGCCCCACAGGCAGAGCTCCCCCCTCCCCCTGACAAGGAGCCCAGGGTTGCGGGGGGCGTGGTTACAAGGAGGGTCGTTGCCAGGCAGTGGGGGGGGGCAGCACTGGGGGAGGGGTTATGGCCAACGGGCCGGGGCTCGACTCAGCTAACAGGGGAAACAGCCAACTGCGCCTGGAGGCGGGCGGGAGCAGCCAATGGGGGCGGGGCTTGGGGAGTCACATGGACAGGGAGAGTTGGACGCCCGCCAACAGCGGGGGCCGGCGGGGTCGCGGGCAGCGGTTGTTGTGTCCAGCCAATCAGGAGACTTGAAAGTGATGACGATTCAACGGGCTGAGCGATTGGCCAATCAGAGGATGTTGCCTTCATCATGTGGGACTGATTGGGGGGATCAGCCTGTAAGAGAAGCCTCAGGGGTCACGTGGGAAAAGGCGCCGTTGGTCGACCCATTGAGGGAGCGCAGTTCGGGTCACATGAGGAGGGAGACGAATCTAGCCAATAGGAAGCGAGAACTGATGTCACGTGCTAGGAAGTGCCCGCAGCCAGTCAATGAGAGGACGGCAAAGGCTCACGTGACGCTAGCGTAAGTTGAGGGCTGCCCAGTTGTATCTTGGCCAATAGGCGGCTACCCCCTCACGTGACCCAGGACGTCACTGCGGGGAGCCGGGGACAGGCGCTACGGCAGCCGGGAAGCGGCGATGTCGGGGGATGGAGAACGCTCCCCGTTGCTGCCCGCGGAGCTTGGCGAGCCGGGCACTCCCGGGGCGGGCGGGACCCTGGCCGGGCCTGGGGGGCTCGTGCCCTCCGCGCCGCTCCCGCCCTACGGGGGCCCCGCGGCAGGGAAGCCGGCCCCGCCCCATGGTGAGCGGCCCGCCCCACGGCCCCGCGGGTCTGTGGGGGCTGCAGGCTCCGGGGCGGGGTTAGGAGTCTCGGTGGGCGGGGCTGTGGGGGCTGCAGATTCGGGGGCGGGGTTAGGGGTCTCGGTGGGCGGGGCTGTGGGGGCTGCAGGTTCGGGGGCGGGGTTAGGGGTCTCGGTGGGCGGGGCTGTGGGGGCTGCAGGCTCCGGGGCGGGGTTAGGAGTCTTGGTGGGCGGGGCTGTGGGGGCTGCAGATTCGGGGGCGGGGTTAGGGGTCTCGGTGGGCGGGGGTGTGTGGGGGCTGCAGGTTCGGGGGCGGGGTTAAGGGTCTCGGTGGGCGGGGCTGCAGGTTCAGGGGTGGAGTTAGGGGTCTGTGGGCGGGGCTGTGGGGGATGCAGGGCCGGGGTTAGGGGTGTCGGTGGGCGGGGCTGTAGGTTCTGGGTTGGGGTTAGGGGGCTTGGTGGGCGGGGCTGTGGAGGCTGCAGGGGCGGGGTTAGGGGTGTCGGTGGGCGGGGCTGCGGGTTCCAGGGTGGGGTTAGGGCTCTCAGTGGGTGGGGCTGTGGGAGGCTGCAGATGTCAGGGAGGGGCTGGTGGGCGGGTCTAATGGAACTGGGCGGAGCTCTGTGGGTTGCTGAGCTGATGGCTGGAGGGTGGCACTGGCACTGGGGAAGGAGCTTGGGGAGGTGGCTGTGGCTAAGGGGCCTAGCGCAGGCTGCACTATGGGTGGCTGTAGCCTGTGGTTCCCTTGCCCAGGCTTCCCACCGTTCCCGGATGGGCATCCAGCTGTGCTGCCCGGCGAGGACCCCCCGCCCTACTCCCCCATGGCCAGCCCCGACAGCGGCAGCGCCCCCATGATCACCTGCCGCGTCTGCCAGAGCCTCATCAACGTGGAGGGCAAGATGCACCAGCACGTGGTGAAGTGCAGCGTCTGCAACGAGGCTACGGTGAGCTGGGAGCCCCGTGGGGGCTGGGCCAGGCTGGGGTGATCTCGCAGCTGTCCCCTGGGAGGGGCTGGATCCCCCATTAACCTCCCCACGAGGTCCCACTGCCCTCTTCTCCCACTGTATGCCTGTCTTTGTCTTTCCAGCGAGCCTGGCTGGGGCCTTTGAGGGGCCCCCCAGGAATGGGAGGGATTTGGGGATTGTTTGTTGGCCCTTGGCAGAAGGCGTCGGAAGAAGGTTACCCTGTAGAGCTGGAATGGTAATTCTCAGTTCTGAAGATTCCCTTGGGATTTAGATGGAGCTGGGAGACCCCGAGGCTGGGGCCAGGGGAAGTGGAGCAAAAGATCTGAGCTTGCTATGCTGCCTCCAGAGCCAGGGATAGAACCCAGGAGTCCTGGCCTCCAGCACCCCCCAGGCTCAGGCCTCCTCTTTGTCTCTGCTGCAGCCGATCAAGAATGCTCCCCCAGGGAAGAAGTATGTGAGATGTCCCTGCAACTGCCTGCTGATCTGCAAGGTGACGTCCCAGCGCATCGCCTGCCCCCGGCCCTACTGGTGAGCCACAGAAAGGTTTCCCCCGTTGCCGGGGGGGAGGGCGGCACTGAGGGCACGCCAGGCCTGGGTGACGCTTCCCAGGGCTCCTGAGTGGGAGGAAGGCTTGTCTGTGCCCGACCAGCCTTCGCTTCAGAAACACAACTTCCAGTGTAGATACAACGCCCTCGCTCTCAGCCATGTAAATGTCTCGTGGTGAATTAGTGTGCAGCTATCGGACCCTGGGGATCCCTGTAACCTCCTGGGCACCCCCGTGCCTCCTGCCAGTTGGCACCAGTGGTCCCTGGGTCACAGCCTGGCTTGGTAACCAGGACAGGGCAGGGCTCCAGTTTCATCTGTGTTGCTTTCTCTCGCCTGCTGCAGCAAAAGAATCATTAACCTGGGCCCGGTGCACCCAGGGCCCCTGAGCCCCGAGCCCCAGCCTGTGGGAGTGCGGGTCATCTGTGGGCACTGCAAGAATACTTTCCTGGTAAGCAGGGGCAGCCAGGACTCCTGGGTTCTGTCCCTGGCTCTGAGAGAGGTGCGGGGTGTAATGGGGTTCAGCAGGAGGGCTGGGAACTAGGACTCCTGGGTTCTATCTGTGGTTATAGGAGGGGAGTCTAGTGGGTAGAGCAGAAGGCTGGGAGCCAGGACTCCTGAGTTCTGGCTGTGGGAGGAGCGTGGGGTGCAGTGGGTAGAGCGGGAGGCTGGGAGCCAGGACTCCTGGGTTCTGGGTGTGGGAGGGACGTGGGGTGCAGTGGGTAGAGCACGAGGCTGGGAGCCAGGACTCCTGGGTTCTGGGTGTGGGAGGGACGTGGGGTGCAGTGGGTAGAGTGGGAGGCTGGGAACCAGGACTCCTGGGTTCTGGCTGTGGGAGGGGCGTGGGGTGCAGTGGGTAGAGCAGAAGGCTGGGCTTCCCATGTGTGTTTCTCTCTGGTTCTCATTCTCCCAGTGGACAGAGTTCACAGACCGCACCTTAGCCCGCTGCCCGCACTGCCGCAAAGTGTAAGTTTCTTGCCCCTCCCCACGGCGGGACCCATTGCCCCAAGCCACAGCTGCAGGCCAGAGAGAGGCCTGGTCCTGGGGATGGGACTGGGCCCTCATGGGCTGGGGAGGCCGAGGAGTGGAAGGAGCTGGGAAAGCGAGGCCTAAGTGTGGGGTCTATGGGCATGGGGAGTGGTTGAGCTCAGAGGCAGGACTCCTGGGTTCTCTTCCCAGCTCTGGGAGAGGAGTGGGGCCGGGGGCCAGGACTCCTGGGTTCTCTCCCCAGTTCTGGGAGAGGAGTGGGGCCGGGGGCCAGGACTCCTGGGTTCTCTCCCCAGTTCTGGGAGAGGAATGGGGCCGGGGCCAGGACTCCTGGGTTCTCTCCCCAGCTCTGGGAGAGGAGTGGGGTCTAATGGGGCCGGGGGCCAGGACTCCTGGGTTCTCTCCCCAGCTCTGGGAGAGGAATGGGGCTGGGGGCCAGGACTCCTGGGCTCTCTCCCCAGCTCTGGGAGAGGAATGGGGCCGGGGGCCAGGACTCCTGGGCTCTCTCCCCAGCTCTGGGAGAGGAATGGGGCCGGGGGCCAGGACTCCTGGGCTCTCTCCCCAGCTCTGGGAGAGGAATGGGGCCGGGGGCCAGGACTCCTGGGTGTCCATGTCTGACTCTGACTCTCTCCCCCCAGCTCCTCCATTGGGCGCAGGTACCCCTGGAAGAGATGCATCTGCTGCCTTCTCCTGGGTGTCCTAGTGGCTGTAGCTGCCACAGGCCTAGCGGTGAGTGTGTGACCGAGGCAGGGGAGCGGGCCGTGCTGATGGAGCCGTAGGACTGCCCATGGCGTCCGAGTCTCTGTGCTGCCCTGGGAGAAAGGGGGCATTGAGTGGGGAAGGGCCTGTTGGACATAGAACCCAGGAGTCCTGATTCCAAACCCCTCCCCCCAACCATTAGACCCCCGCTCCCCGTGCAGAGCCGGGCTGGAACCCAGGAGTCCTGACCCTGCTGTCTCTCTCCGTGCAGTTTGGCACATGGAGGCACGCCCGGCGGTACAGTGGGATCTACGCCTCCTGGGCGCTTATCATTCTCCTGGCCGTGCTGTGTCTGGGCCGGGCCATGTACTGGGCCTGCATGCGAGTCAGCCACCCCGTCCAGAACTTCTCCTGAGCCGCCCCTGCCGCGGGGAGCCCCGCCCATCTCAGTCAGCTCCTGCCCAGCCCCCTGGTCCGCTCCCGTGCCTCTCGCCTTGGTCCTGCTCCCCTCCCAACCTGCCGGAGCCTGAGCAGGAGACCCCCACAGGACGGGACCAATGGAGGCGGCTGCAGTGGTCTCAAGGGCTAGGGGCCCACCAGCCCAAGAGGGCAGCTGAACTATGGTAGCTCTGTCTGGACCAACCAGAGAGGGAGCTGGATTACAGTGGCTTGGCTGGGACCCACCTAGCCAAGGGACGCTGGGTGACAGAGATAGGACACCCCCCCGCCCCCCAAGGGAGACTGGATGATGGAGCTGGGACCCACCACCCCAGAGACCCCACACGCCCAAGGGACACTGGACGACGGAGCTGAGACCAACCATGCCGGAGACCCCACACACCCAAGGGACACTGGACGATGGAGTTGGGACCCACCACCCCCTCCCAAGGGACACTGGAGCTGGAACCTCCTCCTCCTCCTCCTCCTCCCCTCCCCACAACATCCCCCGCACTCAAGGGACACTGGATGATGGATCTGGGACTCACCACCCTGGAGACTCCACGCACCCAAGGGACACTGGACGATGGAGCTGAGACCCACCGTGCCGGAGACCTCACACACCCAAGGGACACTGGACGATGGAGCTGGGACCCAATACCTCGGAGACCCCACGCACCCAAGGGACTCTGGACAATGGAGCTGAGACCCACCATGTCGGAGATCCCACACACCCAAGGGACACTGGACGATGGAGCTGGAATCCACCACCCCGGAAACCCCATGCACCCAAGGGGCACTGGATGACAGAGCTAGGACCCCCCACCCAAGGGATACTGAACAATGGAGATGGGACTCACCACCCCCTCGCAAGTGACACTGGAGCTGGAACCTCCTCCTCCCCTCCTCACAACACCCCCCGCACCGAAGGGACCCTGGCTGACGGAGCGGCAACTCACTGCCCAGGATGACGTGGCCAGAAGGAAGCCCCGATGGCTGCTTAGTCACTGGGGGTCCCACATCCCTCCTGATGGAGGCACTGCCATGCCCAGCACCCCTTTGGCCTGCAGGGAAGTGGCGTGGGAGGGGGCCCCACAGTGGGGGGACATTGAGTTCATTCTGGGGGGTGGGACCTGCTGGGGAGGGGAGCTGCCACCGGGGGATGAGAAGGATTCAGCTCACTGCTGCTTCATGATGGGGTCACCTCTTAGGCCACCATTCACCCCACTGATCTGTGCTCTGTCAGCCATGCCCCCATCCCTCCCAAGCCAGACAGGTCTCTGCCCTGGGGCCTCGTGGGAGCTGGCGCCCTCTAGAGGGAACAGACCCCATGTCCCGTTCCCTTCCTCACTGAACCAGCCAGTCCCTGTCCTGGGGCCAGATGGGAGCCGGCATCTCCTAGAGGGGAAAGACCCTGGGCCCCTTCCCTGCCCCCGAGCCAGCCAGTGTCCACGCTGGGGCTGGATGTGAGCAGTGCTGCCTAGAGGGGAAAGGCCTGTGCCCCTGCTCTGTTTAGGGACCAAAGGTAACTTTTATTTGGGTGGAGGAGCTGGGGCAGAGCAGCCCCTGTCCCAATCCTCCCCTCAGCAGGGGCAGCTGGGGGCACTGTCTCTGCTGCCTGGGGGGAAGCTGCTCTGGGTTTGCTCTTCTTCTCTCCCCCCCCATCACGGCTGCTCTGGTTCTTTGCACATTCGGTGGGGGGGGCAATGGGTAATAGCCCCCTTGCATGGGGGCCCTGAGCCTTCCCAGCATGTCTCTGAGCTCCCCCCCACAGCCACCCCTTCCCATCCAGCCCCTCACCCCCACCCCACCCCTTGAGCTGATTGCTGCAGTCTGGGGAGCAGAGCGCTGCCCCCATTGCTGCATGGGGGCGTGTGATACTAACTCAGTCCCCTCTCCACACGCCCCTTGGCTGGGCCCTGCTTCCGCTGGGGTGTGGTTTGAGGACCCCCAGTGGGCTGCAGGGGACCAGGGTGAGCTCCCCAGAGGGCTGGTGATGAGGGGCGCCTGGTGCTGGCTTCCCGCTTGGGGAGGGAGAATGGAACATCTCTGGCCTTGGTTCTTCAGGGATCTTTGCGGGGTGGGACAGGGGTGCATCCCCGTTCCTGGGGCTCCTCGCTGCTCTGGCTTGTACATACTGACCCCTCTCCTGTACATAGCTATTTAAATCCAGCCCCAGCTCTTTCCCCCCAGCCCACCCCGTGCAGCGCTACTTTAACCCGGTGTGTCTGTCCCAGCCTGATGGACACCCTGACTGTAAATAAAGAGATTCCACATGCCACCCACCTGCCTGGCTCCCTCGCTCTGCCCCACGGTGACCGGTGGGGGGGGCCTGGGTCTGTGGGGCCTGTTGCTAGGCTGAGAGCCCACCAGCTTGTTACACCACAGGGACAAATGAACAGCCATGGAGGGGGGGAGGGAGGGGCACACTCCTCAGCCCGCCTGCCCGCACTGTGAGGCCTGATCTGAGCTGGTACCCCCTGGAGGGAAAAGGCCCCATGTCCCATTCCCCACCAGCCGGTCCCTACCAGGGGGCTGGCACCTCCTAGGTGGGCAGTCGTTGAAGGTGTCTGAGGTATCCAGCTAGGGGGCCGGTTGGAGCTCAGTCCTGAGTGCTGGCACCCCCTAGAGCCTCCTGCTCCTCCCTTGGATGTGGATTTCTGGGAGGGGAATGGGGTCTAGTAGTTACAGCTGGGAGCCAGGACTCCTGGGTTCTCTCCCAGCTCCGAGGGGTGGGAGGGGCAGGGTATGTAACAAGAATCCTGGGAGAGAAGTGTCCTGTGTGTGGACTGGTGTCTCCACCGGGCCAGGGCTGGATCCACACCTTTGCTGGAGTTGTGGGGCCCCCTGAGGCTATCCCTCTGTAGGACCCCAACTTCTCCTTGGCCCACGTGTAGCTGAACCAGCCACGGATGGAGTAAGGTAACACCTGTCCCTGCCCTACCCAGGAGCCATAAGGCTCTGCCCTTTTGTTGCACCCCAACCCCCCCTTTCAGGCATGGAGTTGGTGGGGTTCCCCCAGAGCACCCCACCAAGATGCATGGGACAGTTCTTCCTCTCTCTTTCCCATCAATGGGCTCAGGCTCTCTGCAGACCCAGGCAGCATCGGTCACGCTCAGGGCAGCTCCACCTGGCTCAGCAGTTATTTCTGTAACTGGAAGCTGAGGGTCTGCAGGGATCCCTCCGTTCTAGGCTGTGATGTCCCAGGCAGGGACCCCAGTCCATCTCTGCCCACCTTCACTCGCAGCTGCCTCCTGTGGGGGACCCCAGCTAGAAAGGCCAAGGAGCAGCATGAGGGTGAATGTCCCCCAGTCCCGCCAGGGTGAGATGAAACACCGCATCTCCTTTCAAAGCCTTTAATCAATGCTCCTCACAGCTCTGTGGCCCCCCACAGAGAATGGGGGGCTGGTCTCAAGGTGAGGCAGCAGCTTAATTCTACAGGTAAAAAAATAGCTCCTGGGGTGAGAAATTCTCTGGAGGCTCGGATGGGGGGCAGCAAGAGGGGAGGCTGGTATATGGGGGGTGTTTCTTGGATGGCCCTGAGTATATGAGTTCAGGGGGCTCTGCTCATGTGTGTGGGGGGGGTGCTCCTGGCCTCTGGGACTGGAGTGTCACTAGGTGAGTTCGGGGGTTCAGGGCTGAATTTGGGGGCTCCTGGTCTCTGGGATGGTAAAGGGCCAGGACCCACAAGTTGGGGGGTTGAATCAGGTCTCATTTTGGGGGCAAAGTCACCCCTGATCATGGTGTGGGGGGCCCTTTCCCTCTACTCCCTGGTCTCACAGGGCCATATAGGGGCACATGGGCCCAATCCCCTCTTGCTCACAAAACCATAGAGGGGTGTACGGGCCACCCTGCTTACAAGACTATAGAGAGAGGGGGCAGATCCCCCCACCTCATGCAGGGCCATAGAGAGGTGTATGGGCCCACTCCCACAGCTATAGAGGGGGTGTTGAGCCCATACCTAGCTGTATGGCCTCAACCCTCGCTCACAGGGCTATACAGGAGTGTTCAGGCCATATCAGGCTGTATGGCCTCCCCGTGCAGAGCCATATAGGGCCATAAGGACCATAGCAGGCTGTATGGTGCAACCTCCCCATCCCAGGGCCATATGGACTGTCAGAGCCATATCAGGCTGTATGGCCCACCCTCCCCCATGCTGCTCACATGGCTACATGGGTGTCACGGCCATAGCATAGGCCACCCTGCTCCCAGGGCCGTACAGGGGTGTTGGGACCATATCGGGCTGTACGGCCCCCCCCACCCCGCTCACAGGGCCATGTAGAGAGTGATGGGGCAGTGGTCACTGCCCATGGCCTGGGAGCGGATCTTGCTGTCGCACAGCGCCCCCAGCAGGCGTGTCGAGACCAGGAAGTAGTCGAGGCGCCAGCCCACGTTCTTGGCGCGAGCATTCATCATGTAAGTCCAGAAGGTGTAGGCGTGGGGCGTATCGGGGTAGAGGTGGCGGAAGGTGTCAGTGAAGCCGGCCGCCAGCAGCTCCCCAAAGCCCTGGCGCTCCTCGGGCGTGAAGCCCGCCGACTTCTTGTTGCCCTTGGGGTTCTTCAGGTCGATCTCAGCGTGGGCCACGTTGAGGTCCCCGCACAACACCAGGGGCTTGCGAGCATCCAGCCCGCGCAGGTAGGCCCGGAAGGCAGCATCCCAGCGCTGGCGGTACTCCAGCCGCACCAGCCCCCGGCCCGCGTTGGGCACATAGGCCGTCACCAGGAAGTGCGAGGGGAATTCGGCCGTGATCACCCGGCCCTCCTGGTCGTGCTGCTCCTCACCTGCAGGGAGACACGGGGCACGTGTCAGAGGCAAAGAGGAGAGGCCATGGGCAGGGGTCAAGGGAAAAGGCCATGGGTTTGGGGGATGCACGGGCCAGGGGACAAGGGGAAAGGCCAGAGGGCTGGCTGAGGCGCAGGGGGCCTGGCAGCGGGCAAAGGGGTCTGCAGGCAGAGGTTGGTAGGGGGCACAGTGGGCAGGGAGCACGGGCTCAGCAGGCAGAGGCTGGGGGGTGGGGCAGGTCCCTACCGATGCCGTAGGTGATGCTGAGTGGCTCAGTCTTGCAGAGCAGAGCCACCCCACTGTAGCCCTCCTTGGCGCCAGCGCAGGCCCAGTACTTGTGGGGGTACTCGGGCATCTCCCGCATCTCAGGGGGCAGCAGCTTCTCTGCACACTTGGTCTCCTGCAGGCACAGCACGTCGGGGTCCTCCTCACGCACCCACTGTGTGGGGAAAGCGGGGTCAGCGGGGCTGGGAGCCTGGAGACCTGGAATCCCTCTCCAGCCTTGCGAGAGGAGTGGGGCTAAAGGTTGGGGGGGGGGGCATGAGAGGCAGGACTCCTGAGGTCTATCCCTTGGGTACAGCATGATGTCATAGGTGCCCCACTGTGCTCCAACTCTGCTACTGCCCCCTCTCTTCTCAGGAACCCCCCATCCCCTTTCTCTGGGAACCTCATAGGATGAGGAACAGAACCCAGGTATCCTGCCCCCCAGCTTCACCCCACTTCCCTCTGATTTATCCCTTCCCTCGGAGCACACAAGTCCTCCCTGCCCCCGGCTGTGGATCTCCGGCACTGCTTGCTGGGGACCAGCCAGACCAGCAACAGCACTTTGAGACCAGTAAAACTGCTTCCACACTACGGACAGTCCCGGATCCAAGGCCAGAAGGGACCGGTGGAATCGTTTCATCTGACCGCTTAGATAGCACAGGTTGGCGAACCGCCCTGCAACAATTCCTAGCGCATAGCTGTTCAAAATGGCCAGAGATGGAGAATCCACCATGACTCTTGGCACATTGTTCCGAATAGTCACCTTCATTATTAAAAATGTCCCCTTATGACCAGGCTGCATTTGTCAAGCTTCAGCTCCCAGAAGTAAAATAACCTCTGCACCTACTCCAGATTCGCCTGTTTCTACATCCTGGAGTCGTATGCAGGCCCCAGCAATGTCCTGCAAGCTCCTACCCAGCTGCTTATCCGTCCTCACCCCGCAAACCTTTTCCAGACTTCAGACCCATTGTAATGATCCCACTGGAACCAAACCAGGTACAAATCTGGCTGTGGACCAGGCTCAAGGGAATCAGCCATTCATGAACCCACGTTAACTTTTCAGTTTTTACAGCTGCAACATTTTCCCCCTGTCCAGCGGGATTTGGGGGATGACAAAGGTCCATTTTGAGTTAAAATTTCATTCTGGGTTAGGAAAAGCAAACGTTTGGAGATTTAGGACCTCCCACTCCAATCCCCATTTACTGATGGAAATGTAATAGAGACAGGATGCCTAGGATTCAGATTGCCTGTTTTTCTCCTATTCTAGGACGTCCCCAAAGGTCTCTGATTTTGGAGAAGAGTTAGTGAGTACTGAAGGGACCTAGGAGTCCAGGGCGGCAGCAGAGCGGGAGGGGCCACTAAGCAGCTCTGTATCTCTGATACTGGGTGACTTTTCCAATGCACGCCAACGTTCCCACAGCCCTGCTGTTGTTCACTGTGCTCAACTTGGAGGCACAAAGCAGGAGAGGAAAATGGAATAAATCTAAAAATTTCAAATTTCTGGATTTGCAAAAAATCCCCAAATTGTGGATGTGGGAATCCAAACTCCAGGTGGAAAATTTGACCCATGAAATTCACTGCGAAATCCGCCCCCAACCTGGAAGATTTTTTCTGCAGGGAAAACAACCCAATCCCTAACTCGGCTACGGCATTTCTCAGCAGAGCTCAAAGGAGGTCAGGATCCTTATCCCACTGCAAAGGTGGGGAAACTGACGCACAAGGAGGGGAAGCGACCGGCCCAAGGTCACCTAGCAGGTCAATGGCAGAGCCAGAAAGAGAACCCAGAAGTCCTGGCTCCCAGCCCCACCGCTATAACCCACTAGACACGCCTCCCCTCGCTGGGACAGAACCCAGGAGTCCTGGCTCCCAGCCCCCCCTGCTGTAAGCTCTCTAGCTGTAGCCATTAGGCCATGCTGCAGGGGTGGCCTTATCCCCTGGTACTACCCACTGCAGACCAGGGCCCCAACCCAGGTGGTCCGAACTGGGGAGGAGCTGCCTAGCCCAGCAAGGACTAGCAGAGCCACTCCTACCTCCAGCCCCTTCTTCTTGACCCAGGCCCGGAGCCCGTCCACATTCCACGACGTGACCTTCAGGGTGTACTTCTGCCCACCGGGGGAAGTGAGTTTGTTGGGCGGATCATGGTACAGGATGGGGTTCTCCGCCACCTTCTCCTTGGGGCCCTTGGCTGCCCCCTTCTTGCTCTTCTTTGCCTCGGGCTCTGTGGAGGGGGAGAGAGAAGGAAAGCTGGGACGTGGCATGGAGCAGCCGGGGGGTGCCAAGAACATGAGACTGGCCCTACTGGGTCAAACCAAAGGACAATCCAGCCCTCCTAGCATGATGCACAAGAAATGATGGAGGAACGCCATGCCGCAGGGTCTGGGCAGGGCTTGGAACGGAGCACTGTGCCGCGGGAAGCACAAGGGGGCGCCAGGGAGCAGGAAGGGGTTGCTGTGCCACGGGGCCGTGGTTACCTGTGGCCTCGAGCTCGTCCGCGCTGTCCACATCCTCTGCCTTCTTCCCCCGTTTGGGCATCTCCCGCCACCAGCTGGGCCCTGCGCTGAGGAGCCGACACCGCCGAGCCACGAGCCGCAGGATCCTGGGGGCAGCCTAGGGGGGAAGCGGGTGGGCACCCAGCAATCAGCACCCAGCACTCCAGAGAACCAGGGAGGATGGGCCAAATGCCCATGTCCCCTTCCCAGCCAATCACAAACCTTCTTGCGTTAGTCTACCCAATCCCTGGCCACCCACATAATAACCCCTCCCCCCACTCCCCAGCCAATCGCAGCCCTCCTTGCAAAATAAACACCCAGCTCCCTGGCCAATTAACGCCCATGCCCACAGCCAACAAACCCCGACCTCCCTGGCCAATCACAGCCCTCGCAGCACAATAACCACCCGCTCTCTGGCCAATCACAGAGCTTCTTGCACAATAACCTCCCGCTCCCCAGCCAATCACAGCCCTCCTTGCAAAATAAACACCCAGCTCCCTGGCCAGTTAACGCCCACAGCCAACAAACCTCGACCTACCTGCCCGATCACAGCCCTCGCTGCACGATACCCACCCGCTCCCTGGCCAATCAGAAAGCTCCGTGTACAATAAACACCCACCTGCCTGGCCGGTCGCAGCCCTCCCGCGCAGTCACCCCCGCCCGGCTCCCGGCCAATCAGGCCCCGCTCCGAGCCCCGCGCGCCCCACGGCCCGTCCGGGAACAAAGCGCAGCAGAGCCCGACCGGGACACGTGCGGCCGGGTCACGGGGCTGCAGGGGACTGCGGGGCGGGAATGGGCGGGACTCGCGAGTCACGTGCGGAGGGAGGGTCTGGGACCTCCGGTGTCGCGCGGGGGGGAGTGGGCGTGGCCATAGCACTCCTGTGTCACGTGCCGCGAGAGGGGCGGGAGGCCCCGGGCTGCTCGCGCCGCGCCGGCCGGGCCATGCGCGCGGTGACGGTGCTGGGGCTGGAGGGCAGCGCCAACAAGGTGGGGGCGGGGCTGGTGCGGGACGGGCGGGTGCTGAGCAACCCCCGCCGGACCTTCGTGCCCGCGCCGGGCCAGGGTGAGCCGGGCCCCCCCCATCCTCCCCCCCGCCCCTACCCTTCTCCGGGCCCCCCCCATCCTCCCCCCGCCCCTCTCCGGGCCCCCCCATCCTCCCCCCCGCCCCTACCCTTCTCCGGGCCCCCCCCATCCTCCCCCCGGTCCGCCCCGTCTTCCCCCTTCCCCGGGACCCCCCGCCCTTCTCCGGGCCCCCCCATCCTCCCCCGGTCCGCCCCATCTTCCCCGGGCCCCCCCGCCCCTCTCCGGGCCCCCCCATCCTCCCCCGGTCCGCCCCATCTTCCCCGGGACCCCCCGCCCCTCTCCGGGCCCCCCCCATCCTCCCCCCCGCCCCTACCCTTCTCCGGGCCCCCCCCATCCTCCCCCGGTCCGCCCCGTCTTCCCCCTTCCCCGGGACCCCCCGCCCCTCTCCGGGCCCCCCCCATCCTCCCCTCGCCCTTCTCCGGGCCCCCCCCATCCTCCCCCGGTCCGCCCCGTCTTCCCCCTTCCCCGGGACCCCCCGCCCCTCTCCGGGCCCCCCCCATCCTCCCCCCCGCCCCTACCCTTCTCCGGGCCCCCCCCATCCTCCCCCGGTCCGCCCCGTCTTCCCCCTTCCCCGGGACCCCCCGCCCTTCTCCGGGCCCCCCCCATCCTCCCCTCGCCCTTCTCCGGGCCCCCCCATCCTCCCCCGGTCCGCCCCATCTTCCCCGGGACCCCCCGCCCCTCTCCGGGCCCCCCCCATCCTCCCCTCGCCCTTCTCCGGGCCCCCCCATCCTCCCCCGGTCCGCCCCATCTTCCCCGGGACCCCCCGCCCCTCTCCGGGCCCCCCCCCATCCTCCCCTTGCCCTTCTCCGGGGCCTCCGCATCTTCCCCCCGCCCCTACCCATCCCCCCGCCCTTCTCCGGGGCCCCCGCATCTTCCCCCCGCCCCTACCCATCCCCCCGCCCTTCTCCAGGCCCCCCCATCTTCCCCCCGCCCCTACCCATCCCCCCGCCCTTCTCCGGGCCCCCCAGTCCGCCCCATCTTCCCCCCTTCCCCGGGCCCCCCCACCCCATCTTCCCCGGGTCCCCCCCCCGTCCCTACCCATCCCCCCGCCCTTCTCTGGGCCCCCCCCCCGTCCGCCCCCATCTTCCCCCCTTCTCCGGGCCCCCCCGTCCCCGCCCCATCTTCCCCCTTCTCCGGGGCCCCCCCCGTCCCTACCCATCCCCCCACACTTCTCCGGGCCCCCCAGTCTGCCCCCATCTTCCCCCCCTTCCCCGGACCCCCCCGTACCCCCCCATCCCCCCGCCCTTCTCCGGGCCCCCTCCGTACCCCCCCATCCCCCCGCCCTTCTCCGGGCCCCCTCCCGTTTGCCCCATCTTCCCCCCTTCCCTGGGCCCCCCCGTCCGCCCCCATCTTCCCCCTTCCCTACCCATCCTCCACCCTTCCCCGGACCCCCCCGTCCCTACCCATCCTCCACCCTTCTCCGGGCCCCTCCGTACCCCCCATCCCCCACCCTTTTCCGGGTCCCCCCCCGCCCTGGGCTCCCCCGTCTGCCCCCTTCCTGCCCCCTACCCCGCCCTCTTCCTGCCCCCGTCTGCCCTCATCTTTTCCCCTGTGCCTCCTTCCTGCCCCTCCATCCCTACCCATCCCCTCTCCCCGTCCCCATCTTCCCTCTGTGCCCCCTTCCTGCCCCCCTGTCATTACCCACCCCCCTACCCTTCCTCGGGCCCCCCCGTCTTCCCCCTTCTTCCCCCCGTCTCTACCCATCCCCTACCCTGCCCCCATCTTCCCCCTGGGCCCCCTCAACCGCCTCCTTCCCCCGCCCCGCCATCCCCCTACCCTGCCCCAGGTCCCTCATCCTTACCCACTCCCACTGCGCCCCTTCCCATCCCCTACCCCGCCCTGGGCGCTCCCCCGCCTGCCCCTTGTGCCCCTATTCTGCCCCCCTCGTCCCTACCCATCCCTCTACTCTTCCCTGGGCCCCCTCATCTGCCGCATCCCCTACCCTGCCCCATCTTCCCCCCTTTCTGCCCCTCCATCCCCTACCCTGCCCCAGGTCCCTCATCCTTACCCACTCCCCCTGCGCCCCTACCCATCCCCTACCCCGTCCGCCCCCTGTGCCCCTATCCTGCCCCCCTCGTCCCTACCCATCCCCCTACCCTTCCCTGGGCCCCCTCATCTGCCCCATCCCCTACCCTGCCCCATCTTCCCCCCTTTTGCCCCCTTTCTGCCCCCCCATCCCCTACCCCGCCCCCTGTGCCTCCTTCCTGCCCCCCACGTCCCTAACCATCCCCCTACCCTTCCCCGGGCCCCTCATCTGCCCCATCTTCCCCCCTTTTTCCCCCTTTCTGCCCCCCCATCCCCTACCCCCGCCCCCTGTGCCTTCTTCCTGCCCCCCCGTCCCTAACCATCCCCCTACCCTTCCCCGGGCCCCCCGTCTGCCCCCATCCCCGCCCCCATTTTCCCCCATCCACCCCCTTCCTGCCCCCTCCTTACCCCGCCCCCATCCCCTACCCTGCCCCGGGCCCCTCGTCCACTCCCTTCCTGCCCTCCATCCTTACCCATCGCCTCCCCCCACCCTGGGCCCCCCGTCTGCTCCCTGCCCTGCCCCATCTCCCCCTGTCCATCCCCTTCCTGCCTCCCTGTTCACCCCCTTCCTGCCTCCATCCCCTACTCCGCCGCGTCTTCCCCCCGTTCGCCCCTTCCCTTACCCTGCCCTGGGCCCCCCCACGTCCTGGGCCCTCCCATCCGCCCCCTTACCCCGCCCTGGGTGCCCTGTCCTTACTAACCCCCTCTTCGTCCTTCCCCGCCCCCCTAGTGCCCCGGGACCCCTCACCAGCCCCCCCGTCCTCCCCCAGCCTCCCTACCCCACTTTGGGGCCCCTCCCCATTCCCCTGCTGTCCTTACCCATTTCCCCTCTATCCACCCCCCCCATCTCCCCCTGTGCCCCTACCCTGGGACCTGTCCCCAGGCCTCCCCATCCTTACCCATCCCCCCTCTGTCCACCTCTCCGCCCTGGGATCCCCCCAGCTTCTCCCCAATCTCCATCTCCCCTGCACTCCCCCTGGGCCTCCTCATCCCAAGCCTTGCAGGGACCCCCACCAGGACCACCTGTCCTTACCCAGCCCTGCATCCTTCATCCATCTGCCCCCCTGCTCTGGCACCCGTTCAGCCTTCCTCCCTAGAACACCCTCCTCCCCCCGGGCCTCCCGGTCTCAAATCCTGCCAGGATTCTCCCTGGGACCCCCCCTCCCCAAAGCTCCCCATTCTCCTCCCTGGGTTCTCTCTACTCTCTGAGCCTGGCCCCTCATCCAGCCCCCTCTCTAGGCCAGGGTGAATCCAGGCTTCCTGATCTCCTCCTCCCCACAAACACATGTCCCCTTTCCCCACCGCTCCTGGCCAGGATGAGTCTGGTTCCTTCTTCCAGGCCCCCCACATCCGATCCCTTTTATCCCCACTGCATTTGGTCCTTGCCAGCTCCACCCCCTGACGCTGTCTCTCTGGGGCAGGGTTCCTGCCAGGGAAGACAGCGAGGCATCACCGGGGCTGTGTGCTGGCTGTGCTACGGGAGGCTCTGCAGGAGGCAGGGCTGGAGCCTGCAGATGTGGACTGCGTGGCCTACACCAAGGGTGAGTGGGGGTGTGACTGGGGTGGAGCCTACGCACAGGGTGAGTTGGGGGGCGGGGGGGGAGCCTACGCGCAGAGTGAGTTGAGGGGCACGGGGGGAGCCTACGTGCAGGGTGAGTGGGGGTGGGTGGACCCCCAAGGCCTCGTGCTGACCCTGCACTCTCCCTGCAGGCCCTGGCATGGGCGCCCCACTGGTGACAGTGGCCGTGGTGGCCCGGACATTGGCCCAGCTCTGGAACAAGCCCCTGCTGGGCGTCAATCACTGCGTGGGCCACATTGAGATGGGCCGGCTGATCACGGGTGCCCAGAACCCCACCGTGCTGTACGTCAGCGGGGGCAACACCCAGGTAGGGCTGACGCTCCCCTGCCAGCGCCGCACTAGGCCCCCACCCAGGAGATCCCAGCAGCCCTGTACATCCCCCCTGCTCTGTTCCTCTTGCCCAGGTCATCGCGTACTCGGAGCGCCGATATCGCATCTTCGGGGAGACCATCGACATCGCCGTGGGCAACTGCCTGGACCGCTTTGCCCGTGTGCTGAAGGTGAGAGGGCAGTGGGGAGCCAGAGGGTTGGGAGTCAGAACTCCTGGGTTCAATCCCTGGCTCTGGGGGGAGTGGGTCTAGTGGTTAGAGACAGTGGGAGTGGGGGACAGATGACCGGGAGTCAGGACTCTTGGGTTCTATTCTTATTGAGTCACCCAGAGCTTCTCTGCTACCTGATTGTGGTACTTCAACATTAACAAGTTTTTTGGTATTTAATTTCCTTGCTTTTTAAAATAAGGTATCAGCCCTAAAAGAAATCTTCCCCAATCCCCCTGGTTCCTTCGCTAGCAACATTTAGCGACAGCAACATTGGAAAAATGCTGCTTCAAAATTTTAACAGTCACATGACTCCAAGTTTTGGTGTGTTTGAGGTGAAGTTGTTCATTTTAAATGCAAGGGAATTCCAGATTAGTGTTGGTTTTATGCACACGCTCATCGAAAAATACTCAGTGCAATTTTAAACTTAACCTAAGTTTTTTGGAGTGGAATTTCCCTGCTTTTTTTTCTAAAGACAAAGACAAATTTTCTTACTTTGGTTGCTTTCTAAACAAACTCACAATTTTATTCTCTCTATGATCCAAGAATAGTGTACAAGATCAAACAATATTTAGCATATAACTTGCTTTATATAAGACTTGAAATTGATCTCTATCATAGATTATTAGTGTTGGAAGGGACCTCAGGAGATCATCTAGTCCAACCCCTTGCTCAAAGCAGGACCAATCCCCAAATGGCCCCCTCAGGGATTGAGCTCAGAACCCTGGGTTTAGCAGGCCAATGCTCAAACCACTGAGCTATCCCCCCCCCCCCCCATCACAAACATTCTATAGCCTTCCATTTTTAAAAAACCTCACACCCAATTGCCTGGATTTCTTGTAAAATCCTTTTCTTCCTTGTGGCAGGAGCAAGCGAAGATGAGGTTTTCTGGCATGGAATTTGCTTGCTTTTTAAAGAAAACAGTAACTTTTGTTCTCTTTCTCCCTGAAATTGGGGAAAATAAATGCCGAAATCTAAGGTTAATGGTAACTTTACAGTCAAACATTTCCAACTAAAGCCAGCATAAAGTTAGATACTTTTGTCAAATAATCTGCGCTCGCTTAGTTGGAGACTTTGCATTAATTTTAACATTAATCTAAGATTTTTGGCATTCAGTTTTCTGCCATTAAAAGCCAGGCGCAGGCTGTGGGAATCTTCAGCACTAACCGAGGTTCTTGGCCTGGAATTTCCTTGTTTCTTTGCAAGCGAAGTGGAAAATGATTGTGAGATTTAGCAGTAAATCAATACAGAGCTTTGGCAAAGGAGCCCCAGGCTTCATTCTCCTCTCTGTAGCTCAGAACTGGGGGAGCCGATTTCACCTGAATCCCCCTGCCCTGAGCCTCGCTGCAGGAAAGGTTTTGGCCTGAAAGGAACTAGTGTCTTCAAGTAGTTCCGTTCTCTCTCACACACACACACACACCCCCAAACGGACCAAAGCAAAGTGAGTGTGTGTTGAGGGAGGGGAGTGTCACCGTGGGGCCTGGGGGGCTCGGAGGTTGGGATGGGGCCTTCTGGTACCCCCACATCCAGCCTTACCCCTCCTTGGTGTGTCTTCCTCCTAGATATCCAATGACCCCAGCCCTGGCTATAACATCGAACAGATGGCGAAGAAGTGAGTGGTACCAGCTCCGGGAGGGGAGTTGGGTCCAGGGGGCTGGAGCAGGGCTGGAGGTCAGGGTTAGATCCCTGGCTCTGGGAGGGTCTAACACAGTCTCCTCCCCGCACCCCCCCAGGGGACAGAAGCTGGTGGAGCTGCCCTACACAGTGAAGGGAATGGATGTGTCCTTCTCAGGGATCCTGTCCCACATAGAGGTGAGGAACCCAGGGGTCCTGGTTCCCAGCCCCTGCTCTGACCACTAGCCCCCACTCCCCTCCCTGAGCTGGGAGGGAACCCAGGGGTCCTGGCTCCCAGCCCCTGCTCTACCCACTAGCCCCCACTCCGCTCCCTGAGCTGGGAGGGAACCCGGGCACCGTGAACCCCCTCTCTGCCCTGTAGGAGGTGGCTCACAAGATGCTGGCATCAGGAGAGTGCACCCCGGAGGATCTCTGCTTCTCTCTCCAGGTGAGGAACGGCCCAGCTCAGGGCTGGGGGAGCAGAGGCTGTGGGTCCAGAGTTAGGAGCCCTGTCCCTGGACATCAGGAAGTGGGGACTGCGGGCTGGGAGTGAGAAGCACCATGGGAGCTGGGGAAGGGGGCTGCAAGTCTGGCATGAGGAGCACTGTGGGAGCTGTGGGGAGGGAATGAGGAGCGCCGGGGGGGTTACCGATCGGGAGTGAGGAGTGCTGGGGCAGGGGGTGCTGTGGGTCAAGAGTGAGGAGCGCCAGGGAGGGGAGGGGGCTGTGGGTCGGGAGTGAGTGAGGGGCGCCGGGGGGGCTGCGGGTCCGGAGTGAGTGAGGGGCGGCGGGGAGGGGGGGGGCTGTGGGTCGGGAGCGAGGCATGCTGAGGAGGGGCGGGGGGCCTGTAGGTCAGGAGTGAGGAGTGCTTGGGGGAGGGGAGGGGGCTGCGGGTCGGGAGCGAGGAGCGCGGGGGGGGGTGGTGCTGCGGGTCGGGAGCGAGGAGCGCTGGGGGGGGGTGCTGCAGGTTGGGAGCAAGTGGCACTGTCCTAGCTGCACTGCCCCCCCAGGAGACGCTCTTTGCGATGCTGGTGGAGATCACGGAGCGGGCCATGGCGCACTGCGGCTCGCAGGAGGCCCTCATCGTGGGCGGCGTCGGCTGTACGTGCTGGGACCATGGGGAGCGAGGGGGGGGGGGGTCACTGCATGGGAACCCTGCCTCCCCCCCGGTCCCCATACTTAGCCCCCCACCTGCTTCCCCACTCGCCTCCTATCTCCCTCCCCCCAGGATCGCTGCGCTAGGGCAGGGGCTCGCTGGGCTCTCTCCCTCAAACCTGGCAGGCACAGCCTGGGGCTAGTGCCTGGGCTTAACTGAGGCCATCACAGCTTGTGTCACTTGTGTCTAGTGACTGGGGTCTCAGCTTGAAACCTTCCCCCTCCCCAGGTGTCACCACCCCACACCAGCCTGTGGCTTCCCCCCAAGCTCTAATCCTGCCCCCTCCCCCAGGTAACATGCGGCTACAGGAGATGATGCGGATCATGTGCGCAGAGAGGGGAGCCAAGTTGTTTGCTACAGATGAGAGGTACCGACTGCCCGTCAGCTTGCCCTGTGGAGCTAGGGTCCCAGCAACCCTCAGCCCACCTTAGCTTGGTGGGAGCAATGGGATTATCCCTCCAGACAGTGGCTCTTGGATTCCTCTGGGAGATTCTGGGCTATGGTGCTTTAGGGCATTGGCACCCCATCCCGGAGCCAGGAGAGAACCTAGGAGTTCTGGCTCCCAACCCCCTACCTCTCCTCTTTAATCATTAGACCCTAGTCCCCCCCCAGAGTTGGGGATAGAACCCGGGAGTCCTTGGTCCCAGCCCCCTTCCCTATCTACTAGACCCCACTCCCATTCCAGAGCCAGGGGCTGAACCCAGGAGTCCTGGTTCCCAGCCCCCTTCTGCTCTAACCACTAGCCCCCATGCCACACTGCCTGCAGGAGGTTTCGTCTCCCCACATCCCCAGGTTCTGCATTGACAATGGAGCCATGATCGCGCAGGCCGGCTGGGAGATGTTCCGCACAGGGCAAGTGACGCAGCTAGAGGATTCATGGATCACGCAGAGGTAGAGGAGGAGGGAGCGAGGGGGGAGGCATCAGCCATGGGGCAACCCCCAGCCCCCTGACTCTCTCTTCTCCCCACAGGTACCGGACAGACGAAGTGGAGGTGACCTGGCGCGATTAACCCCTTCCCTCCCACGCATAGGACAGGCCCCAAAGCGGCTGCTGCCCCCACGGGGCCCGTGCAGAGCAGGGTGACCGCGGCTTGAGGGCCTCGCTGGCTGGAATTCAGCCCTAACACACAATAAAGACGTTTGCTTTTGTAACTGAGATTCCTTTCCTGAGCCCTGGGGGCTGGGCAGGAGTGGCCTCTGGGCCTGGCCCCAGCCCCTCAGCGGGCCCCACTCAGCCTGAAGCCCTCCATTGGAGCAATGAGTTGGGGTATTCAGCCTGGCTACCATGGGCTGCAGGTCAGGACTGTGGGATAACAGCAGAGCTTTGCAGGGGGGACCCCAGGGCTGGGGTGGCAGGGGTTGTGGGTCAGGAGTGAGGGGCACCAGCAGAGCTATGGGGGGATAAGGCTGGGTTAGATGGGGCTGTGGGTCAGGAGTGAGGGGCGCTGGCAGGGCTGGGGGGGGGTCAATTGACAAGGTGTCAGGTGCTGTGTAAATAACAATATTTAATATTTACAATGCAGCGCGGTGGGCGCTACCCCCCGGCAGGGGCAGAGCACAACAGGCCGTGGCCCAGGTATCCGATTCCCCACGGCAATGTCAGAGGGGACAGTTGAGCGTGCAGAGATGGCAGCACCAGCATCAGCCCCCTGCCCAGCTGGGGGCCACGCTCCGTCCAGCTGGGCTGGGGCTGCTGCTCCACTGCTGGGGAAAGAACCCAGGTTTCCAGGCTACTCCCTTGGGCTACGCCTGCAGCGCCCCCTACTGGCAGTAGAAGGTCAGGGCATCCTGCTGGTTGCCCCGGATGAAGGCAACAGGTGGGCGCAGATCCCTGGACAGGGTCTCCAGCCAGGCCATGTAGAGGGCGCTGGGACAGGTCCCCTTGCGCACCACAGGCAGGCTCCTGCAGGGAGGGATGGGGGTCAGTGGGGGGGCATGGAGCTACCTCTGAGGGCTCCCATCCCCCCCACCCCCAGGGCAGGGTCAGAGGGCTCATAGAATATCAGGGTTGGAAGGGACCTCAGGAGATCATCTAGTCCAACCCCTGCTCAAAGCAGGACCAACACCAACTAAATCATCCCAGCCAGGGCTTTGTCAAGCCAGGTCTTAAAAACCTCTAAGGATGGAGATTCTACCACCTCCCTAGGTAACCCATTCCAGTGCTTCACTACCCTCCTAGTGGAATAGTGTTTCCTAATATCCAACCTAAACCTCCCTCACTGCAACTTGAGACCATTACTCCTTGTTCTGTCATCAGGTACCACTGAGAACAGCTGAGAGCCATCCTCTATGGCAGGGTTTCTCAAATGGGTTGCTGCTTGTGTAGGGAAAGCCCCTGGCGGGCCGGGCCGGTGTGTTTACCTGCCCTGTCCACAGGTCTGGCCAATAGCAGCTCCCACTGGCCACAGATCGCTGCTGGGCTGTGGGAAGCGGTGCAGGCTGAGGGACTTACTGGCCTGGAGCAGTGATCGGTCGGAGCTGTGGAGGGGGCAGGTAAACACACGGGCGCAGCCCACTGGGGGCTTTCCCTACACAAGTGGCGACCCCTGTTTGAGAAACCCTGCTCTATAGAAACCCCCTTCAGGTAGTTGAAAGCAGCTATCAAACCCCCTTCACTCTTCTCTTCTGCAGACTAAATAACCCCAGGTCCCTCAGCCTCTTCTCAAAAGTCATGCGCCCTACTCCCCTGATCTTTTTCATTGCCCTCTGCTGGACTCTCCAATTTGTCCACATCCCTTCTGTAGTGGGGGGAACCAAAACTGGACCCAGTACTCCAGCTGTGGCCTCACCAGTGCTGCCTAGAGGGGAATAATCACTTCCCTCAATCTGCTGGCAATGCTCCTACTACTACAGCCCAATATGTCACTGGCCTTGGCAACAAGGGCACACTGCTGACTCATATCCAGCTTCCCGTCCACTGTAATCCCCAGGTCCTTTTCTGCAGAACTGCTGCTTAGCCAGTCGGTCCCCAGCCTCTAGCAGTGCATGGGATTCTTCCGTCCTAAGTGCAGCACTCTGCACTTGTCCCATCATCCAGGTCATTAATAAAGATGGTGAACAAAACCAGCCCCAGGACCGACCCGGGGGCACTCTGCTTGATACCGGCTGCCCCTACCCTGTGCCCCAGGGCAGGGCCATGGAGCAATCCCCCAGGGCAATGATCACTCCCCCCACAGCAAGGGATCCCAGGGCACAGCCCTTCCCCTACGGTTTGTCCCTTCTGCTGCACTGACGCATACAGGCCAGGCCTTCCCCCCCCCCCCCACCTGCTCTACCCACTAGCCCCCACTGCCTATGACTCGCAGGGGGTCTCTTCCCCATCCCTGGTACTGCAGTGAGACAGTGCCAAGATCACGCAGACCGACAGCGCTGTCCCGCGCGGGGATGGGGCCTGCACTCACATGACGATCAGGGCGGCGTTCCGGGAATTCTCCTGCAGGATTTCATGGAGTCGGACCTGCTGCTCCGACTGTGGGGGAAGAGTGAGAGGGGGTTGTGGTGTGTCCAGTGCCCAGCCCCCAGGAGTCCTGGCTCCCAATCTCCGGCTCCAATCAGTAGATCCCCGGTCCTCTACCAGAGCCAGGCTAGGACCCAGGCGTCCGATCTCACCTTTTTCCTGCAGACCCGCAGATCCTCATCTGACACCTTCCAGGGTGTCTCCCTCTGCAGGGCCTGTGTGGCCTCAGGGCTGCGCTGCCCCTCGTTGAGCCGGAACGGAGCCACCAGGTCCTCAAACTCCTTCAGGCTGGGGGCAGAGCACAGGGCTGAGGACAGCTGGCCCCATCCAGAGGGCTAGGCAGTCTAGGGTGGTACCCGTCTCCTCTAGGGTAGGGAGTGGGGGCTGGGAGCCAGGACTCCTGGGTTCTATTTTCCTCACCCAGACAGCTGTAGGGATCCTTCACTGTGGTGGTGGTGCCAGGGCGGTGGGGTCCATTTCAGGGGTTCTGTTAGGCACTGGGACTGGGACTGGGCCTGGTGCCCCACCTCCAGGTAGTGGGGAGCCTGGGGAATGGGGGCAGGCCTGAGGCCCCCCCCAAGAAGTGGGGGTGGGGAATTGCTATCGAGGGTGGGGGGGACTCACCTGCTCTCCTCCGGCTGCCAGGCCGCGTGGGGCAGCACCAGCACCTCGCTGAAACCCAGGCGGAACTTGCTGAGCAGCAACTGGATCCTGTGGGGCAGAGCGGGAGTGATGGGCCCACTGGAGGGGGGGAGCGGCGGGGCCCGTGGGTGGAGGGGGAATGTGGGTGGGAATTTGTGGGGCCCACGGGAGGGAGAAGTGGCAGGGCCAGCAGGTGGGTGGGAATGCGGGGGCCCATGGGAGGGGGTAGAGGAGTGGGAGGAATGTGGGGCCCTGCGGGAGGGAGGAGAGGGGCAAGAGGGAATGCGGGGGCCCACGGGAGGGGGGAGAGGGGTGGGTGGGAATTCAGGGGGGCCCGCGGGAGGGGAGAGAGAGGCGAGTGGGAATGCGGGGGCCCGCAGGTGGGGGGAGAGGGGCAGGTGGGAATTCAGGGGGGCCGCAGGAGGGAGAAGAGGAGCAGGAGGAATGGAGGGGCCCACGGGAAGGGGGAGGGGTGGGTGGGAATTCAGAGAGCCCGTGGGAGGGGGGAGAGGGGCGAGTGGGAATGCGGGGGCCCATGGGATGGGGGAGACGGGCGGCTGGGAATTCAGTGGGCCCGTGGGAGGGAGGAGAGGAGTGGGTGGGATTTCAGGGGGCCCGCAGGAGTGGGCAGAGAGGCAGGAGGGATGCGGGGGCCCATGGGAGGGGGCAGCGGTGGGAGGAATTTGGGGGCCCGCGGGAGGGGTCAGAGGGGCAGGAGGGATGCGGGGGGCCCGTGGGAGGGGGGAGGGGTGGGAGGAATTTGGGGGGCCCGCGGGAGGGGTCAGAGGGGCGGGAGGGATGCGGGGGGCCCGCGGGAGGGGTCAGAGGGGTGGGAGGGATGCGGGGGCCCGCGGGAGGGGGCAGGGGCGGGAGGGATGCGGGGGGCCCGCGGGAGGGGTCAGAGGGGCGGGAGGGATGCGGGGGGCCCGCGGGAGGGGGCAGGGGCGGGAGGAATTTGGGGGCCCGTGGGATGGTTCAGAGGAGCGGGAGGGATGCGGGGGGCCTGTGGGAGGAATTTGGGGGCCCGTGGGAGGGGTCAGAGGGGCGGGAGGGATGTGGGGGGCCGCGGGAGGGGTCAGAGGGGCAGGAGGGATGCGGGGGGCCGCGGGAGGGGTCAGAGGGGCAGGAGGGATGCGGGGGCCCGCGGGAGGGGGCAGGGGCGGGAGGGATGCGGGGGGCCCGCGGGAGGGGTCAGAGGGGCGGGAGGGATGTGGGGGCCCACAGGAGGGGGGAGGGGTGGGAGGAATTTGGGGGCCCGTGGGAGGGTTCAGAGGGGCGGGAGGGATGCGGGGGGCCTGTGGGAGGAATTTGGGGGCCCGCGGGAGGGGGCAGGGGCGGGAGGGATGTGGGGGGCCCGCGGGAGGGGTCAGAGGGGCGGGAGGGATGCGGGGGCCCGCGGGAGGGGGCAGGGGGCGGGAGGGATGCGGGGGGCCGCGGGAGGGGTCAGAGGGGCGGGAGGGATGCGGGGGCCCGCGGGAGGGGTCAGAGGGGCGGGAGGGATGCGGGGGCCCGCAGGAGGGGGCAGGGGTGGGAGGAATTCGGGGGCCCGCGGGAGGGGTGGGAGGGATGCGGGGGCCCGCGGGAGGGGGCAGGGGCGGGAGGGATGCGGGGGCCCGCGGGAGGGGTCAGAGGGGCGGGAGGGATGCGGGGGCCCGCGGGAGGGGGCAGGGGTGGGAGGAATTCGGGGGCCCGCGGGAGGAGGGAGGGGTGGGAGCGATGCGGGGGCCTGCGGGAGGGGTCAGAGGGGCGGGAGGGATGCGGGGGGCCCGTGGGAGGGGTCAGAGGGGCGGGAGGGATGCGGGGGCCCGTGGGAGGGGTCAGAGGGGTGGGAGGGATGCGGGGGCCCGTGGGAGGGGGCAGGGGTGGGAGGGATGCGAGGGCCCGCGGGAGGGGGCAGGGGTGGGAGGGATGCGGGGGCCCGCGGGAGGGGGCAGGGGCGGGAGGGATGCGGGGGCCCGCGGGAGGGGGCAGGGGCGGGAGGGATGCGGGGGCCCGCGGGAGGGGGCAGGGGCGGGAGGGATGCGAGGGCCCGCGGGAGGGGGCAGGGGCGGGAGGGATGCGGGGGCCCGCGGGAGGGGGCAGGGGCGGGAGGGATGCGAGGGCCCGCGGGAGGGGGCAGGGGTGGGAGGAATTCGGGGGCCCGCGGGAGGGAGCAGGGGCGGGAGGGATGCGGGGGCCCGCGGGAGGGGGCAGGGGTGGGAGGAATTCGGGGGCCCGCGGGGCTGAGGCAGGGGCCCTCACTCCTGGCGCTGCTGCTCCGCACTGCCCAGGTGGCCGCTGACGAAGACCCGGACGCGGCAGCGTCTCCAGCGCTTGCGGCGGCTCAGCAGGTAGGGGACCAGCAGGGTGAGCCCTGCGGGGAGACGGTGTCAGGGGCGGCGGGAGCCGCCAGCAGTGACGGGCGGGGGACTGGCAGGAGGGGAGAGGGCTGGAGGAGAGATGGGAGCTGGTAGGGGAGCTGCCAGGGGAGGGGGGCTGATGGAGGGAGGAGGTTAGGGGGCTGGCAGAGGTGAGGGGGCTGGCAGAGGCGAGGGGGCTGGTAAGGGAGCTGCCAGGGGAGGGGGGCTGATGGAGGGAGGAGGTTAGGGGGCTGGCAGGACGGGAGAGGGCTGGAGGAGAGATGGGAGCTGGTAGGGGAGCTGCCAGGGGAGGGGGGCTGATGGAGGGAGGAGGTTAGGGGGCTGGCAGGACGGGAGAGGGCTGGAGGAGAGATGGGAGCTGGTAGGGGAGCTGCCAGGGGAGGGGGGCTGATGGAGGGAGGAGGTTAGGGGGCTGGCAGGACGGGAGAGGGCTGGAGGAGAGATGAGAGCTGGTAGGGGAGCTGCCAGGGGAGGGGGGCTGATGGAGGGAGGAGGTTAGGGGGCTGGCAGGACGGGAGAGGGCTGGAGGAGAGATGGGAGGCTTCCCAGGGGTGGGCGGGGGCTGGCAGAGGTTGGGGGTTGAGGGGGGGATGCTGGCAGGGGAGGGGGGCTGTAGGGAGAGGGAGCTGGTGGACGGAGGGGCTTGATGGGGTGGCGGTTGGATGGAGGGAGGAGGTTAGGGGGCTGTCAGAGGTGAGGGGGCTGGTGGAGTGGCTGACAGGGTGTGGGGGCTGATGGAGGGAGGAGGTTGGGGGGCTGGCAGAGGCGAGGGGGCTGGTAGAGGAGCTGCCAGGGCAGGAGGCTGATGGAGGGAGGAGGTTGGGGGGCTGGCAGAGGCGAGGGGGCTGGTAGAGGAGCTGCCAGAGGAGGGGGCTGATGGAGGGAGGAGGTTGGGGGGCTGGCAGAAGCGAGGGGGCTGGTAGAGGAGCTGCCAGGGGAGGGGGCTGATGGAGGGAGGAGGTTGGGGGGCTGGCAGAGGCGAGGGGGCTGGTAGAGGAGCTGCCAGGGGAGGGGCTGATGGAGGGAGGAGGTTGGGGAGCTGGCAGAGGCGAGGGGGCTGGTAGGGGAACTGCCAGGGGCAGGGCTGGCTCCAGCGGTTTTTCTGCCCCAAACAGTGGGGGGGGGGGCAGAATGGGCGGCACTTCGGCAGCAGCTCTACCGTCGCTGCTTCGTTGTTCGGCAGCAGGTCCTTCCTTCCGAGAGGGACTGAGGGATCCACTGCCGAAGAGCTGGACGTGCCGCCCCTCTCCGTTGGCCGCCCCAAGCACCTGCTTGGGGCGTCGGTGCCTGGAGCCGGCCCTGGACAGGGATGCGGGGTGGGCTGGGGAGCTGCCAGGGGTGGGGGGCTGGTGGGGGAGCTGCCAGGGGTGGAGGGTGGGCTGAGGGACACGCACCCCCATCGTCAAAGAGCCAGTAGACGTCCACACATCCCCTCTTCTGCTGGCCCTGGAAGTGGGTCTCAGTGAGCTCGTCCGCGCCCAGCACCTTCACGCTGCTGCCTGTGGGCACATGGGGCAGGTGGGGCAGGGCAACCCCTAGGTTCGGGGCAGGATGGCATCCCCCCACCCCCCCCAGGGCTCCCTTGGCCTGGCATGGGCCTAATGCCCCTGGCTGCCACCCACAGCCCCCTCCCTCGCTGCCCAGCCCCTGCCCCTGCCCCCAGCTGCTTCAGTCTCTGACCCCCTACACACACCCCTCTCTGCCCCCAGCAGCCCCTCATCCCTGCCCCCCTCACCTGCATTGCCAAGCTCCTGTCTCAGCTTCTCTCCCTGCAGCACTGCCTCAGGGTCCTCAAACACGGGGTTCACTGGGGAGAAGGGGATTAGACAGCTGAGGGCAGCCCCCCGGCCATACCCAGCTGCACAGCCACCTCCCAGGGAATGGGGCAGGCAGCGAGCACTGCTGGAGGTCACTGCTGCCCCCTACTGGCAGGCCCAGGCATGTCCATGGGTCTGTGTCCATCTGCCCTCCCCCAGCCCACCCCCCATACTTACCATAGGCCCGCACCATCCGTGACACATCCAGTCCGTCCTTCATTCTCAGCACGCACACCCCGGCCCGGCCGTCGAATGCGTCGCTGGGGGCACAGAGGGGGGTCAGGGGGTACTGCTGGGGGGATCTCAAGCCACCCAAGGGCCTTCAGCCCTGGTACTGCCTGGGAGGTGCCAGAAAGGAGGTGCTGTCCCCCAGGGAGTCTCCCCACCTCCAGAGATGCCGCCAACCCCATTGCTTCCCCCTGCTCCGGGGCATCCACCCCAGCCCCCTACCCCACTGCTGCCCCCCCAGCCCAGCCCCCTTACTGGATGGTGGCCACGTAGTTCTCCAGGTTGTGGGGCGAGTCCGTCTGCCAGTTCTGCTTGTAGCCCAGCACGATCGTGTTGGGTTTGAGACGCCCCAGCCCGCACACCTGGGGAAAATCGTCGATGAGGCTGGGGCAGTGCTGGGGGGATGACACAGCGCAGCATGGCAGGTTGCACTCACTAGGCGGCAGGGCAGTGCATGCACAGCACAGTGCTCATCTGCTCCAGCAGGGGCAGCACACAAAGCAGGGCTCAGCCCCTCCAGCAGGGGCCGTGCGTGAGTGCGCACACGCGCGTGCGCGCGCACGCACACACACACACACAGAGTGCAGGGCTCAGTCCCTCCAGCAGAGAGCGCTGGGACAGAAACACACACACACAGAGCAGGGCTCAGCTCCTCCAGCAGAGAGCGCTGGGACAGAAACACACACACACACAGAGCTGGGCTCAGCTCCTCCAGCAGAGAGCGCTGGGACAGAAACACACACACACACACACACACACAGTGCAGGGCTCAGCCCCTCCAGCAGAGCGTGCTGGGACGGACACACACACACACACACACACACACACACAGAGCAGGGCTCAGCCCCTCCAGCAGAGGGCGCTGGGACACACACACACACACAGAGCTGGGCTCAGCTCCTCCAGCAGAGAGCGCTGGGACAGAAACACACACACACAGAGCTGGGCTCAGCTCCTCCAGCAGAGAGCTCTGGGACAGAAACACACACACACACACAGAGCAGGGCTCAGCCCCTCCAGCAGAGCACTGGGACAGAAACACACACACACACACAGAGCAGGGCTCAGCCCCTCCAGCAGAGCTCTGGGACAGAAACACACACACACACACAGAGCAGGGCTCAGCTCCTCCAGCAGAGGGTGCTGGGACACACACACACACACACACACACACACACACACACACAGTGCAGGGCTCAGCCCCTCCAGCAGAGGGTGCTGGGACGGACACACACACACACACACACACAGAGCAGGGCTCAGCTCCTCCAGCAGAGGGTGCTGGGACACACACACACACACACACACACACAGTGCAGGGCTCAGCCCCTCCAGCAGAGGGCGCTGGGACACAGCTCCTCCAGCAGAGGGCACTGGGACACACACACACACACACACACACACACACACACACAGAGTTGCAGGGCTCAACCCCTCCAGCAGAGGGCGCTGGGACACACACACACACACACACACACACACACACACACACAGAGCAGGGCTCAGCCCCTCCAGCAGAGCACTGGGACAGAAACACACACACACACACACAGAACAGGGCTCAGCCCCTCCAGCAGAGCACTGGGACAGAAACACACACACACACACACACACACACACACACAGAGAGTAGGGCTCAGCTCCTCCAGCAGAGGGTGCTGGGACACAAACACACACACACACACACACACACACACACACACACACACACACACAGCAGGGCTCAGCCCCTCCAGCAGAGGGCGCTGGGACACACACACACACACACACACACACACACACACACACACACACACACACAGAGCAGGGCTCAGCCCCTCCAGCAGAGGGCGCTGGAACACACACACACAGTGCAGGGCTCAGCCCCTCCAGCAGAGGGCACTGGGACAGACACAGACACACACACACACAAAGAGCAGGGCTCAGCCCCTCCAGCAGAGGGCGCTGGGACAGACACACACACACACACACACACACACACACACACACACACACACACACACAGAGCAGGGCTCAGCCCCTCCAGCAGAGCACTGGGACAGAAACACACACACACACACACAGAACAGGGCTCAGCCCCTCCAGCAGAGCACTGGGACAGAAACACACACACACACACACACACACACACACACACAGAGCAGGGCTCAGCTCCTCCAGCAGAGGGCGCTGGAACACACACACACACAGTGCAGGGCTCAGCCCCTCCAGCAGAGGGCGCTGGGACAGACACACCCACACACACGCGCACACACACACAGAGCAGGGCTCAGCCCCTCCAGCAGAGGGCGCTGGGATGGACACACACACACCTGCATGAGGCTGCGGGCTCCGCTGCGCAGGTCTGGGGCCGTGATGAGGGTGTAGAAGGATCGCACCTTGCGCCTGCTCAGCCACTTGACGTGCTCCTCTGAGTCGCTGTCCCCTGGGGTATCCTGCAGCTGGGAGAGGCAAGGGGAGGGTTAGGGGGCAGGATCCCAGGCTCCTTGAGGCCCCCCTCGGCATCCCCATACTCACTCCAGCCACGTTCCCACAGATCATGAGGCTGACCCCCTTGGTGAAGGCGCTGACGAAATCCACCAGAGCTGGGCGGAAGCTGGGGGGACCCGTCAGCACCAGACACTGGGGGCTGGAAGAGAGAGAGAGTTGGAACAGTCCAAAGGGGGGTGCTCTCCCCACAGAGACAGTGCTGCCCCTAATGCCCAAGCATTCTCAGAATCAGTTATAGAGCCCAGCACCCCCCATTCTAACCACTGGACCCCACTCTGCTCCCAGAGCCAGGCATGGAACCCAGGAGTCCTGGCTCCCAGCCCCCCCTGCTTTCAGCCAGCCAGGCCTACCGGAAGTTCTTGACATGCTCCTCCACTTGGGTGAGGCTGACAGAGTAGGACAGGGCCATGCTGTAGGTCCCGGCCTGCACAGAGGAGCCCCAGTTGACATCTGAGGGGAGAATGAAGAGGATGCAGGGACGCAGAGGAAAGCTTGTTTGGTCTGGGTGCCCCCCAGGTCTCCCCGTCCCCTCCCACCACCCCGGCGCCTCCCTTACCTGGCTTCTTGTAGCTGACGTAGGCCAAGCTGACCAGGATAATGCCCACCACGATGAGGGCCGCCCACCAGGTCAGCAGGAACATGATGACCACGGAGACCACGGCCCCAAAGAGGGCGCTCCACTTGCTGAAGTAGCGAAAAGAAGGTCGCCAGCCTGGGAGGAGGGAGAGTGAAAGGCTGTGCCCAGACCCATGTGTCAGACCCCCCCCCAACCCAACCTATCTCCCCACATGGCCAGGGCAACAGTAACCACCCTGCCCAGCTCAGCCTTTTCAGCTCGAAAGGCTCAGCCCTACACCGCCTGACTCCTGCAACTCAACTCAACCCTCCGCCGCCTGGCTCCTGCAACCCAGCTCAATCCTACACTGCCCAGCTCCTCCAACTCAACTCTATTCCACCCGGCTTGTGCAACCCAATTCAACCCTACTCCACCCGGCTCCTGCAACCCAACTCAACCCTACTCCACCCAGCTCCTGCAACCCAACTCAACCCTCCACCACCCAGCTCTTGCAACCCAACTCAATCCTACACTGCCCAGCTCCTCCAACTCAACTCTATTCCACCCAGCTTGTGCAACCCAACTCAACCTTACGCTGCCCAGCTCCTGCAACCCAACTCAACCCTACACTGCCCAACTCCTCCAACCCAACCTGCTCGACCCTATGCAGCTCCTCCAACTCTCTGCTCAACCCAACACCCTTTCAGCTCAGTCCAACTGTATTCTACCCATCTCCAACTCAACTCTCCTTCCTGCACAACTCCTCCAACTCAACCCAGCTCAATCCTTCCAACTCCTACCCACCTCAACACCTCAGCCCAACCCTTCCAACCCAACACTGCCCTTCAGGGCAACCCTTAGAACTGAACTCAGCTCTCGCCTACCCAGCTCCAACTCAACCCACTCTGCACTACTCAGTCCCTCATCACCCTACCCTACGTCAATAAGCATATCCCTTTCAACCCAACACCCATCATCAGAATCCAACACAACCCATCCAATCCAACCTCACTCTACTCACCCTCCCAGTTCAACACAACCTGCCCCCTCCTACTCTGTTCAAGAATTCCCATGCCAGACACCCAGCCTGACACCCTGCACTCAACACATGCTTGGTTTGATCCCTGGTGCCGGATGTGACAAACCTCAGCTAAACACCTCAGCAAAGCCCTCCATGCCCCTGCCCCTATGGCTGCTGGGGTTCCTGCTGTACCTGGGGAGTTGGTGATTGTGGCATGGAAGCAGCTGAAGTTGATGAGGGCGTAGGAGCAAAGGAAGAAGTTGGAGATGATGGGGGCGATGGTGTTGAGCTCAGCTGTGGGTGCAATGGAGAGATGGGTCAATATGGGGGTGCATTCCCATCCCACAGCAAGGAGGAGATGGTTCCCTTCCACCTGGCCGCAGCAGGGTGCGTGACCCCACTCACCGATGAGGATGAAGGCGATGGCCAGGATGAAAGTGAGCATATAGCCCCGAAGCGGCTCGTTGTTCTTGCCATAGCCCTTGGCGAAGAAGCCGATGATGGGATACAGCTTATCTTGGCACAGGCACTGCGGGGGACAGGCATAGGCAAGGTAGGGGGTTCAGTGGTAGCAGAGCTACGGGTGACAGAAGGCGCACAGGCCCAGGGTGGGAGGTAGGAGGCTGGTTAGAGATGGTTTGGGCTGCGATGATCCGAATAAGAAGAAGACTGAGGATTTGTTTGGAGGGATAGTGAGGGTGCTCTTGGGGGCTGGGGAGGTCACTGGAGGTGGTGGGGTTTTCAGAAGTAGGGGTGTCTCTGGCGGTGATTTGGGGGCATTCCAGAGCACGTTAGTGAGGGTGGTGTTGGGTAAGCTGCTGTTGCGGGTGTGGTATGGATGGAAGGGGTACGTTTGGGTGCTGTTGTTACTGAGGCTGTAGCTGGGGTGTTCTGTTGTTGGGCCCCCACCCCTGACACCCGGACTCACCTGGAAGACCTTGGGGGCTGAGACCAGGCAGGCCAGAGCAGAGGAGAGGGTGGCGGCGAAGATCCCAGCTGTGATGAGGGGACTGAAGCCGGACACCATGCTCATAGTCTGGGAGGGAGACAGACCCCAGGATAGTGGGGATCAGAGAGCGACATTCCCAGCCTGCCTCTCCCATCACCCATAGCTCCCATCCCATGCCCCAAATGCTCTCCGTCCCCTTCAATGTTGGCTCCTCCCCCTCACTGTTGGCTCCTCCCCAGTCCCACCCCCTCAGTGCTGGCTCGTCCCCCAGTTCCACCCATTCAATACTGGCTCCTCCCCTAGTCTCATCCCCTCAGTGCTGGCTCCTCCCCCACACTGCTGGCTCCTCCCCTAGTCCCAACCCCCTAAGTGCTGGCTTCTCTCCTCTCTGCTGGCTCCTCCCTCAGTCCCACCCCCTCACTGCTGGCTCCTCCCCCCTACCTGGTAGTTGTTGGCCAGCCCGTACTCGCAGGTGCCAACCTGGGCGCACTCGGTGAAGTTCCAGCCGTAGCCGCACCCGAGGCCCAGGCAGCCGTCCGTGGTGTTGGGGGAGCCCAGTGTGTCGTTCAGACTCCCGGACGCATCACGCACCACGCATGACCCTGGGGGAATGGGGGAAATGAGTGACCCCCCCTAGGACTTAGTGCCCCCCCCAGCAACTCCCCTGGCAATCAAGTATCCTCCAGTGACCTCCCCCAGGATGTAGAGCCCCTGTCCATTCCCTGCAGCATGGCACCCCCTAGAGAGCCCTGCCCCCCATTCCCTGCCCCGTTACCTATGGTAGCTGAAATGGCCAGGTAGGAGAGCGTGGTCCAGAAGATGGCCAGCAGGGTGCCCTTGGGAATAGCCACTGCGGGGTCCTACAAACGAGGATAATGGGGTGGTTAAATGGGGTGGTTATTGTGGCCCATAACTCTCAGGGGAACCAGTTCCCCTAGCCCCTGCTGGACCTGGGGGGCCAGGAGCCCACCTTGAGGTCGCCTGAGATGTTGGCGCCAGCCAGGATACCAGTGGCTGAGGGGAAGAAGATGGAGAACATGCCAAAGAAGTTGCCCGATTCGCCCCGCCACTCTGGCCCGATATTCTCCAGGAAGATGTCCCCTACAGGAAGGGAGAGGGCAAGGTTAAGAGGGGCTGCACTGCCCAAGAGGGCCTCCAGTGGTGGAGAGTTCCACTGGCCCTACCTCGGTAGCTGAAGTAGCCTTTGGACATTTTCTCCTCTGTGGCTGGAATCAGGGTGCCCACGAAGTAGTTGATGAAGGAGACCATGATGACAAAGAAGAAGACAACCTGGGCCTGCAAGAAGGCAGGGAGAAGAGCTGAGAACTCAGGGGTCCTGGCTCCCAGCCCCTCCGCTGCTCTAACCCATTAGACCCCACTCCCCTCCCACAGCTGGGGATGGAACCCAGGAGTCCTGGCTCCCAGCCCCTCCCCGAGTACCTTGGCTTCCCACTCCATGCCAGCCAGCGCGATGCCCAGCAATACTGTCACCGTGATGACGCCCACGATCCGGATGTCATTCACAGGGTCTGTCATCACCACATCAAACTCCTGGGGGGCAGGTATATGGAGACGAGTTTGTGGGGGCCCGGAGGGGGGAGGGCAGGGCAGGGAGTCAGAGAAGGGAGTGGAGGGAGCCAAGTATGGGAAGTGGGACAGCTGGGCCCAGTGTGGGTCGGGGAGAGCAGACAGAGACCAACAGCAGATTGTGGACGGTGTGGGGTGGGGCATGGCTGGGGGCTCAGTGGGGCCCATGTACCAACAGCTGGTGGCGCATGCTCTAGATAATGCCACATTCTCAAAGCAGACAGGTGGGGCGGGTGGGGGTAGTGGAGCTGAGAAAGGGACAGGTGGGTAGGGAGGGGTGGGTTAGGGATTGAGGCTAGAGCTGGGATTAAGATTAGAGTTGGGACTGATGTCAAGGGTTAGGTTAGTAGTTCTAGGGTCAGAGTAGGGGTTAGATCGAGGGTTAGGATTTAGTGTAGATTTAGCTCTAGGGGTAGATCTAGGTGTATGGTGAGTTAGGATTAGCCTTCAGGGCTTAGAGTTAGGGGTTGGGGTTAGCATTCAGGGTGAAGGTTTTGGGTTAGGGTCAGTGTTTGGGGTTAGAGTTAGGATTGGGGTGAGGGTTAGGGTTGGGATTAGGATTAGAGGCACGGTTAGGGGTTAGGGTTGGTATTGGGATTAGGATTAGCATTGAAGGTTAGGGTAAGGGGTAGGGTTAGGGGATAGGGTTGGGTTTGGGATTAGGGGTTAGGGTTAGAGTTGGGGTTAAGGGTTTGAGGTTAGGTTCAAGAGTTAGGGGTTAGGGTTAGTGTTAAGGTTTAGGGGTTGGGGTTAGAGTTAGGGTTAGGGTTTAGGGTTAGGATGAGGGGTTAGAGTTAGGGGATAGGGTTGGGGTTAGGGTTAGAGGTTAAGGGATTGGGTTAGGGTTAGATATTAGGGTTACGGTTAGGGTTTAGGGTTAGTGTTCAGGGTTAGGGCTGGGGGTTGGGGTTAGGAGATAGGGTTGGGGTTAGGGTTAGGAGATAGGGTTGTGTTGGGGTTAGGGATTAAGAGTTTGGGGTTAGGGTTAAACATTTAGCATTAAGGATTAGGGGTTAGAATTAGCATTTAGGGTTAGGGGTTAGGGCAGGGGTAGGCAAACTGCGCCCTGGGGCCTCAGACATTTTAATCTGTCCGTCAAGCTCCTGCTGGGGAGTGGGGTCGGGGGGTTGCGTGTGCCGTGGCTCCACACGGCTCCCTGTAGCACCAGCATGTCCTCCCTCTGTCTCCTACACATAGGGACAGCCAGGGGGCTCCACACACTGCCCCTACCCCAAATGCTGCCCCCGCAGCTCCCATTAGCTGGCAACCGTGACCAATGGGAGCTGCAGGGGCGGGGTCTACAGACGGGGCAGTGCACACAGCTGCCTGGCCGTGCCTGCACATAGGAGCCAGAAAGGGGACATGCTGTTGCCGCCTGGAGCCTGCACCCCTGACCCCTCCCAGCACCTCTACCCCAGCCCTGATCCCCCTCCCACCCTCTGAACCCCACGGTCCCACCCTCCTGCACTCCAGAGCTCACACTGCCAGCTGGAGCCCTCACTCCCCCACCCGCACCCGTGCCCCAGTCCAGAGCCTCCTCACGCATGCTGAACTCCTCATTTCTGGCCCCACCCAGAGACTGCACCCCAACTCCCAGCTGTGTGAGCATTCCTGGCCCGCCATACAATTTCCATCCCCAGGTGTGGCCCTCAGGCCAAAAAGTTTGCTCACCCCTGGGTTAGGGTTATTGTTCAGGGCCAGGCCCCACCTACCAGCAGCAGGTCGCGCACAGTCTCGGCGAAGCCCACCACATGCATAGCCACAGCCACAGCATTGGCGAAGGAGAAGAGCAGCCCAATGGAGCCGCCCAGCTCGGGGCCCAGGCTGCGCGAGATCAAGAAGTAGGTGCCCCCTGTGCCCAGACAGACAGACAGACAGACGGGGTCAGCAGGGAAGGGGGGGTCTAGGGGCTTGGGAACAGGCAAGGCTGTTGAGAGAGCCCTGGGGAAAGTGTGTGTGCGTGCGCACCTCTGTGTGTATGTGTTTGTGTCCCTGCTGCCCCCTGGTGGCGAGATGAGCCCTTGTGTGTGTGAGTCCCCACAACCCCTGCTGGAAGGGATGAGCCCTGTGCTGAGTGTGTGTGTGTGTGTGTGTGCACAAGCGTATAATTTTAAGTGCATGACTCTGTGTGTGTGAAGTTTTGCATGTATAACTATGTGTGTACCTAAGTGTGTGTGTTATTTTGTGCATGTAGTTGCCTATCTGTGATTTTGCGACTCCGGGGTGCAGAATTTCCTGTGTGTAACGCTGAGCTGTGTGGAGCACTGTGTACGTATCAGCAGGTGTGTCGCTGCTGTGTGTGTGATTCCCTGTCTCTCGCTGTGAATGGCTGTAGTTTAGTCTAACTATGTGGAACTGGAGCTAATTTTGTGTCCACACACCTGTGCATCTCTAGCTGTGTGTTTCTGCAGTTGGGTCTCATTGTGTAGCAGTGCGTGTATGTGTGTGTGGGGGGGTGTTGTCTCTCTCTTCCCTCTGGCCAGGTTGAGATAACAGCCCACCTACTGCTACCAAAGGGAAGCGCTTCCCTGACCACCCTGTTTGTGTGGCGGCCCCGGTTTGAACCCGCCTCCCTAGCCCCACAGCGCCCCTGGGATGTGGGGCCCTTCTCTCACCTGCCTTCACCTTGCCATTGGTGGAGATGGCGGAGATGGACAGGCCGGTGATTGTGGTGACTACAGCCGACATGAGGATGATGAGCCATGTCAGCCCTGGGGGAGAAGAGGAACATGGTGAATGGGGACCTGGGGAGTGAACCCACTCCCTGCCCCCCTCTTTACTCCCCCGATATTGGGCACCCTCCTGCTCCCATTGGGGAACACCGAGAACCCACCACAAGTTCCCAGCTGGCTTCTCTCTCCTACCCAACTGGTGGTGCTGGAAGGGCCTAGCCATGGGGCGCCCCCACCCCCCCATTACCTATCCCAGCCTGGGCTGTGATCCAAGGCAGCCGGAGATATAGGATCACGCCCCAGATGTTGAGCATGCACCGGATCTGGGGAGAGAAAAGGGAGGTGGGTGAGATGATGGAACCCAGGAGTCCTGGCTCCCAGCCTGCCCCCCCACCCCACTGACCCACCGGACTCCTGCTCCCCTCCCCTCCCTGACAGGTCCCAGTTTACCATCACGCCGGTCACCCAACCGAACCGGACTGGTTCCGCTTCCAGGCTTGCTGCATCTGGATCCTCCTCATCTCCCTCCTTAGCCCTGGATTCCCCAGGGTCAGGAGTGTCAGGGAACCCGGGCCCGTCCTCCTGCGTGGGTGGGGAAATAGCATTAGAGCGCCCACTGCTGAGCCCGTGTCCTGCAGCATGGCCTCCCCTTCCAAGCCCCGGTCCTGTTCCCAGCACCACAGCACCCCCTGCCGAGCCCCCCACACCTTGCAACACAGCACCCCCTGCCGAGCCTCCTGTTCCCGGCAGCACGGTGCCCCCTGCCAAGCCCCCCGCTCCCTGCAGCACGGTGCCCCCTGCCAAGCCTCCTGCTCCCTGCAGCATGGCCTTCCCTTGCAAGCCCCGGTCCTGTTCCCAGCACCACAGCACGCCCTGCCGAGCCCCCCATGCCTTGCAACACAGCACCCCCTGCTGAGCCCCCTGTTCCTGGCAGCACGGTGCCCCCTGCCAAGCCCCCCGCTCCCTGCAGCACAGCGCCCCCTGCCGAGCTCTCCGCTCCCTGCAGCACGGTGCCCCCTGCTGAGCCCTCTGTTTCCGGAAGCCCGGCACCCCCTGCTGAGCCCCCCACACCTTGCAACACGGCACCGCCTGCTGAACCCCCCACACCTTGCAACATGGCACCCCCTGCTGAACCCCCCGCTCCCTGGAGCACAGCACCCCCTGCCGAGCTCCCTGCTCCCTGCAGCACGGTGCCCCCTGCTGAGCCCTCTGTTTCCGGCAGCCCGGCACCCCCTGCTGGGCCCCCCACACCTTGCAACACGGCACCGCCTGCTGAACCCCCCACACCTTGCAACACGGCATCCCTTGCTGAACCCCCCGCTTCCTGCAGCACGGTGCCCCCCACTCCCTGAAGCACGGTGCCCCCTGCTGAGCCCCCTGCTCCCTGCAGCACGGCGCCCCCTGCTGAGCACCCAGCTCCCTGCAGCATGGTGCCCCCCACTCCCTGCAGCACGGCGCCCCCTGCCGAGCCCCCCGCTCCCTGCAGCATGGTGCCCCCTGCCAAGACCCCGCTCCCTGCAGCACGGCGCTCCCCCCTGGGCCTCCCTTTCCCTACTCCACACAGTACCCCCAGTGCTCACCACGTTGCGCAGCACCTCCAGCGAGGGGCGACTCTTGCGGGCCCGCCCTGGGGGGGCCGACTGGGCGTAGAACTCGTAGCAGGGGCTGACGTCCATTGTGGTCGCGTAGTCTGGGGGAGCCGAGAGGGAGCCCCTCTCATCCGCCTGGCCAGAGCCCTCCATGGATGGGGCTGGGGGGCACAGCGGGGGGCTTGCCCCTTCCTTGCCTTTGTCCAGGGTGGGGTCTGTCTGGAGCTTCCGCACCTTGAACCGGCCCAAGGCCAGAACCGTCTTGTAGGCCGGGGAGTCCATGGGGTGCCGGGTCCACCTGGGGTGAGGGGGACTCCAGTACTTGGAGCAGGAAAGGGTTAAACTCCCCCCACCCCACTAACTGAGCAGGGCCCGTCCCTGCCAGCAGGAGGCAGCAGGGACACACACACACACACTCTCAGTTGTTCTTTCCATTTTAGAGATTGTGAAATAGGGGCTAGAACCCAGGAGTCCTGGCTCCCAGCCCCTCGTCCCACTCTAAGCACTAGACATCACTCCCCTCCCAGAGCTAAGAGAGAACCCAGGAGTCCTGTCTCCCACTCCCCCATCACCACCTGGTTCTAACCACTAATCCCCACTCCCCTCCCAGGCCTGGGCTTGCAGGGGAGGGAGCTGGGAGCCAGAACTCCTGGGTTCCCTTTCCTCAAGGTGGCAGAAGATGCAGATGAACAGACAATCTCTTCCCCTTCCCCCACCCTGCCCATCCCCCAGTACCTGCTACCTTTCCGCTGGCCCTGAGTTCAATCCTGTGCCCCTCTCCCTGGCCCCTCCTTGCCTTATAAAGGGCCCAGGCTGAGAGGCCAGGCCGGGCCCTCCAGAACCGGCCCAGGCAGCCCCTGGCCGGCCCCACCGCCCTGCCCCTCACTCCCCCTCCCCACCATCTCCAAACATCGAGACTTTCCATCAGCCCCAGCCCCCCTGTTTGCTCTGCTTATCAGCCCCGCGTTCTTTCCACTGGGGCCCACTCCGCCCAGCTCTGCTTGGGGCAGGGGCACAGGACAGGGCAGAGGGGCCAGAAGACCCCTCACCAGTGCATGTTGGGGGGAAGTGAGGGCTGGGCTGGAGGCCCAGGGGAATCGCCACCAGGAAGAGGCCATGTGGGGGATAGGCGCCATGGGGGGATGGGCAGGGGGTGTTGTGTGGGGCAACACAAACCCCCTCCCCCCGAGCAGGGCTTGTGTATGTTTGCGCCCTCTGATAAAGGGGATGGGCCCTGCTTGGAGGGGTGTTTGTCCTTGCCCCATACTGCCGAGGAGGATTCTCCTGGATACACGCTGCTCCGAGGGCAGGCTGAGCAGAATGCCAGGCCTGCATATCCCCATGGCTCAAGCCTCACAGGGACCTTTGACAATGAGGTAGGTTTGTGTCTCCCTACAAATATTCTTACCCCCTCCCCAAAAGGGCTCCAGCAGAGACAGTAGGTGAGGCAGGAAATTAGGCGCACCCTACCCACAAATCCCATCACATCACCCAGCGAGCCCATCCCCTCATCCCCCACCCCTTATACCCCATCCCCCACCCATCCTGTACCCGCCACCCCATCCTCCACCCACTCATCCTCTACCCTCATCCCCTACCCCATCCTCCACCCTCCACCCAGCCATCCCGTCTCCCCATCCCATACACTCCATCCAGCCATCCCCCCACCCATCTAGAACCCCCTCTCCCACTCCATTTCACCTTGCACCCCCCCACAACTGTCCTTCCACATCCACTCCCACCTGTCCATCATTCTGAACTCCCCAACCCCCCTTTGTTCTATTCTGGCTCTTTACACTCTGATGGAAAAACTAATTTAAACAAACTGTTTTGACCTCAGCTGGGAAAAAAGCCTTTATCCCCTAGCACTGCCCAGCCCCCATGGGGGGGGGGGGGTGTCATGCTCCGATGGGGGTCTAACCACTAGGCATCACTCCCCTCCCAGAGACAAAACCCAGGAATCCTGGCTCCCAGCCCCCAGCGCTAACCACTAGGCACCACTCCCTTGCAGAGACAGAACTCAGGAGTCCTGGCTCCCAGTCCCCCTGCTCTAACCACTAGGCACCACTCCCCATCTGCCTCCTGAAGCCCTTGTGCTTTGGACTCCTAGACACCAGCTCCTGGAAACTTCTGTCCTTCCCCACTGGTGAATCCCCAGCGGAGGAAGGGGGCAATACTGAGGCTAGGACATCCCTCTCTGCTCCCAGGAATCCCACTTACGCCCCACAGCCAGGGGCCTCCAGGCTTAGGGCTCCTGGCCAGAAGCTCCCTGGCCGCAGGGCTGCAGTCCAAGGGGAGGGCAGTATGGGGCCCAGGACATGCGGTGGGCTGGCAGGGAGCCTGGCCTGCCCAGACCGGGCTATAATTAGCCCCTGGGATTGGGGCCAACACTCCCCTGCGGCTACCCGTCTCCAGGCCTCGGGAAGGATCATCCCACAGCCCACCCCACAGCGGGCCCCAGCAGGTAAGGGGCAGGGCTGGGGTGGGGAGGGAGGCTGTGGGGCAGGAACTCTGGGACTGGAACGGGGAGAAGGACAGGGTGAGGGTGTGCATCAAGCTTACACCCCACAGCAAATGCAGACACACAGATACAGCAACTACACACACGCACTGCAACCCTCTCCACAGCAACCACACACATATACACACACACAACACCCCAGCAACTACACACACAACACAGATATGAACTACACACACACACACCAGAACCCCCAGCAGGAACTACACACAAGCACACACACACACAACACAGATAACAACTATATAAACACCCCCTACAGCAATTACACATACACATACATGCCCCACAATCCCCTCCCAGCAACTACACACACACATACACGCCCCACAATCCCCCCCAGCAACTACACACACACAAACACAGACAGGAACTACACACACACACCCCGCAACCCCCGCCCCAGCAACTACATGCCCCTCCCCAGCAACTACACGCACAACACAGGCAGCAACTAGACACACACACACACTGCAACCCCCCCCAGCAACTACACACACACACAACAGAGAGGAACTACACACACAAACCACAATAGCTCTCTCACTTTTCACAGCAACTATCCACAGCAAACACTCTCACACAAAGTGAACACAGGAACATGCAAACACCATACCCACACACAGCAACACACTGCACAACTGCACACACTAGAAGGTTAATGACACCACACGGTCATACATCACCCCCCACACACTTCACAACCACACACAGAGACACCACAGATACTCCCGCTCAGCATACACCACCACCAGAGCACAAAGACAACCCCCAACACAGCACACAAGACGTCATAAAATCTCTCAAATACGTCCCCAATACCCACAGCTCACAACCCCCCAACTGTTACACAAACACCACACTGCAATTATGCACACATGCCACAAAAACACCCTCCCCAGTTACAATCACACACACACACACACACTTAAGTAGCTGTTGAATGGCAAAAAGAGAATGGAAAACGGCCTGTTCCCTATAGGTGGCACCGGCTCCCATCCGGCCCCAGGGCGGGGGCTGACTGGCTCAGGGGGGGCAGCAAATGGCTCACGAGGCCTGCCCCTCTAAGGGGCACCAACTCCCATCCGGCCCCAGGGTGGGGGCTGACTGGCTCAGGGGGGGCAGCAAATGGCTCACGAGGCCTGCCCCTCTAAGGGGCACCAACTCCCATCCGGCCCCAGGGCGGGGGCTGACTGGCTCAGGGGCCAGGGCCTTTCACGTCCTTTCCTGGCAGGTACCCCCAGGGTGATGTGGCCAGGCGAGGGGCCGGAGCCAGCTGAGGGGCCAGACGAGGAGGGCGACACACCCGAGCCACGCTGGGAGCTGCGGAGCGAGTGCCACGCCCAGCAGTTCTTCGAGGCAGCGTTGGAGCTGCGCGGGCAGGGCCAGCTGGTGGATATGACAGTGCTGGCCGGCGCTCAGCGGTACCAGGCCCACGGCGTGGTGCTGGCTGCCGTCAGCACCTTCTTCTGCCAGCAGCTGGCGTGCGGGGCTGCCAGGGAAGTGGACGTGAGCCCACTGGCCACACCACGCGGCTGGGAGGCTGTGCTGGATTTTGCCTATACAGGGGCCTTCACTGCCATGCCGGGCACGGCCGGGGAGCTGGAGGCTGCAGCTCAGGCCCTGGGTGCACCACGAGTGGTGGAGATCTGCCGGAAGATGGGTGGCGGGCTGGAGGGCAGGAGCCCGGATGAGGAGCAGTGGGAGACGTTGCGGGGTATGGAGGAGCTGTACCGAGCCGGGGTGGGCTGTGACCTAAAGCTGACCACTGAAGGAGAGACCTTCCGAGGTGAATGGGGCACCAGCAGAGGTGGGGAGGGGGCAGGGCTGGGCTAGCAGGGTGCTGCGGGTTGGGAGTGAGGGGCACCAGCAGGGCTGGGCTAGCAGGAGGTGCAGATCGGGACTGAGGGGCACTGGCAGAGCTTGGGGGGAGCCCAGGGCTGGGGTGGCCAGCACTAGGGGCAGGGCTGGGGTTCAGAGGGCTGCATGTCGGGAGTGAGGGGCACTGGCAGTGCTGCAAAGGAGCCCATCGCTAGGGGAGCAGGGGACTGCCGGTTGTGAGGGGCACCAGCAGCCCTGGGCAGGGAGGAGCCCAGGGTTGGGGTGGCCGGCACTGGGGGCAGGGCTGGGCGGCCCGAGGGTGACTTTGGGATCTCCGTGCCTGACCTCCCCCCTCTCCCCACAGCTCACCGGGTCGCCCTGAGCTGTGGCTGTGAGTATTTCCGGGCCATGTTCTGCAGCGGGATGCGGGAGGCACGCCAGGGAGCTGACCCCCTGCCCACGCTCATGGCCCCAGCCGACCTGCGCCTGCTGCTGCCCTTCGCCTACTCGGGGACAGTGGCGGGTAGCTGGGCCGAGCTGCTGGGCACAGCTGAGACCGCCCTGCAGTACCAGGCCTCGGGGCTGCTGGCACTCTGCCTGGAGGCCCTGCAACGGGCACTGAGCCCAGCCCACAGCCTGGACCTGCTGGCCTTTGCCCGTGCCTATGACCTGCGCCCGCTGGGCACTGCCACCCAGGCCTATGCCCTGGCCAACTTCAGCGGGGTGGCACGGTGCCCCGGCTTCCCGGCCCTGCCACTGGCCGAGCTGCTGGCCCTGCTGGGCTCAGACGAGCTCTACGTGGCCAGCGAGGTGGAGGCCTTCGAAGCTGCCCTGCGCTGGCTGGATGCCGACTGCACCCGCCGCCTGCCCCATGCTGAGGCCGTCCTGGGCCGCATCCGCTTCTCCCTGATGGGCACGCGGGAGCTGCGCCGGGTGCGAGCCGTGGACCTCCTGGCACCGCCAGGCCGCCTCTACCAGCTGCTGGTGGCGGCAGTGGCAGGCGAGGGGCCCTGCCGCGTGCGCACTCCGGCTGGGGCCCTGGTGATCTGCGGGGGTGAGGGGCTAGCGCCCAGCCTAGCTACCCGCCGCCCCACCCGCGAGCTGTGGTTCGCCCACCGGTTCCATAGTGGTGTGGGGCTGGTCAAGCAGGTGGAGTGGAGGCGACTAGGACAGTTCCCGGACGGGCCACGGTTCCGCCACGCTGCCGCCGTGCTGGACAACATGCTCTACGTGCTGGGCGGGAAGCACTACTACGGGGTGCGGGACATGCTGGCCACGGCCTTCCGGTGAGTGGGGCAGGTGCTGGCCTCTAGGGGGTGCCAGCTCCCATCCGGCTTTGAGCAGGGAGCCTGGTGGCCCAGGAGGGCGGGGAATGGGGCACAGGGCCTTTCCCATCTAGGGGGCACCGTCTCCCATTCGGCTCTGAGCAGGAAGGCTGGCCCAGGGGAGCGGGGAATGGGGCACAGGGCCTTTCCCATCTAGGGGGTGCCGGCTCCCATTAGGCCCCAGGGTGGGGGTCTGATTGGCTGGTGTCAGGGGAAGGGATCTGTGGTGGGTGGGGATATGGGACTTGGGGGGCAGGGAATGGGACCTGAGGTGGGGGTGAGGGGCTGACTGGGGGGATGGGGTGGGGAGAATGGGACCTGGGTCTGGCTTGGGTGAAGTGGGGGAGCTGGCCAGCCCAGGGGACAGGGAATTGGGCCCGGGCTGGGCAGGGGACTGGCCGGCCCAGGGAGGCAGAGAATGGGACCTGGGGCAGGCAATGGGATCCATATGGGGAGTGCCCACCTCACCCCATTGCAGGTACGACCCCGCGCAGGACTCCTGGCAGCGCCTGGCCGACATGCCCAGTGCCCGCAGCTCCTTCCCGGCTGTGGGGGTGGCTGGGCGGATTTATACCCTGGGAGGCAGCTCTGAGGATGCCTACTGCACGGATGGGGTGCAGTGCTACGACCCTCCTGCCGATGCCTGGAGGTGAGGGGGGTAGTGCCTACTCCTGCCCTCGGACGCCTGGGTCCCCTTTTCCCTCCAGGGCCTCCATCCCTGCATGGCTGAGCCAAAGTACCCACAACCTGGATATCTGGGGTCCCATTGGCACCAGGCCTGGTAGGGGCCAGGAGGGTGCTATGGAGGGGCTGTGGGCATGCCATGGGGGGCTGCCCTGGGTGGTAGTAGGGGTGCTATGGGGGGCCATGGTTGGCTGTTTGTTTCTGCTTTTTCCTCTATTTCATTGGCTGATTTTTCTCTTTTCCTTTCTTTTCTCCCCCCCAGGCCATGCGCCCCCCTGCCTGCCCCGCTCTGCGGCCATGCCGCCTGCACCCTGGATGGCGCCATCTACGTTTCCGGGGGCTGTGATGGCTCAAGCAAGTGCCGGGCCTGGCTGCTGCAGCTCAGTCTGGGGGGGCCCTCGGCCCAGCTGGCCCCCATGCTGGAGGAACGGGCTGGCCACATCATGGAGGCTCTGGGGGGGCAACTCTATGTGGCTGGGGGCCTGCGCTGGCGCGATGGGGGCTACACCGACCAACTGGCCTGCGAAGTCTACAGCCCCGGCCCGGATGCCTGGGTCCGGCTGAGCCCGCTGCCCCAGGCCCACGTGGGGGGCGCCTCGGCCGTGCTGCAGGGGGAGCTTTATGTGCTGGGCGGTTACAGCCAGGAGACCTACCGGGACACCCATCTGGTGCACGCCTACCAGCCGGGGCAAGAGCGCTGGCTGATGCTGGGCACCCTGCCCCAGGCCTGTGCCGATCTGCGGGCCTGCGTCCTGCTGCTGCCGCCCGCCCTGCGGGGGGACCCGGCCCACCTGATGCCCCCCCACGGGACCAGGCAGTCCCTGGCGCCTCCACACGGGATGGGGTCCCTGCCCCTCACCGAACGGAGGACCCCTCTGAGTCCCACATGGGACGAGAACCCCCCCTCTGATATCCCCATGGGATGGGGCCCCCTCTGACCCCCCCCCACCAAACAGGGGATACCTCTGAGTCTCCCATGGGATGGGGCCCCCTCTGACCCCACCCCCCACAGAACAGGGCACCCCTCTGAGTCCCACATGGGATGAGAACCACCCCTCTGATATCCCCATGGGATGGGGCCCCCTCTGACCATCCCGCACCAAACAGGGGATACCTCTGAGTCCCCCATAGGATGAGACCCTCCCCTGACCCCTCCACAGGACCCGGCAGGCCCCAGCACCTCCGCCCGGGACGGAGCCTGTTTCCCACAGAACGGGGACCCCCTATGGGGCGGGTGAGCCCCCAACACCCCTCAGCGGTATAGGGGAGCCCGATTTCTCCACAGGGGGTGGGGGAGCCCCTCTGACAAGGACCTGACACCTCTCCTTGGGACACCCCCCGCGGCCCCCTGGGGATGAGGATGGGGAGGGGGCCAGGCGGGGGGCGCTGGCTCCTGGGGCGCGAGTCGGGTCAATAAAGAGGGTTCAGCTCAGCCCTCGACTGGTCATTCCCCACTCGCGGGCTGCCGCCATGCACCCCACGCGGCGCTTTGGGGGGCGGGAGCAGGATACCCCCCCGCCGACATGGGGGCAGCAGAGCCCCCCCGCGCTCAGCCAGAACCGGAGCCTGGGCTCCGGGATCGGTCCCGGACTCCTGGGTTCTCCCAGGGGCAGGCTGAAATCTGAGACCGGCCCCGGGGCGGGTCCTGCAGGCGCCTCCCACCAGCGGATCCGGGCATTGGCCGGGCTGGGTGCGGTGCTTCCTGGTGCGGGGCCGGGGGCAGCGTGGCCCGTGGGGGGCCTGTGGGCCAATGCAGAGGGGAAGGCGCAGGCGCAACGCAGAAGGGGGCGGGTCTAGGGAGGGGCTTCATGGGGGGAGGGCTTGGGGGTCTACCAGGGCCAGGCGGCCCCCCCCCCCCATTCCTGACCCTCTGATGGGGGAGCCGGACAGGTCTGGGGCCAGGGGCGGGACATTGTCCCCCCCCAACCCCGAGATTGCGTTGGAGGCTGAGAGCCCGGACTCCTGGGTTCTCTCCTGGTTCTGGGAGGGGAGTGAGGTCTGGTAGTCAGAGCAGGGCTGCTGGGAGCCGGGACTCCTGGGTTCTCCCCTGGCTCTGAGCAGGAGCCTGACCTCACTGCGCTCTTCTCTCTCCAGGTGCTGCAGCCATGAAAACTCCGGGTCCCGCCCTCCGCCCCAGCCCTGCCTCTTGCTGGCTGGAGAACCCTTTCCTGGGGGGCCACAGCCCCCTCCTCCCAGCATGGGTCGAGGAGACCAGGGCCCGGCTTCTTCGCCCTCTCCCACCCCCTGCCCCCTGGCTGAGCTCCCTGACCCTCAGGCCCTGCCTGGCGTCTTCCCCCATCTCTGCACCCAGCCAGGTGCCCCTTGCCCCTGGAGGTGAGGATGGGACCCCGGGCCGCAGCAAGGAGCTGGAGCTGCCCTGGGTAAGACGGGCACCGGGCTGAGGCTGGGCACCAACGCATGGTAGCTGCGAAGCACATGAGGCTGCAGTTTCACAGTTGACCACTAAGGGGGTGATCCCAGGGGGAGGGATGCTGGGAGCAGTCAGAGGGAGGGGGTGGTGTGTGGCGGGGGTGATTCAGACGGGAGATGCTGAGGAGGGGCTGTTGGGTGGAGGGGCTGTAGCGGGTGGTGGACGGGATGGTCAACGCAGGGGATCGCTTAGGGGGGACAGTTGGGGTGAGGGTGGTCGGGCCAGGGGGCACTGTGTGAGGTCCTCAGCCCCGTGGGTCACCCCCTGCTCTTTCTGCAGTGGGCCGACACTGCCCCTGACCCTTCCGGCTCGCTGCCCCAGTACACCCTGGCAGAGTTGCCGGCTGAGCCGAGCCCAGAGCCCCTGAGGCAGAGGGACCCTAGCACCCAGCAGCCCCTCGGGAAGGGCCCCCAGCAGCACCTGAGAGAGCACAAGGTAAGAGATGGGGGTGAGGGGGCCTGGATTCCTGGGTTCTCTCCCAACTCTGGGAGGGAAGTGGGATGTAGTGGTTACAGCAGGGGGGGGGGCTGGAAGCCAGAACTCTCAGACTTTAAGGTCAGAAGGGACCATTATGATCTTCTAGTCTGACCCCCTGCACAACGCCGGCCACAGAATCTCACCCACCCACTCCTGACTTCTGTCTGAGCTAATGGAGTCCTCAATTTGTGGTTTAAAGACTTCAGGGTACAGAGAATCCTCCAGCAAGTGACCTGTGCCCAATGCTGCAGAGGAAAGTGAAAACCCCCCAGGGCCTCTGCCAATCTGCCCCGGAGGAAAAGTCCTTCCTGACCCCAAATATGGCGATCAGCTAAACCCTGAGCATGTGGGCAAGACTCACCAGCCAGACCCCCAGGAAAGAATTGTCTGTAGTAACTCAGATCCCACCCCATCTAACATCCCATCACAGACTACTGGGCATATTTACCACTAATAGTCAAAGATCAATTAATTGCCAGAATTAGGCTATCACATCATACCATCCCCTCCATAAACTTATCAAGCTTAGTCTTGAAACCAGATATGTCTTTTGCCCCCACTACTCCCCGTGGAAGGCTGTTCCAGAACTTCACTCCTCTGATGATTAGAAACCTTCATCTAATTTCAAGTCTAAACTTCCTGATGGCCAGTTTATATCCATTTGTTCTTGTGTCCACATTGATACTGAGCTTAAATAATTCCTCTCTCTCCCTGGTATTTATTCCTCTGATATATTTATAGAGAGCAATCATATCCCCTCTCAACCTTCTTTTGGTTAGGCTAAACAAGCCAAGCTCTTTGAGTCTCCTTTCATAAGACAGGTTTTCCATTCCTCGGATCATCCTAGTAACCCGTCTCTGTACCTGTTCCAGTTTGAATTCATCCTTCTTAAACACTGGAGACCAGAACTGCACACAGTATTCAGATGAGGTCTCACCAGTGCCTTGTACCTGTTTTCTGTCCCTGGCTATGGGAGGGGAATGGGGTCTAGTGCAGAGGTGGGCAAACTACGGCCCCCCCAGACCACATCCTCCTGTGGGACCATTTTACCCGGCCCTTGGGCTCCCGGCCGGTGAGGCTAGTCCCTGGCCCCTCCCTCACAGCCTCAGCTCGCTGTGCTGCCAGCGCTCTGGGCGGCATGGCTGGCTCTGGCCAGGTGGCAAGGCTGCCAGTCCTGCCGCTCTGAGTGGCATGGTAATGGGGTGGGGAGTAGGAGGGTTGGATAAGGGGCACCCAGCGGGGGCCGTCAGGGAGCAGGGGACAGTTGGATGGGGCGGAGGTTCTGGGGGGGGCAGTCAGGGGACGGGGAAGGGGGGGGTTGGATAGCTGTGGGGGTCCCAGGGGGCCTACCAGGGGGTAGGGATGTAGATAGGGTTCTGGGCAGTCAGGGGATGGGGATCGGGGGTGGTTGGATAGAGGGTGGGGTCCCAGGGGGGTGGTTAGGGGCAGGGAGTCCTGGGAGGGGGTGGGCAGGGGATAAGGAGCGGGGGGCATTGGCTGGGTTGGGAGTTCTGAGGGGGGCAGTCAGGGGGAGGGAAATGGGAGGGGGCGGGGCCCAGGCTGTTTGAGGAGACACAGCCTTCCCTACCCGGCCCTCCATGCAGTTTCACAACCCTGATGTGGCCCTCGGGCCAGAAAGTTTGCCCAGCCCTTATCTAGTGGATGGGCAGGGGGGGGCTGGGACTGGGACTTCTGGATTCATCCCTGCTCCCTGTTCCCCCCAGCTGGCCCTGGTGAACCTGGTGTGCTGCTCCCTTGTGGAGGGGCCCGATTTGGGGACCCCCAGTGACGCGACACGTGGGCGCCTGGTAGATCTGTGTGAGGAGCTGGCCCAGCTGGAGCCTGAGTTCATCCTTAAGGTACTAGGAGGTGGGGTGCTAGCTAGGATGCCTGGGTTCCCCCCACGTACGGGGCAGGGGACAAGCCGTCCGAGTGGGTGGCGGGTGGTCTCAGGTGCCCTATGCCAGGGCTTGGGGAGGGAGAATGTGCTTTAGTGAGTTAGAGCAGGGGAGCTCAGATGCCTGGGTTTGCTCCAGGCCTCAGTTTCCCCTCTCTCCCTACAGGTCGCCCTGTATACACGCCAAGAGCTGAACATCCGGGGAACGGCCAACTTCCTGCTGGCACTGGCAGCCCGGCTGCCGCCCTGCCGGCCCCACCTGCGCCGCTACTTGTGTGCCACTCTGCAGCTGCCCTCTGACTGGATCCAGGTGGTGGCGCTCTTCCAGGTATCCGGCTTCCTCCCCGGCTCAACCCCAGTGGCGAGTAGTTCCGCCAGCCAGTGCCACCCTCTGCTGGCCAGCACTGACCCGTATCCCTCTCCCTTGCAGAGCCTGGCGGGCGCAGGACGCCCCCTGGCCCCGCTGCCTCGCTGCCTCCGCGCTGGCCTGGCAGACAAGTTCCAGCAATTTGATGCCTACCAGCTGGCCAAGTACAACTCGCGCAAGAGCCGCGGAAAAGCCAGGGGGCGCCCACGGCCCCGCCAGCCGGGGAGGGAACTCAGGAGTCCTGCGCTCGGGGCCGAGCACTGCCAGCCAAGTCTTCCTCCTGGAGCCGCCCCCCAGAGACCTTTGCCCTGGACGAGGAGATTCCGGCTGCGCGAGGCATTTGGCAAGCTTCAGACGAAGGTGAGAGGACTGGGGTCTAGTGGTTAGAGTGAGGTGGGGCTGGGAGCCAGGTCTCTTGGGTTCTGTCCCCTGCTCTGGGAGGGGAGTGGTGTCTAGTGGTTAGAGCAGAGGGGCCGGAACCCAGGACTCCTGGATTCTGTCCCCTGCTCTGGGAGGGGAGTGGGGTCTAGTGGTTAGAGCAGAGGGGCCGGACCCCAGGACTCCTGGGTTCTATGCTGATGTCTCCTGCAGTTTGAAAGTGGTCAGCCATCCGAGGAGCCGCGTGAGACGAAGCCCTTCTCCCTGAAGGCGCTGATTCGATGGCTGCATATCTCCAAGCCGGCCCAGCACGTCATGAGTCTGCTGGGCTGCAGGTGAGAGCCTGGGGAGGGCTCCCAGCCCCTCCCCCTCTCTATCCCCTAGACCCAAGAGGTGGCACAGTATCCAGGACTCCTGGCTTGCCCTTTACCCCCTTGTAGCCCCTGCTGGGATCACCCTGTTTCTGCTGCTCCCCCCTCTCCCCAGGTATCCCTCGGACCTGAACTCCTTCTCCCGGAGCCACCTGCCAGGGCCCTGGGACTCCACCCAGGCCGGGACCCGAATGAAACTTCCGCAGCCCCAGACCTGGGACCGGCAGCTTAGCCAGCGCGGGAACAAGGCTGCGGTCTGGGAGGAACTGATCGGTAAGGAGGGGCTTCAGGTGTGGCTGCGCTTTCCCCCAGTGGTGCCCTGAGTGTGTAGGTGTCACCAGGGGGCACAGTTAGCTCTTTTCTCAGAGGGTGTGAGCTAGTGTTGAGAGCAGGGAGACAGGGCGTGTGTGGGGCTGGCTGGGCTTGCCATGGGGCAGGTGGCCAGCCTAGCTGGAGCAGGGTTTGCCCGGTGCTGTAACACCCTCGAGGAGAGTCTAGCCTCGAGGCAGAGTGGGGGGCATGGCACTGGTCTCTGAGTGGCCCATGGGCTGGCTGGGTATCGCTGTGGCACAAAGAGGCTCCATGAGGAGCTGGCCTCTGCCCCCCTTGGCAACGAGGGGCCTGTGTGGGGATAAGGGCCCCCCGGAATGCACCCCTGGTAGCCACAGGTCTCCCAGCGCCCCCTGGGGGCTGCAGCTGGCCCAACACCCTTATAAATGTGGCCGGTGGGGCCCAGCGCCCCCTGGGAGCAGCAGCCGGCCCAGCACCCTTGTGGACACAGCGCCCCCTGGCTGTGGGTGGGGTGGTCTCCTAACCATGCTTTGGGCTCTGCCTTGCAGACTCGGGGAAGCTGCCATTCATGGCCATGCTCAGGAACCTGCGCAACATAATCCGGGCTGGGGTGAGTGAGCGGCACCACCAGCAAGTGCTCAGCCGGCTGCAGAACAAGGTACGGCCCTAGGGACCCTGATTCCCCCCTCCTGGGTCCCCAGAGCAGGATACAGCCCTGGGGGCCCCAAATTCACCCCTCTCTGGTCCCCAGAGTGAGCTATGGCTCTGGAGACCCTGAATTCCCCCTCCCCCCAGGGTCCCCACAGTGAGATCCTGTCCAGAAGACTCTGAATTTCCTCCTCTCAGGTCACCAGAGCAAGATATGGCCCCGGGGACCCTGAATTCCCCCTCCCCCCAGGGTCTCCATAGCATAGTATGGCTCCGAGGACCCTGAATTGCCCCCTTGCTGATCCCCAGAGTTAGATACGGCCCCAAAGTCCCATCCCCTCCCCCCCCAGATGGGATGGCTGGAGTGGGGTGGGGGGCTGCTGGGATCCCCACCTTGACACCCCCCAATTTCCAGGAGTCCGTCATCCGCAGCCGGCAGTTCCCCTTCCGGTTCCTGGCGGCGAATAAAGTCATCCAGGACATGGAGGAGCAGCTGAGGAAGAAAGGTGAGACCGGGGCTGCCAAGCGGTGACACAAATGAATCCTGAGATTTAAAAGAGAAGTCGTGGTTCATGGCAGGTTGAATCACACTGTCACTGATCGAATAGCAGCTGAAACGTATCCGAAATATCTTTGGCTGTTTTCCTCCATTTACAAATCTAGCGATTGCACCGACAATGCAGAAGACAAAGTGTCCAGGGCTCTTGTGAGATTATTAGTTTTGATTACAAATATTTGCACAGTAGAAAAAGCTACGTGTCTCAGCATGAAGGGGCATACAGATGTTTAGCGCATCTAGCACATAAATACCATGCCATACTGGCTACAACAGTGCCATGCGAACGCCTGTTCTCACTTTCAGGTGACAGTATAAATCAACGGGCAGCATTATCTCCTGCAACTGTAACAATCCTGTTTGTCTGAGCGATCGGCTGAACAAGAAGTAGGACTGAGTGAACTCGGAGGCGCTAAAGTTTTACACTGGCTGGTCTCTGAGTGGCGTTATTATTATACATAATTCCCCATTTGTACAGAGCTCGCACGACGGCACTGGTATGAGGTGAAGAGAAATATTGGTAATCGAAAATAGTTATCTAAAGGAAGCCCCGGACACTTGGTGTTTTCCATGTGGTAACTGAAATCGATACATTTGAAAATGTAGAAAAGCAGCCAGAAATCTTTGATACATTTCAGGTGCTACTCAACGGTTGTTTAACTGCGCGATTACAACTGCGATGAATCACAATTAATTTTGTTAATTTGTTTTGAGTTAATCACGTGATTTAACTGATTCATTGACAGCACTGAGACCCCTGAACAACCAGGGGCAAGAGCAGGGGTGGCGAATTTTTTGGCCCGAGGGCCACATCTGGATATGGAAATTGTATGGCGGGCCATGAATGCTCATGAAACTGGGGGTTGGGGTGCGGGAGGGGGTGAGGGTTCCGGCTGAGGATGCGGGCTCTGGGGTGGAGCCAGAAATGAGGTGTTCAGGGTGTGGGAAGGGGCTTCGAGCTGGGGCAGGGGGGTTTAGTGTTGGTGTGTGTGAGGGCTCTGGCTGGGGGTGTGGGCTCTGGGGTGGGGATGAGGGATTGGGGGTGCAGAAGGGGGCTCTGGGCCGAGACCGAGGGGTTCGGCGGGCGGGAGGGGGATCAAGGCTGAGGCAGGGGGTTGAGGTGCAGGAGGAGGTTGGGGTGCAGGCTCCGGGCGTCGCTTACCTCAAGCAGCTCTCAGAAGCAGCAGCATGTCCCCCCTCCATCTCTTACATGGATGTGCAGCCAAGCGGCTCTGCGTGCTACCCCGTCCGCAGGCGACACCTCTGCCGCTCCCATTGGCTGTGGTTCCCGGCCAGTGGGAGTTGTGGGGACAGCACTTGTGGTGGGTGCAGCCTACAGAGCTCCCTGGTTGCCCCTACGCATAGGAGCCAAAGTGGGGACGGACCACTGCTTCCGAGAGCCACATGGAGCCGGGCAAGTCCCCAACCCGGCTCCCCTGGCTGGAGCCACGGAGCGGGGCAAGACCTGGACCCTGCTCCCTGACAAGAGCTCGAGGGCCAGATTAAAATGTCTGAAGGGCTGGATGCGGCCCCCGGGCTGTAGTTTGCCCACCCCTGGGCAAGAGGCACTGGCAGAGCTAGGCTAGCAGAGGCTGCGGGTCAGGAGTGAGGGGCACTGTCTCTCTCCCCCCACACCTCCAGACAGTCCTTGCCCCTCTAACGTGGAGCTGCTGCGGGTGCTGCTGAGGCGCGGGAAGAAGCAGCCGGGGGCCCTGCCCGGGGTGCGGGCGCGGCCGCCCTGGACGCGCCGGGAGCTGCGCGCGGCCTTGTCCATCCCTTTCCTCTTCCGCGCGGTGAAGAGCAAAAAGCAGCGGCTGCAGAAGGCCAGGTGAGGGCTCCATGCTTGGCTCCTAGGCGTGGCCACGGAGGCAGGGTGGGGGCTGGGCAGGTGAGGTGTGAGGCTCGGGGGGGTGCCAGGTTGCAGAGAGGGTGCCAGGTTGCAGGGGGGTTGGGCAGGGGGTGGGATGGGGGAGCTGGGCAGGTGAGGTGCCAGGTTGCAGGGGGGCTGGGCAGAGGGCAGTGTGGGGGGTTGGGCAGGGGTGGGGTCAGGCTGCAGGGGGGCTGGGCAGGGAGCAGGAGGCAGGATGGGGGGGCTGGGCAGGAGGGGTGCCAGGCTGCAGGGGGGCTGGGCAGGGGGCAGGATGAGGGGGCTGGGCAAGGGGCGCCAGGCTGTCGGGGGGACTGGGCAGAGAGCAGTGTGGGGGGCTGGGAAGGTGGAGTGCCAGGTTGCAGGGTTGCTGGGCAGGGGGTGGGATGGGGGGGCTGGGCAGGTGGAGTGCCAGTCTGTGGGAGGCAGGTGGGGTGCCAGGTTGCAGGGGGGCTGGGCAGGGGGTGGGATGAGGGGGCTGGGCAGGTGGAGTGCCAGTCTGTGGGGGGCAGGTGGGGTGCCAGGTTGCAGGGGGGCTGGGCAGGGGGTGGGATGAGGGGGCTGGGCAGAGGGCAGTGTAGGGGGCTGGGCAGGTGGGGTGCCCGGCTGTGGGGGGGGGACTGGGCAGAGGGCAGTGTGGGGGGCTGGGCAGGGGGCCCCAGGCTGGGGGAGGGCTGGGCAGGGGGCAGGATGGGGGGGCTGGGCAGGAGGGGTGCCAGGCTGTGGGGAGGGTGCCAGGTTGCCACGGGGGCTGGGCAGGGGGTGGGATGGGGGGACTGGGCAGAGGGCAGTGTGGGGGCTGGGCAGGGGGTGCCAGGCTGTGGGGGGGAGCTGGGCAGCAGGCAGGATGGGGGGCTGGGCAGGGGGTGCCAGGCTGGGGGGAGGGTGCCAGGTTGCAGGGGGGCTGGGCAGCGGGCAGGATGGGGGGCTGGGCAGGGGGTGGGATGGGGGGGCTGGGCAGAGGGCAATGTGGGGGCTTGGCAGGGGGCACCAGGCTGGGGGGAGGGTGCCAGGTTGCAGGGGGGCTGGGCAGCGGGCATAATGGGGGGCTGGGCAGGGGACGCCTGGCTGGGGGAGGGCTGGACAGGGGGTGGGATGGGGGGGCTGGGCAGAGGGCAGTATGGGGGCTGGGCAGGGGGCGCCAGGCTGGGGGGAGGGTGCCAGGTTGCGGGGGGGCTGGGCAGCGGGGAGGATGGGGGGCTGGGCAGGGGACGCCAGGCTCGGGGAGGGCTGGGCAGGGGGTGGGATGGGGGGGCTGGGCAGAGGGCAGTGTGGGGGCTTGGCAGGGGGCACCAGGCTGTGGGGGGGGGCTGGGCAGAGGGCAGTGTGGGGGCTGGGCAGGGGGTGCCAGGCTTTGGGGGGGGCTGGGCAGCGGGCAGTGTGAGGGGCTGGGCAGGGGGTGCCAGGTTTGGGGGGGCACTGGGCAGCGGGCAGGATGGGGGCTGAGCCGGCCAGGGGCTCAGCAGCAGCTTGTGCTCGCCAGGGAGCTGTGTCCTGACCCCATCCTCCTGCTCCGTTATCGTGGGGCCCTGGACGCCGCCATCCGCATCTCCGCCCGGCACAACCTGCCCCCCCTGCCTGGACGCACCCTCATCCTCTGCTGCACCTCCAACGCCATGGCGACGCCCTACCACCGGGCCCGGGAGCTGCGCGGCCCCCGTCCGGAGCCCATGACAGTGAGTCGTGGGGGGGGGGTATGCTGTGCTCACCCCCTGGCAGTGCCCTGTGTGGATGGGGGTCAGGGTGGGGCTCTGTGCTCACCCCAGCAGTGCCCTGTAGGGGTGGGGGGCAGGGCGGGATGCTGCGCTCACCCCCTGGCAGTGCCCTCTGGGGGCAGGGCAGGGTGCTGCGCTCACCTCCAAGCAGTGCTCTGTGGGTGGGGCCGTGCCCGGCTCACAGTCCCCCATCTCTCCTAGGCGCTGGAGGTGGCCCTGCTGTTGGGCCTGATGGGTCGGGCGGTGGCGGAGCGGGCGCGCCTGGTGCTGTATGGCCGTGGCCACTGGGAGGAGGCGCAGGCGCTGGCCGGGTCGCTGCTGGAGAATGTCCAGAGCCTGCACCAGCAGGTCCAGGTGAGAGCCCCCTGGTCCCTACTCACTCCCTCTCCCCCTGTGCCCATGGGGAGTCCCCAGCCAGGCCCGGCCTGGCTCCGTGTCTCACCCCGTCTCTTCCCCAGGCCACAACGGAGCCGAGCAGCAGCTCCAGCACCGTCAGCGACGTCCTCTGGGACCTGGTGGCTCGTGGGGAGCCAGTGAGTCTGGGCTGCGCATCTGGAGTCAGGGGCAGTGGCAGGGCTGGGGGGAGGCAGGGCTGGGCTAGCAAGACCTGTGGATGGGGAGTGAGGGGCAATGGCAGGCCTGGGGGTGGGCGGCTGGGCTGGCAAGGGGCTGCGTATCGGGAGTGAGGGGCACTGGCAGGCCTAGGGGTTGGGGGCTGGACTGGCAAGGGAGTGAGGGGCACTGGCAGGGTTGAGGGTGGGGGGCTGGGCTGGCAAGGGGCTGCGTGTCGGGAGTGAGGGGCACTGGCAGGGTTGGGGCTGGGCTGGCAGGGGGCTGTGGATCAGGAGTGAGGGGCACCGGCAGGCCTGGGGGTGGGGGCTGGGCTGGCAAGGGGCTGTGGGTCAGGAGTGAGGGGCACTGGCAGGCCTGGGGGTGAGGGCTGGGCTGGCAAGGGGCTGTGGGTCAGGAGTGAGGGGCACTGGCAGGCCTAGGGGTGGGGGGCTGGGCTGGCAAGGGGCTGTGGGTCAGGAGTGAGGGGCACTGGCAGGGCGGGGGGTGGACTGGCAAGGGGCTGCATGTCGAGAGTGAGGGGCACCGGCAGGCCTGGGGGTGGGGCTGGGCTGGCAAGGGACTGTGGGTCAGGAATGAGGGGCACTGGCAGGCCTGGGTTTGGGGGCTGGGCTGGCAAGGGGCTGTGGGTCAAGAGTGAGGGGCACTGGCAGGCCTGGGGGTGGGGGCTGGGCTGGCAGGGACTGCGGGTCGGGAGTGAGGGGCACTAGCTGAGGGTGGGGGCCCACAACTGGGCACAGACTGACTGTATCTCTCCCCCCTTCCCCCAGGTCGACACCCTGCTCGTGCTGAGCCCCAGCTCTGAGGCCCCCCTGGCCGGCCCTGCCCTGCGGCTGGTGCGGGATCGTGTTGCCCCCCACTGCCTCTTTGTGAACCTCTGCCTGGAGACCTGGGGGTATGAACTCTCCCCCTGCCCCTCCCCAACACCCCACTGTACCCCTTTGGGGGCAAGGACCCCCCCCAATTCCTAGCCTGCGGGGTGGGGGCTTCTGGGGCCTTTCCCAGGCTGTTCCCTGGTGGTTTTCAGAGAGGGAGGGGGGATCCCTGGGACTCAGGGGCTGCGGCCGGGGGGCTCCTTGTGGCTCTGGGGGAGGGGAGTGGGGATTCTCTAGGGGTAGGGAAGGGGGATCCCCTGGGGGCGGGGATTCCCTGTGGTTTGGCAGGGGGGCTCCCTGTGTCTCTGGGAGGGTCAGGGGAGCTCTCTGCGGCACCCCACTGCTGAGGTGGCCCTACCCATGTCGTTGCAGGTGCCAGGGGGGCCCCGTGGATGAGGTGGAGTTGGCTGGGTTCAGTGAGCAGGTGCTCAGGTGAGTCTCAGCCTTACGGGGAGGGGGGCGGGCAGGGGGTGTCACGTGGGCCAGGTCTGTAACTCTCCCCTGTGACGGGTTAGATCACAGAAACCTCTTGGGAGCTGCCACCTGCTGTGTCAAGACAACTTCTACCCCTGCTTTCCCTGCCAGCTCGGAACCCCAGCACCCTGTCTTGCTGAGCCAGACATGCCCGTCTGCTCCAACACAGATCCACGGTCTGAATTACTTGCCCCAAAGCTGCAGGTTTACCTGAAAGCAGCTTACAGAAGTGTTCCTGCCTTTAACACCCAGATGCCCAACTCCCAATGGGGTCAAACCCAAATAAATCCGTTTTACCCTGTATAAAGCTTATGCCGAGTAAACTCATTAATTGTTCGCCCTCTATAACACTGACAGAGAGAGATTCACACCTGTTTCCCCCCCCCCCGCCCAGGTATTAATACAGACTCTGAGTTAATAACTATAAAGTGATTTTATTAAATGCAGAAAGTAGGATTTAAGTGGTTCCAAGTAGTAACAGACAGAACAAAGTAAGTCACCAAGCAAACTAAAATAAAATGCACAAATCGATGTCTAATCAAACTGAATACAGATAATCTCACCCTCAGAGATGCTTCAGTAAGTTTTTCCTCAGACTGGACTCCTTCCAGGCCTGGGCACAATTCTTTCCCCTAGTACAGCTCTTGTTCCAGCTCAGGTGGTAGCCAGGGGATTCTTCATGATGGCTCCTCTCTCCCTTTGTTCTGTTCCACCCCTTTATATATCTTTTGCACAAGGCCGGAATCCTTTGTCTCTCTCTGGGTTCCCACCCCCTCCTTCGCAATGGAAAGACACCAGGTTAAAAATGGATTCCAGTTCAGGTGCCATGATCACATGTCACTGCAAGACTTCATTGCCCTCTTGCCAGCACACAGGTATACAGGGAGACCTACAGGTAAAACACACCCATCTGCAGACAGTTGTCCTGCTAATGAGACTCATCAAGATTCCAAACCACCATGAATGGCCCACACTTTGCATCATGACAATAGGCCCTCAGAGTTATATTTCATATTGCTAGTCCCTGATACAAGAGTGGTACATTTATACACATAGGAGAACCACACTCAGTAGATTATAAGCTTAGTAATGATACCTTACAAGAGACCTTTTGCATGAAGCATATTCCAGTTACATTATATTCACGTATTAGCATATTTTTATAAAATTATATAGACTGCAATGTCCCCCCTCCCCTAGGTTCCTGGCCGTGCGCGGCACTTCCCGCCTGCTGGAGCACGTGGGCAGGATGGACGAGATCCACGGGCTGCCCCCCGCGCTGGGGGCACCCCGCAGGCACCCAGAGCTTTCCTCCTCCCCTCCCACCCTGATCCCCGCCCCTGGGAGCAGGTGAGAGGTTTGCAAGGCCCACTGCCAGTCGAGGGTGGGGAGAGAGTAGGCAGGGAGCTGATTCTCTGGGGCATGGGAGGGGGTCATGGTGGGGTCTAGGGCTGAGCTGGAGGGGGAGGGTCCGGATTGGGTAGTCTGGTGCTGGTCCAGAGGAGACAACCAGGCTTATAGGACAGTGTGGCCCATTGGGGGGGCAAGGGCCAGTGGGGTAGTGACAGAGAGGCCCATCGTGGGGAAAAAGGTCCGGTGGCGGGGGGACAGAGGGGCCCATGGGGGGGACAGGGGATGTGGGGGCAGGGCCAGTCCGGGGGGGCAGGGAGTAGGGACTTGTTAGGGGGCAGAGGAACCCATTGAGGACGCAGGGACCGGTGGGAGGCCAATGAGGGGGGATAGAGGGGCCCATCGGGGAGGCAGGGATTGGTGGAAGGCAGCAGAGGGGCCCGTCAGGGGTGGCAGAGGGGCCCATTGGGGGGACAGGGGCTGGTGAGAGGTGACAGGGGGCCGATTAGGGGGAAGAGGCCGGTGGGGAGGTGACAGAGGGGCCGATCGGGGGGGCAAGGGCCAGTGGTGAGGTGACAGAGGGGCCCATTGAGGGGGCAGAGGCCAGTGGGAGGTGACAGAGGGGCCCATCAAGGTGGCAGGGTCTGGTGGCAGGTGACAGAGGGATCCATCGGGGCGGGCAGAAGCCGGTGGGGGGGACAGAGGGGCCCATTGGGGGGCAGAGGCCAGTGGTGAGGTGACAGAGGGATCCATCAGGGCGGGCAGAGGCCGGTGGGGTGGGACACAGGGGTCCATCGGGGGAGCAGGGGTCAGTTGTGGGTGACAAGGGTCCATTGGGTGGGCAGAGGCCGGTGAGGGGGCCGGGCCGAGCCGGTTAGGGCTCCCCTGGCCAGGGTCTGATGGGTCCCTCTCCAGGTGGCGTAGCATCCGCTTGTTCATCTCGTCACCGGTGCGGGACATGCAGGGCGAGCGGGACGTGCTGCTCCGGGCCGTGCTGCCCGCCCTGCGTGCCCGCGCCGCCCCCCATCACCTGGTGCTGCAGGAGATCGACCTGCGCTGGGGCATCACTGAGCAGGAGGCGCGGCAGGAGCGGTGGGTGCCCACCCTGCGGGCGGAGGGTTCAGGGGGCGGGGGGAACCGTGCTGCAGGGAGTGGGGCAGGGGGTGCTGTGCTGAGGGGGGAGTCTGGGGGGACCCATGCTGAGTCGGGGAGTTGGGTGGTGCCATGAGGGGGTGGGGGGCTCGGCGAGGGCCCCCACTTGGTGCTGACCCCTGGTCTTTTTCCCCATGCAGGCAGCTGGAACTGTGCCTCTCGGAGGTGGCCCGGAGCCAGCTCTTCGTGGGCATTTTGGGGGAGCGTTACGGCTACGTACCCCGAGAATACTCCCTGCCGGACGCCCCCCAGTACGAGTGGGTGAGCGCTGCCAGCACCCTGTCAGTTGTATCGGAAGGTGGGGGGACAAGCAGACAGTGCCCCTCGCATCCAGCTAGTGGCTGATACTGCCCTGCAGCCCCCTTGCCTGCGGGAACCTGGCCGCTGAGCCTTTCTTCGCACTTGGGGGAAGTGGGATTTTGCCTTATTTACTCTAGACGGTTGGGTATCGTGCTGCGGCCTCCCTCACCCAGTCTGCCAAGTCGCTCTAGTGGTAGGACGGGGGACCCTGCACAGCTGCTTCCGGTACCTACTGGCATTGGCGTTCTGCCACCCCACCCACGTCCCCGGGTTGAGTCACACCTCTCAGGGCTGGGCAATCTGGGAAGTGGCCTGCAGTAATGGGCATGGCCAGATGATGTGCTGCTCTCATTACGCCAGGGAGGGTTCCAGTAGTTGGGGAAATTGGTGCAGCAATGACATCGCTCCCACTAGGACAGTATAAAGCCGCTGGAGGGGTTATTCTGTCAGCCCATGCCAGGCTTCATAGCACGTCGGAGCCTGCCAGAGTGTCCTGTACCCTGGGTAGAGACAGAGCTTGGGTATCTCAGAATAGTGCTGGTGGTGAGGGTGGGATCCCTTCCGGTGATGGGGTGAAGCACAGAAGAGGGTGCAGGCCTGTGAACATGCTGCTTAGTTTCACGCTCCAGAAGTGTTGCATCCAGGGACGGGAGCCTCAGAGGTGGCCAAGGTCAATGGGAACCCCTCAGTTCTGCTGAGGTTGGTGGGTGCGGTGGGATCCAGGCTCACCTCAGCACAAAGCTCTTTGTGGCTGGCACTGGCCTTGGCCTGCTGGCCATGCCCACACAGTGCGGCTCACAGACGCACAGACCCATGGCGGAGACCAAAACCTCCCCAGCCTTCCGGTTGGAGGAAGCCGGGAATCCCACTTCACAATGGCCCAGGTGTGTTTCTTCCCCATGATGCCTGTTAGTCTAACCTTGCCTGAGAGCTGTTCTGCCTGTGGGCTGGCATGGCTGGCCTTCACTTCGTGGCGCAATTGGTGGGAGCGGTGGGATCCCTCCAGGTAACAGGCTCGATCCCACCACGTGGGGGCTGATGATGGAGTCCGGTGTGCCATTGCTGCAGGTGAAGTCGTACCCTCGGGGCCGCTCCATCACCGAGCTGGAGGTCATGCAGTTCCTCAGCAGCCGGCGCAGCTCTGGTTCTGCTGGCCAGGCGTTCTTCTACCTCCGCGAGCCAGATTTCCTTGGGTAACTCTGCACCCTTTCCCCTCTAGGGGATGCTGGTTCCCCTCCAACCCCATGGCAAGGATTGGCTGGCTTGTGGGGAAGGGGCAGGGAACGAGACATGGGGCCTTTCCCCTCTACGGAACACCGATCCAGCCCCATGATGGCGAGCTGCCTGGCTCAGGGGGATGGGGAACAGGGCCTTTTCCCTCTATGGGGTGCTGATCCAGCCCCATGATGGAGGGCTGGGGAACGGGACATGGGGCCTTTCCTCTGTAGGGGGTGCCGATCCAGCCCAGTGGCTGGGAGCTGGCTAGCTCAGGGGGTGGGAATGGGACATGGGGCCCCTGACCTATCTGTGGTGGGGCAGGTCCGTGCCGGAAGCCTGGAGGGCAGATTTTGTGGCAGAGTCAGAAGACGCTCAGCACCGGATGGCAGCTCTGAAGGGGCATTTGAGCCAGCACTTGGGGGTGGCGTCTGTCCGCAGGTAATGGGCCAGGAGATTGGTGGGTGTGGTGGGATCTCTGGGCCCCACGGTGTCTCCCTCATGGCTTTGCTCTCTTCCCCAGATACTCCTGCCAGTGGGGCGGCGTGGCCCAGGGCCGGCCGTATGTCAAGGCGCTGGAGGAGTTTGGGGCCCGGGTGCTGCAGGATCTGTGGGGTGCCCTCCAGCGCCAGTTCCTCCAGGTAACGTGACGCTGTCCCTGGCGGGGAGGGAGTGAGGCCTAGTGGTTACAGCGGAGGGTGCTGGGAGCACAGACTCCTGGGTTCCATGCTGACGCCTGTCTCTGCCCCCCACCCCCAGGCTGAGTCGGAGCCCCCTGGGAGCGAGGAGGAGGAGGGGCAGGAGCTGCAAGATGCCTTCCAGGACTTCCAGCAGCGCCAGTTCTGTGCCCGGGGCAAGCTGCTGGGCGCCGTGGCTGGCCGGGTGCGGGAGGGCCGGCCCCCCCGCCGCGGGCCAGGGGGCGGGCTCTACGTGGTGACGGGCGCGCCTGGCGATGGCAAGACTGTCTTCATGGTGAGGCTGGGGGAGGGGTCTGCGTGAGGCCTGAGGGGAGGGGCTTTGGGGCACCCAATGGGCAATGGGGGGAGGCGTCTGGGGGCAGAAAGGGGTGGGGCTTGGTGATGGATTGTAGGCAGGGCCTGCAGGGGGCAGGGTCTGGGTCTACTGCATAAAGCCTGGTGGGAGGGGCCTGAAGGAGGGGGTGGGACTTGGGGACCAAGAGGGGGTGGGGTCAGGTCTGTTGTATTGGGCCAGGTGGGAGGGGCCTAGAGGAGGAGGGGTCTGGCTGTGCTGGGTTATGGTGAGAGGGGCCTGGAGAGGCCCCGCCCCCAGCCGACTCAGTGTCCCTTCCCTAGGCGGCGCTGGCGCGGGAGCTGAGCGCCCATTCCCCGGCCCAGGACACCTCCCCCACCCACTGCCTGGTCGTCTCCCACTTCACCGGGGCCCGGCCGGACCAGGCCAGCGCCAGGGTGGTGCTGAGACAGTTGTGTGCCCGCCTGAGCCGTCTGCTGGGCCAGACGACCTCGCCCCCCACCAGTTACAGGTCAGGACGCTAGGGTTCCCTCCTGGCCCTGGTTGGGAGTGGGGTCTAGGGGTTAGAGCAAGGGTGTGTGGGGGCTGGAAGCCAGGACTCCTGGGTTCCCTCCTGGCCCTGGGTGGGAGTGGGGTCTAGTGGTTTGTCAAGGTTCCTCCTCCACTCTGAACTTTAGGGTACAGATGTGGGGACCTGCATAAACACCTCTAAGCTTAACTACCAGCTTAGATCTGGTTTCGCTGCCACCAGCCAGATTCCTCAGTCTGGAACACCCCCTTTCCTCCCAAAACCTTCCCCTCCCTGGGTAGCCTTGAGAGACTTTTTCACTAAGTTCCTGGTGAAACATTGATCCACCCCCTTGGATCTTAACACAAGGAGAATTTAACCATCCCCCCTCCTTTGCCCCCACCAGTTCCTGGGGAGTCCAGATCCAATCCCATTGGATCTTAAAATAAGGAAAAATCAATCAGGTTCTTAAAAAGAAGGCTTTTAATTAAAGAAAGAAAGGTAAAAATCATCTCTGTAAAATCAGGATGGAAAACACTTTACAGGGTAATCAGATTCATAGAGGCCAGAGGAACCCCCTCCAGCCTTAGGTTCAAACTTACAGCAAACAGAGGTAAAATCCTCTCAGCAAAAAGGAACATTTACAAGTTGAGAAAACAAAGATAAAGCTAACACGCCTTGCCTGGCTGTTACTTACAAGTTTGAAATATGAGAGACTGGTTCAGAAAGATTTGGAGAGCCTGGATTGATGTCTTGTCCCTCTTAGTCACAAGAGCGAACAACTCCAAAACAAAGAGCACAAAACAAAAGCCTTCCCCCCACCAAGATTTGAAAGTATCTTGTCCCCTTATTGGTCCTTTGGGTCAGGCGTCAGCCAGGCTACCTGAGCTTCTTAACCCTTTGCAGGTAAAAGGATTTTGATGTCCCTGGCCAGGAGGGATTTGATAGTATTGTACACAGGAGGGCTGTTCCCTTCCCTTTATAGTTATGACATGGTTAGAGCAAGGGAGTCTGTGTGGGGGGGTGGGCTGGAAGCCAGGACTCCTGGCACTGGGTGGAAGTGGGGTCTAGTGGTTAGGGCAAGGGGGTGTGTGTGGCAGGGGTCTGGAAGCCAGGACTCCTGGCCCTGGGTGGGAGTGGGGTCTAGTGGTTAGGGCAAGGGGGTGTGTGTGGCAGGGGTCTGGAAGCCAGGACTCCTGGCCCTGGGTGGGAGTGGGGTCTAGTGGTTACTGCAGGGGGTCTGGGACTTAGGACCTCTGGATTCTCCCCCAGGCTCTGAAGGGAAGTAGGGTCTAGGGGTTAAAGCTGGGGGGGCTGGGCACCCCTGGATGCCTGGGTCCTATCCCTGCCTGCCCATTGCAGGGAGCTGGTGTGCTGTCTGGAGTCCCTCCTGCCCGCGGTGGCTGGGTTGCTCCGGGGAGCCCAGCGCCTTGCTGTGCTGCTCGACGGGGCTGACCAGATCCACGGGGACAGTGGGCAGCCCGTCTCTGACTGGCTCCCAGCGCGGCTGCCCCCGGTAAGTCCAGCCCCCCCCGCCCCCCACCTGTGGGGACCCTCTCCTTCCCCCCGCCAACCCCGCCACCTGCTCAGCTCCTCTCTTCTCCCCCCAGCGTGTGAGCCTGGTTGTGAGCATTGGTGAGGGCTCCAGACTCCTAGATTCCCTACAGCGACGGGCGGACACAGTCGTCATCCCCCTGGGGTCTCTGGACCCCTGCGACCGGGCTGGGCTGGTCCGCCGGGACCTCGCCATGTATGGCAAGAAGCTGGAGGAGACAGCCTTCAACAACCAGGTGGAGAGGTGCACGGATCCTTGGGTCCTCTGGCAGGGGCGTGGGGTCTAGTGGTTAGAGCGAGGGGGTGGGGACTGGGAGCCAGGACTCCTGGGTTCTATCCCAGCACTGGGAGGAGAGTGAGGTCTAGTGGTTGGAGCAGGGATGGGTTGGGGGTCGGACTCCTGGGTTCTCTCTTGCTCTGGCTGGGTGGGGCAGGGGCACTGGCTTTTGCCCAGGGGCTCCCTGCCTGCTGTGACCCCGTCTGTCTCTCTCCAGATGCGGCTGGTGCTACTGAAGCGCGGTGCTCGGCAGCCCCTCTACCTGGCACTGCTCACCCAGGATCTGCGAGCCTTCACCATCTATGAAAAGGTGCCTTAGCCCCACAGGGGGACCCAGGCATCTGGGGACCCCAGGGGAGGGGCCAGGATGGAAGGGGACCCAGGCATCTCAGCTGGCGGCACAGATCTGTTTCTGTGCGGGACCCCAAGGGAGAGGCCAGGATGGAAGGGGACCCAGGCATCTGGGCCACCAGCATGGGTTTCTGCCCTCTAGGGACCCCAGGAGTGGGGCCAGGATGAAAGGGGACCCAGGTATCTGGGCCGGCAATGCAGGACTCTCCCTGCTAGGGACCCCAGGAGAGGGATGGGGACAGGAGGGGATCCAGGCATCCAGGCTGGCGGCGTGGGGCTTTCCGAACCCCTCAGAGTCCTGTGTCCCTCCCTCCAGGTCTCGGAGAGGATCCAGATGCTGCCCCCGGTGCTGCCCGCCCTGCTCCAGCACATACTGGGCTGCCTGGAGCAGGAGCACGGGGCTGAGCCAGTGGCCATAGCCGTCGCCGCCCTCTGGGCCAGCAAAGACGGTAAGAGACAGCTCGAGGTGCTGGGGGTTGTTAATTGGCATTGCTACCAGCCACCGTGCCCCAGAGCTGGCTGCATCTCAGCACCAGGCGAATCGTCCCTGAGCCTCTGTCCTCCGCAGGCCTGCTGGAGTGCGATCTCCTCGCCATGCTCACCATGTGGAGGGAGCTGGGCGGGGCACCCATCACCTGGGAGGGAGGCATGGCTGCTGGGGGCCGTGCGGCGGCCATCCCAAAGGCCCCCATCTATTCCCTGATGAGGAGCCTGAGGTGGTGAGTGGGGGCCAGGGCGCCTGGGTTCTCTCCTGGCCGGGGGAGGGGAGTGGGGTTTAGTGGTAAGAGAGGGAGGGCTGGGAGCCCGGACTCCTGGGTTCTTTCCTGTTCTGGGAGGGGAGTGGGGGTTGGGATCCCGGATGCCTGGGTCCTCTCGGGCTCTGGCAGGCCCCCAGGACCTGGCTCCGAGCTCTGTCGCCATCTGTCGCTGGCCAGAAGCCAGTGTTCTCTGTCCCCCGTCTGTCCCCTCCCCAGGCTGGTGGGGGTGTGTGGGGCCCCCTCGGAGGCCCCCGGCTCGCGGCTCCACCTCTGCGGTGCCCCCCTGCGGACGGCGGTGGAACGGCGCTACCTGAAGGAACCGGGCCTGGAACGAGCAGCTCACGCTCTGATAGCAGGTCAGGAGGTTGCCCCGTGGGGTAGTGTCGGCTGGGCCTGTGACCCCCCGGGCAGGGGCTGCTGAGCATTGTGAGTGACAGTCTCCCCCTCACCTCCAGCTCATCTCTGGAAACTCTGTGACCCGGACGTGTCCCGGAGCTTCCAGGGCAGCGAGGCTGGGCCCCTGGCGGCTCTGCCCTACCACCTGGTGGGTACGGGGCACTGGGGCTGGTGGTGGATGGCTAAGCGGGGGTGCGCTTGGTAGGAGGGCAGGATTGGGCGGGTGGGGTGAGGTGGGGAACTCGGGAGGGGGGGGCAGAGGCTGGGCAGGAGCGGGGCTGGGCATAGGGTGGGGCTCAGCGGGGGCGGGCTGGGTGGGCAGCACCCCTGGGTGACCCCGCTGTCCCAGCAGGTCTGCGCTGGACGCCCCGACCTCCTGGGCTCCCTCCTGACGGACCTACGCTTTGTGGCTGCCCACGTTCGCCTGGGGCTGCTGCCCGTGCTGGGCCAGGCCTATGCCCTGCACGGTGAGTGGGGTGGCCTGGGGTGGGGGGCACCTCCGGGGGCTGCCAGTCAGGAGTCAGCCCTGTGCAGATGGGGTGCTGTCCGCAGGGGCATGGGGAGGTGCCTTGGTGTAATGGGGCGGGGAGGGCTGCCGTGGGAGGAATAGGAGGTGGAGGGAGCTACCAGAGGCTGAAATGGCGGGGCTGGGGGGTGCTGGGGGCTGTTGTGCCCCTGACACAGGCGTCTCTCCCTACAGCGGGCAGCGCCAAACCCCGGGGCGAGGTGGGCGCGTTCCGGGCGATGGTGCAGGCAGGCGCGGCGCTGCTCTCTGAGAACCCGTTGCTCCTGGCCCAGCTGGCAGCCAATGCGCCCGACGGCTCCTCGCTGGGCACCCAGGCCCAGGCCCTGGCCCCCCCGGGGGGGCGTCTGCTGCTCTGGCGCAACAAGGTCCAGGATACCCCCCACCCTGACAGGTAATGGGGCCACCGTAGAAGGGAGGCCCTGCCCCTCCTCCCGGGCGCCCACCTGCCCCTCACCATGACCCCTTCCCCCAGGCGCCCACCTGCCCCTCACCACAGGTCCTGGCGCCTGCCCTCTAGGGCTGTCACTCAGCCAGGCCCCAGCCCTGTTCCCGGCTGAGTTGGTCCACAGCCTGGGGCGCCTGTTCTGGGTTGGGGGACCCTCCTGTAACCTGGTGGGAGAATGGGGTGTGCGGGTCCCATGGACTGGGGGGGGCTGCAGGGCTGGAGATCCTGGCTGGGAGGGGCTGCATATCTCTGTCCTGAAGGAGGGGAGGGGCTGGGTCCCTGTGGGACTGGGGGCTCCATTGGGGGAGGGGAGGAGTTCCTGGGGGGCACGGTGTCCTGGGTGGGGTGCTGCCTGTCTCCGAGCTCTGAGGGTGGGCAGCACTGGGTGCCTGTCTGCTCCTGGGCGTCGTTCCCCCCTGACCTCCTCCCCCCACCCGCAGCATCGCCCTGGCCCTGCCCACGTCCCCCACCTGTGTGGCCGTCTCCCCCTGCGGGCGCCAGGCTGCCGTAGGCAGCACCGACGGGACTCTGCTCCTGCTGGACATGCAGAGTGGCCAGGTACCGGGGGGAGGGCAGGGCAGATTCAGGGGATCTCTTGCCATGGGACGACACTGGGGCTGGTTGGTTTCGGGTCAGGGGCAGAGGGAGGCGGGGGGCAGGATGGGGAGGCAGGGGAGCCAGCGGGCTGGGGGCAAGCTAGGGGCAGGAGGAGCTGGGGGGCAGGGGAAGCCGGAGGCCGGCAGGGGGCTCTGCAGTCTCAGCCCCCACCCCACCTTGCCCACAGGAGCTGAAGACCCTGCTGAGTGGCGGTGCTGGGATCTCGGCCTGCGTCTTCCTGGCTGACGGGACCCTCTGCCTGGGCACCTCCGCTGGGGGACTGGAGACCTGGGGCCTGCGTGAGGGCAGCAGGTACTGCTGGGGGGCTGCCGCTCTAAAGGGTAGTGGCGGGGCTGGTTTTGGGGCAACGGTGGGGACACCATAGGAATCTCTCTCTCTTCCAGGCTCCTGGCTACTGATGCTCACCAGGGCCGGGTCACAGGCTGCTGCATCAGCCCTGATCGCAGACAGCTGGCCAGCGTCTCCCTGGACGGGCACTTCAAGGTACCGGCTGCGGTCACTGCCCGACCCCCCCCCCCGGCTTTAATCACTAGCCCGCACTCCCCTCCCCTCCCCCAGCCAGGAGAGAATCCAGATGTCGGGGCGCCTGGCCCCTGTTCTGACCCACTGTTCCCTTCTCTCCCAGCTGTGGGACTCTGCCCAGGGGCACCAGACCTGGGAGCTGGATCTCTCCTGCCCCTTGAACTGTGCTGCCTTCCACCCTGACGGGCAGCTAGTGGCCACCGGGGGCTGGGATGGCGCCGTGACCATCCTGGGCCTGCAGAACCGGAGCGTGAGCTCGGTATGGGGCAGGACTGGGCTAGGAGGGGCTGCGGGTCGGGAGTGAGGGGCACCGGCAGGGCTGGGCCAGCAGGGACTGTGGGTCAGGAGTGAGGGGCACCAGCAAGGCTGGGCTGGCAGAGGCTCCAGGTCAGGAGTGAGGGGCACCGGCAGGGCTGGGCTAGGAGGGGCTGCGGGTTGGGAGTGAGGGGCACCGGCAGGGCTGGGCCGGCAGGGGCTGTGGGTTGGGAGTGAGGGGCACCGGCAGGGCTGGGCTATGAGGGGCTGTGGGTCGGGAGTGAGGGGCACCGGCAGGGCTGGGCCGACAGGGGCTGCGGGTCAGGAGTGAGGGGCTCCGGCGGGGCTGGGCTGGCAGGGGCTGCGGCTCAGGAGTGAGGGGCACCAGCAGGGCTGGGCTATGAGGGGCTGCGGGTCGGGAGTAAGGGGCACCGGCAGGGCTGGGCCGGCAGGGGCTGTGGGTCAGGAGTGAGGGGCTCCGGCGGGGCTGGGCTGGCAGGGGTTGCGGGTCGGGAGTGAGGGGCACCAGCAGGGCTGGGCTATGAGGGGCTGCGGGTCGGGAGTGAGGGGCACCGGCAGGGCTGGGCCGGCAGGGGCTGTGGGTCGGGAATGAGGGGCACCGGCGGGGCTGGGCTGGCAGGGGCTGCGGGTCAGGAGTGAAGGGCACCGGTGGGGCGGGCTGGGCTGTGACTCTGACTCCCCTTGCAGGTTCTCTCAGGCCATGATGCCTCCGTCCGCGCCGTGTCCTTCTCCCCTGCGGGCACTGTGCTGGCGTCCGGCTGCCTGGCCGGAACGGTGCATCTTTGGTCCTGGCGGGAGGCTGTGAGCCTGGCCACATTCCCAGCACACCGGGGCTTCGTCTCTGAGGTCAAGTTTCTCTCCGGGGGCCACGTCCTCCTCACGGCGGGCGAGGACTTGAAGGTGCTGGGGGTCAGGAGTGAGGGGCACTGGGAGGGTTGGAGGGCAGGGTTGGGCTAGAGGGGGCTGCGAGTCGGGAGTGAGGAGCACCAGCAGAGTCGGCGGGGGGGGGGAGGCAGTGCTGGGCTAGAAGGGGCTGTGAGTCAGGAGTGAGGGGCACAGGCAGGGAGGGGGGCAGGGCTGGGCCTGCAGGGGCTGTGGGTCGGGAGTGAGGGGCACCGGTGGGGGGGTGGCTAGCAGGGGCTGCCGGCAGGAATGAGGGGCACCGACGGAGGTGCTGGGGGGCAGGGCTGGGGCAGCAGGAGCTGCAGGTCGGGAGTGAGGGGCACCGGCAGGGATGGGGACGCACAGCACTAACCCCTGATCTGTGGCCCAGGTTCAGCTCTGGCCAGGGCACCTAGGCTGTGCCCAGGGCGCTCTGGGCTCAGGGCCGCTTTCTCCAGCCCTCTGTGTGGCCCCCAATCCCGCTGGCACCCTGCTCGCTGTGGGGCACCATTCAGATGATGTTTGGGTCTACGGCACTCCCTGGGGTAAGTGCCCAGACACCTGGGTTCTGTCCCAGCTTGGGGGGGAAATGAGGTCTAGTGGGCGGGGGGTTGGCGGTGCTGGAAGCCAGGACTCCTCCGTTCTGGGGAGCCAGGTCTTGGGTTCTGTAGTTGGGTGAGGGCTGGGAGCCAGAACTCCTGGGGTGGGGGTGGGTGCTGGAGCCAGGACTCCTGGGTTCCTTGTGGCATTGGCCTCCCTCATTCTCCCCTCTCCCCGCAGGCTTGCCTGGGCGGCGCTGCCTGGCAGGGGGGGTGGCGGTGCCCAGTCTGGCTTGGCTCGGGGATGCTGTGCTGGCCGGAGGCAGCGGGGACGGGACCCTGCGCGGCTGGGCGCTGGCGAGCAGCTCGGCCTGCCCCCTGTGGGAGCTGAGGGGGCACAAAGGGGCTGTGCTGGGCCTAGCCGCCTCGCCCCAGCTGCTGGCATCTGCCTCAGGTAAGGCTGGGGGCAGGAGGGCCGCTTGCAGGATGTGGGGAGGGGCTGGGGGCAGGGTGTTTCCAGATCCGTGAGGGGAGATTTGGGGGTCATTGGTGGGGCTGGGGGTGCCAAAGGACTGTGGGGTGGGGGCAGGATGGGGTGGGCGGGGGCATGGCCTTGGGCCCATAGTTTGAGCCTTCCTCCCGTCCCCAGAGGATTTCACCATCTGCCTGTGGCTGGCCAAGACGCTGAGACGGGCCCTCCCGGACCCTTCCCCAGCCCCCCTGGCCATCCTGCGGGGCCACACGGCTGCTGTCACCTGCTGCGCCTTCAGCGCCAACGGCCGGCACCTTGCCACGGGAGGCAGGGACAAGGTGAGGGGCGGCCGTGCTGTGAGATGGGCACTAGGGGGCGGTGTGGGGGCAGGCGTGGGGCAGCCGTGCTGTGAGATGGGCACTAGGGGGCAGGGGGCGGTGGCAGTGTGGTGTGTTGGGCACTAGGGGTTGGTGTGGGGCAGGCGTGGGGCAGCAGTGCGGTGTGTTGGGCACTAGGCGGCGGCATGGGGCAGGCGTGGGGCTGCTGTGCTGTGAGATGGGCACTAGGGGGCAGGGTGGGGCAGCAGTGCGGTGTGTTGGGCACTAGGCGGCGGCGTGGAGCAGGCGTGGGGCTGCTGTGCTGTGAGATGGGCACTAGGGGGCAGGGTGGGGTGGCAGTGTGGTGTGTTGGGCACTAGGGGGTGGTGTGGGGCAGGCGTGGGGCAGCAGTGCGGTGTGATGGGCACTAGGCAGCGGCGTGGGGCAGGCATGGGGCTGCTGTGCTGTGAGATGGGCACTGGGAGGTGGGGGGAGCAGACGTGCTGTATCTGTGCTTGCCTAACCAGCCTGTGTCCCCGCAGACCCTGCTGTGCTGGGACGTGGGGGGCCCCGCACCGGGAGCCCCCCCACTCTGGCGCTCACTCCCCTTCTGCCACCGCGACTGGCTCACTGGCTGCGTCTGGGTCGGGCCTCTGCTGGTGAGTGGGGGGTAGTTGGGAGGAAGGCGGGGGGGGGCAGCTCCCTGTGCTCCTCCCTGACTTGTCCTCTCTCTGCCCCACAGCTGTCCTGCTCCAGCGATGGCACCGTGCGGCTCTGGGACCCGGCAACCGGCCAGAAGCTCCGTGAGTTCCTGCCCCACTGCGGCCCTGTCAGTGCCGTCCTGGCCACGGTATGGACCTGGGGGATGGGAGGGGGCACCCTGGGCACAGGCACCGTCCCTCACCACCTCTCTCGGTGCAGGCTGGGCACGTGCTGGCACTGGGCCGCGACGGGACGCTGGCAGCGTGGGACATGCTGGGCATGGAGCTGACCCGCTTCCCGGCGCACCCTGGGCTGGTGAACCAGGGCGCCGGCTTCGTGGGAGCAGGTGAGCAGGCGCTGCGCCCCCAGTGTGGGTCTGACTCCCAGTGCCCTCGGCTCTCACCCTGTGCCCATCTCTCCGTGTCGCTCTTTTCCTGCAGACGGCGATTTCGTGGTGGCCACCGCCGGCTGCGACGGGCGGGTGCAGCTCTGGAGCCCCCTCGAGGTGAGATGGGACCTGGGTGCTGTTCCCCCCACATGGGGACCCTGCCCCAGGGCACTAGCTGCTCCTCCTCCCCCACTAACTTCTTTCTCCCGCCTGCAGTTCGGCCGCCCGCGGGCATTGGTGGGGCACAGTGCCCCAGTGTGTGGCGCTGCCGTGAACCCAGCTGCCAACCGCGTCCTGACGGTGTCGGGAGATGGTGCTGTGCGTGGGTGGGCAGCACCCTGGCAAACGGGTAAGAGACTCCTTCACCAGATACCTTCCCTCCCAAAGCCAGGAGAGAACCCAGGAGTCCTGGCTCCCAGTGCCCCCCTGCTCTCACCCATCAGATCCCATGCCCCTCCCAAAGCCAGGAGAGAACCCAGGAGTCCTGGCTCCCAGTGCCCCCCTGCTCTCACCCATCAGATCCCACGCCCCTCCCAGAGCCAGGGAGAGAACCCAGGAATCCTGTCTCTCTCCTGGCAGGATGTGCCGAGGGGCCCGGCTGGCACCGTGGGGCCGTCTCTGCCCTGGCCTGGTCTCCCGACGGGACGCTGGCAGTGTCAGGCGGGGAGTGTGGGGAGCTGATTGTGTGGGGGGACGCCAAGGCCCTGGCTGCAGTGCAGGTAGGTTGAATGGGGGGGGGGGGGTTGGGAAGAGGGGGCTGCCCCCCGAAGCTGGGGGGTGTGGTGGGAGACTGGGTGGGGGGGAAGGCAGATGGAGTGGGTGGGATGGGGGGCAGGAGGGAGGTTGTCAGGGTCGCTGGGGGAAGGTGCAGGGGGCCTCAGTCCAACCCCCGCTCACTCCCCTCCTACACAGGCCGGCTTGCGCAGTGTGTGCGCTCTTGGCTTCACCTCCTCCTGCAGCCTCCTGGTGGCACCGGCGGCTGGGAGCATCTGGCTGTGGGGCCTGCATAGCGACCCCAATACCGGGGCCCTCAGGTAAGGTTGGGGGGGGCTTGGGGGAGCAGGGCTGAGCTGGACGCCTGGGTCCCTTCCTGGCCCCATCTCTCCCTGGGGAGCCGGGGTGGGGAGGGGAGTGCCATGCCCTACTGACCCAGGACGCCGGGGTCCCGTTTCCCGTACCAGTCTGGCCTGGGCCCCACACTGACTGCGTCTCTCTCTCAGCCTGGAGCGTGAGCGCCCCCTGGGGGAGGTGGCAGCTCCTGTTACCTGCATGGGGCCAGCCGGGGCCCCCGGCTCTCTGGTCCTGGGGCTGGCGAACGGGGAGGTGCTGCTGTTCCGAGCCCACTGGACAGTGCTGAAGCCCCTCTGGTGAGTGGGGAGTCGGGGAGGTCTGCAGCTCCTTTGGTGAGTAGGGGGTTCAGAGGGGACCCTGCAGCTCCCCTGGTGAATGGGGGATTTGGGGGGGCAGCCCATGTTCTTGGTTCTGACCCTTATCTCTGCCCCTGTAGCGTAGTCAGCCCGGACACCTGGGCTCCAGAACCCCCCGAGTACCTGTTTGACGTGGCTGTGACCCCAGATGGGCGGCTTCTTCTGTGGAAGGGGGTGAGAGAACCCACCCTGTACGAACTGGTGAGTGACTGGGCAGAGAACCCAGGAATCCGGGCACCCAGCCCTGTCCCTGCCCCCCCAAATGTGCCAGGCCCCACTCCCTCCCAGGGCTGGCAGAGAACCCAGGTGTCCTGGTGCCCAGCCCCGCCCCACTCCGCTCCACCCTCCTCCCTCCCACCAGCACACTAGGCCCCACAGCAGAGAACCCAGGAATCCGGGCACCCACACCAGTGTTGTTTGCTCTGTAGAGGGTGGGGGAGTCGGAGGAACTGGAGAAATCCCGGGAGGCCAAGATCCACCTCTGGGATCGGGATGAGGATGCCGATTCCAGCTGGTTCAGCAGGGCCTGGCTCAGCCCCGGTGAGTCGGGAAGTGAGGGGCACCGCAGGGCTGGGCTAGCAGGGGCTGCGGGTCGGGAGTGGGGGGGGGCAGGGCTAGCAGGGGCTGCAGGTCGGGAGTGACGGGCACCGCAGGGCTGGGTGAGCAGGGGCTGCAGGTTAGGAGTGAGGGGCACCGCAGGGCTAGCAGGGGCTTTGGGTTGGGCGTGAGGGGCAGGTGGGAGTTTCAGCTCTGTCTCTTTGCAGACTCATCCCTGCTCCTCGCCGGCTCGGCCGGGCTGCTCTGGACTCGGGCCCTGTGGAGCAAGGAGGATGACGCAGCCGAGTCCTGGAGCAGCGCGGGGTGGCGGCAGCAGCGGGTGAGTGGTCCCCGGCTGCGCTGCGTGCACCTGCACGCCCGTCTGTCCGCCCTTCCGAGGGGCTTGGCCCCTGCTGAGCCTGGTGCAGGGGGGCCGAGGGTTCGTTCTCTTCCCCGAAAGCGGCAAGTCTGGGGTGAACCCTTGGGGCAGCCGATCCCGCAAACCCTTTGGGCTGGGGCAGGGGCCTCCTGTTCCTACATGTTAACCCCTTCACGGCCTGTGCCCCTCAGATCCACAGCGCCAAGGTCACGGCGCTGCACAGCTGCGGGGACGTGCTGGTGACGGCAGCGCTGGATGGAGACATCAAGATCTGGGAGCACATCACGGGGAGACTGGTGGGTGCCATGAAACGATGCTCCTCACTCCCCACTCGTAGCCCCCTGCCAGCCCAGCCTTGCTCCCCCCACCCCGAGCTCTGCTAGTGCCCCACCCTGCAGCCCCCTGCTGGTGCAGCCCTGCCCAGCACAGCTAGTGCCCCTCACTCCCAACCTGCAGCCCCAGACTCTGACCCCTGGTTCTCTCTCTGCAGCTGGGGCAGTTCCGTTGTGCTGCCCCCGTCTCCTGCCTGCAACCCTGGCCCGGTCCGGCCTCCCAGCTGCTCTTGGCTGTGGGCGACATCCTGGGCAACGTCTATTTCCTGGAGTGGGCCTGTCTGCAGGGGGCCGAGGCTGAACCACAATAAAGCCACTTGCTGAGCTCCACAGAACCCAGCCTTTGTTCAGCTGTCCTGGCTGCCTCTTCCCCCCCCCCCCCCCAGTGCCTTGGTAAACTTGGTAACTATCAGGCCCCACCCTTGTGTTACTGCTTCTGGCCTTTCCATGGGGCTGAATGAGGGTGAGAGGGTCGCACCTCCATGCCTCCTGGCTCAGCAGCCCTGCCCCCCATTTCCAGCATGCTGCTCCCTAGCGGCTGCAGCCAGAAATGCAGCAGGGCGCAATCAGGGCTGGTACAATTTATTGCTGTAGAAAGAAGCCCAGGGACATTTCGCCAGGAGCTGGAGGGGGCTCACCACAGCGGGGTGAAGTTGAAACGCACTTGGAGCAGGTAGCGCATCCGCACCTGGCCCGGGTCGTAGACGACGAACTCATTGTAGTTGAGGGTGTAGCCATGGGGGTTTGTCACGCCCGTCTCCACGGCCGGGCCCAGCGGCACTGCGGCCCCATCCCTGGGGGGAGACGAGGTGGGGGTCAGGGTGAGGGTAGCTCAGCCCCCCAGATGCCCAGTTCTCTCCCCCGCATTCTGGGGGAGCAGCACCGAGCAGGCAGGGCTCCTGGGCTGTACAAGTTTTCTGCTCTTTCCCTGGAGCGCCCCCCCCCCCAGCTGGCTGGCACCGAGCAGCACCCTGGGGCCTGAGCACCTGGCTCTGCTTGACCCGCTGCACCTGCAGGCCGGGTTCTCCCTTTGCCGGCCTTCACCCACTGCCCTGAGCTGGCAGCTGGGCCGGGCTGTTCAAACGCGACACGGCGATGTCTCCTCTGGGCCTGGAACCAAACCATGGGGGAGTCCAGGAGGGGGGCTGGAGCAGGCATGGTTAGTGTCTTGCCTGGGGGCATGAAATAAATGGGGGTGGGGGGCAGGAGAGTCCCGCAAACCAGCCTCTCCTGGGGCCAAGCGAGTCTCCCCTGTGAGCAGCAGCGAAGGGGCGGTGCCATTGTGCCAGGGGGCAGAGCTTCCCCCTCATGCTGTCCCCTCTGGGCCCCCATCATGCTGTGCCAGCCCTGCCCTCTCCCCGGTACTCACAGCATGATGCTATTGGAGGGAACGGGCGCCAGCTTCCCCAGCCCCTTGGTGCTGTGCTTCCCGGGCGGCAGCTCCCCGGCCTCGGCATTCGCCTCCAACAGCTCCTGGCACTCGCCCAGGGCCACCTGCAATGGGAGACAGGCACCAAGTCCACAACTGCCCGTCCGCTCTGCCCAGAGGGGGAAGAGAACCCAGCAGTCCGGGCTCCTAATCCCAGGGCCGCACTCCCCTCCCAGGGCCAGGCATGAACCCAGGTGCTCTGGGCCAGGCTGGCTCCCTGCGAGGCGGCTGGCTCTGGGGTTGTGCTCACCTCACACAGCAGCAGCAGGCCCACGTTGCGCTGGCGCGAGGCAAAGCAGTAGTTGGCGCTCTTGGACGACATGTCTGCGAAGTAGATGCCCTTCCCGAACTGGGGGTGAGATGGGGGGGTGAGGGATTAGAGTGGCTGGGGGGGGGGAGCTGGGAAAGGGCAGAGGGGGGACAGGCAGGCAGCTGGGGGCAAGGGGGGGGTCTCACCATGTAGCCAGTGACGGGGGCCTCAGGGGGCGCCACCTGCAGCCCGTGGCTCAGGATCCCCACCCAGTTGCCCAGCCGGGAGCCATGCCACAGCAACATCCTGGGGGGAAGAAATGAGGGGTAGTGAGCCCCATTCCCAGCCCCTAAACCTTCCCTCCCATGCCTAGCCCCCCCCCCCAGTACCCAGCCCCTTTACTGGCTGGGATCCAAGCCCCACCCCACCGGCCATTCCTGTGACAAGCGTGAATTGCCTAACACTTTTACTCTGCTGCTGCGTGCCTCAGTTTCCCCCGTGCCTGGCACTAGAGCAGAAGGGTTCGCTTAGCTTGGAGAGGGGGCAACGCTGGGAAGGAGCTGACAGAGCTGGGGGGTGGGGGGGGCGCAGCCTGGTTGCACAGACAGATGTAACCCACCAGATACAGGACAAACTCACCTGTTCCCACCCCTGGGCCCCCCTGCCGGGCCCCCCTGCCCAGCCCCCTGGATAGCTTCCCCTGGCCCCTCACCGGTTGGGCAGGCTGGTGTGGAATGGGGGCTCGCCGGCCCGGTGCAGGGTGAAAGCCTCCAGCAGCTCCATGGAGTAGTCACGGTGGGTGGGTGCGTGGGTGGAGAGCAGGTACCGCTCCAGCACCTGGGGGGAGCCGTGGGGCCTGAGCCAACCCTAGCCCTACCCCCCTCCTCACCCACCTGGCCCCCTTCAGGCCCCACCCCCCATATGCCCCTGGTCACGCCCCTTCACCTGGCCTCCCCAGCCCCACATTGCCCCCCTTGCCTGCCCCCCTAGCCTACACTGCTCCCCACCACTCTCCACTCCACCCTGCCCCCCAGCTTGCCCACTGCTGGCCCCTCACAACCCCCCAACCTGGAAGTGGGCAGAGTCCCGCTCCAGGGGGCAGAGCTCACAGCCCAGCATGCGGTAGCTCCGGTCCAGCGGGTGCTCCTGGCTGTGCAGCTCCAAGCGCGCCAGCTTGACGGCGATCTGGATCTCGCCCAGGGCCTGGGGGGAGTCAGGGGTCAGAGGGGGATGGACACACAGAGATGGAGGGACAGATTCTCTCCACTCCGCTCACCTCCAGCAGCTGCACCTTCTCCTGAAGCTCCTGCCACGTCCGGATCAATGGGGGTGTCCGAAGCCTGGGTGTGTGTGGGGGAGAAGCAGAGTGAGCCAGGCCTGGGGGGCGGGGTGGGACCTGAAGCCCCAGCGAGGAGGCAGAGCGGGGCAGGGTAGGGTCGCCAGATGTCCGGTTGCTGACTGGAACGCCCAGTCGAAAAGGGACCCTGGCAGCTCCGGTCAGCACTGCTGAAAGAGCCAGTAACAGTCCAGCTGGTGGCACAGCGGGGCTAAGGCAGGCTCCGTGCCTGTCCTGGCTCCGCGCAGCTCCCGGAGGCCGTGGCCTGTCCTCCCTCCAGCTCCCAGGCACTGGGGCAGCCAGGGGACTGCACGCTGCCCCCACCCCAAGCACCGTGGTTCCCGACCAATGGGAGCTGCGGGGGCAGCACCTGCGAACAGGGCAGTGTGCAGACCCACCTGGCTGTGCCTCCACATAGGAGCCGGGGGGGTGGGGGGCACATGCCACTGCTTCTGGGAGCTGCTTGAAGTGAGCGCTGCCCAGAGTCTGTGCCCAACCCCTGCCCCCTCCAGACCCCTCGATCCCAGCCCAGAGCACCCTCCTGCACCCCGAGCTGGAGCTCTCACTCCAACCACGCTGCAGCCCCCTGCCCTCTGAATGCCCCCCCTGCACTCCAAACCCCTCACAGCCGAGCCCTCACACCCCTCGTACCCTAACCCCCTGCCTTAGCCCAGTGACGTGGGCACAGCGAGTGCCAGAGGGAGGGGGGATGGAGTGAGCAGGGGGCGGGGCCTCAGAGGAGGGGTGGGGCAAGGGTGTTTGGTTTTGTGGAAATAGAAAGTTGGCAACCCTAGGCAGGAGGTGCTCGGAGCGGGCGGGGGGCACTCAGCACAGCGGGGCATGCTGGGAGGAGCACTCGAGGGGGAGCAGGGTAGGGCACTTGGGGGCACTGACCCAAAGTCATGGGGCACACGGGTGTAGAACTCGTTGCAGGCTTCCAGCAGGGCCCGTCCAGTGTCCCCGGCCCGCAGAACCGCCTCCACCTTCTGCAGTGACTGAAACCCAGCCCGGATCTGCTCCACCGTCAGCTTCCCTGGGGGGAGCAGGTCAGAACCAACAGTGCCCGGCACCCCCCAGGGGCCCCTGACCTCCCCCCAGAGCCCCCCCAAACCCAGCCCGGATCTGCTCCACCGTCAGCTTGCCTGGGGGGAGCAGGTCAGAACCAACAGTGCCTGGCACCCCCCAGGGGCGCCTGAACTCCCCCCAGAGCCCCCCCAAACCCAGCCCGGATCTGCTCCACCGTCAGCTTCCCTGGGGGGAGCAGGTCAGAACAGCGCCCGGCACCCCCAGGGGCCCCTGACCTCCCCCCAGACTCCCTCAAACCCAGCCCAGATCTGCTCCACCGTCAGCTTCCCTGGGGGGAGCAGGTCAGAACCACCAGCACCCAGCGCCCCCAAGGGGCCCCTGAACTCCCCCCGGAGCCCCCCCAAACCCAGCCTGGATCTGCTGTCAGCTTCCCTGAGGGGAATGGGTCAGAACCACCAGCGCCTGGCACCCCCCCAAGGGCCCCTGAACTCCCCCCAGAGCCCCTGCCCCCCAGATACCCCTCAAACCCAGCCCGGATCTGCTCCACCGTCAGCTTCCCTGGGGGAAGCGGGTCAGAACCACTGGCACCCGGTCCCCCCCAAAGGTCCCCCAACTCCCCCAAGATCCCCTGCCCCCCAGAACCCTCTCAACCACAGCCCAGATCTGCTGTCAGCTTCCCTGGGGGGAATAGGTCAGACTCGCCGGGTCCCACTACCCACAATCCCTCCCACCCACGTCCACGGGGGCTCACCGAGAGGAGCCTTCTTGGTGTCATACTTCATCTCCAGCACCATCTCCTCCATGGCCTGGAGGTCGCAGATCAGCCCCAGCAGCGCCTGCACTCGGGGGTCCAGTCGTGAGGCCGGTTTGGGCTGGGGGGCCCCTGTGCAGCTCAGCTCCGCGGCCTGGGTGGGGGGGAGGGTTGTTACTGAATCTCCCAGCCGTGCCCGGAGCACCCCCATCCCGCCACTGCTCCCATGGAGGTGGGACACAGGGCCACTGCTTCTCCACGCAGGTTGGAGGGGCCTGCATGGGCTTCGGGGTCCATGTGCAGGTCGTATGGGGTAGGGGGCTATGTGTAGGGGGTCACACTCAAGGGGGAGGGGGGCGGCTGTCCTTGTGCAGGTCCTACGGGGGGGGCTGTAAAGGGGGGGTCACACTCATGGGGGGCCGGCTGTCCTTGTGCACATTGTACGGGGGGGGTCACACGGGTGGCTGTCCTTGTGCAGGTCGTATGGGGGGGCTGTAAGGGGAGGTCACACTCATGGGAGGCCGGCTGTCCATGTGCAGGTCCTACGGGGGACGGGGGGGGCTGTAAGGGGGGGGATCACACTCATGGGGGGCCAGCTGTCCTTGTGCAGGTCGTATGGGGGGGCTGTAAGGGGGGGTCACACTCATGGGAGGCCGGCTGTCCATGTGCAGGTCCTACGGGGGACGGGGGGGGGGCTGTAAGGGGGGGGATCACACTCATGGGGGGCCAGCTGTCCTTGTGCAGGTCGTATGGGGGGTTGTAAGGGGGGGGGTCACACGGGTGGCCGGCTGTCCTTGTGCACATCGTACGGGGGGGGGCTGTAATGGAGGGGGGTCACACTCACGGGGGGCCGGCTGTCCATGTGCAGGTTATATGGGGGGGCTGTAAGGGGGGTGTCACAGGGGGGCAACTGTCCTTGTGCAGGTTGTATGGGGGGGGCTGTAAGGGGGGGACAACACTCACGGAGAGCCAGCTGTCCATGTGCAGGTTTTATGGGGGGGCTGTCCATGTGCAGGTTTTATGGGGGGGCTGTAAGGGGGGTGTCACACAGGGGGGCAACTGTCCTTGTGCAGGTCGTATGGGGGGGGTTGTAAGGGGGGAGACACACTCACAGGGGGCCGGCTGTCCATGTGCAGCAGGTCGTACTTGCCAGGCACTTTCTGGAAGTTGCCCCGCTCGGCCCAGTGGTTTTTGGTCTTGTCAAGGAACCTGGGGAGAGAACGGAGAGGGGGGCGAGGAGGGGGCAGGCTCCAAGGGGTTTGGGGAGGGGAGGGGGGGACTCACTTCTTAGTGAAGACCTCCTTGGCCTGGGTGAGGTCCCCAGCGCAGGACACCAGTGCATGCTGGCCCGGCCGCCCCACTGCAGGGACACGACAAATGTGGTGATGGGGGACACTGCTCTCCCCCACCAACCCCAGCCCCCGCCAAACCCCAGCCCCCGGCCAACCCCCCCCCCCATGTCTGGTGCCCCACGATAGTCACCCAGCCCCCCATGGCCCCCTCCCTGCTCACCACGCCCCCAGCGCGTCCAGACGCTGTAGCTCCGCGGCCCATCGTCCTCCAGCAGCTGTAGGACGTAGAATTTGTTGTTGTTGAACTGGAGGTTGGTCTGGGGGATGGATGGACAGATGGGGGGCTGGGCGTTAGGGACAGGGCTGGGGGGGTCTCTGCCCGCAGCAGCCCCCCCTCCCCCAGCTCCTGAGCAGGTGGCTCCCCGGCCAGGAGGGCCACAGCGCTGCACTCACCTGGTTGAGCATCACGTCGTAGACGTCGTCCCCTTCGCAGTACACGTGGGCCTGAGGGGAGATGGGCACTTCCTGAGCCGCAGCCAGCCCTGGGAGGCGATGGAGTGTGGGGAAGTCCCCTCTAGGGGGCACTGGCCCCAATCCCACCCCAGGGGCGACTGGCTGGCTCAGGGATGTGGGACTTTGCCTCTCTAGGAGGCACTGGCTCTGATCCCGCCCCAGGTCAGGGACTGGCTGGTTCAGGGGGTAGGGAATGGGGCATGGGGCTTTTCCCCTCTAGGGGGCGCTGGCCCTGATCCTGCCCCAGATCAGGGACTGGCTGGTTCAGGGGGCAGGGAATGGGGCATGGGGCTTTTTCCCTCTAGGGGGCGCTGGCCCTGATCCTGCCCCAGATCAGGGACTGGCTGGTTCAGGGGGCAGGGAATGGGGCATGGGGCTTTTTCCCTCTAGGGGGCGCTGGCCCTGATCCTGCCCCAGGTCAGGGACTGGCTGGTTCAGGGGGTAGGGAATGGGGCATGGGGCTTTTTCCCTCTAGGGGGCGCTGGCCCTGATCCTGCCCCAGATCAGGCACTGGCTGGTTCAGGGGGCAGGGAATGGGGCATGGGGCTTTTTCCCTCTAGGGGGCGCTGGCCCTGATCTCGCCCCAGGGCAGGGACTGGCTGGTTCAGGGGCGTGGGGACTGAACAGCCCCAGGGCAGGAGGTCTTGCGTTACCTTCCCCAGTTTAGCCAAGCACTCGGGATCCACCGGCGCCTTCCCCTTCACAATCAGGGTCTTGATGGCCTCTGGGGGTGACAGACAGAAATGGGGGGGAGGGGGTGTTAAGAGATATCAGTGCAGGGATCCCGGGGACCTGAACCAAGGCAGGACCTGATGCTCAAGGAACAACAGAGCTCCAGCCACACCACCAGTCCCTTCCCAGGCAGCCACGAGGAGCCAGCAGCGTCCAAGGCCGATGTCACACACTCCTAGCGCAGGATAGGGGAGGCACTTATAAACCACACCCATTTCCAAATCAGCTTGGCTGCCTAACTCGCACCCAAGAGTCACAAAAGAGCTGACCGAGATGAGCTCCGACCTGCTGGCATTCATCTGAAATCAACCCCAGGACAGAGGGAACATTCCTGAAGAGCCGATGAGTGCAGCGCAAGTGGGTAGCTTTAGGCCGGTTAGCCTGACAAAAAGCCCAGGCAGAATAACACAAAAGCTGCCGTGGGATTCAAGCAATCCCTGGTTAAAGCACAAGAACCTCAGCAAGGCCAGGCAGGTTTCATGGAAAACAAACAAAGCTGATCTCATCCGTTGGTGACGTTACGGGTTTCGTTGATACAGGGACTTTATATGGCGTGTGTGACTTGGCACTGTGTGACCCGACTGAAAACTGAGCACTGTGGGCTAGTGCCTGACGTAGATTAAAAACTGGCTAACTGATAGATCCCCACACATCGTCGCCACTGGGGAATCATTGTAGCCAGGACGTTTTTGTTGGCGACGCCAGCTGATGAAGGGGGAAGTAATGCCAAGGTGGTGCCCGGCACCCCGGATTGCTTGGTGGCTACGCAGAATGAGGCTGAGCACGAACCGATGCGAAGTGACTCCTCCAGGAGCAGCAAGGCGGGGGCGTGGGGGCAGCTGGGATTCCTGAGCACACATTTTAGATCAGAGGTGGGCAAACTATGGCCTGTGGGACTGCCCTGCCTGGCCCCGGGAGGCTAGCCCCTGGCCTCTCCCCTGCCTCAGCTCACTCACCGCCAGTGCAATGCTCTAGGCGGCAGAGCTGCGAGCTCCTGGGGAAGTGCAGCTGCAGAGTCTGGCCTGACCCGGTCTCTGTGCTGTGTGGTGGCAGTGGCATGGCTGTAGCGCCACCAGCCACCGGTGCTCCAGGCAGCGCGGTAAGGCGGCAGGGAGCAGGGGGTTGGATAGAAGGCAGGGGAGTTCAGGGTGGTGGTCAGGGGGTGGGGGTGTGGATGGGGTCAAGGGGGGGAACAGAGGGTTGAATGGGGGCAGACATCCTGGGAGGGCAGTCAGGAAGGAGGAGGGGTGGGATGGGGCAGTAGGGGGCTGGAAGAATCATGTAATATGAGGGTTGGAAGGAACCTCAGGTCGTCATTTAGTCCAATCCCCTGCTCAAAGCAGGACCAATCCCCAGACAGATTTTTACCCCAGTTCCCTAAATGGCCCCTCAAGGACTGAACTCTGGGTTCAGCAGGCCAATGCTCAAACCACTGAGCTATCCCTCCCCCCAAAAGAGAAGGGGTGGTTGGATGGGGCAGAGGTCCGGGGGGGTGGGAGGGTGTGTCAGGAATGAGAGGAGGGGTTGGATGGGGCAGCGGGGGTCCAGGGGCGGTCAGGGGACAGGGAGCGGGGGTGTATGGATAGGGCAGGAGTCCAGGGAGGGGCAGATAGTTGGTGGGGGCCAGGCCACGACCCCCTCCCCTAACCAGCGCTCCATACAATTTACAAAACCTGATGTGGCCCTCAGGCCAAAAAGTTTTCCTGTCCCTGTTCTAGATGCTAATCTAGTGGAAGGGGGCAGAGCCAGAAAACCAGGGCTGGAACAGCTGGCAAAGAGAGGCCGGCAGAGTTTGCACCCCTCACCTGTGCTCTCTCCCCCGGCTCTGGGGTTGGGGCTGGCCCCCACATCCTGGCGTCTCTTCGGCGCTGGGGGCCGTTGGGGAGACGAGGAGCCAGGGACAAAGCTGGGCTCAGATCCCCCATCATCATCCACAGCATCTGTGAAGAGAGGCCACGGGTCAGAGGGGGAGGGGAGGGTGCCACACCCCAGAGCTGGCCCCATCTCAGCACCAGGTGAGTCACCCTGTGCGTTGTCCTTGTGACCCAGCTGTGCCTGGTGTCAGATTCTCCTCCCAGCTCCCTGGGGGATGATTAATGACTAACGAGCTTACACTCTGGCAGCGAGGCCTGCCCCGCCCCGGGTGCCCGAGACCTGCTCGCCAACCGGAGCTGGGCCCTGGGAGCCTGAACCCCTTCTCCCGCTCCCCACAGAGCCTGCTCTACCCACTAGGCCCCACTCCTCTCCCAGAGCCAAGGAGAGAACCCAGGAGTCCTGGCTCTCTAGGTACCTGACTCCCTCCGCTCCATCCGGCGCTGGTACCCAGTTCTGACGTTGGTCTGGGTCATCTGTGCTGTGTCCAATGTGTAGCGGGTCCGGCTGAACGTCACCTCTAGGCTGGGCCCCCCATCGCCGCGCCGTGCTCGCTCCAGCGCCAGGCAGGTATCGGCAGGGTAGGGAAGCCATTGCCCCTCTTCGTCCCCCTGCCAGCACCACACGAAATCTGGGCCACGGGCATCCTGTTAGCTCCCTGCCAGTGCTAACCCCTAGGGTGCCCTGCAGCTCCCAGCCTCTAGGGCAGTGATGGTGACCGGGCATCGGATCCAAGTGTCCAGATGGCTGAGCAGGGCGTTCACCCCTGGGGGCCCAACAGCTCTCAGCCTCTGGGGCAGTGACCGTGACTGGGCCATGGGACACAGGTGTCCGGGCAGCACAGCAGGGTGCTGACCCCTAGCGGGCCCCATAACTTGGGAGTGATTAGGACAAGGCGTGGGACCCAGGCATCCAGGACAACACTGCTCCCCCGCCAGGGGTCCCCGGGCACTCACAGGAGTCCTGGTCCTGGACAGCGGCTGCCACGCATCTTTCCTGCCCCGTCTGCCCATCCCGCTGCACCATCCGCCGCAGGTCCACACGGGAGCCCACAGCCACGCTGGGCTTCCCTGCCCTGGGGGGAGATGGATGTGGCTCAGAGCCTGTGACTCCCCTGCCATGGCCCGGGCCACGATACGCCCCCCCTGGCACTCACCTGGCCGCCTGTGTCAGCACCTCGCTCTGCTCAGGCACGAAGCGATGCCAGGTGCCACCGGGGTCCTGCCACTCCCAGCGCAGCTCCAGTGCCAGGCCCGCGCCCCCCACCTCGGCTGCCCTTCGCTTCCGGCTCATCCTGGGAGTCACAAGCGGGGCTGGCGAGCAGAGAGAAGGGAGGCAGGGACCCACAGACTGTGATCCCCAAGCTCTACAGCCCCACATAGACCATTCTGCTACCATCCATACGGCCTGCATGGACCAGTACACACACATCCCAGGCCATATAGCCCCATATGAACCATTCTGCCATCCATACAGCCGTGTAAGGACCAGCACCTGCCCAGGACATATAGCCCTATACAGACCATCCTACCAAGATCCATATAGCCCAGTATTTACCAGCATAACCCTGCCCCCAGGTCATAGAGCCCGAGATGGGCCATTCTACTGCAATCCATATAGCTTCTTACCCGGCCCCCCAGCCATATAACCCTGTATTGACCAGCCTACATTAATTCATACAGTTTTGTATGGATCAGCATCCCCCCAAAACACACACCATATAACCCTATACAGACTTTCCTATGGAGATCCGCACAGCCCTGTAGGAACCAGCAGATCCCCAGGGCCACACAGACCTATATGAATGAGCATGTTCACCCACCCACACAGCCCTATATGGACCATCCCACCATGATCTACGGAGCGCTCCATGAACCAGTTCCCTCCCCCGCGGGGACTCTGCGTCCCCCCCCCACCCAGCCTGCAATGCAATATCCTCACCCTCTGTGTTTTTCCCCCTTGACCCCTACTCCCGTCTCCCAGAACACCAACCCCCACCGGGACTCCCAGAGCACCCCCTCCCCCACTGCAACCCCAGCCCTGTTGCACCCCCTAGGGTCCCCCTGCACCCCTCCCTCACTGTAACCCTGACCCATTGCACCCCCCAACCCTCCGCAACCCTCCCCCACTGCAACCCCACCCCTTGCACCCCCCAACCACGCCTGCACCGCTTCCAATGCTTCCCCGCCCCATTGCACCCCCATGCACCCCTCCCTCACTGCTCCCCTGCACCCTTCCCGCATTGCACCCCCCAAGGGTTCCCCTTCCCCCACCTGGCAGCAGCACCTCCCCACCCGCCCGCACTCCAGGGAAAGTTCCGGGAACCGAGCTCTCGAGGAGCCCTCCTCATTTGCATATCGCTTATTTGCGTTAGCCCCGCCCCTGCCTTGGCGTGAAGGGGCCCAAGTCCCGCCCCCTAGCGGGTAGGCGCGCAGGGCATTATGGGAGAGACGCACCGGGCTAGCACTCGGCGACACTCACTGGCGGGCGGAGCCGGTTCATTTGCATAGACGGAGGGGCACATGCTGGGAGCTGGCCGCGCGCCCCCTTAGATCAACCCTTCGCGTGAAGACGAGGGAGGGGTGCGATTTGCATACCCCGCGGCGCATGCTGGGTATTGCACTGCCTGCTCACCGTCACCCATAAACAGGCGAGCATCTGGGAGGCTTATATAGCAGCGGTTAGAAATTAACCCTTTTCATTACCTCTCTCCTGCCACTTTCCACCAGCCGGTAGGTTAGTGAAATGAGCCTCAGGGGTCCTGCTCTGTCTGCTCCTCCTGAACCCTCTGTATAGGCCCTGCAGCTGCCTCGCAGCCTACTGTAAGCCATATAGATCTGTATGGGCCCTGCAGACCAGCTGTCAGATGGGGTAACCCCCTGTTCCCCCAAAGCCACGGGGAAGATAAGATCCAGGTCTGTGAATACAGCCTGCCAACCAAGATATTGACTTGCTGTTTGTCCCGTGCAACTAAACAAGGCAGGGTCCAGAGTGCGGACACCAAGCGCCCTCGTTCTTAGGGCTGTAGGGTGACACAGTCCTGCATTGAGCTGCTGGCTACGTTTTCAGCGATTGACCTTGCGACCTTCACTTGTTCCCCTTGTTCACTTGAATGTGATAGATAATTACACCAGGGCAATATAGCTTTGTAGGTTACGATTGCTCTACCCCAGGAGGTGATTCTATACAGACCCTTCCCACAACCCCTTATATGGGTTCACAACCCAATTCAGAGTCTTCTACTCCAAATCCTTTTATATCTGACCTCCCTCCACATAGGCCATATAATCCCATATTGACCAGCACCCCTTCATGGGTTCTTACAGAACCAAGCCAGAATCTCACCCCTACAGACACATGCCAGGCCATATATCCCAAGCCAATCTGGTCCATGCGATCAGGCATAGCTTTTTAACAAGGAGAGTAATTAACCACAGGAACAACGTCCCAAGGACCGGGTGGATTCGCCATCGCTGATGATTTCTAAATCTCGCTCATATGTTTCAAGACCCGCTCCAGGAATTGTTTGGAACGGTTCTCTGGCCTGTGAGATACTAGGTCAGCCGAGAAGATCACAATGGTCCCCTTCAGGCCTTGGAATCTATGAAGCCCCCTGCTTGGGCCAATATAGTCCCATATGGACCACAGGGACTCCTAGCCCAGTTCAGATCATTGAACCTCCCCCACCCCCCCAGATTCTGTATAGATGGCCCCAGTCTGGTTATTTTAGCTCATCCAGACCGGGACTAGGGCCGTTTCGGTAATCCATCCTATTTCAGGCTGGCCCCCCCACCCCCACTGCCCCAGCTATGAACCCTTCTGCTACCCCTCTATGCAGATTATTTTCTTCCCCTCCCGCAAGATTTTCAGCTTGTCTCCATTCACCTGGGCGCTGTGGACCAGGGGAGGGCATTACACTCACAGAGCATGCTGGGACAGTGTGTCCTGCCCCCACCTGCCCATGAACTCCGAGGCTCGGCATGACCCATGTGTGGGTGGGACACCACCTACCACTGGGGAGGGTGGCTTCCCAGCAGGACAAGGGCCCCTGAGGAAATGGGGATCATCTTGCAAAAGGGTACAAATGCTTTATTTTAAAGCTGAAGCATCAGCCCAGCTTCCCCTTCTCCCCACATGCAGCCTGCAGACCATCCTCATCCTCGTTCCAGCGGTAGCTGGGCCCTGAACGCCAGAGCCGGGAGCTGGCGAAGATCCCAGCGGCCAGACCCTATCTGGTGGTGGAGCTAGCACTTGCCTCCCAGCACGGTCTGGCTGTAACAGCGCCCAGTGATGGAGGGGGCAGTTCCCTGGCAAATCACTCCCAAGATGCAAATGCGGCCCCTGAGCTCCCAGCCTACTTTGTCTCGCTGCTGCTGCCGTGGCTGGGCCTCACAGCTGGGTGAAGCGGCCATGCCGAGTGCTCTCCCTGCCAGGTAGTTGCAATCCTTCTGCTCGCCCCACCTTGTTGAGGGCCTTTTGGGGGCGCAGCGCCCAGCACGGGCTGAGGAGAGCACAGCATTCGAGCGAGGCTCTAGGGCCAGGGCAGGGCTATATAGTCCCTGTGGCTGTGGGCATAGGGTTAGGGCTCTCTGTCTCCAAGGCCTCCCAGCTGGCAGAGTCCCTGGCAGCCGGCGGGCAGAGCCCCTTGGCCCGGGAGTGGATGCGCTGGTGCACCACCATGTTGGAGCGGCGGTGGAAGCGTCGGCCGCACTGCGGGCAGGCGAAGGGGCGCTCGGCCGTATGGGTGCGCTGGTGACGGATAAGATTGGAGCTGCGGTGGAAGCGTCGGCCACATTCGCCACAGGCGTAGGGCTGCTCGCCGGTGTGGGTGCGCCGGTGCACGGTGAGGGCCGAGCTCTGGGCAAAGGCCTTGGGGCAGTCGGGGCAGCGGTAGGGGCGCTCGCCGGTGTGGCTGCGCCGGTGGGTGGCCAGGTGGGAGCTTTGGGCAAAGGCCTTGGGGCAGTCGGGACAGCGGTAGGGGCGCTCGCCAGTGTGAGTGCGGCCATGCACCACCATGTCAGAGCGCTGGGCGAAGCTGCGCCCACAGTCTCCGCAGCGGTAGGGCGACTCCTCCAGGTGGGCCCGCTGGTGGCGCCGGTGCACCGTGCTGTGGGCAAAGGCCAGGCCACAGATGCCGCAATGGTAGGGCCGCTCTCCGGTGTGGGAGCGCCAGTGGCGCAGCAGCTCCGAGCTGCCGGGAAAGCCTTTCCCACACTGGGCACAGCGGTAAGGCCGATCGGGCTGGTGCGTGCGCCGGTGCTGCGCGAGGTTGGAGCCAGTGCTGAAGCCCTTGCCGCAGTCGGCGCAGCGGTAGGGCCGCTCCCCAGTGTGGGTGCGGCCATGCACAGCCAGGTCGGCACGCCGGGCGAAGGTCTTGGGGCAGGCAGGGCAGGGGAAGGGGCGCTCACCAGTGTGAGCCCGCCGGTGCACTGCCAGGTTCGAGCGTTTGCCAAAGCGCCGTCCGCACTCGGGGCAGGGGTGGGGGCGCTCGCCTGTGTGCACCCGCCGGTGCTTGGCCAGGCCCGAGCTCTGGGCGAAGGCACGGCCACACTCCTCGCAGGCGTAGGGGCGCTCGCCCGAGTGCGATCGCCGATGCACGATCAGCGTGGAGCTTTGTGAGAAGGCCTTGCCGCACACGCTGCACCCATACCGCCGGGGGCGCGCCAAGGCAGCCTGTCCCCCAGCCCTTGTCTGCTCCCCCTCCCCCACGGCCTGGCCCCCATGGTCCCCCTTCCTTCGGCCACCCAGATCTGAAAGTGTCCCCGTGTCTCCATGCACCTCTTCCCACCACACATCCGGCCCCACGTCTCCACTGGCCCAGTGCCCGCCGTCGCCATCCCCCTCCTGCTGGGGGGCACTGGCTCCACCTTGCTGTGGGCATCCTCGGGCTACAAGCCCAGCCGGGGTCAACATCACAGGAGGGGACCCCTGGGCCATCCTGCTCCACGGCCCGGCACCTGCGGGAGGAGAAACACCAGGGAGATGGAAGCGCCCCAGGCTGCCTGTTGCCACTCGGGGATGGGAATTGAGTGGGGCAGTTGGCAGCCTGGACTCCTGGGTTCTATCCCAGTTCTAGGAGGAAAGCGAAGGGGGGGGTCTAGTGGTTGGGGGGAGGGGACCCAGACTCCTGGGTTCCGAGTCCCGCCCGGAGGTGGAGGTTCCAGTGGTTGGGGGGAGGGGACCCAGACTCCTGGGTTCCGAGCCCCGCCCGGGGGGAGGTCTAGTGGCTGGGAGAGGGAGCCGGACTCCTGGGTTCCGAGCCCCGCCCGGGGGGAGGTCTAGTGGCTGGGAGAGGGAGCCGGACTCCTGGGTTCCGAGTCCCGCCTGGGGGGGGGTCTAGTGGCTGGGGGAGGGGGCCGGACTCCTGGGTTCCGAGTCCCGCCTGGGGGGGGGGGGGGGGGAGTCTAGTGGCTGGGGGAGGGGGCCGGACTCCTGGGTTCCGAGTCCCGCCTGGGGGGGGGGGGGGAGTCTAGTGGCTGGGGGAGGGGGCCGGACTCCTGGGTTCCGAGTCCCGCCTGGGGGGGGGGGGGGAGTCTAGTGGCTGGGGGAGGGGGCCGGACTCCTGGGTTCCGAGCCCCGCCCGGGGGGGGGGAGTCTAGTGGCTGGGGGAGGGGGCCGGACTCCTGGGTTCCGAGTCCCGCCTGGGGGGGGGAGTCTAGTGGCTGGGGGAGGGGGTCGGACTCCTGGGTTCCGAGCCGAAGCCGCCCCCGCCCCCCAGCACTGGCCCGGCCCAGCTCTTACCGCAGGGGGCGCCACGCTCCGCTGGGACCCTGGTGGGATCCAGTGTCCCCCGGGGCTTGACTACCGCTCCCGGCATGCCCCGCGCGGGACTGCAAGTCCCGGCATGCCCTGCGGGGCCTCCCCGCCCCTGCGCTGGGAGGGGGATGGAGGCGGGGTAGAGCGTGTGTCTCTGTGCCCCCAGCTCTCCCCGTGCATCCAAGCTCCTGCATCCCCATCCCAGTGCCTCCACTTCTCCCCGTGCACCCCAACCTCCTGCCCCCTCAGCCCTACCAGTGCGCCCCAGCTCTCCTCGTGCACCCCAATCTTCTGCACCCCCATCCCTGCCAGTGCACCCCCAGCTCTTCCTGTGCACCCCAATCTCCTGTACCCCTATCCCTGCCAGTGCGCCCCCAGCTCTTCCTGTGCACCCCAATCTCCTGCACCCCCAGCCCTACCAGTGCGCCCCCAGCTCTCCTCGTGCACCCCAATCTCCTGCACCCCCATCCCTGCCAGTGCACCCCCAGCTCTTCCTGTGCACCCCAATCTCCTGCACCCCCATCCCTGCCAGTGCGCCCCCAGCTCTTCCTGTGCACCCCAATCTCCTGCACCCCCAGCCCTGCCAGTGCGTCCCCAGCTCTCCCAGTGCACCCCAATAGCTGGCATCCCTGTACCCCCAGCCCTATCAGTGCGCCCCTAGTTCTTCCCGTGCACCCCAATCTCCTGCACCCCATCCCTGCCAGTGCACCCCCAGCTCTTCCTGTGCACCCCAATCTCCTGTACCCCCAGCCCTGCCAGTGCACCCCCAGCTCTCCCTGTGCACCTCAACCTCCTGCACCCCCATCCCTGTACCCCATCCCTACCAGTGCGCCCCCAGCTCTTCCCATGCACCCCAGTCTCCTGTACCCCCAGCCCTGCCAGCATGCCTCTAGCTCTCCCCATGCACCCCAATCTCCTGCACCCCGTCTCTTCCAATTCCCAACCCAGGGAATCTCCATGTGGTGTTATGTGCAGCTGTTCCCCAGCTGCCCCACCCCAGAGCTGGCTGCATCTCAGTGCCAAGCTAGCCACACCCCTGCAGCCCCACCCCAGAGCTAGCTGCATCTCAGCACGGGGCGAACCACTGTCATGCAGGAAGCCCAGGCAAGGGGACAGCGCGAGGGACTAAGGGTGGCTTGGTGGGCTGTGATTCCTGCTCAGCATAGCCCCTTTCCACACATGGTCTGCACCCTGCCCCTCCACTGTCCCAGACATGCAAAGCAGTGAGTTCTGCAGGTCACACAGACTGATGTCCCCCTAACACCTACGGGCTCTCCTCTCCCGCATTAGAGTAATACCACATGAATCTCCGGTGCTGGCTGATGGCCTCTAAGGTACTGGGGTCCAGCTGCTGTGGGTCCATACATGATACCCAGGGGGGGCAATGCTAGAGGGCTGCCCCAGAGCCCAGTGACACCAATAGCCCAAAATTCCTGCTCTGAGCCAGGCTGATAGCCCCCTCCTTGGGGCTGCCTGCAGGGTGTGGAGGGCAGTGGGCATGGCGAATGTAGCCCAGGAGAGATGATGGGGCACCAGCCTCTGAGATGAAGCCAGCTCTGGGGTGGGGCACCCGGGGAACAGCCACATATAACACTGCACAGGGATGGCTTGTCTGGTGCTGGGATGCGGAACAGCCACAGACAACACTGCAAAGAGATAGGATGACCCCCATCACCCCCCCCCCCCACCAGGTTGTGGGCAATAAATCCAGTCCAGCTCTGGCACGTCCATCCACCTGCAACTGCCAGCTGACTTCCCCCCATCTGGCTGCCCCAGCTTCCTTCTCCATCCCCCGCCCCCAGGGCACACGCTCCCCCCAAACACTCCCAGCTCACGCGGCTGGCCAGCAAACCACCATCCCCCTGCTGGCTGCAATGCTGCACTGGCCACAATCCACCACCTGGGCACCTGGCCGCATTGACTCCAATGGAGTGACCCCATTGCAGGCAGGGCATGACTCCGGACTGACCCCAGGGATCTGGGAGCAGAATCCAGCCCTGTCCCCACTGCTGTTGGGAGTGACTCCAGGGGCAGGGGGCGAGGCTCAGCGTTCAGTCTGGGCACAAGGAGATCTGGCTGGTATTTGTGAGTCGCTCTGCAGACAGATTTCAGCTACACCCTTGGCCCATTGCCCTGGTTTGCTCTGGATGTGCCCAGCCCTGCAGGCGATCTCTCCACTTGGCTTCCCAGAGCCCCTGGCTTCTCCAGCTCCACCTCAGCTGTGTGGCTTCTCCTGGGGCCACGGCCTCCCTGCCCCACCCACGAGCATGAAACTCACCGGCACTGGGGAGGAATGGAAAGTGAAACCCGGGTGGGGGAACCTTCACTCCCCAGCCGGGCGTCCAGGGAGGTTTCAGTCTGCCCTGGCAGCTCCTCTGCCCAGCTGGGCCTGGGCCAAGGAGGGGTCGGAGGAGTGTGAGCCCACAGAGGGGGCTGTGTGCACAGAGGCTGGTGCAGCAGGTACGTGGGAGCGCCTGGGATGGAGGGGGATTGGTGGCCATGGAGCAGTGGATCATCTGTTGGGGGCTGCTGGCACAGCCAAGGGCCAGACACAGCACTGGCGTTGGCACCAGTCACCCATTTCGGGCCCAGGGCAAGGGCGGCACAGGCTGGCCAGCACCCTGTGGAGGGAACATCTCTCCTCCTGCTCCCAGCCCCCCCCCAACCACTAGACCCCACTGTCCTCCCAGAGCCAGGAATAGAACCCAGGAGTCCAGTCTGCTGGTGCCCACTCTACCCACCACCTGGCGCTGTCTCTAGCAGAGCTCCAAGACCAGGCGTGGGCAGTGAGCCGTTCCTGGCCCCTCTGCACTGCTGCAGGCTTCGCTGTCGACCTGCCGGGCGCTCCAGGCCACGATGGGATCAGTCTTGGCTGTCTGGGGAAGACTCTCAAGCAAGCTTGGTGTGCCGGTGGCCTTCGGGGGCAGAGCTGAGAGATGCCTCCAGCCCCTAACCAGCGACACCAAGGCAGGGGAGAGAGCCAAGCTGTGCCCTGAGGGGCCTGTGGTGAGGACGGAGCCGAGACCCCCCCACCGGGGCCCACGGGGAGCCCCCCCGGAAGCCCGATGCACAGAGACCTTGTTCATTACACTGCCAGAGATGGACCTGTGGGAGCAGCTTTTGGGGGTCCTGGTGCCCTCCCTCTGGCAGGTGATGGCCAACGGGCACTGCCAGGGGGATGCTGGCACCCTGGCCCTCTCCGGCCCCCGAGAGGCAGCACTGGCTGCCAAGGTGGCAATCAGTGAGCTGCTGATCCTGGTGGGCAGGGCAGTGCCCTCGGTGGGCCGGTTCTTCCATCCGTGCCCAGAGCTCAGCCTGTTCCTCGGGGAGGGAGATGGCGCTGGACTCCGGGCGGGCGCTGTGGTGAGGCTGGGTGGCAAGTCTGACCCGGACAGCGGGGCCAGCGTGGTGACCTGGAGGGCGCTGAGCCGGCGAGGGGCTCCTCACGCCCACCTGGAAGTCTGCTCCCCGCCAGGGGCTGTGGGACTGGCAGCCGGGGCAGTGCTGCTGACCCTGGAGGCTGCGGCCCGGCTGCAGGTCACCTCTGTGGCCATCCGTGTGGACTTGGAAGGTGCGTGGCTGGTGGAGGCCGTGGCTGAGGCCATCAACATCTTTGCCTGGAGCCGCCCCACCACCCCCCTGAGCAGCATCTCTGTGGTGGCTGCTGATGGGGCCCTGGTGGCCACCTTCCAAAGGGCATGTTCCAAGCGGTGGCCGCTTGGCGAGAGCCAGCAGGAGCTGCTGGGGAATGTCCTTCGGGCCCAGGAGAGAGTCTGCACTCAGGTGGTCAGCGGGTCCCTCACCAGCCAGAAGGTCAGTGCCTTGGTTAGAGGGGGGCTGGGAGCCAGGACTCCTGGTTTCTCTCCCGGCTCTGGGAGGGGAGTGGTGTCTAGTGGTTAGAGCAGGGAGGGGGCTGGGAGCCAGGACTCCTGGGTTCTATCCCTGCACTGAGAAGGGTGTGGTGTCTAGTGGTTAGAGCAGGTGGGGTTGGGAGCCAGGACTCCTCGGTTCTATCCCTGCACTGGGAGGAGTGTGGGGTCTAGTGGTTAGAGCGAGGGTGGGGGGCGGGAGGGGGGATGAGTGCCAGGATTCCTGGGTTCTATCTCTAGCACCTTCTTTCCCAGCTGCTCTGTAGGAAGACAGTCTCTCTAGGGCTCACCTTGTTTGGAGCCTCCCAGGGCCGTTGTCCCCAGGCCCAGAGGGGGGAGCGGTGAGCCCCCAAGAAGTTGATCCAAGCATCTGTTGACGCTCCTTGGCTCTGTGTTGGGGACAGACGGATGTGCTGGTGCTGCCGGTGGTGCTGGAGACAGATGGGCTGGAGTGGTGCCCTCAGGAGGTCCAGGCCCTGGCCGAGAGGGCGCTGGGAGCTGCAGGCCACAGCAAGGCGCTCCAACCAGGGAAGGTGCTGACGGTGCCAGGCACGGCCCTCCCGGATCTGCACTGCAAAGCGCTGTACCTTGTGCAGCTGGATGGCGAGGCACTGCAGCAGCAGGGGGCGCCAGAGGTAATGGGGGGGCCACCCCATACCCCATGGATCTCTGCTGTAGCCCCTGGATCTCCCCCATTACCGAGCTCCACTAGATGCCTGAGACAGGACGTAGCAAGGGGGTTAGGTGCCTAGACAGGCCTTAGCAAGTCTAAGGGCCAATGAGGGGCTACTCTGTCTTTAGGCTCCTAAACCCCTTGGTACAGCAATATCATGCTGTAGAGCAGGTCGGCAGTTCTCCACCTAGCGTTGTTCCAAACCAAACAGCATCCTGGGGAAATTGACGTATTTCGGTTTTTCATAGAAAAGCCAATAAACCGTAAAGTTGTGGCAAACATTTTCCCTCCACCGTAGCTGGTTTGTTAGGGAAAATCAGAATCTTTTCATGGAATCATAGAATATCAGGGTTGGAAGAGACCTCAGGAGGTCATCTAGTCCAACCCCCTGCTCAAAGCAGGACCAACACTAACTAAATCATCCCAGCCAGGGCTTTGTCAAGCCTGACCTTAAAAACCTCTAAGCAAGGAGATTCCACCACTTCCCTAGGTAACCCATTCTAGTGCGTCACCACCCTCCTTTTCTCTAAGTCCTAGGAAAATTGGAAAGTCTTTCTTTCCCCAAAACGGATTCTCTCCCCCAAACTGAAAAGTTTGACCAAAACCTGAATGTAAGAACACAAGAACAGCCATACTGGATCAGACCAAAGGTCCATCTAGCCCAGTATCTTGTCTTCCAGCAGTGGCCAATACCAGCTGCCTCAGAGGGAATGAACAGAACAGGGAATCATCAAGTGATCCAGCCCCTGTCGCCCATTCCCAGCCCCTGACAGACAGAGGCTAGGGACACCCTTCCTGGTTAATAGCCATTGTTTTACCATTTTGTTTTAACATCAGCAGGTTTTGTAAACTGAACATTTGTGCTGAGCCCCCAGAGGTGTAACTGAAAAGCAGCCGGGTTGCTGGAAACAGTTTCTGAAAACTAATTTTTCCCCACCAAAAATGAAACTTTTACTGAAGCCGTTGCTACGGGCAGTTTCTGAAAAGCAAAAATATATCTTGAAAACCAAAAGAACTTGCCAGTGGGCTCCCAGTTTCCCTGGCATCCATAGAGACTTCCAGGGGAGAAAAGCCTGGGAGTTCTCACGGGCTAATGAAGCCAGGAAAGAAAGGTGTTAGATCATCCTCAAAGCTAAGATAGCAGCGAATCCGAAATACCTTGTGTTTCTTAGCCTCTATTGCCAGCTGGGTGCTGCATAACGGACAGACATCGCCCATCTGTCTCCTCTCTCCTCGAGTTCCCACTTCCAGAACTGGAGGCCTCGCTGAAGGAATATCAGCTTACTTCTCTGATAGATAGATAGATAGGAAGGAAACTCTTCCTACATATTCCCATAATCTATTCCCCCATGGTTCTCGGTCCCTGCAGGTCATGCGCCAGATGGTGCGAAGCTGCCTCTGTTCCATGTACGGCACGTTCCTGGAGTCCGTGTCCTTCCCACTGCTGGGGACCGGTCAGACCCTGCCAGCCATTCTGGAGGAAATCAGCTGCTTCCTGGAGCACCATCCCAACACCTGGATGAAACTGGTGCAAATCGTCCACCTTCTGGGGCTGCCGGCTCCTTGCCCGGTAAATGGGGCAGGTCACCTGGGGGGAGAGGTGGGGAGTTGCAGGGCAGGACTCCTAGGTTCCATCCCTGGCTTTGGAGGGGGGTGTAATTGTTAGAGCTCAGGGGTTGGGGCAGGCTGGGAGTCAGGACTCCTGGGTCCTATCCCCAGCTCTGGGACATGCGTGGCTCATAAATAAATTGACCCCTTTCTTGCCCTCCCTGGCAGGTGGCTGAAGAGCCCAGCACTTCGGCTGGTAAGAACCCGGGACTCTCCCAGGTGCATTGAGCGTGATACTGGTGCCCCCTTGCCGTTACCTGCGTTCCAGGGCCTGTGGCAGAGCGCCCTCTGCTGGACCTGCATCTCTCCCCTTGGCCTCTTTGGCACAGGCCCTGCTCCCTGGTGCTTCTCAGAAATGGGGCTCCCAGGAGCAGCGCTGACCCCCCAAGCTCTCCAGCTGTGGGCCGCTGCGGACAACTCCCCTACTCGCAGCCCCCCTGGCCTTCCACCACCCCAAGGAGAAGGCAGCTGGGTGGTTGCTGTGCCCCAGCACCAGCTGTGTGACTCAGGCTGGGAGCCATCAAAGGCAGCAACTGCCAACCTCTTGTTTGGGTTCCCGGGGGGTGGGCATGTCCCCGGTTCCCCAGATCACCAGGGTCAGCCATACTGAACTTCTGCATCGCCACCGCACCCCTGACTGCTGGGGGGAGAGCGCCCCCTGCTGAAGTCCTGCTCCCTGTAGCACAGCACCCCCTAGTGTTGTAATGGGGCCAGCACTGATTGTTGGGGGAGAGCACCCCCTGCTGAGCCCCCCTCAGCACCATTTGAGGTATTTCAGAAGGACTCAAGGGTATCTAACCCCCCCCATGTAGCTTCATCCCCCCTATTGTACAGTCCACGGCAGTCGGATGCCCAACTCCCCAGGGCCAGTCCCCTCCCAGCTCCCCGGCGGGTCCCAGTCATTCTCCTCTCTCCTCGCAGAGGCCGTGGGGTTCTGCTGGCCAGAACACCCCCTCTTTCTTCGTTACGTGGACGAGAGCCCAGCCGTGCAGCGAGAGTTCAAGAGACGCCTGGAGGAGGCCGGCTACGGGTTCCGGGCCTGTCCCCACTGGGGAATCCTGACTTTCCTGGCATTGGCCAGCCCCGAGGAGCCATGCGGCTGGGAAGCGGCATTTCGCTCGGTGCGCCAGCGTTACGTGGTGCATCACGAGGGCCAGGAGGACCTACTGGAGGCCCTGGCTGCCGAGCCGTCCCTGGTGGAGGAGTTCGGGTCCATCCGGGTCTATGACGGGGGGGACTTTGTCGGCTTGATCAGGGAGATGGCACCGTTCCTCCGGCGCCTGGCTGTGAGGGCCTTCCAGAGGCAGCTGGTGAGCTGGGAGTACCCAGCCGAGCCACTGCCCAGGTGGGTCATCGTCAAGGACATAGTGGAGAAGGAGCTCCCTGCCCCCCACATCAGCATGGAGCTTCGACAGGGCTCCCCAGCTATCATCATCTTCCGGGGACCCCGCCGGCAGGTGGCCGAGGCGGAGAGCCGGTGCCAGCAGCTGCTCAGAGCGTTCCGGGTCCTATCGGTGCCCGTCTCGCCTCTCCAGGCACGCTTCATCCAGGAGCACCGAGAGGATGTCTTCACCCCCAGCTTCTTCCTGGACCGGGGCATTGCCGCCGTCCTAGATCTCCCCACTGCTGTCTCAGGGACCGAGCTGGCCTGGGACCTCCATGCTGGGCTGGCGCCCTCTGAGGGCGTCTCGGTGGCTGGGCTGGAGCAGGAGAAGCTGCAGCATGCGGCGGAGCTCCTGGGGGGCCTGGTGGGCTGCCACACGGTGCCAATCGAGGAGGGCGTGCGCTGGGCCACACAAGGTCAGGAGTGGGCCGAGCTGCTGGCCGGGCTGGGTGCCCGGGGGGATGTGGCCCTGCACTGTGCCGCGAGCCGGGAACAGGTGGTGGTAGTGGGCTTCCAGCCCTGTGTGGTCCAGGCAGAGGCGGCCGTCCGGGAGTATCTGCGGAGTAACTCACCGGCTGAGGAGCATCTGGACGTCCGCCGGCCGGAGCTGGCAGAAGCTGGGGCAAAGCTGCTGCACTTGATGGACTGGGAACACCTGCAGGTCACCATCCAGCTGCACCCCAACACTCGGGTGCTGTCCCTGGGGCTGCGGGGCCTCCTGCGCCACCTGCCACTGGCCAGAAGAGCCATCAAGGCTGACCTGGACTCCCTGGTGTTGGGCACGGTGCCCATCAGGGGCCGGGCCTTGGGCGAGTACCTCTGTGGGGAGGGGGGGACCCTCCTGCAGGACTTGGCCCAGCAGCTCTGGTGCGTGGTGAGCCTGCGAGGAGCCCCCCCTACAAATGGCCCCTCCAGCTCCTGTGGACAGGTCAGAGCTGTGGGGGGCAGGTTGCCCAGGGTTGATGGGTTTGTCAGAGTCAGAGACCTGGAAGCTGGTGCTACGAGAACTGGGAAAGGGGCAGTCTGGGCTGAGAGGACAGGACTCCTGGGATCTGTCTCATGTCTGAGAGGGCAGTGAGGTCTAGTGGGTGGAGCAGGGGAGCTGGGAGCTAGGACTCCTGGGTTCTCTGCTGGCTCTGGGAGGGGAGTGGGGTCTAGTGGGTGGAGCAGGGGGGACTGGGAGCTAGGACTCCTGGGTTCTTTGCCGGCTCGAGGGGGGGAGTGGGGTCTAGTGGTTAGAGCAGGAGCTAGGGCGGTATGTGCGGGTTCCTGGGTTCTATTCTCTGCTTTGCCCCAGACTTCCTGCCTCCCTCCTGCTCTTTGTGCCTCAGTTTCTGGGTCTGCGAACCTGGTGAGTGGCCCATCCCCCCCGACCAGCTGTCTGTGTCCCCTGGGCAGGGCAGGGCATCTGAGGCTGGGCACGGGGGTTTGGGGGAGCAGCACAGCCATGGGCTGCATGGAGGTGCCAGTGCGCCCTGTGCTCTCTTCACCCAGCTCTGTCCTCCTCCTCAGGGCGCAGCTTCGCAGCCTCCCAATGCCCCAAGGAAGCCCCCGAAAGTGAAGGCAGGTAAGAGCAATGCAGGGACCTGGAGGACTGGGCTGCACTGCCAGTCCATAGCCCCCTGCTAACCTAGCCCTGGGCCCCCTCCAGCTCTGCCAGTACCCCTCACTTCTAACCCGCTGCCCCTGCTAACCGAGCCCCACTGGTGCTGACCCACCTATTCAGGACTCCTCTCTGCGTTCCCAGGGGCCCCCAAGGGGCTGGAGCTCCGCGTGGTGGGCCGAGAGCCTGACGTGGGCCGGGTGAAGGCAGCCGTGGCCGGCTTCGTGGCCCAGTTCCACGATGAAAGTATCTGCAACATGGAGCTGATGGCCTTTGGCACCCAAACCCTGCGAGAGCTCAGCCAGGCCTCGCTGTACCACTTCCCCGTCAGCCTCCAGCGCCTGCCGGGCAATGTGCTGCGGGTGCGGGGCGCCTGGGAAGACGTGGCCAAGGCCGTGGCCGCTGTCCATGCCAGGATCCAGGCTGCCCAGCGCCAGCGGGTGGAGGCCGAGGTGCTGTATGGGCTGGTGAAGTGGCAGCACCTGGCCCTGGCCTGTTGGCGTCCCTTCAGTGTGGCCACCAACCAGCGGCTGGAGACGGTGTACGCCAGCGGGGAGCGCCGGGTGGAGATCGAGTGGGACGGACAGCGGGCAGAGATCGACCTGCTCAAGGCAGTGGCCGTTGTGCGGGGCACTGGGGCCCCCATCCGCCTCCGTCGGGAGATCTGCCTGTGGGGTGAGAGGAACTGAAACCCTTCCAAAGTCACCCCCCCACTACTCCCACTGCTGGACAGAAGGGCACCAGCTCCCATCCGACCTCAGGGGACTGAGACTGGGGCAGGGAATGGGGCATGGGGCCTTTTCCCTCCCAGGGGCACCAGCTCCCATCTGGCCCCAAGGCAGGGACTGGGCCTGGTGCGGTTCCCCACCGATGGACCCCGTCTCTCGTTGCAGACAGGTGCCTCGCCCCGCACTGGGAGCCCATGGGCGAGAGCCTGGTGAGGCTGGTGGAGCTGGCAGAGGGCTCGGAAGAGTACAGGGAGGTGGCCAAGGGGTTCAAGCAGACGGCCCCAGACTACTGCATCCTCAATGTGAGTGTGAGGGGCTGGGGCTGAGAGACACCCCCTGTGGGTCCTAGAGCCCAGTCAGTGGGAGGGGGGATCTGTCCTAGACCCAGCTGGGGGGGGGAGGGCTCAGTGAGTGGGAGCTTCCCTGGCCCTGCCTGGAGGGGGGGGATAGACATCCTTGGAGGGCTGTCCACGGGGGGCAGGAAGGCCAGATGGCTGTGGCCATTGGGGGTGTCCCCTGACAAAACTGCAAGGGATTGGGGACCCGGGACTGAAGCTCAGGCCAGGGCGGGATGGGAAGACCCTGAAAGGCTAGATGCCCCCCCACCACATGGGGGTGCCCTTAGCAGTTCCTGGCCCTGCCCACGGTCCCTGCCCTGCCCCCCTGCAGATCCAGAGGGTGCAGAACTGGGTCCTGTGGGTCTCCTACTGCTGGCAGCGCCGCTGGATGGAGGAGAAGAACCGGCCGGGCGAACTCAACGAGCGTCTCCTCTACCACGGCACGTGGCCAGAGAACCGGCGCTCCATCCAGGAGATCGGCCTCAGGATCACCTGCCGCAAGGGTGGGGCTGGGCCCCTGGGGGGGCCGTGGGGCTGAGGGCACCAGGATTGTATGCCATCTCCCCTCCCCGGGCCATCCAGTCCTGCCCTGGGCCCGGATGGGAACCGAGGCCCCATGTCCCATTCCCCACCTCTCTGAGCCGGCCAGTCCCTGCCCTGAGGCTGGATGGGAACCGGCGCCCCTAGAGGAGAAAGGCCTCTTCTCCCATTCCCCATCCCCCTGAGCCAGCCAGTCCCCTGCCCTGAGGCTGGATCGGGGCCGGTGCCCCCTTTAGGGGAAGGGCCCTATGTCCCATTCCCTGCCCCCTTAAGTCAGCCAGTCTCAGCCTGGTGTGGTTCAGGGTTGGCGCTCCCTCAAACGACATGGCCTCGTGTCCCGTCTCTCAGTGTCTGGGGGTGACTGTTCTGTTCTCTCCTTTCTCACAGTGGGAATCTACGGCAAGGGCCTGTACTTCTCAGTGGAGGCTGCGCAGTCAGCGGACTACGCTAAGCCTGACGCCCGCGGGCACCGCTTTATGTTCCAGGTGCGGGTGCTGACGGGGCAGTTCACCCAGGGCAAGGAGAACATGGTGCTACCCCCAGAGAAGCCGGATGGGGGCGGGCGTTACGACAGCGTGGTCAACGCGGTCTCCTGCCCCAGCATCTTTGTCACCTTCTTCGATGACCTCACCTACCCCGAGTACCTCATCACCTTCCAGGACACCAGGCCACCCCTGAACTGAGAACAGTGCTGCCCTGGGACAGGCCACGGGACCTGGGCACTGCTTGCCTGGCAGCCAAAGAACAGCCATGGGACCAGGAAGCACTGGGCATGGAACGTGTGCACGTGTATACTCGTGCACTGGTTGGATTCAGAACTGCTCAACTGCATGTCCCCGGCCCTACACTGTTGACAGCTAATGGAGATTCTCCAGAGCATTCCCAGCATTCCCAGCTCCAGCAGAGAGTGCTGACTGGGCCATGGGATGGGGGAGAACGATAAGCTGAGACACATTCTGCTGCCCCCTCCTGGAAGGTGTTGCGCCGCTCAGCTGTGTGTCATCAGCCCAGCACAGCTGCCCACAAGTGGGGATTCTCCATTTGCCAACAGCTGAGGGAACATCCGGCTTGTTTCTGAGAGGCTGTATCATTTCCTGTTACAATCTCCTGGCTGTTTCAGTCCTGCGGGCCTGGCTCAGGGAAGGGCCCAGCATCTTGTCGATCCAGCTGCACCCATGAGGAGGAGGAATGCCGGCAGGAGAAGAGGGTTATAATTTCGTATAAATCAACATATTTCACAGAAAGCAGGGGACTCTCAAGGAGTTTTCTGGATAGGAAAAAGCACATTGCAACGAACATTTTCACTGTTTTCCAATTTCAATTTGTGTCTTGATTCTGTTGTCACATATCTGAAAAAACAAACATACATTTTTGGATTATTTTACCCCCACCGTTTTCTTCTTTTTAAACATTTTCCCCGCTGGACATGCAGGTGAGGGGACTTACATTGTCCCTCTAATCCAGTGGGCTCCAAACTGTGGGGCGGGCCCCTCAAGGGGGGTGGAACATTGTGGGGGCCACGGCACGCCTGGGGCAACCTGTGGGGGGTGGGGAGTGAATGCCACAGAGCCCCGCTCTGCGCCCAGCTCCACTCCGTCCCCAGCTCCAGCCTCTGCTCCCCTCCCAGCCCTTGGCCCCAGCTTAGAGTTGCCAGATGTCGGTTTTTGTCTGGAAAGTCCAGTGAGAAAGGGGACCAGGCAGTGTCCGGTAAGCATTGCTGTATTGCAGCATACAGCATTGTAGTAACCAGCCTCTGCCACCGGGGGACAGGAAGCCTGGAGGAGCATTTAGGGATGGCTCTGGCAAAAGAGGTACTGGCTGCTCCCCTGTCCTGCCCCAAGTGCGACTCTTCCTCCTCGACCCTGCCCCAGCCACCCCTTGCCCTCCCACCCCAGCTCCTGGGGGATTGCGGACTAGATAAGGTGGGGGGAACACTGAAAAAGTTTGGGGACCACTGCTCTAGTCCTAGATCCTTTCTACATACGACACCAGATCAATGATCCGCCCAGCCCAGCGACCCTTCTACGTGCCTGCCCTGATGCATGGGTCCCTTCAGTCTCTCCTGTCCAAGTGGCTCCACTGTGGATAAATAATGAAAGGGTCTGGGGCCTGGATGAGCGTGACTCCATAGCCTGGTGGGCTGGGCTCTCACACGGGCCGAATCTCCTGCTCCAATGACTCAGGAGAGACTTAGAGATCCCTGACCATTGAGTTAAGTGACACCACCCGCTCCTCCAGCCACAGTTTGGATGGGACCCGCTTCTATAGCCCAAGTCTAGGGTTCAGGAGCCTAAGCACAGGTATGGAGCGGGGCCTACAAGGGCTGCCAGGTTGGGTGGGACAGATTCCGGGAGGTTTCAACCCATGACATGAGTGTTCATTAAAGAGGAATCTTTCATTTCTGGTGACTCCCGGGTGAATCTGGAGGGCTGGTGGCCCTGGGGCCTACGTGCGATGCCTGTGATGAAGGGTTAGCACAGAGGGCAGCCTATTCCGGACTGCACCAGCTTTTGTGCTACTTTCTGGCCAGCAGCCCTGCCAGGACACCTCGCTGACCGACTGTCACTGCAAGCCATCCAGGCTCCAGCTTGGGGCAATCAGCATTCAGTGTCTCCTCCTGCAGCCCACCCCCAGATAACCACAGACTGGGGCCTGTAAAGGAAGGGGAAGACCAGCTTGACCAGTTGGGATGAACTTCACCCTTTGGACTGGGCGTCATACGAATGGCCATACTGGGTTTGACCAATGGTCCATCTAGCCTAGGGTCTCTTCTTTGCCAGAAGCTGGGAATGCGCGACAGGAGATGGATCACTTGATGATTTACCTGTTCTGTTCATTCCCTCTGGGGCACCTGGCCACTGTTGGAAGACAGGATACTGGGCTAGATGGACCTTTGGTCTGACCCAGTATGGCTGTGCCTATGTTCTTATGTTCTTCTAGACCAGGTGCTGCAGTGGGAATGAACAGAACTGGGCAATTCATCTAGTTATCAGCCAGTCCTAGCTTCTGCCAGTCAGAGGCTTAAGGATACCCTGAGTATGACCCCTTTGCACCGAGATAGGGCCCTAGTTAAGAGCTGGGGCCTGCTGTGTGGGGGGGGAGGGTGAGAGTGCCATCTCCACAGAAGGTTGCAGGGGAGAGTGGCCAGGAGGAACGCTGCTCAGCATGACAGTTCCTTGCTGATTCCACAGGAGTTAAAATAGAGATCCAGAGACAAGGCAGAACTCTGAGGAAGGGCGGATGAGTGACTGTGGGGCTCAAAGAGCAGAATCCAAGTCAAGAGAAGCTAGATGGCAGGGTCTGCTGTCCCTGGAGTGGGCATCAGACAAGAGATCTCAGCACCGGAGTGTCCCTGTGACTCAGTTCCACCCAGATCCAGTTGGCTTGGAAGAGAGAGTCAGAAACTGCGTCTTCTCTCTTTGCTGTTCGTTCTCCTTCCCTTTTTGTGCGTGTGTCTTGATTTGTCTTCTAGGAATCAGACCTGACTTTAACAAGAGCAACCACAGCTGCAGCCCATCTCCACGAACGTCTTCTCTTTTCCCCCAAAGGACGGTATCACCATTTTTGATAGCATCCAAGAAACACAGGGGGCTTTTCTTTCTAAAAACTCTCTCCAGCTACAGGGCCAGGGAGCAAGGGGTGATATTCAACTGAAAGCTTGACTTAATACTTCACATTTCAAACACTTCCACTCTTCAGCCTCCTTTTCTGTATCTTTAATGGAAGCTTAATGAAAGAGTTTTAATGGCATGTTAATTGTGCTGTGGAAAACATTGTGGGGAAATGACTTTTCAATATATAAAAGCAGCAAAGGGTCCTGTGGCACCTTATAGTCTAACAGACGTATTGGAGCATGAGCTTTTGTGAATGAATACCTGCTTTGTCGGATGACATGCATCTGACGAAGTGGGTATTCACCCACAAAAGCTCATGCTCCAAAACGTCTGTTAGTCTAAAAGGTGCCACAGGACTCTTTGCTGCTTTTACAGATCCAGACTAACACGGCTACCCCTCTGATACTTTCAATATGTAGTTTTTCACATTTTGTTTTCTAAGGAATAAAATGAGATACTTGCTTCTCGTGCAGATGGCAAATTGGTTCTCTTTGTGTGTGGGTGAAACTAATAAAGCTAGAAGTACACACATGGACAAATAGGTACTAGATGGACCACAAAATGAGAAAGACTATATAGTATAATGGGCCACAGAGGGACTTGACAGCTATACTGTATAATGGGCACTAGGGGAAGCAGAGGATGGGGCCAGGGAAGGGGCAGCTGTACTGTATAATGGGCACTAGGGGCAGCAGATGGTGGGGGCAGGGAAGGGGCGGTTATTCTGTATGATGGGCACTAGGACAAGCAGAGGGTAGGGGTGGGGAAGGTGTGGCTATACCGTATAATGAACACTAAATGTCATTAGGGGTTGTTATGAATGTCAGATAGTAAATGGCTACACAGTGTAATAATTGAGAAAGACAAAGGTAGGTGATGTGATATCTTTTACTGGAGCAACTTCTGTTGGTGAGACAGATAAAGTTTTCGGCTACAGAGAGCTCTTCTAGGAAACGCACTCAGGGCTTGGCTACACTAGAGAGTTGCAGCGCTGGTGAGGGGGTTACAGCGCTGTAACTTAGGATGTGGCCACACTTGCAAAGCACGGCCAGCGCTGCAACTCCCTGGTTGCAGCGCTGGCTGTACACCCGGTCGAGCCTCGGGTGTAGGGATTCCAGCGCTGGTGATCCAGCGTTGGTCAGCAAGTGTGGACGCCCACCAGCGCTTTTATTGACCTCCGGGGTATAAGGAGGTATCTCAGCATACCTTAGAAGCCTCTCTGGTAATCATGCACACTCCACTGCCCTGGGCTCAGCTGACCCCTCCTTTAAATGCCCCGGGAATTTTAAAAATCCCCTTCCTGTTTGCTCAGCCAGGGGTGGAGTGCAATCAATCATTTAATCAATCAGCGACCATGCCTCCACGCCCCAAACGAGCCCCAGCGTGGAACAATTCCGAGCTGCAGGACCTCATCAGTGTTTGGGGTGAGGAAGCTGTGCAAACACAGCTGCGCTCCAGAAGGAGAAATTATGATACCTATGGGCAGATATCGCAGTCCTTGCTGAGAAGGGGCCATGAACGGGACGCGTTGCAGTGCAGGGTCAAAATAAAAGAGCTGAGGAGTGCTTACTGCAAAGGCCGTGAGGGAAATTGCCGCTCAGGAGCTGCCCCTACAACCTGCCGTTTTTACAAGGAGCTGGATGCCATACTTGGGTGTGACCCCACTGCCAATCCGAGGACCACGATGGAGAGTTCAGAGCAGGGAGAAGTGGGGGAGGGTGTAGAGGAAGCCGACAGTGAGGCTACTGGTGTGGAGGGATACACCCCGGAGTCCCAGGAGGCATGCAGCCAGGAGCTCTTCTCAAGCCAGGAGGAGGCTAGCCAGTCGCAGCAGCTGGAAGTTGCTGGTGAGGAAGAAACTGAGGAGCGTGCTCGGGTAAGCAGATTTTTATGTTTTGGGAGAGGAGGGTTTGGGTTATGGCTGCCTGCATGCATGCCTACACGTGGAATAGCCCATTGATTTGCTCTATCACGTCTCTGTAATCTGCCTCGGTAATCTCTTGAAAAGTTGCAGCCAGAGCGTGCGCAATGTGCTTTCTCAAGTTTATCGGGAGAGCCACCGTGGTCCTTGTCCCGGTCAGGCTAACTCGTCCGATCCACTGTGCAGCGAGGGGTGGGGGGACCATGGCTGCACACAGGCAAGCTGCATAGGGGCCAGGGCGGAATCCACATTGCTGTAGAAGACCCTCCCTCTCTTCCCAGGTAACACGCAGCAGTGATATGACTGGCAGTAGGAAACCCTGTTGAGAATTTAGGGATACTTGAGTGCAGGGTGCCAGGTTCGCGTTCCCCCCCCAGCCCTGCGGTGCGTTCCGGTCTCCACACCCCCTTCCCAGCAGGCAGCCAGCCCCGCGGTGCGCTCCGGTCTTCCCCCCATCTTCCCAGCATGTAGCCAGCCCCGCGGTGCACTCCGGTCTTCCCCCCCTCCCAGCAGGCATCCAGCCCTGCGGTGCGCTCCGGTCTTCCCCCCCCCCAGCAGGCATCCAGCCCCGCGGTGCGCTCAGGTCTCCCCACCCCCTTCCCAGCAGGCAGCCAGCCCCGCAGTGCGCTCCGGTCTTCCCCCCCCCCCCAGCAGGCATCCAGCCCCGCAGTGCGCTCCGGTCTCCCCACCCCCTTCCCAGCAGGCAGCCAGCCCCGCGGAGCCCTCCGGTCTTCCCCTCCCCCCTTTCCCAGCACGTAAACAGCCCCACGGTGCGCTCCGGTCTTCCCCCACCCTTCCCAGCAGGCAGCCAGCCCCGCAGTGCCCTCCGGTTTTTCCCCACCCTTCCCAGCAGGCAGCCAGCACAGCTGTGCATTTCCCGCCCCCCTCACCAGCAGGCCGGCAGTTACGCAGACCGCCCCCACCCGCCAGCAGCTTGCCACCTTCCTGTTCACTACTGTCCCTGTGCAGGACACCAGCTACCTCCTGTACCCAGTGCAGATAAACCCCAGTGACCCATCGGTCAATTGCCCCTCCCAGGTGCACTAGGGGCAGAAACACTCACCCCATTGCTCGCCATGCCTTAGCTTCCCTGGCCTCTCTGTGTTATGTGAGGTATGTGGGAAGGATGCTACAAAAAGTCTAAAAACTCCTTCACTGTGTGATAATAAACAATATAGCCTCTGTGTATTACATGTTTCTATCTATGTTTTTTTTAGTGACCTTGACTAATGCAGCCGGATCACCGGCCTCACGTCGGTTGCAGAACTTGAGAAAAAATCCCCGAAAATCAAAAGAAGAATTGATCAAAGCAGTTATGATTCACTACAACAGAGAAAGTAGGAAGACGCAGGAATGGAGAGAGAAAATGTATGAATGGAGGCAAACAGAAAGCAGGAGAAAGGAATTGGCTATCAAAAAAACCTCAAAGCAGATGATAAGCCTCCTGGCTTGCCAAACTGAGTCTTTCGAGTCTCTCGTAGCCATGCAGGCAGATCTGTACCGTGGTAACCCACACCCCTCCCAAAGCTCTCTTTCTTGTTCCCCAGTATTTGCACAAAACACCTTTCTCCAGCAGCCAGTTTCTTATTACCCCCAGCTGCCCCCAACACCTGTACGATCACCTACCAGCCCTGATAACTATAATTCTTACCCTGTGCACTCCACCCCCATTACCCTGCAGCATAGTAATCCTGAAGTGCAGCAGACATTGAACTGTAATCAAAACAGGACATATTCAAACATCTGAATGAACAGTCCACCACCCTAACCCCCCTGGCCTTTTATGTACTGTACTTTGAATAAAGGATTTTATGGCTTTTACAATACGTTTTATTATTGCAGGAAGTGGTAAATATTGTACCCCAAGGTAGAACAAAGCACAGCAAAGGCACCAAACATTACTGTTGGCTCTCAGCATCAAATTGCTCCCTTAAAGCATCCCTAATCCTTGAAGTCCTTTCCTGGGCCTCCCTAGTAGCCCTGCTCTCTGGCTGTGCAAATTCATCCTCTAGGCGTCGAACCTCGGAGGTCCATTCCTCACTGAATCTTTCACCTTTCCCTTCACAAATATTATGGAGGGTACAGCACGCGGATATAACAGTGGAGATGCTGCTTTCCCCCAAATCTAGCTTCCCATAAAGACACCTCCAGCGGGCTTTCAAACGGCCAAAAGCACACTCCACAGTCATTCTGCACCGGCTCAGCCTGTAGTTGAACCGGTTCTTGCTCCTGTCAAGCTTCCCTGTACACGGTTTCATGAGCCAGGGCATTAAGGGGTAAGCGGGGTCTCCAAGGATCACAGTGGGCATTTCGACGTTCCCTACTGTGATCTTGCGGTCTGGGAAAAAAGTCCCAGCCCTCAGCCTCCTGAACAGGGAACTGTTCCGAAAGATGCGTGCATCGTGCACCTTTCCAGGCCATCCTGAGTAAATGTCAGTGAAACGCCCACGGTGATCCACAAGCGCTTGCAGAACCATGGAGAAATACCCCTTGCGATTAACGTACTCTGATGCCAGGTGGGGTGGTGACAGAATAGGAATATGCGTCCCATCTATTGCCCCTCCACAGTTAGGGAAACCCATTTCTGCAAAGCCATCCACAATGTCCTGCACATTCCCCAGAGTCACAGTTCTTCTTAGCAGGGTGCGATTAATGGCTGTGCAAACTTGCATCAGCACCATTCCAGCAGTGGACTTTCCCACTCCAAACTGGTTCGCCACCGATCGGTAACTGTCTGGAGTTGCCAGCTTCCAGATTGCAATAGCCACCCGCTTCTCCACTGGCAGGGCAGCTCTCAATCTCGTGTCCCTGCGCCACAGGGTAGGGGCGAGCTCAGCACACAGTCCCATGAAAGTGGCTTTTCTCATCCGAAAGTTCTGCAGCCACTGCTCATCATCCCACGCTTGCAGGACAATGTGATCCCACCACTCAGTGCTGGTTTCCCGAGCCCAAAGGCGCCGTTCCACAGTGCTGAGCACGTCTGTTACTGCCACAAGCAATTGAGTGTCTTGAGCGTCAGGCGTTTCAATATCATGGTCTGACTCCTCACTGTCACTTTGCAGCTGAAGGAATAGCTCCACTGCCATGCATGATGTGCTGGCAACATTCATCAGCAAGGTCCTCAGCAGCTCAGGCTCCATTTGTAACAGAAATCTCAGAAATCGCGCTGCAGACTCACAATGCCGCCAAACTGCTCGGAATGTGTAGCAAAGCACCACGGGGCGTTGGAACGGGAAGCGGAAAGACCCGCACACTTCCTTCCCCTTCCCACAAGCCACAGCGCCAAAATGGGACGAGGTGCTCTGTGGGATAGCTGCCCACAATGCACCACTCCCAACAGCGCTGCAACTGCTGTAAATGCGGCCACACTGCAGCGCTGGTAGCTGTCAGTGTGGCCACACTGCAGCACTGGCCCTACACAGCTGTATGAACACAGCTGTAACTACCAGCGCTGCAAAACTGTAAGTGTAGCCATACCCTCAGAGTGTCAAAGGTAAATACACAGTGGAATAGGTCTTTTAGCATAAGGAGTTAGCACATATTGTAAAGGACCTTTCAACGAGAAGTGGCAAGTTAACTTCTCTGCAGTTATAGTACAAAAAATGTGTGTGGTGGGAGGTTAGTGGATATCACGTTGTTGTAATTAGCCATAAGTCCAGTGTCTTTATTACATGTGTAAGCAGACTCAGGATGAGCTCTACCCTGACATCTGGTGGTGAATTATGGCAAGTGTGGAAAAGAACTTCAGGGGCTGATCCTGTTTGCATAGGCACACCCACCCCACCTAGAATGAGCCCATGGTAGCCCAAAAAATGGTCACTTTGACAGCTGTGGGATCCCTAATTTCTCTGTTTCTGGGGCAGGAGGAATCAAGTGGTGTTACTCTGATTATGTGAATGAAGGACTATGAAACTGTTTTATGACAGAGGGTCTCACCATCAACTATGTAGCACTCACTAGACAAGGGACATGGGTTCCAAAAGCAAGTGAATTGAGATAAGTTGGAGACAGATATGTGTATTTGGTAGTATGGGCTTTGTTTGAGGGCCTGGAACACCACTTGCACTTCTTTCTCTCCATTGTTGAGTAGTAGAGCTAATTTTGATTCCATTAGGAGTCTAGTAGAGGCTGCTGAGCTGAATTCATTTTGGATTAATGGTGTATCAGCAGTGGGGTTCCCCTGCTACAACATGAAATCATTAAAAGAGTTAAAATTACTGAGCTGACATCACAGAGTGCTGTGTTAACCAGTGGGGGAGCTTGAAGATATATTGCTAAGTGGCTGGCAGAACTGCAGTTTGCAGGGTGGTTGGAGTGGCCCACGGAACAGGGAGTGGAGCTGAGTGGAGCAGAGCAGAGCAGTTTGCAGGGACGGCTGGAGGAGTGGAGTGGCTGGTGGAGCAGAGTCGTTTGTGGTGAAGACTGTAGCAGACCTCCATGGAGAGACAGTGCAGTTGGGCTCGGACCACGTAAGGTGCCCCTTAACCCCCTGTGTGCCCCCCATTTCACCCAGGCTGAGGGTGTAAAACTTTGCAGATAAACTTTTAAACTCTGGGGTGGCACTGACCAGGGACAGAGACTTTTGGGCTGTTGGACTTTGGGGTGATTGGACATAAGACCCTGAGGGGAAAAGGACACTGCCAAACTTACTTGGTGTGTCTTTTGCTCATGGTTTATGTTATGAATCCTGTTTGTGGTGTTTCTGCAACATGATGCTGCATTGTTTCCCTCCTTTATTAAAAGGATTTTGCTACACTCAGACTCCATGCTTGCGAGAGGGGAAGTATTGCCTCCTAGAGGTGCCCAGGGGTGTGGTATGTAATTGTCCCAGGTTACTGGTTGGGGGCTCAAGCTGGTTTTGCATTGCGTTATTGAAACGGAACAGGTGGATACTGAACCTGGCCCTTATTGCTGCCAACTCAGAGGGGCAGAAGGGTTACACATTCATGATTTTTTGCATTTAGCAAAGTTGTGAATTTAAGCTGGCTGGCTCACCTTTTGAATCTGTTTGGCAGGTTTGCTCTGAGGATGAGGACTGAGAGGTCAGACATGGAATGAGCACTTTGTGAAAAGTATTCACCCATGGGTGATATTGTGAGAGACCAGGATGGAGGCAATCTAACCTACCAGTTACAGCTGGGCTGGCATGCACAGGTCAAGGATGGCCATGTGGCAGTGGTCAGTGAGCAGGGATTGCAGTAGTTGCTTGAGCCAGGATTGATAAACAAGAGTGAGTGAAAGAGTCAGGTTTGGGTTGGAGGCTGGAGATCAGAAAGCCAGATGAAAGCTGGAGTCACAGCAGGCCAGAAATCTGTGTGATTTCCCAGACATCTTCTAGGGTCAGCCTCCAGGGTTAAATAGTGAGCATGGGCCAATCAGAAGGCCTCAGGGAGCTGCCACTCTGGATGCTTTTGGTGGTACTTCCTGCAGTGCCTAATCTCTGTATTGCTCCTTGGCTACACTTCTAAATGGCCTCCTGGTGGTGAAGTAGAGCCATCAGTTGTCCCTAGCTCTGCAAACCCAAGTTCTAGTTTTACAGCCCCTTATAGGAGAGGGTGCCCTGGTCTTTTATCATTTTTCTATGTGAGTTCATTTGAGAAAGGGGCACAGAGGTGTCAGCAAATCCTGAATTCTTGCTATGCCTCGGGGAGGCTGTCTTAGGGCTGGTCTACACTACGGGGGAAAATCGATGTTAGATACGCAACTTCAGCTACGTGAATAACGTAGCTGAAGTCGAAGTATCTAAGATCGAATTACTCACCGTCCTCATGGCGCGGGATCGATGTCCACGGCTCCCCCTGTCAATTCCACAACTCCGTTTGGGTTGGTAGAGTTACAGAATCGATATAAGCGCATTTGGGGATCGATATATCGCGTCTAGATGAGACACGATATATCGATCCTCGAGCAATCGATTGCTACCCACCAATATGGTGGGTAGTGAAGACGTACCCTTAGGGTATGTCTACAGTAGAAATGCTACAGCAGCACAGCTGTGGCTCTGAAGCAGCGTTGTATAGACACTTAGTGCAGCAATGGAAGTAGTTCATCCATCGACTTAGTGGTGTCTACAGCAGGACTTAGGTCAGCTTATTTACATTGCTCAGGCTGTGTAGTGAGGCCGACCTCACTTTGTAGTGTACACTGGCCCAGAGTCTCTGCTTTCCCTTTGACACCTGCACTCCACTTACTTGATGGCTACTCTCTCCTTTTTTTCTGCCTTGCCTGCATCTCTGACCTCATGCACATCACCCCAGAAAAGCCGCCCATGGGTCACGCAAAGATGAGACAGACTTTACATGCATCATGCAGAGCAATTACCCAGTCGATCAGGTGTCAGAGGAGAGACATCGCTAGAGGGGGAAGGCTGATTGCTTTGGGATAATAATTTGTGCCGTCTGCAGAGAAAATCCAGGAATTTCCCTTGCTCAGTGCGACGATGCTGCCCGTGGGAGCCAGCTGAGGTCACTCAATTAAGGTGAATTGCAAACAAAATGGGGCAGACAAACCCCAAAAGCTGGTGGTTATTCCAATACTTAGATTTACCAACCAGCACAGAACAGCTTCTCTAGTACCTCACTGGTTACTTAGAAGTTCAAAGAACGCAGTTCCCTTAAAGTGCCCAGCCTCAGGCCTCTGTCCAGACACACACATCAGATATGATGATGATTATTGAAAATCTTATCTCCTCATATAAAATAAAAGGTTCCTCCAATCCCAAAGGATCAGCCACATACCCAGGTCCAATTTTAACTGAGATCTTAGCCAAAATACATGCTATTAGCCAATTCTTATTAACTAAGCTAAAATTTATTAAAAAAGAAAAGAGAGAGAGAGTTGGTTAAAAGATGAATATACAGACTTGAATTCAATTCTTGAGGTTCAGATACATAGTAGAGATGAGCTTGTAGTTGCCAAAAGTCCTTTTAGAAATAGTCCATAGGTTATAGTCCTATGTCCATATTCAGGGTTACTCCAGTCAGTGACTGGAGACCTCAATCCTTATAGCTTAAGGTTTCCCCCTCTTGAAACCCAAAACAGATCTGAGATGAAGTAGGATCATGTCCCAGGGTTTTTATACATTTCCAGCAGCCTTTTGGCCTGAGAAAACAACAGGCTTAACTCTCCTTCTCCCAAACATCCTGGCAATTAGCACAGGGTAATTTCTCCATTAAACAGTTCAGATACAGGTTACCACAATTTTCAAAGAGACATGTAGACAATAATACTGTTTCACTCAAGTATCTTTCTAAATGTTAATATTCCTTTTTCGATCTTTGAATCAAAGCTATAGCACTAGACAAGACTTGTTTGCTTACCTTACAAGATCATTTTTTCACTTGCAGGTTCTCCACAATGGCCTCAACTACAAGGTTGGTGCTGTGTACCACTGCTACTGGGTCTGTGCTCACTGTTAGGTTCTTTAGGGTCTTCTCAATGAACTGAGCAGCAGCCTCAGGCTTGTCTGCAAACATCTTCTTTGTCATTCTTTTCAAACTATCCTCAATCCCTTTCCTGGAGTTCTTTAGGATTTCATCTGTCTGGTCCACTAACACCACAGTGTGACCAGTTGCTGTAGCAACCTGCGCGATGCCCGGGCCCATCAGGCCGCCCCGATCACGGTCACATGCTTCACGATCAGCTTCTTGGCGGCCGCGGTGGTGGCGGAGGACGCAGAGCAAACACCTACCCTTCTACCTCTAACAATGCAGACTTGCATTTCAAAGCTCTATTCATTTACATATCTTCCTAACCAGTTTCTAAAGTTTAACCATGGGTCAGTCAGTTTGTGAGTGAATTAACTCTTTCTGGCCCTGTCATCTTTCAGTGAGATATTACATCACACTCATAATGTCACACTCGGTCATTCCTAATTTCCTTCAGTGGTGTCAGGGGACACCCCATCTTCCCTGGTGAATGATATATACACAAAGAGGCATCTGCATTTCAGACTAGCAGGGAAGGAACATGTTCCAGGACAGATTGTGGCTCCAGCCCATGCTATTCCCCTTATACATTTCTGTCCAAGCTACTAGGTCTGTGACCATTCTTCTTATAATTCAAAATAATTATTTTAGCCTTTTTTCCCCATCCTTGCTTTTCTGCACCAGCAAGTTCCATGCGTTAGCTGGCTCTCACATTCAGGTAGATAAAAGAAGTGCCTGATATGATCTAAACTCAACAGGAAAAAAATCGGAAAAAAATTGAGAAAAGATTGACAAGAGTACTGAGAACAGAAAGATGGCTGGGACTTTCAAAGGACTTTCATAAGGTTCAGGGCTGGCTCCAGGCCATAGCACGCCAAGTGCTTGCTTGCAGCGGCACGCCACGGGGGGTGCTCTGCCGGTTGCTGGGAGGGCGGCAGGTGGCTCTGGTGGACCTGCCACAGGTGTGGCTGCGGATAGTCCTCTGGTCCCACTGCTCCGGTGGACCTCCCGCAGACACGCCTGTGGCAACTCCACTGGAGCCGTGGGACCATCGGACCCTCCGCAGAAACGCCTGCGGCAGGTCCACCGGAGCTGCGGGACCAGCTGACCATCCGCAGAAAAGCCTGCGGCAGGTCCACCGGGGCTGCGAGACCAGCTGACCATCCGCAGAAACGCCTGCGGCAGGTCCACCGGAGCTGCGGGACCGGCGAGCGGCACAGAGCCCCCCGGCGGCATGCCGCCATGCTTGGGGCGGTGAAATTGCTAGAGCCGGCCCTGATAAGGTTTGGGGTGTCTAACCCCCAAGGCATTTTTGAAAATCCCACCTAATTTTCTGATGCTTTAACTGTTCTTTGCTGATTTTGGCTTGTGTTCCTTTGCTGTTAATATTAGTTTTGTTGAGAATCTGGTCACTATTAAACTTTTTAGTGAAGACTGAAGGAAAATAGACATTAAACACCTCCGCTTTCCTCACCAAGTAGAAGATCTACATTTTCCTTTGTCTTCCTCCTCGTTTATTTTTAAAACTCTCTTTGTACTGCCTTTTATGTCCTTCGGCAAGTGTAACTCATTTTATACATTAGTCGGACTGGTTTTGTCCCTACATGCTTGTGCTGTTCTTTTGTACTCCTCCTTAGCAATTTGTATATGTTTCCATATTTTGTAGGCTTCCTTTTTGATTTTCAGGTCATTAAAGAGCTCCCAAGGGAGTTATATTGGCCTCTCGCTCTTCTTTCTATCTTTTCTTCATATTGGAATAGCTGGCGGTTGTGCCTTTAATATTGTCTTCTTGAGAAATGGCCATCTCTCCTCCATTCCTTTATCCTTTACATTTTCTTCCAGTGAGACCTTACCTACCAGTTCTCTGAGTCTGTTAAAGTCTGTTTTTTGGCAGTTAGTGTTTCGGACTCATTGAAATAATGTGTTCCCCTTATTTTACCTCTTGGGTCAACTTTTGCATCTCATCCATTCTTCTAGTTTCCAAAGAGAAAGCTTTAAGGCTGCAATTTACACAGATGTTGAAGGGAATTTGACACCCAGTTCAAATGAATGTTAATGGGAACTGGGCATCGAAATCCCTTAGGTTGCTTTGAAAGTCTTAGCTCAAGTATGTCAAGTGCTATGCACCTAAAATGGATCCGGACTGGGGGGAATGGAGGTGGGTTTTCTCTGGCCAGGGCTTGCCCTGAGCATCTGCACTCTTTCTGAGCTACCGAGGACTTCCTGAGGTCTGTGAGAGCAGGTTTCCTTCCCAAAGGTCTATGGAGGCTTGAACGGAGACGTGTATTGATGTGAAGGGGATGTCTCTTATTTCTCCATCACCCACATTGCTACCATGGTCTGTGACTGATATGTGGCCATATGCGAGCCCCTGCGTAACATGCCTATCATGAATAAGAAGGTCTTTGTTCGGCTGGTAGCGGCTCCTGGATGTTCAATATCCCAGTGCAGCTGGGACAGCCATGCTTTGTGCTTTCTTTGCCTTTCTCCTGCTCTTCTGAAATCAACCATTTCTTCTGTGACATTCCCCTCTGCTGGAATTGTCCTATGCAGACACCTACTGGAATAAGATAACTGTGTTCACAGGTGCTCTTTGAAGTCTCCCTGAAGATGCTGGCGGCTGAAAGCAGACAAAAGGCAATCTCCATCTGCTCCTCACTCTTCCTTGGAGTGACTGTGTCAGGAACGGTTGTGTATTTACGTCCTAGATTGACCCACTCAGTGGATACTGACAAACTCCTCTCTCAGATCTACACAGTTCTCATTCCCATGCTTAAACCCATCATCGACAGGCAGAGGAATGGGGAAGTGAAAGGGTAAAAAACTATTGGGCAAAAGTAAATGAGAAGCTCCTTAAGACATGTTCTGAATACCCCTGACACATTCTTTATTCTTCTGGGTAATTTACTGAATCTTCCAGACTAGGAAATTTCTGGATTTCTTTTGAGAAATTCTTGCCTCTTCGGGGATTTCTGGAAATACTGGATAGATTCCATAAGACACTACAAAAAAACCATCGACTTGTGTTCCACTTTCCCAAAGAGGCATTCTAGACTCCACAGATTATATTCTAGACCCTTAGACATTTCTCAAGCCATGAAACAGAGTCTGGTGATGAATTCCAGATTGCTCAAGACTCAGTCTAGAGCAGTGGTTCTTAGCCAGTGGTCCAGGGCCCTCTGAGGGGCCGCCATGCAGGTTTCAGGAGGTCTGCAAAGCAGGGCCAGCATTAAACTCACTGGTAGGGTTGCCAATTTTGGATGGATTCCTGGTGGTTTCATCACATGGAATGATATTTAATTAAAGATTATTCTTTAATTCCTGGAGACTCCAGGACAATCCTGGAGGGTCTGCAACACAACTTACTGGGCCCAGGGTAGAACGCCAGAGCCCCATCACATGGGGCTGAAGCCCAAGGCCCTGAGCCCTGCCACAAAGGGCTGAAGCCAAAGCCTGAGCAAAGTAGCTTCATGGGGGCTCCTGTGACATGGAGCCCCAGGCAGTTGTCCTGCTTCCTTTCCCTTAATGCCATCCCTGGACCCTGTCTCTTGTATACGGAAACCAGTTGTTATGGCATAGGCGGGCTGTGGAGTTTTTATAGCATAATGGGGTGGACGTCAGCAAGAAAAAGGTCTAGAGGACATGAGACAGTGTAAAGATTAACGAAGAATGTTCCTGGAACCTTGAGCAAGCATATTCTACACAGCTGGAGTTTTCAAAGGGGCTTAAGAAAGTTAGGCACCCAACTCTCTAAAAGTTGGGCTCCTAACTCCCTTAGGCTTGTTTGAAAATCTGAGACACATGATCTGATTCTTGTATTGATCACAATCAATTCAATTTTAAAGAATAGAGAAGAGTTGATTATGCTGTGGAAAATATTGTGGGGAAATGGCTTTTCAATATATAGTTTTTCACATTTTGTTTTCTAAGTAATAAAATGAGAGACTTGCATCTGGTGCAGATGGAAAATTGGTTCTCTTTGTGTGTGGGTGACACTAATTAAGCTTGAAGTACAAGCATGAATAAATAGATACTAGATGGACCACAAAATGAGAAAAACTGTATAGTTCAATGGGCCACAGGGGGACATGGCAGCTATACTGTGTAATTGGCACTAGGGGTAGCGGAGGGTGAGGGGTGGGGAAGGGGCAGCTATACTGTATAATGGATATTAGGGGTAGCAGAGGGTTGGAGTGGGAAGAGGAAGCTATACAATATAATGAGCAGTTGGGGCAGCACAGATTGAGAGGCAGGAAAGGAGTGGCTATACTGTACAATGGGCACTAGCGGCAGCAGAGGGTGGGGAGGGGAAGGGGCGGCTATACTGTATAATAGGCACTAGGTGTCATTAGGGATTGTTATGATTGTCAGATAGTCATACTGTATCATGTCCAGTAGATGCCTGCACAGTGTAATAACTGAGAAGACAAAGGTAGGTGATGTGATATCTTTTACAGGAGCAACTTCTGTTGGGCTACAGAGAGCTCTTCAAGGAAATGCACTCAGCGTGTCACAGCTAAATACACAGTGGAATAGGTTTTTTAGCATAAGGAGTTAGCACATATTGTAAAAGACCATTAGAGGGGAAGTGGCAAGTTAACTTCTCTGCAGTTATAGGACAAAAAAATGTGTGTGGTGGGAGGTTAGTGGATAACACTTGTTGTAATTAGCCATAAGTCCAGTGTCTGTATTAAATTAATTATTTTTAGCAATTAGCAAAATTGTGAATTTAAGCTGGCTGGCTCGCCTTTTGAATTTGTTTGGCAGGTTTGCTCTGAGGATGAGGACTGGGAGGTCAGACATGGAATGAGAACATTGTGAAACATGTTCGCCCACAGGACGGAGGCAGTCTGGCCTACCAGCATGGAAGCATGTCCTCTGGAATGGTGGCCGAAGCATGAAGGGGCATATGAATGTTTAGCATATCTGGCACATAAATACCTTGCAAGGGCCAGCTACAAAATTGCAATTCAAACACCTGCTTTCACTTTCAGGTGACATTGTAAATAAGAAGCAGGCAGCGTTACCTCCCATAAATGTAAACAAACTTGTTTGTCTTAGCAGTTGGCTGAAAAAGAAGTAGGCCTGTGGCCTTGTAGGTCTGGAGTTTTGTTTCTGAGGTCAGCTATGTAACAAAAATAATCTTCATTTGTAAATTACACTTTCATGATAAAGAGATGGCACAACAGTACGTGTATGAGGTGAATTGAAAAATACGTTTTTTGTTTATCGTTTTTACAGTGCAAATATTTGTAATAAAAATAATATAAAATGAGCACTGTACACTTTGTATTCTCTGTTGCAATAGAAATCAATATACTTGAAAATGTAGAAAAACATTCAAAATATTTAATAAATTTCAATTGGTACTCTACTGTTTAACAGTGCAATTACTCGTTATTTATTTTTTTAATCATGATTAATTTTTTGTGTTAATCGCATGAGTTAACTGCGATTAATCAACAACTCTATTTTCAATTGAAGAAATGTGCCCCCATACCCTCAAAATAGGCTAAATGGAAAAAGGGAAGGGGATGCAGCGGCAGGGGGAGGGGAGGGAAATGGTGTTAGCAGATGCTGCTGCTTCTGTTAATTTTTATCCAAAGCCTTTTCATTTTAAGAATCCCAAAAGAGAGGGTTGGGTGGAGTATCCCGTTCTCTCATAGATGAACATGATTTGTTGGGAAAGAGTCAGCAGGGTTTTTGAAAAGGGAAATCATGTATCACCAATCTACTAGAATTCTTTGACAGGTCAACAAGCACGTGGACAAGGGGGGTCCAGTGGACATTGTGTACTTAGATTTTCAGAAAGCCTTTGACAAGGTCCCTAACCAAAGGCTAAAAAGCAAGGCAAGGTGTCTTGGGATGAGAGGGAAAGTCCTCTCATGGATCACTACCTGTTTAAAAGACAGGGAACAAAGAGTCAGGAAATAATAGGAAATAAATGGTCAGTTTTCAGAATGGAGAGAGGTAAATAGTGGTGTCCCTCGGGGGTTTGAACTGGGACCAATCCTAGTCAACAGTGCCTGATCTCTGCGTTGCTCCTTGGCTACCCCTCTGTATGGCATCTTGTTGGTGATGTGGAACCATTAGCTGTCCCTGGCACTGCTAGTCCCACGGCTCCTTATAGGAGAGGGTGTCCTTGTCTTTTATCAGTTTTCCATGTGAGTTCATTTGAGAAAGGGACAGAGAGACAGCAGCAACGCCTGAATTCTCACTAGGTCTTGGGTGGAGCTGTCTTAGGGTGTCTATGGTAGAAACGCTACAGTGGCACAGCTGTGGCTCTGAAGAAGCGTCGCATAGACATTTACTTCAGTGATGGAAGGAGTTCTTCCGTGAACCCAGCGACGTCTACAGCAGGGCTTAAGTTGGCTTATTTACATCGCTGTGTAGTTAAGCTGACCTCACTGTAGTGTAGACCGGCCCCGAGTCTCTGTTTTCCTTTTGACTCCTGCACTCAGCTCACTTGATGGTTTCTCTCTCCATTTTTACTACCCTGCTTGCATCTCTGACCTCATGCATGTTACCCCAGAGAAGCCGCCCATGGGTCATACTAAAATAGCCAGACTTTACATGTATCCTGTAAAGGCATGCAATTATCCTGCTGATCAGGTATCAGAGGAGAGACGTCCTTGGAGAGGGGCAGGCTAATTGTTTCAGGATTCTTATTTGTGCCATCTGCACTGAAAACCCAGGAACTCTCCCAGCTCAGTCATTCCAAATTTTCTTCAGCAGTGACAGGGGACACCCCATCTTCCCTGGTAAATGATATATATATAAGGAGACATCTGCATTTCAGATTAGCATGGAAAGAACACATTCCAGGAGAGATTGCGGCTTCAGCATTTCTCTTTAGTGAGTTATTAAATTTGAGAGGTGACTGAAAGTGGAACCCAAATCCCAGAGAAATCAGACACCATCATTCCAAGCTTGAAATGTACCAGAGTTTTGGGTAAGCCTCATTGTCCATGCTTCTCAGAGTTTTAGGGCAGATGTCAATAATGTATATTCCATGATTCCGGAAATGAGACATTCAAGTATCACCTGTATGTCTCACATGTTGACTCATAAGACGGATATAGCTAAAGAGCATAACAAAGACTTTTGTGAAAATGGTCAGTGTAACTAAGCACTGGGCTAGCCTGGGAATATGAGGATGTCATTGATAACTCCATGGATGAGCAAACACAAGGTCATCAATGCCCTTTATTCACAATCCATAACACCAGAAGGGTGTTAGAGAAATTGAAGTTGGAGAAGCTTTCAAATGTTGCTATTTGGCTGTTCAACTCTTTACATCCTCGGTGCATGAATTCTGCTATCCTGGCTCTTGTGATGGCCAGAAAAAATATAAAATCCCTGTACTGGACAACTATGGATTAATAAACTGATAAGGGAAGTGTCGTCATAACTCCTGGTTCCCAGTGTCTGGTTATGAGCTCAAATATAAAAATTTATTCCCCTTATATATTTTTCTCCAAGCTACTAGAACTGTGACCATTCTTCTTATTATTCAAAATAATTCTCTAAGCGTTTTTTTCCCAATCCTTCCTTTACTGTACTAGTGAGTTCCACACTTTAACTGAGTCTCACATTCAGATAGATACAAAAAGTGCCTGATATGATATACATTAAATAGGAAAAAAAATTAAGAGTGAGATTTACAAAAGTACTGAGAACTGAAAGGTGGTTGGGACTTTCAGAGGACTTTCATAAAGTTTGGGGTATCTAACCACCAAGGCACTTTCGAAAATCCCACTTAATTTTATTATGCTTCAACTGTTCTTTGTTGATTTTGGTTAGTGTTCCTTCCACTTTCTTGTTAATACTAATTGTGTTGAGTATCTGGTCACCATTAACCTTTTTCGTGAAGACTGAAGGAAAGTTGGCATTAAACACCTCCACTTTCTCCACCAAGTAGCAGACCTACACTTTCCTTTGTCTTGCTCCTAGTGTATTTTATTCTTCTTATTGCCTTTATGTCCTTTGCCAGGTGTAACTCATTTTGTACCTTAGCCTTTCTGATTTCGTCCCTAAGTGCTTGTGCTGTTCTTCTGTACTCAGCAATTTATCCATGTGTCCACTTTTTGTAGGCTTCCTTTCTGATTTTCAGATAATTAAAGAACTCCCAATGGAGACATAGTGGCCTCTTTCTCTTCTTCCTGTTTTTACTTCATATTGGAATATCTGGCAGTTGTGCCTTTAATATTGTCTCCTTGAGAAACTGCTAGCTCTCCAGAACTCCTTTATTCCTTAGATTTTCTTCCCGTGGGTCCTTACCTACCAGTCCTTTGAGTTCATTAAAGTCTGGTTTTTGGATGTCCATCAACTTTATTCTGCTGCTCCCTCTCCTTTCTTTTCTTAAAATTAGGAAATTTAGCTTTTCATGTTAACTGTAACTCAAAATTACCTTCCTGCTTCCCACAGCCAATTTCTCCCTGAGTGGTTCATGAGAATCAAATCTAAAATTGCTTTCCCTCTGGTACTTCATTGACTTTCTGAAACAAAAATTTGTCCTCAATACGTTCTATGACCTTATTGGAAATGTTGTGTTTTGCCATATTACTTTTCCAACTGATGTCTAGGTAGTTAAAGTCTCCTATTAGTATCAGGTCTTGTGTTTTGAACAGTTGTGTTATTTGTTCTAGAAATGCCTCATCCACCTTCCATTTCTGCTTTGCTGGTCCATATGAGACTCTTACCATGATGACAACCTATAATGTATTTCGTTTCCCATAGACACACCTGATGGCTAACACAGAAGGCAGAACTCAAACGTCCATCTCAGAATTCATCCTCCTGGGATTTGGAAATCTTCCAGAACTACAGCTTCTTCTCTTCCTGCTGTTTCTAGCGATCTACATGGTGACTGTGGCTGGGAACATCCTCATTGTTGCACTGGTTGTGACTGATCAGCACCTTCATACCCCCATGTACTTCTTGCTGGGGAACTTGTCCTGCTTGGAAACCTGCTACAGCTCCGCATCTTGCCCAGGATGCTGGCCAGTCTCCTGACTGGGGACAGAACCATCTCAGTAAGAATCTGTATCATGCAATATTATTTCTTTAGTTTGTTGTCAGGTGTTGAGTGTTGCCTCTTGTCTGCGATGTCTTACGATTGGTATTTAGTGATATGCAAACAGCTGCATTATGCAGCCCTCATGAATGGCAGGTTCTGCCTCCAGCTAGCAGCTGGGTCTTAGATAAATGGGCTTCTGGCTGGTAGCACAATCACATCCTTGAAGTCACTGTTATCTTTTTGTGGCCCCAATGAAATTGATCATTTTTTTATGATCTCACTCCAGTTAAAAAAAAATTGTCCTGCAGTGATACCAGGCTGATGGACCTTGTTGCTTTCATTCTGGTTTCAATATTCAGCCTGCTCCCATTTTTATTGACACTGGCATCCTACGTTTGCATCATCACCACCATCCTGAGAGTCCCTTCCACCACCGGGAGGCAGAAGGCCTTTCCCACCTGCTCCTCCCGCCTCATCATGGTGACGCTCTTCTATGGGACCCTGATGATTGTCTACATGCTCCCAGTCACCAACATACAAAGTGTTCTCTGTCTTCTACACTGTTCTGACTCCCCTAGTTAACCCCCTCATCTACAGCCTGAGGAACAGAGAGGTCAAGGAGGCCCTGAGAAGAGCTGTTTTTAACCTTCACAGGAATTGAGACATTTCAAACTAAGGGGAAGTGGGGAAAAGGACCGGCATAATTAGTGCAAATAACTATTGGTGTGAAATGGCGGTGTCAGTGCAGAACAGCTAACATACTGTAAATTCACACCCCAGCTATTTCGTACTAACTTCCCGCTGAAAACCCGTCTTGTATATGAGCTGCAATTGTTTCATCTTAGAGGAAAAATGAGGGACCATCCCCTGAATTTCTTACATATTTTAGTTCCCCCCCCACTGAGTTTATTTTAAACTTACTTTCTTTCTTTCTTTCTTTCTTTCTTTCTTTCTTTCTTTCTCAGAGGAGAAAAGTAATTTTCTTTATTGTGAAAATTTAAAACGGAGAGGAAATAACACTTTCTACAACCCTGGCCTCCCTGTCTTTAAAACAAGAAGAATGAAGAAGTGAAAACTGAGGTAAAGTGTGTGAGTGGGAGTGGGAGAGGGGGTTAATTAGAAAAAATTGGGAAAATTAGAATGTGAGAGAAAGGGGAGGGAGGGAGGAATTTCCCCAAATTAAAACCAGTTACAAATATTCCTTGGAACAGTCAAAATGTCAGACAAAGTGAGAGCTGGTTGTTTTCTTTCCAAAAATGTTCACAGAAATTTTCACAGTTTTTAAGATTCTGGGGGCTTCTATTGAAGCTTTTGCAATGCAGGATGCAAAGATTAAGTGACCTGTGAGACTATGTTGACGGAAAAACCACGGACAGAAACAACTCCAGGATCAATGTATCTTAAACAGCCAATGAAAACGGAATTTTAACTACTTTGACTAGCGCTGTCGTCTTCAAATATTTTGATTGCAAATTTGATTAGCAATGAAAATAAAGGAATGCTAATGACATGAAAGTGTGGGCTTATTTTTGATAGATCTGGTCAAAAATGATGCGAGGAGGTTTGGGAGATTCGGTTTCTTCACATGGAGCTTTATTGATTTTATGGCCCATTACCACAATCTGTAGCTCACCCTGCTGCCCACTAACCCAACAGTGTCCTATGACTACAGAGGTGCTCATTCCTGAGTTCATTTTAAGTGGTCTCTGTAGCAGGGTGACGACTCACTGACGCGGCACCTCCTGCTGGTCGTCCTGGGAATTAGCTCTGTCCACTCAGGTGCACCATCTGCAGACCAGTGTCTCGCTTGCCACTGGCCCTGATGTCCCTCCTGGACCACTATGCCCCTTCTCTCGGGGTTCTTTCCCCTGCAGTATCCCACAATCTCACGGGTCTCCTCTCCCCGGGGAACCCCCAACCCCCTATCCCCACCTTGTCTCAGTCTTGGGCTACTGCCAGTCACCATCTAGCCCTCGTTCCCTGGGGCAGACTGCAGTGTAAGTGCCACTCATCTTCGGCAACGAGGGTTTGGACTTGCTGCCTCTGCCTATCCTTGGGCTGCCCTCTGCAACCTCAGTACCTTTTCTGGCCTTTAATAAGGCCTGCAGCCTGGGTTTTTTCCAGGCCGGAGCTCCCCAGCTCCTCTGGCCTTTCCCCAGCCCTGCTCCAGTCTAGGTACCCTGCTCAGCTCCCAGCAGCCAGGCCCATCCATCTCCACAGCTAGAGAGAGAGACTGACTTAGCTGCAGCCTAGCAGCCCCTTTATAGGGCCAGCTGCTGCCTGACTGGGGCGTGGCCCCAGCTGAGGCTGCTTCCCCAATCAGTCTTTCCCCAGCCACAGCCCTCTCCAGGGCTGTTTTTAACCCCTTCGGGCAGGACCGAGGTGACCACCCCACTACAATCTCTTACAACATTTGTTAACCCTTTATGCTGAACAGTGTCTTCCACTTTGTATTTAGTTGAGACACTCTGGTTACTTCTCCAGATCTGAAGAAGAGCTCTGTGTAGTTCGAAAACTTGTCTTTCTCCCCAAAAGAGTTGGTCCAATAAAAGATATTACCTCACCCACCTTGTTTGTCTCTCAAAAAATAAAAAAAATGTGAACTCCAGTGCATATTGGTCACTAACTCTCAGTAGAGGATACCTGGTGAGAAGAGGAGATTTATTCTGCAAGAGAACCACTAGCTGGAAGAATTGTGTCAGGAATGTGCACTGGGCAGTTATTTCAGGAAAGTAACCATTGAAAGGCAGCAGAGATTGAATAGCAAAGAGACAGTACCTTGTAATGGTCCATCAGATCAGACAGACGGCTCTCTGAAAGATAAACTATTATTATTATTATCATAGGGTTTCATCATGATGTGAAACATTCCCTCTGCTCCAGAGATGCATGAGGCTGTATCAATAATTGCAATTACTTTTGTGGAAACAGAAGTCAAGCCAACGTTTGAGCCTCACCTATGCAGTGCCACCATGATGTCTAGGGGTAGAGACATGGGAATCAGTTCAAACACTTCTTCACAGGTGTTTGATCTTCCCTCTGACCATGAACTCTTGGTCACACACAAAGTGTTTGTCTGAACATTCTTAGTTTTTGTGAAGGGGTCTGTGCAGATGAAGGAAGGGGAGAGATTTGTTGCTGTTTTTATGGGGGTAAGTTTGAGAAAGAAATCTCACGCTTGGTTTACACTGTAGAATTAGGTCAATGCAAGGCAGCTTATATCTATCTATCCAAGTATGGAAGTGTCTACACTTAAATTTCACTCCAGCCAATGTAACTGCCCCACTACGCCAACTTAATAACTCCATCTTCAGGAGTGGCATAGAGTCAAGGTTGATGTAATTAGGTTGATGCAGTGTCAGCTTAGGCACTATGTTGCTCATATCTACTGTTACTGGCTTTCAGGAGATGTCACACAATGCCCTGCACTGACAGTACAATCGATACAAGCCCTCATGGTGAGGACATGCACTGCCAACACAAGGCACAAAGTGCAGACATGCACAAGGGATGTAATTACTGTGGCGGCTGTATGCCGATGTAAATTAGGTCAATGTAATTTTATAGTGTAGACGTGGCCTGAGAGCTTAGACGTATTCAAGTAACCCATGTTTAATTTCTTTTTGGAACCAGGCCAAAGGATTTCAGACACAGCAGGACAAGAAAGTCCTCAGTTATAGAAGTCCCTTCCTGCCCAAAACTTCTCAGGAGTTTTTTCAGAAGTCCAGTCAAAGAGATTGTTAACAAGTCCAATTGAGGTGGTAGGCTACCCTCATAAGGGGCACTGTGAATGGTCAACTGGACTCAAGCCTGAGATCCTTCCAATGATTTCCTTTATGTGCGTTTGGTAGCTGCAGGAGCAGCTGGGGAATGAGAATCCTGACATGCAGATGTGGTCAAGCCGAGGGCGCCCAGTGAGTGATACCAGCATGTCTCATGTAGCAAGAGGCTGTTGCAATGGAATGGGCTGTTGCTGCAGCTATTTGTGCCCTGTGAGTGAATGCAGCAGTGACGGAGATGAAGACATGCAGTGTGGGATGGGCAGTCTAACAAACACAGTTGAGCTGTGAGTTGCAGTTTGTGGTGCAGTTTGTGGTGGCAGTTCCTGGCCTTGTTAACACTGAATCCCTGGCAGGGTCCAGTTAGTGGGCTCAGGTCACTGATATGCACTGTGTCCAGTGCATTCTTCTGCCTTCATTTTGCTGGGGTTACAGTCTGGGCTGCTCACTGGGAAACAGATCTCACGTCTAGGGCTGCCTGCAAGACTAGTCACAATTCCCTGTGCAATCTATACCTTGTCTGCTAGGTCAGGGACTTGCCTTGCTCTAGTTTCCAGGTCATCATTGTCTTGTTTCGGTTTTGTGTAGTTCGATATATTGCCGGGACCGTTTGCCTTATTGGTGTCATTTCCTTCATTCAGAAAAAGTGTTTGTTTGTGGCATTTTTTCCTCCCATAAATAGTTTTCGTGAAACAAAAATGTGTTTGGTTTTTAAATATCCTTTTCTTTTGGAATGAAAAAGCAGAAGTGGAACATTTTTCAGTTCAGAATATTAAATTGGAAACAAATCTTTGTGCAGGGTTTAGTTTCAGCTTTTTGTCAAAAATCTGAAAAAATCATAAGAGTAGGGAACTTCGTTTTGTTCCCCCCCAAAATTTCCCATTAAAAAAAAGGGAGCTTTTGATCAGATCTGAGGCTGGGAGAATTAATGAGTTTCTATGGTAAAGGCTTTTGAAAATGAAAAGTGCAGTATAAATGGGAAAAATCATGAGCATCATCATCCCCTATGATATTGAACGGTGACTGCGAAATCTAAGGACTGGACTACACTGGGAACTTACCCCAGCATAGCTATGTCTCTCAGAGGTATGGAAAATCCTGACCTAGCCCCCAATGTAGACAGTGCTATTCTTCCATTGACCTACCTGCCAGGTCTCGGGGATGGAATTCTTTCACTGATGTACCTACCATGTCTTGGGGAGATGGATTAACAATGTCAATGGGAGAAGCCTTCCTAGCGGCATCGGTAGTGTCTACACAGAAGTGCTTTAGCTGTTTAAATGTAGACATATCCTTAGACTACAGGGATTGTTCTCTCATATTTCAGGAGGTGGTATGGTCAACTGGTTGCACCTCTCTCTCTGGTAGGGGCGGAGCATGGCTGCCACTTTCCATTCAGAGTAAATGTAAAGAAGGCTTTGTAATCAGGATGTTGAAAGCAGTAGCACCCCAAAACACAAGTACGTGGAAATGCTGAGAGGAACCTAAATCACATAATCCAATAGTTTTTGAATGGGGGGCTGTGACTTTGGTGGGGGGAATTGTTTGGGATCTGTGTGTGTCTGTGCGACAGAGGGAGAGACAGGACAAGCTGGGGAAGACAGACAGAGATAGAAAGAGGGACAGCACAGAAAATAACAGTGTATGGCCCTGAATGAAGCTAGACAGAGGCTTCTGGGTCTGATGCTGGCTACAGAGGTTTGGGGCTGGAAGCTAAGAAACTGCTACTTTTGTTTATGTTTCCTACTAAATTTGGAGAAGCAGGACTTTGTATATCCCTTGTAAAGAAACAAGACTTCAGTAAAGAAAATACCAGACTTTATCATCAAGCTCTACTCCCAACTTGAGCAACCTACAAGACCCCAAACTTTGACTGACTATCTATCTATCTAATGTTAAGTCCCTGTAGGTTGTCTTCTCACTGAAGGAGAAAACTGGGACATAGAACCTCTGAATATTTTCGTGTGTAATTTTTTTGCTTACACTCTATACACCAGTCCTGGAATGGAGGTGGTCACAAATAGCACACAGAAATCTGGCAGAAATCTCAGCCCACATTCCAGTAACTCCATCCCAAGAATTGCCTCTAGTTAGAGAGATTAAAGCAAAGAGCAAACCCTCTTGCTCTTGGCAACAGCTGCTTCCAAAAGAAATGGCATCATCAAATCAAGAACAATAGGGCATTTCTTCAAAAGCCGAACAGTGCTTGCACATTAAGGGCATGTCTACACTACGAGATCAGGTTGATTTTATAGAGTTGATAGAAAGCGATTTTATACAGTCAATCGTGTATGTCCCACTAAGTGCAGTAGGTCAGCAGAGTGTGTCCTCAATACTGTGGTTAGCATCGACTCAGGGAGTGATGAACTGTGGGCAGGGCTGGCTCTAGCAATTTCACTGCCCCAAGCATGGTGGCACACCGTGGGGGACGCTGTGCCGCTCGCCGGTCCCACAGCGCCGGTGGACCTCCCGCAGGCTTCCCGGTGGGGGGTCCGGTGGTCCCGCGGCTCTGGTGGACCTCCCGCAGACGTTCCTGCGGATGCTCCACCGGAGCCGCTGGACCAGCAGACCCTCCACAGGCACGCTTGCGGAAGCTCCACCGAGCCGCCTGCCGCCCTCCCGGCAACCGGCAGAGCGCCTCCAGTGGCATGCCGCCCCAAGCATGCGCTTGGCGTGCTGTGGTCTGGAGCCGGCCCTGACTGTGGGTAGCTATCCCACAGTCCCCGCTGCCCACTGGAATTCTGAGTTAAGTTCCCAATGCCTGATGTGGCAAAAACATTGTTGTGGGTGGTTTTGGTATATGTCGTCAGTCTCCCCTTCCTCCCTCCCTCTCTCCTTGAAAGCAATGGCAAACAATCATTTCTCTCCTTTTTTCCTGTGCAGACACCATAGCACAGCAAGCATGGAGACTGCTCAGCTGTGCATTGCTTTTGTGAGCATTGTAAACACCTCGCACATTATCCTGCAGTATGTGCAGAACCTGGCTAGGAGCTGCCAGAAGGAGGATGATTGTGAGGAGGACATGGACACAGACATTCTCGAAAGCACAGGATGTGGCAATTTGGACATCATGGTGGCAGTGGGGGTGATTGATACAGTGGAACGCTGATTCTGGGCCTGGCAAACAAGCACAGACTGGTGGGACCGCATAGTGTTGCAGGTATGGGATGATTTCCAGTGGCTGTGAAACTTTTGCATGCGTAAGGCCACTTTCATGGAACTTTGTGAGTTGCTTTCCCCCACCCTGAAGCACAGGAATACAAAGAGGAGACCTGCCCTGACAGTTGAGAAGCAAGTGGTGAGAGCCCTGTGGAAGCTTGCAAAGCCTGACTGTTACCAGTCAATCGGGAATCAATTTGGAGTGGGCAAATCTACCGTGGGGGCTGCTGTGATCCAAGTAGCTAAGGCAATCAATAACCTTCTGCTAACAAGACTAGTAACTCTGGGAAATGTGCAGGTCATAGTGGATGGCTTTGCTGCAATGGGGTTCCCTAACGCATATTCCTATCTTGGCACCGGATCACCTTGGCAACCAGTACATAAACTGCAAGGGGTACTTCTCAATGGTGCTGCAAGCACTGGTGGATCACAAGAGACGTTTGTGATGAACTAGGAATGTTCTTAATGTTTTCTCTGAATACTGTGTTGGTGCCTCAGTGTCCCCTAGGCAGTTCTTAAGTATCTGGCAGAGCAAAGGGCCAGTGCACCTAAATGCCTGACACTCTGTCTCCTAGCAACTGATGGCCTGGGCCCCTCCTCTGCAAAGGTGCCAGCTGAAGGTGTTGGAGACAAAGAGATCAGGTGACCTCATGGCCCGGGAAAGGGGCTGAGCAGAGAGGAGAGGCTGGAGGGGGTTGTTAGTCTGGAGTTGACTGGGGACAAGGAGTGAAGTGCAGACATGGGGTCTGGCTCACTGCCCCCCAGAATGGACCCGGCCGAGGGGACCGGTTCGCTGTATCCACAAGCTCTGTTTTAGACCCTGTTCCTGTCATTGATTAAACCTCTGTGTTACTGGCTGGCTGAAAGTCACGTCTGACTGCAAAGTGGGGGTGCAGGACCCAGTGGCTTCCCCAGGACCCCACTGGGGCGGGCTCGCTGTGGGAAGTGCACGGAGGGGCAGAGGATGCTGAATGCTCCAAGGAGAGACCCAGGAGGTGAAGACGTGTGAGCTTCTTGCCCTGAACAAGTCTGCTCCAAGGGAGAGGAGGCTCCCCAAAGTCCTGCCTGGCTTGGTGGGGAGCTGTTCCAGAGCATCGCCCGGTGACTCCGTGACAACGTTTCACCAACATCAATGTGGGGTGGTCAGGAAAGATGCACAATGCTCGCATCTTTTGGAACTCCGGGCTGTTCGAAAAGCTGCAAGAAGGAACTTTATTCCCAGAAAATTACCATTGGGGATGATTAAATGCCAATAGTTAACCTTGGGGACCCAGCCTACCCCTTGATGCCATGGCTCATGAAGCCGTACATAGGGAGCCTGGACACTAGTAAGGAGCAATTCAACTATAGGTTGAGTAAGTGCAGAATGGTGGTAGAATGTGCCTTTGCACGTTTAAAAGGGCATTGGTGCTGTTTGCTGAGTAGGTAAGACCTCAACACAACCAATATTCCCATTCTTATTGCTGCTTGCTGTGTGCTCCACAGTATCTATGACAGTAAGGGGGAGACATTTATGGCAGGGTGGGAGGTTGAGGCAAATAGCCTGCAGGGGTGGCTCCAGGCACCAGCACGCCAAGCGCATGCCTGAGGCGACAAGCCACGGGGGGGCGCTCTGCTGGTCGCCGCTCGGGCGGCAGGCAGGTTGCCTTCGGCGGTATACCTGCAGAGGGTCCGCTGGTCCTGCGGCTTCAGTGGACCTCCCGCAGGCTGCCGCCGAATCCGCGGGACCAGGGACTTCCTGCAGGCAAGTCGCCGAAGGCAGCCTGCCTGCCGTGCTTGGGGTGGCAAAATACCTAGAGCCGCCCCTAATCGCCCGGTGGCCAATTTTGAACAGTCAGACACCAAGGCAATTAGAAGAGCACAGGCAGATGTGCTGCACATCAGAGAAGCTTTGAAAAACAGTTTAATGACTGACCAGGCTACGGTGTGACAGTTGTGTGTGTTTGTCCTTGATGCAAAACTGCCCCTTTGTTGAATGTACTTCCCTGTAAGCCAATCCTCCTCCCACTTTCGACTACAGCTGGCAAAGGAAATAAAGTCCTTATTGTTTTGAATACATTCATTCTTTATTTATTTAAAAAAAATTGAGATAACTGACAAGGTAGCCCAGGTAGGGTTGAGGAGGAGGGAAGGAAAAGGCCACATTGTATTATTGTAGCCACACTACAAACCAAAGCTGTTCGAATGACAGCCTTCTGTTGCTTGGGCCATCATCTGGAGTGGAGTGGCTGGGTGCCTGGAGCCTCCCACAACCCCTGCACTCTTGGGCATTTGGGTGAGGAGGATATGGAACTTGGCAAGGAGGGGAGGTGGTTGGTTATACAATGGATTCAACGGGGTCTGTGCTCTAGTTGCCTTTCCTGCAGCTCCACCAGATGCCTGAGCATGTCTGTTTGCTCTCCCATTAGCCTCAGCATCTCCTCCTGCATGTTCTGATCACGCTCACTGAATGCTTTCCTGGCCTCTGCCGCTGAATGCCTCCATGCATTCAGCTGTGCCCTATCAGAGCAGGAGGACCGCATGAGCTCTGAAAACATGTCACCGCGAGTGCAGTACTTTCCCCTTCTCATCTGCCATAACCTCAGGGATGGAGTTGATATGGGGAGCACAGAAACATTTGCACCTGCAGGGGGCATAAAAAGGGAGAATACAATTTAAGAAGATACATTTGTGAGAACAAAAGGGAGACTCTTTCACAGTGAATCAAGCAATTCACAGCAGGTAGCACATGTGTTTTAGGTACAAGGTCGCATTTTGCTTTTTATATTGAGCGCCTGCCAGTATGGTGACACATCACATGTGGCTGGGCAACAGACTTTGGTTTCCAGGCAGCCATGGTAAGCCAAACGGTACGCAGGGTTGGCTTCTTCCGTCTTCATAACATGTGGGAAAGCTTTCAAACTGCAGTGCCCTCCCTTCCCATAGCAAGCAATGCCAGTTGGGTTTGCTCTTTAAAAGAAGAGGCTGAGGTTTTGGAATGGATGTGCAGCACACTCCTCCCCCACACCACGCGGCTATTCTCAGGAATGATCCCTTTTAGCCAAACACGAACAGCCCAGCATGAACGGGGTCCTTTTACTGTTCCCTTACAAAAATCACCCTATTTCAACCAGGTGACCATGAATGATATCGCTCTCCTGAGGCTGACACAGAAAGATATAGACCCAATGTTGCATGAATGTGTACCTGGCTAGTGCATTGGAGTTGAAAGTGCTGTCCAGAGCACTCACATTGGAGCACTCTGGGATAGCTCCTGGAGGACAATACCATTGAATTGCACAGTGCTGTGTCTGCACTATCCCAAATTTGACCCAGGAAGGTCAATTTTAGTGCTACTCCTTTCATTAGGAGGGATAATAATAAAAGACTATAATATACAGAGATACACCTAGCTCATAGAGCTGGAAGGTCATTGAGTCTAGCCCCCTGCCTTCACTAGCAGGGCCAAGTACTGAGTTTTGCCCAGATCCCTAAGGATTGAACTCACACCCCTGGATTTAACAACCCAATATTCAAACCACTGAGCTATCCCTCCCTCCGCTGTGGAGTACTTTGCGTTTGTCCTTATTGAATGTCATCCCATTTACTTCGCACCATTTCTCCAGTTTGTCCAGATCATTTTGAATTATAATCCTATCCTCCAAATTACTTGCAACCCCTCCCAGCCTGGTATCATTCACAAACTTTGTAAGTGTACTCTCTATGCCATTACCTAAATCACTAATGAAGATACTGAATAAAATCAGCCCCAGCACTGGTCCCTGTAGGACCCCATTCGTTATGCCCTTCCAGCATGACTGTGAACCACTGATAACTACTTCCTGGGAATGGTTTTCCAACCAGTTTTGCATCCACCTTATAGTAGCTCCATTTAGGTTTCATTTCCCTGGTTTGTTTTTGAGAAGGTCATGGGAGACAGTATCAAAAGCTTTGTTAAAGTCAAGATATATCATGTCTACCGCTTCCCCCAAGTCCACAAGGCTTGTTTCACTGTCAAAAAAGGGTATCAGGTTAGTTTGACATGATTTGTTCTTGACAAATCCATGCTGACAGTTATTGATCACCTCATTTTCTTCTAGGTGTTTGCAAATTGAGTGTTTAATTATTTCCTCCATTATTTTTCTGGGTACAGAAGTTACGCTGACTGGTCTGTAATTGCCTGGGTTGTTCTTATTTCCCTTTTTATAGATGGGCACTATATTTGCCCTTTTCCTTTTCTGGCATCTCTCCCATCTTCCATGACTTTTCAAAGATACTTGCTAATGATGCAGATATCTCCCGAGTCAGCTCCTTGAGTATTCTAGGATGCATTTCATCAGACCTTGGTGACTTGAAGACATCTAACTTGTCTAAGTAATTTTTAACTTGTTCTTTCTCTATTTTAGCCTCTTCTGATCCTACCTCATTTTCACTGGGATTCACTATGTTAGACGTCCAATCACCACCAACCTTCATGCTGAAAACCAAAACAAAGAACTCATTAAGTACCTCTGACATTTCCACATTTTCTGTTATTGTTTTCCCCCCTCATTGAGTAAAGGTTGTATCCTGTCCTTGGTCTTCTTCTTGCTTCTTATGTATTTGTAGAATGTTTTCTTGTTACTCTTTATGTCTCTAGCTAGTTTGATCTTGTTTGTGCCTTGGCCTTTCTAATTTTGTCCCTACATTCTTGTGTAATTTGTTTATATTCATCCTTTGTAATTTGACATAGTTTCCAGTTTTTGTGGGCTCTTTTTTTGATTTTCAGATCAGTGAAGATCTCCTGGTTAAGCCAAGGTGGTCTCTTGCCATACTTCCTATCTTTCCTACGCAGTGGGATAGGTTCCTCTTGTGCCCTTAATAACGTCTCTTTGAAAAACTGCCAATTGTCTTCCATTGTTTTTCCCCTTAGACTTGCTTCCCATGGGATCTTACTTACCAGCTCCCTGAGTTTGTTAAAGTCTGCCCTCTTGAAATCCATTATCTTTATTTTGCTGTTCTCCCTCCCCATTCCTTAGAATCATGAACTCTACCATTTCATGATCACTTTCACCCAAGCTGCCTTCAGCTTTCAAGTTCTCAACCAGTTCCTCCCTATTTGTCAAAATCAAATCTAGAACAGCCTGTCTCATAGTAGCTTTCTCCACCATCTCAAATAAAAAATTGTCTCGAATACAGTCCAAGAACTTGTTGGATAATCTGTGCCTTGCTGTGCTGTTTTCCCAACAGATGTCTCAGTAGCTGATGTCCCCCATCACCACCCAGTCCTGTGCTTTGGTGGATTTTGTTAGTTGTTTAAAAAAAGCCTCATCCACCTCTTCTTACTGGTTAGGTGGTCTGTAGTAGACCCCTACCATGACATCACTCTTGTTTTTTACCCCTTTTATCATTACCCAGAGACTTTTAATAAGTCTGTCTCCTATTTCCATCTCAATCTCAGTCCAAGTATATACATTTTTAATACAGAAGGCAAAAATTGGCATTTTAAAATATATTTCATTTTGGATTACATTTGAGGATGGAGAACATTTCAGATTTGAATGCAGCTGTCCAGAAAATAAAAGAAAGAAAAAAGAATTTATATTATTATTACATATGTTTACTTTATTAAAGTTACATCACTTTTTATATTTACAAGAAAGCAGATGTGTAAAAATGTGAACCCTACATGAAAGAATTGCTTTGTATATGACATTTCCCTCAAGAGAATATTTTTCCTCCACTCCTTAAACTATACATAATGGAGTTCAACATGAAAATTAAGCTATATCTTGAGGAATATGAAATGTATCTTGCTGAACACATCTGAGGGAATCATTTCAGGATGTTAAGATGTCTAGAATGTGTCTTGAGCAATCTGGAATGCATAATAATCAACAATATATCTGGAAAAGCAGCAAAGAGTCCTGTGGCACCTTATAGACTAACAGACGTTTTGGAGCATGAGCTTTCGTGGGTGAATACCCAGTTCGTCAGATGCATGTCAGCATTCTTTGCTGCTTTTACAGATCCAGACTAACATGGCTACCCCTCTGACACTTGACACAATATATCTGGTGGGCTCTCCAAGGAGTCTAGACTAGATCTTCAGAAATCTAGAACTACTCTTGAGGAACCAGAAATTTATCTTGTGGGTTCTGCATTGTCTTTAGAGGAATCTACAACATTATTTGAGGAATATGTGGGGTATTTTGTGGAATCATTTTTTACCTATTAATTTCCTTAGGGAGGCTTTCACTTCCTTGTTCCTCAGACTATATATGAAGGGGTTGAACAGCGGAGTCACAATGGTATAAAACAGAGAGAGCAGTTTTTCAGTGTCCTCTGAGTTCCTTGACTTGGGTCTCAAATATGCTATCATACCAGAGCAATAGAACAGAGTCACCACAGTGAGGTGTGAGGAGCAAGTGGAGAAAGTCTTGCGTCTGCCCTCCGATGAAGGCATCTTCAAAACTGTGCTGGCAATTTTAATATAAGAGATAACAATTAAGATAAAAGGGGTGATTATGAATAGCAGAGCTGCCATAAACAAAGCAATTTTATTCCTATAGGTGTCCACACAGGACAGCTCCAGCAGAGGGGGGATGTCACAGAAGAAATGGTTAATTTCACGAGACCCGCAGAAGGGCAAAGAAAACACCAAATATGTCTGCCCAAAATGAACCAGGATGTTGACAAGCCAGGACCCGGCTACCATCCTAGCACAAACCTCCCTGTTGACAATAAGTGTGTAATGCAGGGGGTTACATATGGCCATGTAACGGTCATAGGCCATGGCCGTCAGATGGAAACACTCTGTGCCACCTAGTAAAAGTAAGAAATACATCTGGACAGCACAGCCAGTGAATGAGATACTTCCATCCTCTGCCAGGCAATTGGCCACCATCTTGGGCAGGGTGACTGAGGTGTAGCAGATCTCCACAAAGGACAAGTTCCTGAGGAAGAAATACATGGGGGTGTGCAGGGCAGAGTCCAACACCGTGACCAAGACAATGACACCATTCCCGAGCAGGATCACCATGTAGATGACAAAGAAGACCACAAAGAGCAAACCCTGCAGGTTCGTGAGGTTGGAATATCCCAAGAGGATAAAGCCAGGTGTTGCGGTGTGATTTCCAGTCACCATCGGATGGGTGCATTGGATCTGCAGAGACAACAAAGGCAGAGGACAAGGGCACGTCACTTACTCAGAGTGTTAGCCCATAACTTTCTCTCACAGAGGTGAAATCAGGCATCTCAGCCATCAGTAACAGAAACCTGCATAGATACCCACACTCTTCTGATTGTGACAGTTGTATATTCTGTCGAATGTGTATGTGGGAGCATCACAGAGTTGCTGCCCTGACACACCCCTTCCTGGCTGGTTGTGGCATGGAAGCAACCTTTACCTCAGTTTTCCCCATTTTTTCTTTGGCTTATTCTAGCCATAAGAGTGTCCTGGCCCTCTGGTCAGACCACATTGCACAGTCCTTTAGCCAGCAGAAATGTATTCTAATTGAATTGAAACCAAAAATTCAATGGAAAACATTGAAAAAAGATTGTTTATTTGTCTGTCTGTTTGTTTGTTTGTTTTTAAAAAAGTAGAAAAAGTTGGGAGGGAAAACACCACTTTCTATGCTAAAACTTTTGGCACCCAATGGAGAATTGTGAAAACCTTTTAAAAAGTACAAAGTGTTGCTTTCTGTCACATTTTAAACTCTTAACAAACTCCAGGAGAGGGAGAAAGGCAGATTCTGGCCCTTGATGAATTTAAAGAACAGTCTTTGCCGAAATTAATGAATTGCAGTTGAAAATAAGAGAGAGTTCAATACATAAAAATTAAAATGTTATTTAGTGCTCCAAACAAGCTGCAAATCACAAAGCAAAGGGATACAAGCAAGAACATTAAAGGCAAAGCCAAATAATGCAGCAACATTCTCTAGGGAAGAAAACAATGAAGGGAAATAGATTTTTTTTAAAAATGAATTTTTAAAAAAAAATCTACGTTTTTCACAGAAATTTTGTATCAAGCCTTTGCTCTTCTTTGACTGGTTTCTAGTGTCAGGAAGGAGTTAAAATTCAGCCAGCAGAAAAGACAGAAACTGCTGAGAAGCAAGGACATCGTTTCTGTCCATACATGATAACTTAGTTCAGCTTAACGGTAAGAAGGAACAAAGCTCGTGTCCATGGAAAGGGACAGTTCAGTGAGGTAAGCAGGATCAGGCCCAGACAAGCAAGCAGGAATATTTCAATAGCACAAATGGAAGTGATAAACCATTGATAAGCTTATATGGTCAATGCCCGCCAGTAACTTAGTTCTTAGAATGAATAAACCCTCCCTTCACAGCCCACCGGATATCTGTAAGCATTCATCCCTACACCCTCCTTCCCGCGCTAGGTAGTCAGAGATGTTTGATGCAATTAGGATGACCTCTACATGTACGTACTGTTCTTATCTTTATCTTTGTTCAGGGTTCTCTCTTGACTTGTACCAATGTCTGTCTCTGTATGTACAGATAAATGCAAATGAATTGATAAGAGAATGTATATAACTGGCCACGGTGGCACCATAGTTTTGAACTTGCATGTCAGTCTTCCCAGTACTGTGAATAAACCCCCTTCAGTGTTGCCTGTGCCTGCCTGATTCTTGGGGAAAAGACTCTTTTTGCATAACAGTTTTGGTGCAGCAAGCAGGGTGTGATTGGAAATCCTCGGCGTGTTTCTCACAAACAAGGATAGAGATGAGAACCTTTTTACCTACTGCCTCTAGTGCACACCTGGTTTGGGACTCCCCGAGGCACCCCTCCACACCCCTTTTTAATACAAATCACATATAGGATGCACTGGCAAGAGGACTGAATGGGACTGTGTTTGTGGCCAGAGTTGTTGGGGTGCAGGGATCGCTGGAGGCGAAGGCTGCACTGCCAGATACTGAGCACCAGGGCGTGTGCTGCAGTGATTGTTGGGGTGTTGGGATAGCTGGAGGCGAAGGCTGCACTGTCAGGTACTGAGCACCAGGGCGTGTGCTGCAGTGATTGTTGGGGTGCAGGGATCGCTGGAGGCGAAGGCTGCACTGCCAGGTACTGAGCACCAGGGCGTGTGCTGCAGTGATTGTTGGGGTGCCGGGATCACTGGAGGCGAAGGCTGCACTGCCAGGTACTGAGCACCAGGGCGTGTGCTGCAGTGATTGTTGGGGTGCTGGGATCGCTGGAGGCGAAGGCTGCACTGCAGGTACTGAGCACCAGGGCGTGTGCTGCAGTGATTGTTGGGGTGCCGGGATCGCTGGAGGCGAAGGGTGCACTGCCAGGTACTAAGCACGAGGGCGTGTGCAGCAGTGATTGTTGGGGTGCAGGGATCGCTGGAGGCGAAGGCTGCACTCCCAGGTACTGAGCACCAGGGCGTGTGCTGCAGTGATTGTTGGGGTGCAGGGATCGCTGGAGGCGAAGGCTGCACTGCCAGGTACTGAGCACCAGGGAGTGTGCTGCAGTGATTGTTGGGGTGCTGGGATCACTGGAGGCGAAGGCTGCACTGCCAGGTACTGAGCACCAGGGCGTGTGCTGCAGTGATTGTTGGGGTGCCGGGATCGCTGGAGGCGAAGGCTGCACTGCCAGGTACTGAGCACCAGGGCGTGTGCTGCAGTGATTGTTGGGGTGCCGGGATCGCTGGAGGCGAAGGCTGCACTGCCAGGTACTGAGCACCAGGGCGTGTGCTGCAGTGATTGTTGGGGTGCTGGGATAGCTGGAGGCGAAGGCTGCACTGCCAGGTACAGAGCACCAGGGCGTGTGCTGCAGTGATTGTTGGGGTGCAGGGATCGCTGGAGGCGAACGCTGCACTCCCAGGTACTGAGCACCAGGGCGTGTGCTGCAGTGATTGTTGGGGTGCTGGGATAGCTGGAGGCGAAGGCTGCACTGCCAGGTACTGAGCACCAGGGCGTGTGCTGCAGTGATTGCTGGGGTTCAGCGATCGCTGGAGGCGAAGGCTGCACTGCCAGGTACTGAGCACCAGGGCGTGTGCTGCAGTGATTGTTGGGGTGCTGGGATAGCTGGAGGCGAAGGCTGCACTGCCAGGTACTGAGCACCAGGGCGTGTGCTGCAGTGATTGTTGGGGTGCAGGGATCGCTGGAGGCGAAGGCTGCACTGCCAGGTACTGAGCACCAGGGCGTGTGCTGCAGTGATTGTTGGAGTGCCGGGATCGCTGGAGGCGAAGGCTGCACTGCCAGGTACTGAGCACCAGGGCGTGTGCTGCAGTGATTGTTGGGGTGCTGGGATCGCTGGAGGCAAAGGCTGCACTGCCAGGTACTGAGCACCAGGGCGTGTGCTGCAGTGATTGTTGGGGTGCAGGGATCACTGGAGGCGAAGGCTGCACTGCCAGGTACTGAGCACCAGGGCGTGTGCTGCAGTGATTGTTGGGGTGCCGGGATAGCTGGAGGCGAAGGCTGCACTGCCAGGTACTGAGCACCAGGGCGTGTGCTGCAGTGATTGTTGGGGTGCCGGGATTGCTGGAGGCGAAGGCTGCACTGCAGGTACTGAGCACCAGGGCGTGTGCTGCAGTGATTGTAGGGGTGCCGGGATCGCTGGAGGCGAAGGCTGCACTGCCAGGTACTGAGCACCAGGGCATGTGCTGCAGTGATTGTTGGGGTGCAGGGATCACTGGAGACGAAGGCTGCACTGCCAGGTACTGAGCACCAGGGCATATGCTGCAGTGATTGTTGGGGTGCCGGGATCGCTGGAGGCGAAGGCTGCACTGCCAGGTACTGAGCACCAAGGCATGTGCTGCAGTGATTGTTGGGGTGCAGGGATCGCTGGAGGCAAAGGCTGCACTGCCAGATACTGAACACCAGGGCGTGTGCTGCAGTGATTGTTGGGGTGCAGGGATCGCTGGAGGTGAAGGCTGCACTGCCAGGTACTGAGCACCAGGGCGTGTGCTGCAGTGATTGTTGGAGTGCAGGGATCGCTGGAGGCGAAGGCTGCACTGCCAGGTACTGAGCACCAGGGAGTGTGCTGCACTGATTGTTGGGGTGCTGAGATAGCTGGAGGCGAAGGCTGCACTGCCAGGTACTGAGCACCAGGGCGTGTGCTGCAGTGATTGTTGAGGTGCTGGGATAGCTGGAGGCGAAGGCTGCACTGCCAGGTACTGAGCACCAGGGCGTGTGCTGCAGTGATTGTTGGGGTGCCGGGATCGCTGGAGGCGAAGGCTGCACTGCCAGGTACTGAGCACCAGGGCGTGTGCTGCAGTGATTGTTGGAGTGCCGGGATCGCTGGAGGCGAAGGCTGCACTGTCAGGTACTGAGCACCAGGGCGTGTGCTGCAGTGATTGTTGGGGTGCCGGGATAGCTGGAGGCGAAGGCTGCACTGCCAGGTACTGAGCACCAGAGCGTGTGCTGCAGTGATTGTTGGGGTGCAGGAATCGCTGGAGGCAAAGGCTGCACTGCCAAGTACTGAGCACCAGAGCGTGTGCTGCAGTGATTGTTGGGGTGCCGGGATCACTGGAGGCGAAGGGTACACTGCGAGGTACTGAGCACCAGGGCGTGTGCTGCAGTGATTGTTGGGGTGCAGGGATCACTGGAGGCGAAGGCTGCACTGCCAGGTACTGAGCACCAGGGAGTGTGCTGCAGTGATTGTTGGGGTGCTGGGATAGCTGGAGGCGAAGGCTGCACTGCAGGTACTGAGCACGAGGGCGTGTGCTGCAGTGATTGTTGGGGTGCCGGGATCGCTGGAGGCGAAGGCTGCACTCCCAGGTACTGAGCACCAGGGCGTGTGCTGCAGTGATTGTTGGGGTGCAGGGATCGCTGGAGGCGAAGGCTGCACTGCCAGGTACTGAGCACCAGGGAGTGTGCTGCAGTGATTGTTGGGGTGCTGGGATCGCTGGAGGCGAAGGCTGCACTGCCAGGTACTGAGCACCAGGGCGTGTGCTGCAGTGATTGTTGGGGTGCTGGGATAGCTGGAGGCGAAGGCTGCACTGCCAGGTACTGAGCACCAGGGCGTGTGCTGCAGTGATTGTTGGGGTGCAGGGATCGCTGGAGGCGAAGGCTGCACTGCCAGGTACTGAGCACCAGGGCGTGTGCTGCAGTGATTGTTGGGGTGCCGGGATCGCTGGAGGCGAAGGCTGCACTGCCAGGTACTGAGCACCAGGGCGTGTGCTGCAGTGATTGTTGGGGTGCAGGGATCACTGGAGGCGAAGGCTGCACTGCCAGGTACTGAGCACCAGGGCATGTGCTGCAGTGATTGTTGGGGTGCCGGGATCGCTGGAGGCGAAGGCTGCACTGCCAGGTACTGAGCACCAAGGCATGTGCTGCAGTGATTGTTGGGGTGCAGGGATCGCTGGAGGCAAAGGCTGCACTGCCAGATACAGAGCACCAGGGCGTGTGCTGCAGTGATTGTTGGGGTGCAGGGATCGCTGGAGGTGAAGGCTGCACTGCCAGGTACTGAGCACCAGGGCGTGTGCTGCAGTGATTGTTGGAGTGCAGGGATCGCTGGAGGGGAAGGCTGCACTGCCAGGTACTGAGCACCAGGGCGTGTGCTGCAGTGATTGTTGGGGTGCTGAGATAGCTGGAGGCGAAGGCTGCACTGCCAGGTACTGAGCACCAGGGCGTGTGCTGCAGTGATTGTTGAGGTGCTGGGATAGCTGGAGGCGAAGGTTGCATTGCCAGGTACTGAGCACCAGGGCGTGTGCTGCAGTGATTGTTGGGGTGCCGGGATCGCTGGAGGCGAAGGCTGCACTGCCATGTATTGAGCACCAGGGCGTGTGCTGCAGTGATTGTTGGGGTGCCGGGATCGCTGGAGGCGAAGGCTGCACTGCCAGGTACTGAGCACCAGGGCGTGTGCTGCAGTGATTGTTGGGGTGCTTGGACAGCTGGAGGCGAAGGCTGCACTGCCAGGTACTGAGCACCAGAGCGTGTGCTGCAGTGATTGTTGGGGTGCAGGAATCGCTGGAGGCAAAGGCTGCACTGCCAAGTACTGAGCACCAGAGCGTGTGCTGCAGTGATTGTTGGGGTGCCGGGATCACTGGAGGCGAAGGGTACACTGCGAGGTACTGAGCACCAGGGCGTGTGCTGCAGTGATTGTTGGGGTGCAGGGATCACTGGAGGCGAAGGCTGCACTGCCAGGTACTGAGCACCAGGGAGTGTGCTGCAGTGATTGTTGGGGTGCTGGGATAGCTGGAGGCGAAGGCTGCACTGCAGGTACTGAGCACGAGGGCGTGTGCTGCAGTGATTGTTGGGGTGCAGGGATCGCTGGAGGCGAAGGCTGCACTCCCAGGTACTGAGCACCAGGGCGTGTGCTGCAGTGATTGTTGGGGTGCAGGGATCGCTGGAAGCGAAGGCTGCACTGCCAGGTACTGAGCACCAGGGAGTGTGCTGCAGTGATTGTTGGGGTGCTGGGATCGCTGGAGGCGAAGGCTGCACTGCCAGGTACTGAGCACCAGGGCGTGTGCTGCAGTGATTGTTGGGGTGCTGGGATAGCTGGAGGCGAAGGCTGCACTGCCAGGTACTGAGCACCAGGGCGTGTGCTGCAGTGATTGTTGGGGTGCCGGGATCGCTGGAGGCGAAGGCTGCACTGCCAGGTACTGAGCACCAGGGCGTGTGCTGCAGTGATTGTTGGGGTGCCGGGATCGCTGGAGGCGAAGGCTGCACTGCCAGGTACTGAGCACCAGGGCGTGTGCTGCAGTGATTGTTGGGGTGCCGGGATCGCTGGAGGCAAAGGCTGCACTGCCAGGTACTGAGCACCAGGGCGTGTGCTGCAGTGATTGTTGGGGTGCAGGGATCACTGGAGGCGAAGGCTGCACTGCCAGGTACTGAGCACCAGGGCGTGTGCTGCAGTGATTGTTGGGGTGCCGGGATAGCTGGAGGCGAAGGCTGCACTGCCAGGTACTGAGCACCAGGGCATGTGCTGCAGTGATTGTTGGGGTGCCGGGATTGCTGGAGGCGAAGGCTGCACTGCAGGTACTGAGCACCAGGGCGTGTGCTGCAGTGATTGTTGGGGTGCCGGGATCGCTGGAGGCGAAGGCTGCACTGCCAGGTACTGAGCACCAGGGCATGTGCTGCAGTGATTGTTGGGGTGCAGGGATCACTGTAGACGAAGGCTGCACTGCCAGGTACTGAGCACCAGGGCATGTGCTGCAGTGATTGTTGGGGTGCCGGGATCGCTGGAGGCGAAGGCTGCACTGCCAGGTACTGAGCACCAGGGCGTGTGCTGCAGTGATTGTTGGGGTGCTTGGATAGCTGGAGGCGAAGGCTGCACTGCCAGGTACTGAGCACCAGAGCGTGTGCTGCAGTGATTGTTGGGGTGCAGGAATCGCTGGAGGCAAAGGCTGCACTGCCAAGTACTGAGCACCAGAGCGTGTGCTGCAGTGATTCTTGGGGTGCAGGGATCGCTGGAGGCGAAGGCTGCACTGCCAGGTACTGAGCACCAGGGAGTGTGCTGCAGTGATTGTTTGGGGTGCTGGGATCGCTGGAGGCGAAGGCTGCACTGCCAGGTACTGAGCACCAGGGCGTGTGCTGCAGTGATTGTTGGGGTGCCAGGATCGCTGGAGGCGAAGGCTGCACTGCCAGGTACTGAGCACCAGGGCGTGTGCTGCAGTGATTGTTGGGGTGCAGGGATCACTGGAGGCGAAGGCTGCACTGTCAGGTACTGAGCACCAGGACGTGTGCTGCAGTGATTGTTGGGGTGCAGGGATCGCTGGAGGCAAAGGCTGCACTGCAGGTACTGAGCACCAGGGCGTGTGCTGCAGTGATTGTTGGGGTGCCGGGATCGCTGGAGGCGAAGGCTGCACTGCCAGGTACTGAGCACCAGGGCATGTGCTGCAGTGATTGTTGGGGTGCAGGGATCACTGGAGACGAAGGCTGCACTGCCAGGTACTGAGCACCAGGGCATGTGCTGCAGTGATTGTTGGGGTGCCGGGATCGCTGGAGGCGAAGGCTGCACTGCCAGGTACTGAGCACCAAGGCATGTGCTGCAGTGATTGTTGGGGTGCAGGGATCGCTGGAGGCAAAGGCTGCACTGCGAGATACTGAGCACCAGGGCGTGTGCTGCAGTGATTGTTGGGGTGCAGGGATCGCTGGAGGTGAAGGCTGCACTGCCAGGTACTGAGCACCAGGGCGTGTGCTGCAGTGATTGTTGGAGTGCAGGGATCGCTGGAGGCGAAGGCTGCACTGCCAGGTACTGAGCACCAGGGCGTGTGCTGCAGTGATTGTTGGGGTGCTGAGATAGCTGGAGGCGAAGGCTGCACTGCCAGGTACTGAGCACCAGGGAGTGTGCTGCAGTGATTGTTGAGGTGCTGGGATAGCTGGAGGCGAAGGCTGCACTGCCAGGTACTGAGCACCAGGGCGTGTGCTGCAGTGATTGTTGGGGTGCCGGGATCGCTGGAGGCGAAGTCTGCACTGCCAGGTACTGAGCACCAGGGCGTGTGCTGCAGTGATTGTTGGGGTGCCGGGATCGCTGGAGGCGAAGGCTGCACTGCCAGGTACTGAGCACCAGGGCGTGTGCTGCAGTGATTGTTGGGGTGCTTGGATAGCTGGAGGCAAAGGCTGCACTGCCAGGTACTGAGCACCAGAGCGTGTGCTGCAGTGATTGTTGGGGTGCAGGAATCGCTGGAGGCAAAGGCTGCACTGCCAAGTACTGAGCACCAGAGCGTGTGCTGCAGTGATTGTTGGGGTGCCGGGATCACTGGAGGCGAAGGGTACACTGCGAGGTACTGAGCACCAGGGCGTGTGCTGCAGTGATTGTTGGGGTGGAGGGATCACTGGAGGCGAAGGCTGCACTGCCAGGTACTGAGCACCAGGGAGTGTGCTGCAGTGATTGTTGGGGTGCTGGGATAGCTGGAGGCGAAGGCTGCACTGCAGGTACTGAGCACGAGGGCGTGTGCTGCAGTGATTGTTGGGGTGCAGGGATTGCTGGAGGCGAAGGCTGCACTGCCAGGTACTGAGCACCAGGGCGTGTGCTGCAGTGATTGTTGGGGTACAGGGATCGCTGGAGGCGAAGGCTGCACTGCCAGGTACTGAGCACCAGGGAGTGTGCTGCAGTGATTGTTGGGGTGCTGGGATCGCTGGAGGCGAAGGCTGCACTGCCAGGTACTGAGCACCAGGACGTGTGCTGCAGTGATTTTTGGGGTGCAGGGATCGCTGGAGGCAAAGGCTGCACTGCCAGGTACTGAGCACCAGGGCGTGTGCTGCAGTGATTGTTGGGGTGCAGGGATCACTGGAGGCGAAGGCTGCACTGCCAGGTACTGAGCACCAGGACGTGTGCTGCAGTGATTGTTGGGGTGCAGGGATCGCTGGAGGCAAAGGCTGCACTGCCAGGTACTGAGCACCAGGGCGTGTGCTGCAGTGATTGTTGGGGTGCCGGGATCGCTGGAGGCAAAGGCTGCACTGCCAGGTACTGAGCACCAGAGCGTGTGCTGCAGTGATTGCTGGGGTGCAGCGATCGCTGGAGGCGAAGGCTGCACTGCCAGGTACTGAGCACCAGGGCGTGTGCTGCAGTGATTGTTGGGGTGCTGGGATCGCTGGAGGCAAAGGCTGCACTGCCAGGTACTGAGCACCAGGGCATGTGCTGCAGTGATTGTTGGGGTGCAGGGATCACTGGAGGCGAAGGCTGCACTGCCAGGTACTGAGCACCAGGGAGTGTGCTGCAGTGATTGTTGGGGTGCTGGGATAGCTGGAGGCGAAGGCTGCACTGCAGGTACTGAGCACCAGAGTGATCACTCAGTGGTCGGGGCAGGTGAAAACAGAGTGGCTCATAGTACACTCCTCTCAGCACAGAGGAAACAAGGGGCTTACTAAAACATCTCCCTGATTTAAAGCCCAAAGACCCAAATTTGCTATTCTGGAAAAGAATAAGCCAGATAGTTACCACCTCTACATTACATCCCAGGGATCTTTATGTCTCAACAAAAGCTAAGTGCCCTGATCTCTCATGGGCCAAGATCCCCACAGAAGGACATTGAAATGGCATTTGGGCCTAGGTTAAATTTGAATCTGAAAATGATATGACCCTCGTCTGCACTGAGTTTAAGGAAGGCATACAAGAAGCCTTGGGAAATGGAGCTGGTAACTGGGGACTGATCGTGGGCTGCGTACAAGGCAAGGACGAGCCTGCGGCTCAACACTGTGAGAGAAAGTGGGAGATGTATTCCAGCAATGCAGGGCTTGCGGACCCAAAGAAAACTGATCAGGCATTTGTAAAGATGTTAAAGGAAGGTTTTAACTCCCACCTGCAAACAGCCCTTAATTTGGGAGTGACCCCAGGCTCTGATTATGAATCCATCTGGATATAGGCCTCTGAATGTGAAGCCAGACAGGCCAAAGAGATAAGGAGCAAGGCTGCTCGCATTGCTGTGGTAACAGCAAAAGGTAATGTAGCCTGCTATAATTGTGGGTGTCTCAGGCATACCCAAAAGAGCTGAAAATGCAAAAACCCAAAGGCCTAGTCAGGGACGGAATCCCAGCCAGTTGAATCTCTGCAATACTTCTCTGCCTTTTCGACCTGCTCCTGGTTCTGCCCCCTACCCCCGCCTGCCAGTGTTTTGTGTGCGGAGAGACCAGACATTGGGCAGCCGGGTGCGCAAAGCGAATTACCCTGGGTAACCAACTACAGCCCACCCGGTGTCTCGACCGACTGCCAACTCTTACTCACACCTGAGTAAAGAGGAAATGGCCAGGCTTTGAAATTCCATGACCCACTAGGATCCAGCGACCCCCTGGCCCCGCTTTGCCTGTCAGTACTGCCGATGCAGATAGAAATCCCTTGAGGCCACACTTACAGGCATGAATAAGGGGCCGGCTATGCACAATTCTCACAGATACGGAAGCATCTGTTTCCATTACTGACTTCCCCCTCCCCACTACTAAACAGTATAGTGCTATTTTAGGGGTAGGAAGTGCACAACTCATGGTTTATAAAAGCTACCCTGTTCTTGTGAAATAGAATCTATTCTTCTGGACTCAGTCTTTTTTATGTAGCTCCAGATGCAGAGGGGACTATTTTGGGCATGGACGTCCTCTGCGGCCTTGCAGCAATTCTTAACCTTGCTCAGAGTACAGTTACTTGTAAACTTATGCGTACTCATACCATCCCCCTCCGCAATGATACGTTTCTCTCTTCTTTTGCACTGGCAAATCTGTGGCTCTTACTTGGGATCCATTTAACCCTTTTTCAAGACTTATGTTCCAGATTTCCCTCTTTTTGGACAGAAAATAAGCTGTCTTGCAGTTCAATGCCTGCTCATCTTTGCCCACCCAGCCAGGTTACCAGTCAGTTTCCTCCACCTACCAAGCAATACCCCCTCAAATCTGAGGCCAAGGGCGTGGTAGGTAATATTCTTTACTGTTTACTTCAGCAAGGCATACTGGTTCCTTGTAGAACTGCACCCTCTTAAGCCCATGACCCTCCAGAGACCCCCTCTTGGGCGGACGTAAAGGAGGGAAATAAGGTCATGGTATTGGCCCACACAAATACCTCTGTTAAAGTGCAAGAAATCCCAACATGGGTTCATAAAACCAGAATTAAAATGTATATATAAATTCATTTTGTTTATATTGTATCCTTTTCGGTAACAAATGTGACTCCCCACATTAATCCTCCCGGCAAACATACCTGATGCAGCCTCCTGGGATCTGCCCTTGGTACATGTTACACAAGATACCTGTTTCAAAGCTGGCCAGTATGTGCAATTCCCTACAGGAGGCAGTGGCAAATGGGTAAAGAATCAAACACTTGGCTTGCCCCCAGACCGGACCACCTGGGGTCTATTGTGGTTACAGCTCACCTCCAAAAACATCCAGGATCCAAGGTCTCAGTCCAAGTACCAAAACCTGGGAGCAGTCTTCAGCTCCCTCCCTGTATTTCACCAGATCTGGACTATAAGTGAGTATTTAGCTTCAGGGGATGTGGGCACACACACATAGGACCCCCAATTTCAAAATGCAAGATCACAAAATGTTGAGTGAAAGGCCAAACCACCAAGCCCTTAGACATACCAACACCGGGTTATCTATGCTTTGACTGCAATCGATGTAGCCATAGAGGATTTTTACAAAATCATTAAGAAAGCATCAGACGCTATAGCTAACCTGGCCAAGTCACAAGCTAAAGGTCGTGCTTGTGATATGCTGGCTCGTAATCTGTTCAACATTGCAAATATATATATATGTTAGATGTATGTCTGGGTTTTCCCCTGTCTCATACCCTTTCCTCCCCTACCCTTGCTCAAATTGCAGGCATTCCTGCACAACTAATAGTAGCCTCTCTACTTCCTCCAGACTCACCCTTCACCTTCAATTTCCTTCTTGTGTATATTTCTGTCATTCCTACTCATGTGTTTCCTTCTTCTTTCCATTTCAAGTCTATTGAATATGTGGCTAGTAATAAGGTGTACAAAGCAGGGCTGTCTGGATACCTAACACCATCCCATGACAATGCTACACTGACGACGACCTCGGACTCTTGCACAGAAACAGACAATTACATTGCGTGTTTCTGTTCTACCCTTCGCTCTTTGCCCTCGTCCTCTCCTGTTGTGGTGGATGTCCTTCCTCTTGCAGATGGTGAAGCTGCTGTATAAGTATTCACTACTCAGTAGTGTTTCATCACTGCTGAAGTCTCTCTTGATTTATAATAATGTCTGTCTCTGTATGTACAGATAAATGCAAATGAATTGATAAGAGAATGTATATAACTGGTCCCGGTGGCACCATATTTTTGAAGCTGCTTGTCAGTCTTCCTGGTACTGTGAATAACCCCCCTTCAGTATTGTCTGTGCCTGCCTGATTCTTGGGGAGAAGAATCTTTTTGCCTAACAATAGAATTGTGGATATTTTTCAAAAGTGGGAAATATTTGCCAATAAAGAAAAAATTGAAAAAAAAAATCTGGAGAAATGTTTGCCTTTTTCATCAATTCCAGATTGTTTTTTTTTTTTAAATTGATTATGGACATAGGGAAACAAATCTTTGTTTTATCCACCCCCCCAATCCAATCCTGTCAATACCAACATTATTTATCTAAGCAGTCTGATTGACTCCTGAAATATCAATAACCACTTGGTTTTTGTTGTTTTAGGAATAGAAGGAAAATGACAGTCCATTGAAACTTAATGAGATGGGTTCAATTATTCTGGTGTAAATCTAAACTAGCTTCACTGAAAATGAAGTTGCCTCGTGCGTTGAATTGGGTCCCGTGTCACACAAGTTCTATTCCTGGTTTTCTTGTTTCTCTTTCTCTGTTGTTCATTCTGGCTGATATTTGCAAAAGCTCAGACACAAGTGCAAAAATACACATCTCATAGACTCATAGACTCTAGGACTGGAAGGGACTTCGAGAGGTCATCGAGTCCAGTCCCCTGCCCTCATGGCAGGACCAAATACTGCCTAGACCATCCCTAATAGATATTTATCTAACCTACTCTTAAATATCTCCAGAGATGGAGATTCCACAACTTCCCTAGGCAATCTATTCCAGTGTTTAACTACCCTGACAGTTAGGAACTTTTTCCTAATGTCCAATCTAAATCTCCCTTGCTGCAGTTTAAGTCCATTGCTTCTTGTTCTATCATTGGAGGCTAAGGTGAACAAGTTTTCTCCCTCCTCCTGATGACACCCTTTTAGATACCTGAAAACTGCTATCATGTCCTCTCTCAGTCTTCTCTTTTCCAAACTAAACAAACCCAATTCCTTCAGCCTTCCTTCATAGGTCATGTACTCAAGACCTTTAATCATTCTTGTTGCTCTTCTCTGGACCCTCTCCAATTTTTCCACATCTTTCTTGAAATGCGGTGCCCAGAACTGGACACAATACTCCAGTTGAGGCCTAACCAGCGCAGAGTAAAGTGGAAGAATGACTTCTCGTGTCTTGTTTACAACACACTTGTTAATGCATCCCAGAATCACGTTTGCTTTTTTTGCAACACTATCACACTGTTGACTCATATTAAGCTTGTGGTCTACTATGACCCCTAGATCTCTTTCTGCCATACTCCTTCACACACACAAATACACAACAGGAAGGCATAGCTGCATACTCGTAGACACAAAGGTATAAGCACAAATGTGTTTTTACTTTCACAGAAACAAAGCAAACATGCTACTGATGGACATTAAAAACATACACGTACAATGGGCCAGAGACTAAACACACATACATCCACTGGAGCAAATGCATAAATACAGGACATGCTCCCTAAGAAATCCCTAACAAATAGCCACAGACACTGGTGCAAACACACAATTATAGACCCTGTAACACAATCACAGAGAGTCAAAATACTCACCACTGCAAATGCAACTCTCATTTTTGTGAACATACAGTTACACAGGGAACTTTAAAAACCCTTACCAATTACAACAACACAAAGATTGATTACTTTGAAATACATACGTGGCCTTCCCAACAAACACCTGTGCACAAACTTACAATTAAAACTTATATGTCTGATATTACTTCTGTGGAGGAAAGTCATTCATTTCTTTTGTTACAGTTTATTTTTTTTTAATAACCTACAATAAAATGAATTATTTAGATGGCCGACCAGAGCATTACCTTGAATGAATAGATACGCCACAAAAGGGAAGTTAATCAGAGATTGTGCTACTCCAGCTAAAGGGAAAATCTTCCAAGTTTACCTGATTTTCTGACTAGACCTGTCTCTTTTAAAAGTAAGTTTTGAAAATGCCACAAATTAAACATCTCCAAGCCAGCTATTCTGTCATTTGCCCCCTCTGTCCCTCTAAACATCAGGTAGGGTGTTATCTGCTCTGATAGCCATCCATCAGTTTAAATGCATGCATTCCCAGAGGCTAGCGCACACTCCAAAGGGGCAGAGTTAAGGTTACATTGCAGGGGTGGCAAGTACCTTAATTCTTTGTTCTCTGCTTTTCAGAGATTGAAGTTCAGCCAAGCGCCACATTCTGGAAGGTTGAGGCTGTACTTGGCACCTTGACTCTGCATTAACAAAAGTTTGGGGCTGGAAACAGTTTAAGGGAAGAGTTTTTAAGTGAATGAAGTGATCAGCAGTTCCCATTGATAGTCAATGGGAATTGGGTGCCTAACTCCCCTAGGCACCATTGAAAATTCCAGCCTAAGAAATTAGTGATAAATGAAACTGGTCAGAAAATGGGTGAGAAAAAAATCATTGAAATGTTGGATAATAAATAACTAAGTGAACTGTTTTCTGGGAGAATCTCAAAAGTGTGTTAGGGAGTTAGGAGCACTGACTCTCAAATCAATTTATATTCCTAATTCCCTTAAATGCTTTTGAAATTCTCAGTCTTCCAAAGTAATTTTTCAAGTTAAAAATTTCTGAGAGATTCTACTCAATATTAATGTTTTATTTTCACAGATAATATTGGTTTTCCTTTCCTATCTATCAGCTTTGCCCATACTTGAACTGGGTGGAAAAGAAGAATTGAATTTTGTGAATAGTTTCAATGTTTCCAAATTTGGTTTCAGGCTGCAATTATTAAAGCTTCCAAACAAAAGCTTAGTCAATACTACTAAATTTCTGCACAAAAAAAAATCAGTTTTGAAAAATTGGCTTTTTAAAATGAAAAAACTTGCCACAGAGAAAGTCCTGACCCTCTCTAGTCCAGGCTTTCCCACCGATCTGTCATGGCATGTCATGGCTGCACTAGAAGATGTAACATTGACACAGATGGGTAACCTCAAAGAGGTTACGCACAGGAGCGAAGAGACTCGTAGGCATTGGTTTTGTAGGCTTGGACCATGGAAGATGACTACTGAGGCTAAGTCAGATATGGCAGGCTGGGTAAGTAACTGCCAAACACAGCTGAAGATTGACCAAGGCTGATAATGTGCAAGGGGGGTTATTGCCCATGCCCTGCAGGGTTGTTCAGCCTGTTCTGACACAGTCAAATGATATGCATATTTTTTCCCCTAGAGCTAGCAGGGAAAAAGATCAGTGAACTAAATGAAAGGGTATTTACCTGTGTCAAGATGCAAGATGCAAGAGGGGTGAGGCCCTTTAGTCCATGATCCCTGTAAGAGACATTCTTCGGCTCTCCTGCTTTTGGAAAACACTTGACTATCCTCTGCTGAAGAACTTACATCAGACTTTGCATAAGTCTCTCCCTACTTGCCTCTATATTTGTAGCCAGTCACCATAGCAGAGCGGCAGAGCAGAAGGCATTGGTTACATTGCTGCTCGCTGATTTTCCAAGGGCATTGTTAGCAACGTTAGAAACTGACTCCGGATGCTACCAGGGGACGTGGTCTCATTAACTGCACCCGAGCAGCCTCAGAAATAGTTCTAGCAACATCAGAGTTACAGGGGTGAAATTCAGGAGGGAGAGGAACCCGTTCCCAACACTGACCCTGGTGCCCCAAAGGCAGGGATGTGGATCTGAAACGCTAAGGCTACAACACTGCAGAGATTTTGGTGGTGGTTCTATAACAGGAGTTCTCACTTATTTTGCTGGGACCCCCCCTTGAAAATATTTCAGGCCAGGCCTGCTGACAGGGGGAGGCAATTGCCCAGGGGCCCAGGCAATTTAAAAGGCAAGCACAGCACACCCCCCCCCCCCAAATCTCAGCGGACCGCGTTCAAGTGGGCGTGGCTTGTACGTGTGTGCACTCTCCAGACACCGCCCGTGGTCCAGGTCCGTGCCCATATGGTGATGCCACACCCAGCCAGCAGCAGCGTGGGTCCCAGCTCCCGCCCGCCCTGCATGATGCGCAGTGGCAGGGGCTCCCTGCCCTCTGCTGTGCACATGTCCACCACACACACCACCCCCTGCTGTCTTTGGTGCCAAGCCACAGCACCCTCTGGTGGGTGAAAGGCAGAAGTGCAGCACTTAGAATCATAGAAGATTAGGGTTGGAAGAGACCTCAGGAGGTCATCTAGTCCAACCCCCTGCTCAAAGCAGGACCAACACCAACTAAATTATCCCAGCCAGGCTTCCCAGGCAGACAATATATTTTGGAGTGAGGGTCAGCAAAATAGCCCAAGCTCATAATAGCACAATTCACATCGCAACTGCTAATCCCCCCCAAACTGTTGGTTAAAAATAGCCCATTTGGACAGTAATAGTTTGCCAGAGCACTGCTGCACCCCGCTGGTGTGACTGGCAGTGTGACAGCGTGTCATTAGGGAGTACAAACATAAGTCTGGAGGTCAGAAATGGAGAGAAAAACAAGAAAAAGACGCCCGACCTTTAAAAAGCAAGAAGCGGAGTCGTACTTTGGTTGGTTGTGGGGTTAGGCCAAAAGAAGATCAGGCAGAACGGCTAGTCAGTACAGCTAGTAGTGGGCTTCATAGTTCAGAGCAAGCCTGTGACGAAAAAGCCTGTGATGATTCTGTTAAAACGTGTGATTTCAGTACAAAACCAGTCCGAGCTAGTGTTCTTGCATAGGAGGAAATACTCGATACAAACAAGACTGAAAAACCAAGCACTGCTGAAAGTAATATTGCATTCCAAGAGAATGAAGGATGTGGATTTGACCTTGGATTGTTAGTGCGCTATCTGCAACTCTGTTCAAAAAACTGCTGTTCCAAAAAGGCAACAGAGGCATCCAAACACATTTCCCAGTGATGGAAAAAGAAAGTTTCCGAATTCTGTATGAAAATTAACCAAAAAACCCAGAGAGGTTTCTGACAAGGATTGGCTTCTATGGAGTCAAAGGGAAGAACTGCTCGTTTGTTTCCCTTTTAGCTTATTTAGTTCAGATGCCGATTCTTGCAAATTGGTTTTGGCAAGTGACAATGGCTGGAAAAATCAATTGTCATGGTGCAAATTGTATGACAAATTGTCTGCTCGTGAAGTCAGTGATCATCACAAGCAATGTTATCTGAAATGGTGAGATTTAGAGGGAAGACTTGCCCAAGGAACTGATATAAATGCCAGGTCAGGCCCTGAACGAAGCCCAGCTGGAGAAGGAGTCTGTAAAAGGGAGCATTCTAGAACTGGTGAGGACCTTATCTGTATTCAGTTTGATTAGACATGGATTTGCCTGTTTTATTTTATTTTGCTTGGTGACTTACTTTGTTCTGTCTGTTACTACTTGCAACCACTTAAATCCACTTTCTGTATTTCATAAAATCACTTTTTATTAATTAATTAACTCAGCGTCTGTATTAATACCTGGGCGGGGAGGCAAACAGGTGTGAATCTCTCTCTGTCAGTGTTATAGAGGGCAAACAATTAATGAGTTTACCCTGCATAAGCTTTATAGAGAGTAAAACGGATTTATTTGGGTTTAGATCCCACTGGGAGTTGGGCATCTGAGTGCTAAAGGCAAGCACCCTTCTGTGAGCTGTTTTCAGGTAAACTCTTAGCTTTGGGGCAAGTAATTCAGACCTTGGGTCTCTGTTGGAGCAGAGGGGCATCTGGCTCAGCAAGACAGGGTGCTGGGGTCCCGAGCTGGCAGGGAAAACAGGAGCAGAGGTAGCCTTGGGACATCAGTTGGCAGCTCCCAAGGGGGGTTCTGTGATCCAACTCATCACACCCCCTTTCTGAAATTAAATGCTACAGTATTGGGCTGCTGCGGTGTTTTCTCCATCATAGGGATATTAAATTTAATTATATTATGGTCACTATTACCAAATGTCCTGCTATATTGATGTTTTGGACCAGACCCTGTGCTCCATTTAGGACTAAATCAAGAATTGCCTTTCATATGGTGGGTTCCAGGAGTAGCTGCTCCAAGAAACAGTCATTTAAGGTGTCAAGAAACTTTATCTCTGCTTCCTATTCTGAGGTGACATGTACCCAGTCAGTATGCAGATAGTTGAAATCCCCCATGATTATTGAGTTTTTTATTTTAAAAGCCTCTCTAATCTCCCTAAGCATTCCACAGTCACTATCACCATCCTGGTCAGGTGGTCGGTAATATATTCCTACTGCTATATTTTTATTATTAGAGCGTGGAATTACTATCCATAGAGATTCTATGATACAGTTTGGTTCATTTAAGATTTTTACTTCATTTGATTCTACACTTTCTTTCTTATATAGTGCCACTCCCCCACCAGCACCACATGTTCTATCCTTCTGATGTATTTTGTACCCTGGTATTACTGTGTCCCATTGATTAGCCTCATTCCACCAAGTTTCTGTGATGCCTATTGTATCAATCTCCTCATTTAATATGAGGCACTCTAGTTCACCCATCTTATTATTTAGACTTCTAGCATTTGTATAAAGTATCGGGGGTAACTGTGTTAGTCTGTATCCACAAAAACAATGAGGAGTCTTTTGGCATCTTAAAGACTAACAGATTCATTTGGGCATAATCTTTTGTGGGTAAAAAACCCACTTCTTCAGATGCATGGAGTGAAAATTACAGATACAGGCATAAATATATATTGGCACATGAAGAGAAGGGAGTTATCTTACAAGTGGAGAACCAATGTTGAAAACCAATTCAGTCAGGGTGGATGGGGTCCACTCCTAATAGCTGATGAGGAGGTGTCAATACCAAGAGAGGGAAAATTGCTTTTGTAGTGAGCCAGCCACTCCCAGTGCCTATTCAAGCCAAAATCGATGGTGTTAAGTTTTCAAATGAATTGTAGCTCTGCAGTTTCTCTTTCAAGTCTGTTTTTGAAGTTTTTTTCTTGAAGAATGACTACTTTAAAATCTGTTATTTAGTGTCCAGGGAGACTGAAGTGTTCTCCTACTGGCTTTTGTATGTTACCATTCCTGATGTCTGATTTTTGTCCATTTATCTTTTTACATAGAGACTTTCCAGTTTGGCTAATGTACCTGGCAGAGGGGCACTGCTGGCACGTGATGGCATATATCACATTAGTAGATGTTCAGGTGAATGAGCCCCTGATGGTGTGCCTGGTGTGGTTGGGTCCTATGATGGTGTCACAAGAGTAGATATGGGGACAGAGAAGGCAACAGGGTTTGTTACAGGGATTGGTTCCTGGGTTAGTGTTTCTGTGGTGCGTAGCTGCTGGTGAGTATTTGTTTCAGGTTGGGGGGCTGTCTGTAAGCGAGGACTGGCCTTTCTCCCAAGGCCTGTGAGAGTGGGGGATTGTTTTCCAGGATAGGTTGTAGATTGTTGATGTTGAGCTGGAGAGGTTTTAGTTGGGGGCTGTACGTGATGGCCAGTGGTGTTCTGTTATTTTGCTTGTTGGGCCTGTCCTGTAGTAGGGGACTTCTGGGTACCCATCTCGCTCTGTCAATCTGTTTCCTCACTTCCCCAGGTGAGTATTGTAGTTTTAAGAATGTTTAATAGAGATCTTGTAGGTGTTTGTTTCTGTCTGAGGGATTGGAGCAAATGTGGTTGTATGTTAGGGCTTGGCTGTAGACAATGGATCATATGATGTGTCCTGGATGGAAGCTGGAGGCATGTAGGTAAGTATAGGGGTCAGTAGGTTTCCGGTATAGGGTGGTGTTTATGTGACTGTAGCTGGGTGGTCACCCTGCTCATGTCCTGAAGGGCTTAAAACAGCCCTGGGAGAGGGCTGGGACGGGGAAAAGCTAGGCTGATTGGAGGAAAGCAGCCACAGGTGGGGCCATGCCCCAATCAAGCCATGGCTGGCCCTATAAGAGGGCTGAGGGCCAGAGACTGGGAGACACACTCTCTCTCTAGCTTCTTGAGAGAGAAGAGCCTGGCTGCTTGAGAGCTGAGAAGGATACCTGAGGTGGAACAGTGCTTGGGAAGGGCAGAGGGAGCTGGGGAGCTCCAGCCAGGAAAAACCCCAGGCTGCAGGCCTTGCTAAAAGGGCTACATTTGTATTGGGGCTGCAGATAGGCAGCCCAGAGATAGGCAAAGGCAGCAAGTCTTAACCCCCTTGCTGATTTTGAGTGGTTTATAGACTGCAGTCAGCCCCAGGGAGTGGGGACTAGATGATGACTGGCAGTAGCCACTGAGGCAAGGTGGGTTTAGAGGGTTGGAGGTTCCCCTGGAAGGGGAGACCCAGAGCGAGGGGGCACTGTGCTGGGCAGAGGGCACCAGGCAAAGGGCACCGGGATCTGGGAGAGACACGGGGCCATCAGCAAGTGAGACACCGGCCTGCAGAGGGCACTCTGGGCTGGAAAGAGCTAATTTCCAAGACAACCAGCAGGAGGTGCCGCGCAGGTGAGTTGTCGCCCTGCCATAGTGATCATCACTGTTTTTCACTGTAGAGTCTAGGAAGTGGATCTCTTGTGTATCTGGTCCAGGCTGAGGTTGATGGTGTGGTGGAAATTGTTGAAATCCAGGTGGAATTCTTCAAGGACCTCTTTTCTGTGGCTCCAGATGATGAAGATGTCATCAATGTAGCATAAGTAGAGGAGGTGTGCTAGGGGACAAGAGCTGAGGAAGCATTGTTCTAAGTCAGCCATAAAAATGTTGGCATATTGTGGGGCCATGTGGGTACCCATAGCAGTGTCGCTGACTTGAAGATATAAGTTGTCTCCAATCTGAAATGGTTGTGGGTGAGGACAAAGTCACAAAGCTCAGCCACCACGTGCGCTGTGGCCTCATCAGGGATACTGTTCCTGACATTAATAGTCCATCCTCGTGTGGAATATTGGTGCATAGAGCTTCTACATCCATGGTGGCCAGGATGGTGTTTTCAGGAAGATCACCAATGCACTGTAGTTTCCTTAGGAAGTCAGTGGTATCTCAAAGATAGCTAGGAGTGCTGGTAGTGGAGGTTCTGAGCAGAGAGTCCAAATAGCCAGATAATCCTGCTGTAAGAGTGCCAGTGCCTGAGATGATGAGGCATCCAGGATTTCAAGGTTTATGGATCTTGGGTAGCAGATAGAATACCCGTGGTCAGGGCTCTAGGGGTTTGTCTGTGTAGATTTATTCCCGTGCTGTAGTAGGGAGTTTTTTGAGCAGATGGTGTAGCTTCTTTTGATACCCTTCCGTGGGATCGGAGGATAGTGGCCTGTAGAATGTGGTGTTGGAGAGTTGCCTGGCAGCCTCCTGTTCATAATCTGACCTGTTCATGATGACTACAGCACCTCCACCTCTGCAGCACTACTAGCATTTGTATATAAGCACTTTAAAAACTTGACACGTTTTAGCTGCCTGCCATTACCTGATGTAATTGAATGGGCATCTTTTTCATTTGACTATTTCTCATCAGTTCCTACCCATATTTCATCATCTTCCATCCTTTCCTCCTTATTAGCACATAGAGAGTCTCCATTAATAGATCCTGCCCTAAGGAATGTATCTGCCCGAATCATGTGCTCCTCTGCATCTGTTGGCTTTCCCCCAGCCCTTAGTTTAAAAACTGCTCTATGGCCTTTTTAATTTTAAGTGCCAGCAATATGGTTCCATTTTGGTTTAAGTGTAGCCCATCCTTCCTGTATAGGCTCCCCCTTTCCCCAAAGTGTTCCTAGTTCCTAATGAATCTAACCCCCTCCTCCTTACCCCATTGTCTCATCCATGCATTGAAATCCTGCACTTCTGTCTAACTGGCCCTGCACGTGGAACTGGAAGCATTTCACAGAATGCTACCATGGAGATCCTGGACTTTAATTTTTTACCTAACAGCCAAAATGTGGCCTCCAGGACCTCTCTCCTATCCTTCCCCGTGTCATTGGTACCTAAATGTACCATGATCATCAGCTCCTCCCTAGCACTGCACATGAGTCTATCTAAATGTCTTGAGAAATCCACAACCTTCGCACCAAGCAGGCACATCACCACATGGTTCTCCCATTCATCACATACCCAGCTATCTGTCTCTTCCTAATAACTGGAGTTCCCTCCCCTAGAGAGGTATCCTGAGTGTGAGAGGATACCACAACATCATCTGGAAGGAGAATTCCAACTATGGGATCATTTCCATCTGCTCAAATTGGATGTTCTCCTTCCCTGAGACTTTCAACCTTCTCAACAGTAGAGAGGCCATCAGACTGGGCATGGGACTGTTCTACTGTGTCCCAGAAAGTCTCATCTATGTACCTCTCTGTCTCCCTTAGCTCCTCCAGTTCAGCCAATCTGGTCTCCAAAGCCCATAACATGGTCTCTGAGGGCCAGGAGCTCCTTGCACCAAATGCACACATTCACCACCCGCCCATAGGGCAGGTAATCATACATGCTGCATTGGGTGCAGTCAACTGGGTAGCCCCAACTCTATTGCTGGTCTTCTGCCTGCATTCTCCTTTTACTCCTACAGCTCATTCTTTTGTTTTGTTTTTATCAGGGGATGTTTTGGGCTTTCAGTTTAAAGAATGGTAAGTGTATCTAGCCCTCACACTCCTCCCCTAAATTACCTCGCAAAACTCCCCTGACAGCTGCTCCTGTTTGCTAGCTCCTCTAGTCACTTAAGAGCAGGCTTTTTAAAGCCCCAGTCTTCCCGAGTATCCCTGCCCCCTGGTTAATGGTTGATGGGTCAAAGCCTCATTAAGAAGCTCTCAGCCTTGCCTAGAAGGCTGCTAGGCTCAGCACACAGCCCCCAAACAACCAGACCACACAGTATATGTCAGTCAAGCAGCAAGCACACAACAAACACAAGCACACACCAACAAACAACACATTTACTCCAAGGGTCATGGGATCGCTCCTCCTTTACCTGGAGAACTCCCTCAAAAACTCTCCTGTTAGCCGTTCCTGGAAGGAGAGGAGGTGGCCATAAATACGTTCCATCATGGAGTTTTTAACTATGTTGAGTGGAAAGAAAATTTTCACCAGTTTTTTTACTACCATAAATTGTTTTTGATCCAAATAAATGTTTGAGTAATAATAATAATAATAATAATAATAATAATTGATACCAATTTCTGGTGCAGCATATGGGGACGTAAGCCTGGAAACCTGCCACCCCTGAAATGGTGCCTATTGCGTCCTCTACCATATCACCCCTGCAAACCAGCGACTCTATTGCTTATAGTCTGGAGGCAAACAGCAGTGACCTCTGGGCTCTTCACCAGGAACACTTCTTGGCTCCCAAATCCCTTGGAAATGGGAGTAGGGCATAGGAATTCATCTGACCCCTCTGAGGTTCAACCTATGCATTTCCACTGCCCTCCCTTGGTTCTTATCACACAGACAGAGAGCAGAAGCCCAGAGTCCAAAGTTCAGGCAATGCAATGTTTATTGGGGTTAACAAGCCAGCATAGCCATAGCGCTGTAATCAGTAGAGCTTTTTCCTTCTCCCTCCCCCCTCCTTTTAGCAGGCTTCATTGTATCTGTATTTCACGGCCCTGGTCCCACCCCTTCAAACTTATGGTCATGTTCTTTTAAGGAGTTGTGAGTCTGGGGGCCTTGGTGCCACCTCTTTTGTATCCCATGAGAGGGGTAAGGAGTGAGGTTCATACTGGCCAAGGCCACCTTTTCTTTGGATTTGAATTTTTCTTATTACACCCCTCCCCCCACTATCTCCTCCCCACTAGTTGTTTGACCTTGTCTTGGGAAAGGAGTTTTACATTCGTATATCAAACTCCCACCATATCCAGCAGCACTTTAACTCTATTTCTTATCTTTTCTCATTATTCTAAAAGCCCCCATTGGGCTAGTCAGAAGCAACACACAGTGTCTTTTTCTCTGTTCACACGTTAGTAAGGATATAAAAATATCAGAAGTCAAATGGGCAAACAAAACCCCAAATTATATCTCAGGCTCCCAGACAGGCCTAAATACTACATTACCATCACTGACACAGACCCCGCATCGTAAGGAATGCACTGGACTGATGGGAAATCCTGGCTAAAAGTCTGAGAGCTGCTGCTCTTCTTGTATCCGCTGTTGTTGCCACCGTTGTTGCAATCATGCTGTTGTGTGTGATTTTGTTTCCAGTGGCTATACGTTATAACAGCGCACACCTGGCAGTAGGTAAGAAGTGAGGAAAGATGAGATCGTGCTTTCTAGGGCCACTAGAGGGCAGAGGAATGGGCTAGGTGTGAGGGTGCTGCCGAGTGGATAGCGACTGAAATGGAAGCGTAAAACAGGAGGAGTTATGCTGCCTAATGAGAAATGGAAGTAAGTGGAAAGGGAGGTGAAGCTGTAGAACGGTGTATGAGTGGTGAGGAAAAGGCCCTGAAGAGAAAAGGACCTCGATGCTAACTAATTAACTGTGTATAGTAGCAGACATTAAGGAAGGAAAAATGGGCTGTTATATTGAATAATGGGCAGCAGGGGGCACAAGAGAGTCAAGCATTGGAAAGAGGCAGCTATAGCTAGAAGAAAAAGAAGAATCCACTTGAAGAGAGCAGATAGTTAAAAGAGAATAATAGGCTGTTGTGCTGTGAAATCAACCCTAGATAGTGGCTAAGTGTGGCAGAAATGAGAAGTCAGAAATAGTAAATAGTGACCAATGGATTTCAGTAGTCAATAAAGATCGGAAAAAAGGCAGTGATGTTATAAAATGTTCACAAGGTGGCAGCATAGTGCAAGAATGAAATATGGGATAGAATTCTCTGAAATGCCCACAGGATGGCAACATCTATGGACTTTTAATAAAGGGGCAGTGCAAGTACAGTAGAAGAGCCCATCTCCTGAGACAAGTATCTTCCAAAAAATGTAAGTTGGCATTTAATCATCTGAAATATTTTCCCCATAGGCTCATTAGACTTAAAATAAGATGTAATTATACAAGGAGCATTGTCTGCAAGTCCTATATTCAGGTCCCATTGGGCATTGTTAGCCCCAAGGCTTTGGAGAAACAAAATTAACCAAGTGGGAGAATGGCTGAAGTAGGACGATAGTAAAAAGCATAAAGACATCAGCAGTAGATGCCGGTCTCTTTACTGAGAAGATCCAGTTTCTGTAGAATGATGAAAGACAAGAACCTCAGTGGAACCTGAGTCCTGTCCTCCAAACACTGAGAAACAGGAGTTCATCAACTCAAGCTTGAGCTGTCTTGTGGATAGAGGTAGGCATCCACTCCCAAACTGCTGTTACATCACATTTATATATCAGCAGCCAAACAGGGATATCAAAGTGCTTTAGAAGTGGAGCATTAGCAATTGAAGCTTCTTCTGTGATTGCTAAAAGGTAGCTAAAGGTAAAAACTCTAAACCAGTAGCAGTAGACAGAACACTATGGCCTGTTGCTCAAAGGGAAAATTCCAGGAAACCACAATGAGAAAAGTCCCTCTGACTTCCTCTAGAGAAATGCATGAACCCAGTCAGAGTCTGGAAATGAGACACACATATTGACCAATGAAGGTAATTAATCATTGGAACAATTTATCAGAGGGTTGTGGTGGATTCTCCATCACTGACAATTTTTAAATCAAGGTTGGATGGTTTTTCCAAAGGGTGTGCTGTAGTTCAAACAAGAATTAATTCAGGGAAGTCTCATGGTCTATGTTACACAGAGGTTCACACTGGATGACCACATGGGCCCTTCTGGCCTTTGAATCTACGAATAAAAGGGGAGAGATTCTAACTGGGATGTCAGACTGTCTGAAAGATCATGGCTGTGGGGAAAAACCATCTGACTGGACATGGGCAATGCCTGAGTTAAGTGGAACCTGCATGAACTGGAAATGAAGGGTGATTAGAGAGACAAGGTGGGTGAGGTAATAGACCTCTGTGTGGATCGAAAGCTGGTCTCTCTCACCAACAGAAGCTGGTCCAAAAAAACTTCACCTCACCCACTTTGTCTCTCCAATATCCTGGAACCCACATGGCTTTCTTCTACACTGCGTACAATGAAAGGTTATTTTGAGGTAAGACATTATGCACATACAGGGCCGGCTCCATGGTTTTTGCTGCCCCAAGCAGCAAAAAACAAAACAAAAGCCACGATCACGGCTCTACTGCCATCACTTCAGTCTTCGGCGGCTGGTCCTTCGCCCTGAGATGGAGTGAGGGACCTGCCACCGAATTGCCCTTGAAGAGCTGGACGTGCCACCCCTCTCTGTTGGCCACCCCAAGCACCTGCTTGCTGGGCCGGTGTTTGGAGCCAACCCTGTGCACATAGAATATTATTGTTTTAACTCTCCTTCCCTCTGCTGGTTACATTTCTGTAACCAGCAGAGGGAATGTGAATACCCAGCATATTTTAGATGATTAAACGCCAACTTACATTTTTTGGAAGATACTTGTCTCAGGAGATGGGCTCTTCTACTGTACTTGCACTGCCCCTTTATTAAAAGTCCATAGATGTTGCCATCCTGTGGGCATTTCAGAGAATTCTATCACACTTGTTTTTTGAAGAAGCCTTCCCAAGTCGCTGTGAAATAAAAGTTATTAACTTTCTTAGCAATATAGTTTGAAATTTACAAATTGCCTTAATGGATTTAGGAGCCAACTCATCAAAAAGGATTTGGGTACCTAACTCTTTTAGAGTGCTATGAAAGTCTCAGCTTACATAGTCTACGTCTTCATGTTACTGACAGTGAATACCCAGCACATTTTAATAACCTTTCAGCTTCCACAACGTAGAATCATAGAATATAGAATATCAGGTTTGGAAGGGACCTCAGGAGGTCATCTAGTCCAACCCCCTGCTCAAAGCAGGACCAATTCCCAACTAAATCATCCCAGCCAGGGCTTTTTCAAGCCTGACCTTAAAAACCTCTAAGGAAGGAGATTCCACCACCGTCCTAGGTAATGCATTCCAGTGCTTTACCACGCTCCTTCTGAAAAAGTTTTTCCTAATAGCCAAACTAAACCTCCCACACTGCAACTTGAGACTGCTTGTTCTGTCATCTGCTACCACTGAGAACAATCTAGATCCATCCTCTTTAGAACCCCTTTCAGGTAGTTGAAAGCAGCTATCAAATTCCCCCTCATTCTTCTCTTCTGCAGATTAACAGTTCCAGTTCCCTCAGACTTTCCTCATAAGTCATGTGCTCCAGCCCCCTAATAATTTTCGTTACCCTCCGCTGGACTCTTTCCAATTTTTCCACATCCTTCTTGTAGTGTGGGGCCCAAAGCTGGACACAGTACTCCAGATGAGGCCTCACCAATGTCAAATAGAGGGGAATGATCATGTTCCTCAATCTGCTGGCAATGCCCCTACTTATACAGCCCAAAATGCCGTTAGCCTTCTTGGCAACAAGGGCACACTGTTGACTCATATCCAGCTTCTCGTCCACTGTAACCCCTAGGTCCTTTTCTTCTTCCTAGCCATTCGGTCCCTAGTCTGTAGCAGTGAATGGGATTCTTCGGTCCTAAGTGCAGGACTTTGCACTTGTCCTTGTTGAACCTCATCAGATTTCTTTTGGCTCAACCCTCTAATTTGTCTAGGTCCCTCTGTATCCTATCCCTATCCTCCAGTGTATCTATCACCCCTCCCAGTTTAATGTCATCAGCAAACTTGCTGAGAGTGCAGCCCACGCCATCCTCCAGATCTTTAATGAAGATATTGAACAAAACCAGCCCCAGGACCAACCCTGGGGCACTCTGCTTGATACCGGCTGCCAACTAGACATGGAGACATTGATCAGTACCCATTGAGCCTGATGATCTAGCCAGCTTTCTATCCACCTTATAATCCATTCATCCAGCCCATACTTCTTTAACTTGCTGGCAAGAATACTGTGGGAGACCGTATCAAAAGCTTTGCTAAAGTCAAGGAATAACATAAGGAATTTCCCCTCATCCACAGAGCCAGTTATCTCCTCATAGAAGGCAATTAGGTTAGTCAGGCATGACTTGCCCTTGGTGAATCCATGCTGACTCTTCCTGATCACTTTCCTCTCCTCGAAGTGCTTCAGAATTGATTCCTTGAGGACCTGCTCCATGATTTTTCCAGGGACTGAGGTGAGGCTGGCTGACCTGTAGTTTCCCAGATCCTCCTTATTCCATTTTTTAAAGATAGGCACTACATTAGCCTTTTTCCAATCATCCAGGACCTCCCCCGATCGCCATGAGTTTTCAAAGATAATGGACATTGGCTCTGCAATCATATCCGCCAACTCCTTTAGCACCCTAGATGAAGTGCATCTGGCCCCATGGACTTGTGCTCATCCAGCTTTTCTAAATAGTCTGGAACCACTTCTTTCTCCACAGAGGGCTGGCCAGCTCCTTGCCATGCTTTGCTGCCCCATGCAATAGTCTGGGAGCTGATCTTGTTTGTGAAGACAGAGGCAAAAAAAGCATTGAGTACATTAGCTTTTTCCATATCCTCTGTCACTAAGTTGCCTCCCTCATTCAGTAAGGGGCCCAAACTTTCCTTGACTTTCTTCTTATTGCTAATATATCTAAAGAAGCCCTTCCTGTTACTCTTAACATCTCTTGCTAGCTGCAACTCCAAGTGTGATTTGGCCTTCCTGAGTTCACTCCTGCATGCCTGAGCAATATTTTTATACTCCTCCCTGATCATTTGTTCAAGCTTCCACTTCTTGTAAGCTTTTTTTTGTGTGTGTTTAAGATCAGCAAGGATTTCATTGTTAAGCCAAGCTGGTTGCCTGCCATATTTACTCTTCTTTCTACACATTGGGATGTTTTTTTCCTGCAACCTCAATAAGGATTCTTTAAAATACAGCCAGTTCTCCTGAACTCTGAAACCTTTCCCCCTCATGTTATTCTCTCAGGGGATCCTGCCCATCAGCTCCCTGAGAGAGTCAAAGTCCGCTTTTCTGAAGTCCAGGGTCCGTATTCTGCTGCTCTCCTCTCTTCCTTTTGTCAGGATCCTGAACTTGACCATCTTATGGTCACTGCCTCCCAGGTTCCCATCCACTATTGCTTCCCCTACTAATTCTTCCCCGTTTGTGAGCAGCAGGTCAAGAAGAGCTCTGCCCCTAGTTGCTTCCTCCAACACTTGCACCAGGACATTGTCCCCTACACTTTACAAAAACTTCCTGGATTGTCTGTGCACTGCTGTATTGCTCTCCCAGCAGATATCGAGGTGATTGAAGTCCTCCATGAGAACCAGGCCCTGTGATCTAGTGACTTCTGTTAGTTGCCTGAAGAAAGCCTCATCCACCTCATCCCCTGGTCATCTATAGCAGACTCCCACCACAACCTCACCCTTGTTGCTCACACTTCTAAACTTAACCCAGAGACTCTCAGATTTTTCTGCAGTTTCATACCGGAACTCTGAGCAGTCATACTGCTCTCTTACATACAATGCAACTCCCCCACCTTTTCTGCCCTGCCTGTCCTTCCTGAACAGTTTATATCCATCCAAGACAGTACTCCAGTCATGTGAGTTATGCCACCAAGTCTCTGTTATTCCAATCACATCATAATTCCGTGACTGTGCCAGGACTTCCAGTTCTCCCTGCTTGTTTCCCAGGCTTCTTGCATTTGTGTATAGGCACTTTAGATAACTCATCGGTTGTTCTGCTTTCTCAGTAGGAGGCAGGAGTCCTCCCCTCTTGTGGTCTCCTGCTCATGCTTCCTCCTGGTATCCCACTTCTCCACTTACCTCTGGGCTTTGGTCTCCTTCCCCCGATGAACCCAGTTTAAAGCCCTCCTCATTAGGTTACATAACTTACATAATGAAAAGGGTTTTTAACACTTATTAATATTTCCTACAGGTGGTATATATGATTATATCTGTTGGGAATTTTTGATATTCTGGAATTGTGCAATTGTGTGAGAGTTCTGTAGAGGAACATTTATAGATTTATAGATTGGAAGGGCACAAAGAACCATTAGATCCTCTAGCCTGGCCTCCAAGACTGGATGTGTAGGCTGATTATTATGGATTTTACAAAAATATCAGGTTATTCTCAGTAATATTAGCTCACATTTGGACAATTTTGTCATGATAAGAGATGAGATTACAAAACCAAATAATGGTATTTTTTCTCTTCTATGATTTTTATTCTTCCTAGAAACACCCCATGGCAAACACAGATTGGGGAAATCAAACGTCCATCACAGAATTCATCCTCCTAGGATTCAGGGATATCCCTGAGCTGGAAATCTTCCTCTTCCTACTGTTTCTACTGATCTACATTGTGACTGTGTCTGGGAACGTCCTCATCATTGTGCTAGCTATTACTGAGCGAACCCTTCACACCCCCATGTACTTCTTCCTGGGGAACTTGTCCTGCTTGGAGACCTGCTACACCTCCACCATCCTGCCCAGAGTTCTGGCCAGTCTTCTGACCGGGGACAAGACCATTTCCATCAGTGGTTGTTTAACACAATATTATTTTATTGGTTTCTTTGCAGGTGCAGAATGCTATCTGCTAGCGGTGATGTCTTATGATCGGTTCTTGGCGATATGCAAACCTCTGCATTATGCAGTCCTCATGAACGGCAGATTCTGCCTGCAGCTAGCAGCAGGGTCTTGGATAAATGGATTTCTGGCCATGACCATAGTAATAGTTCTTATGTTACAATTAATTTTCTGTGGCCCCAATGAAATTGATCATTTCTACTGTGAATCCACAGAAATACTTAATCTTTACTGTAGTGACACCAACCAGATAGATCTTGTCATTACCTTCCTGGCTGCTATATTCACTCTGCCCCCATTTGTATTAACTATGGCATCCTACGTATGTATCATCATCACCATCGTGAGAATTCCTTCCACCACTGGAAGGCAGAAGGCCTTTTCCACCTGCTCCTCTCACCTCACTGTGGTGACAATTTTCTATGGGGCCATAATGATTCTCTACATGCTACCAAAAACAAACTCGCTGAGAGCCCTGAACAAAGTGTTCTCTGTCTTCTACACAGTTCTGACTCCTATGGCCAATCCCTTCATATACAGCCTGAGAAACATAGAGGTGAAGGATACTATAGGAAAAATGGTCAGCAAATGTCTAGATTTTACAAGAAATCAGCAATCATGTGGTTTTTTTCTTTCTGTACAAAGCAAAAATGGTGAGATGCACAGCTGATTCATTGTTTTATTGAGATAGATCCTGTGTGGTCCCTAGTGCTGGCTAGGTCTTTTGGAATGTGCTGCTGTCATATTTCAGGGCCTGCAATGATCTGAAATGGTAAGATCAGTGAATGCCAGGATCTTTATTTTATAATACATGTTTTGAGTTAGGAAATTCCGTACACCGTCATCATCAATTCCTGGGACTTTGAGGATGATTTTCCTATAAAATAATAGCCAGTTATCGATGGTGGACCCATCGGTGACTAATGAGGCCTATCCAGGATTAACAGAGCTTGTCAGAGTTGGGGTAGACATTTTCCATTGGAAGAGGTGGATCTGTATTGTTAAATCGGGCTGCAGCACATTCTTTCCTTGTTTCCTGGATCTCTGTTTCCTGTTGTCTCCATTGGATATCAAAATACTGGCACCATTACCACAAAATCCTTTTCTATTTTGATTGATCAAGGCCTTGGGTTTCCTTTGGGTTTATGTCAACATTGCACTTCTCCATGCTAACTTTGAGAGTGTTTTTAAGCACTTTTTTGCTTGCCCCCTCCATACACTAAGCCCATATAAGAATATAGTAGAAAAAACTATTTACGCTCAAATTTTCCAAGTATTCTAAGAGGATTAGGTGTCCAGCTTTCAATGGGACTTAGTTACCCCATTGAAAATCCAGCTGAATTACAAAATATTTGAAAGCAAACATTTATTTTTGGATGTTCAGTGATTGGGTAGCCCTACTTGAGACAGCAAGATTTTTCAGAGTGCACAGAATTTTCATAACTTGTTTTATTTTCAATGGTGGGAAAGGGTCAGTTCATGTCACCCTATCTAGCTACATTAACCAGGTGCTCACGAAAATACTAGCTGAACAACCCATAGTGATTAACAATGAGATACCTCAAGAAAGAATCGCTTGTCGACACAGAGAGCAGCTATGTGAATTTGAAGAAATGTGGACCCTGTTTTTTGAAATATTGGTAGAAATAATGCGGAAATAATGCCAGGCTTCCATTTCACCCGACCTCTTCTTTTTCCTTTGCAGTTATCCCTCGTTTTCCTCTCCTCCTCTTATTGCCAATTTGTGTGCCTTTTTTCAGTATTGTTACCCCCACCCTCACATGTGTAATGTTTGTCTGATTTTGTATTCTCTCTTGTCTTTGAGAAGAGGTCAAGTTGCATAATGGCATAATTCTATTCTCTATCCTAAGAAATGTGTGGCACTGGTTACCATGGACAGGCTATCATAATGTTTATTGGTGGTTTCCCTATGAAGATTCATAAAATTGAATCACAAAAATAAAATAACAGGACACCTCACAATTACTATCAGAGGGTAGGGGAGGAATATCCCCATATTGCACAAGGCAGATTATGTCACACACCCAGACCCACACAGAAGGTCTGTGGCTGAGCAGGGAATGGAATCTAGGAGTCCTACATCATGGTCCAGTGTCCTATCACAGCATCATCTTTCTGATCTGGAGAGGGCACAGCCTGTCCATTCTCATTGTTTAACCTCCTACGCTGTCTACTGGCCACAAAATACTGACCCCACAAGCAGACGGCGAGGTTGAGAAACAGTCATTTATTCACTGTAAGAGCCACTGGATGGTGAACGAGGCAACTGATGATGGATGCTGTGTTGTATAATGGCTAGCCTTGTAGAGAGTGAGGGATGGAAAAGATTGGCTATACTGTATAATGGGCACTAGGGGGCAGCAGAGGGTTGGGGTGGGGAAGGGGTGGCTATACTGTATAATGGGCACTAGGGGCAGCAGAGGGTGGGGCTGCAGAAGAGGCAGCTGTACTGTATAATGGGCAGTAGGGAGCCCTCTTCAATGCAGTTTTATGAATATTGTTTTAATTATTTTTTCTTATTATGGCCGTGCCGTAATAGGACCATCCGGAAACCGGTCCTCATTGTGCTCTGCCATGTCCAGGGCCGGCTCCAGGCACCAGCTTATCAAGCAGGTGCTTGGGGCGGCCACTGCGGAGTGGGTTGGCACTTTCATGTATTTATTGCGGCGTGTCCCTCACTCCCGCTCAGAGCGAAGGACCTCCCGCTGAATTGCCGCAGATCGCGATCGCAGCTTTTTTTTTTTTTTTTGGCTGCTTGGGGCAGCAAAATCCCTAGAGCCAGACCTGGCCATGTCTAAATCCAGAGTGAGAGACAATCTCAGAGAGCATCCAATCTAAATAGACATGAGAAACCTGGGGTGTGGACAGGGCTATAACTAGGCATGGAAGGATTAGATTTTTATTGGTAAATGCTGGTAAACTTGGATTTCAAAGCAGATAGAAAAGGGACAAAAAAATTTCCCTCCATCATCATAAAAATATGCAGCTAGGCAAAGTAAGAAACACGCTGCTTGAGAATTTATTAAAGTTTGATATAAGGATATAGTTTGACGTGATGTTGAAAATTTGTATTTTAACAGTTATAGGGCTTTAACTTTTTGAATCTCAAGAGCTCCTGGCATTAAAGAATAGTCTGACCCCCTTTCCATAATTCCCACAAACACAGTGAACATTTAAATGAATACAAAGAATAAAATTGCTTAAAAATAAACACTGAGATTCCCAGTGGAAATAATAAAGAAAATTAAAATGAGTTCTGCCAACCCAAGATATAGCAAACACAGAGGAAGGAGATTCTCAGCCTCTAAATATGACATAAGGGGCAAGCATTTTTTATTTTAAGTGTGATTATTGCATTGGTTTTGTATTTAGTTAGGAAGGATTCTCCTCAAAGGAAAGACAAAGGTGTGTGTGTGTGTGTGTTTGGAGGCAACACTGCAAGAGATGAGGGACAGAGAGAAGTGAAACAGATGGAAGCCATGAAGGAGGGAGAAAGTACTTAAGGCATTATTCTTGCATTTGGGCTTAGAATTGGGTGAAAATTTTTGTTTAAACAGTTTTTTTGCTGAAAAATGCAGTTTTGGTTGACCCAAAACTCTTGGACATCAATTAGCCTATGACTTTCAGCCCAAAACATTGGAGGGGAGGCAGAGTGAATTCACTAAGGGGCTGTTCAGGAAACGGCTGGAGGAGGCGAGCGAAGCAGATCTCCCCCTTTCAACTTTTAGCCCAGTAGTTAGGACACTCACCCAAGATGTTGGAGACCCAGGCTCAAATCTCAGGACCACTAAATATTTATTATCAGAGGGGTAGCTGTGTTAGTCTGGATCTGTAAAAGCAGCAAAAAGTCCTGTGGCACCTTATAGATTAACCAGGGGTGAAAGTAATTTACAGGATTTACCGGTACTGCCGGAGTCCTGAGGGGGGCATGGCCTCAACCGGAAGAGGCGTGGCCTCAACCGGAAGAAGTGGTGCCTCTCAAGTTTTAAAGGCCCTGAGGCACCGGCTGTGGCTGGGAGCCCCAGGGCCTTTAAATCAATCCAGGCTCCCAGCTGCAGAGGTGGCTGGGAGCCCCCTGGGGCTCAGAGGCAAATTAAAGAGCCTGGGGCTCCTGCCACCGCGGAGCTCCGGGCCCTTTAAATCCCCACCGCAGCTCCGGCTGCTGGAGCTGCAGGCAGGATTCAAAGGGCTCTGGGCTTCCTGCAGCTGGAGGAGCTCTGAGCCCTTTAAATCTGGACCCAGCCCTGCTGCCGGAGCCATGAGCGGGATTTAAAGGGCTCTGGGTTGACCGAAGCCAAGGCAGCCCAGAGTCCAGCCACACAGCCCAGAGCCCTTTAAATCTGGCCCCAGCCCGGCCACCGGAGCCGTGGGTGGGATTTAAGGGGCTCTGGGCTGTCTGCTGTGGCGGGGAGCCCAGAGCCCTTTAAATACCTGCCGCGGAAGCCGGTGCTGTCAGGCACGGTGTACTGACTCTTGCCAATATGCCATACCGGACCGGACCGGCTTACTTTCACCTCTGGGTAAACTCATAAATTGTTCGCCCTCTATAAGACTGATAGGGAAAGATGCACAGTTGTTTGCTCCCCCAGGTATTAATACATACTCTGAGTAAACTAATAAGTAAAAAGTGATTTTATGAAATACAGAAAGTAGGATTTAAGTGGTTCCAAGTAGTAACAGACAGAACAAAGTAAGTCACCAAGCAAAATAAAATAAAACAGGCAATCTTTGTCTAATCAAACTGAATACAGATAATCTCACCCTCAGAGATGCTTCAGTAAGTTTTTTCTCAGACTGGACACCTTCCAGGCCTGGGCACAATTCTTTCCCCTGGTACAGCTCTTGTTCCAGCTCAGGTGGTAGCTAGGGGGGTTCTTTATCTTTAACCAGCTGAAGACAACAAAATGGAAGGGTCTTCCAGGGGTTTAAATAGACTTTCTCTTGTGGGTGGGGACCCCTCCTTACTTCTATGGAAAGTCCAGCTCCAAGATGGAGTTTTGGAGTCACCTGGGCAAGTCACATGTCCATGCATGACTCACAGTTTTTAAGGGTAGCATCCATTGTTTACATGCTACCTTGAATGTCCTCAAGTAGACTTCTTATGTGTATGGGAGCATTCCAAGATCCATTGTCCTTTAAGTGTTTCTTGATTAGGTACCTAATTCTCCAGGAACTGACTAAATGCTCTACTAAGGTTATTTAGAAATCAAGCCAGTACACAGCTAACATTTATAACATTCATAACTTTGAATACAAAAATGATCCATGCATACAAATAGGATTAATACATTCAGAAGATCATAACCTTTACAGAGATATGTTATATGGCATATGTAGCATAAAACACATTCTAAGTATATTCCCATAAAGCCTTATGGGAGGTACCATCACACTAGGTATGAACTATGATCATACCTGGCTTAAAGTTTCTCATAGCATAACTGCTCCCTGTTCCCCTCTTTCCCAGAGAACAACATTGTTGGGATATGTGTGGGTTAAACAGAGACCTGGGAAGCTGCTAATGTGCTGACGGCTTTAGGGACAAAGGCATAAGAAGGCTGTAGTTCTTTGCTTAATAAATAAGTTGCCATATTTTGCTCTTCCCTGTTGCTTGTAAGAATTAATAAGTGTTGCAACTGCATAAGAAATGTGGGGATCTAGAGGAAAGCAGTGTTATCTCCTTCTCCCTTCCTTTCCCAGCTACATAAACAAGTCCTGGCTCATGGCCCCTTCTTACCTCCCCTAAGAATTGCTGACCAGGGAGATTTGTGGCAAAAAAATTGTTGAAAATAAATATATTTTCAAGGTAAAATGCCTGTGAAATTGTCAAGGTTCCTTACTCACTCTGAACTCTAGGATACAAATGTGGGGACCTGCATGAGAACCTCTAAGCTTAATTACCAGCTTAGGCCTTGGCTACACTTGAGAGTTGCAGAGCTGGTGGTGGTTTTACAGTGCTGTAACTCACTCCCTGTCCACACTGGCAAGGCATATTCAGCGCTGTATCTCCACGGTTGCAGCGCTGGTTGTACTCTACTTCCATGAGAGAAATAAAGAATATAGCACTGCTGCTGCAGTGCTGCGCCGCCAGTGTGGCCACCCAAAGTGCTGTGATTGGCCTCCAGAAGTATTCGGCAGTATCCCAGAATGCCTGTTCTAGCCACTCTGCTCATCAGTTCGAACTCTACTGCCCTGGCCTCAGGTGACTAACCATCAGACTGGCCCTTTAAATACCCCGGGAATTTTAAAAATCCCCTTCCTGTTTGCTCAGCCAGGTGTGAAGTGTAATCAGTGAATCTTTCCAGGTGACCATGCCTCCACGTGCCAAAAGAGCCCCAACATGGAGCAATGGTGAGTTGCTGGACCTCATCAGTGTTTGGGGGGAGGAAGCTGTGCAGTCACAGCTGCGCTCCAGCTGTAGGAATTACAATACCTTTGAGCAAATATCAAGGGTCATGATGGAAAGGGGCCATGACCGGGACACACTGCAGTGCAGGGTTAAAGTGAAAGAGCTGTGGAGTGCATGCTGCAAAACCCGTGAGGGAAACCGCCGCTCTGGTGCTGCTCCATTGTCATAAGCAGATAGTTAAGGGTTAATAGAACAGAAGTACTTCATGTCTCTTTTGCCTGTAAAGGGTTAACAAGAACAGTGAGCCTGGCTGTCACCTGACCAGAGGGCCAATGAGGGGACAGGATAATTTCAAATCTTGAGGGAGGGAAGTTTTTTGTGTGTGCTGTTAGTGTTTGGTTGTTGTTCTCTCTGGGTTCTGAGAGTGACCAGACGTGCAACCAGGTGTCTCTCCAATCTCTATGATACGGTCTCTTATATGTCCAGAATAGTAAGTACTAGGTAGATAAGGCGAGTTAGGCTTATGTTTGTTTTCTTTATTTGCAAATGTGTATTTGGCTGGAAGGAGTTCAAATTTGTATTTTGCTGAAAGGATTTTAATTTGTACTTGTATACTTAGGCTGGGAGGGTATTCCCAGTGTCTATAGCTGAAAGACCTTGTAACACATTCCATCTTAAATTTACAAAGATAATTTTTACTGTTTTTTCCTTCTTTAATTAAAAGCTTTTCTTGTTTAAGATCCTGATTGTTTTTTTTATTCTGGGGTGAGACCCCAGGGGATGGGGTCTGGATCCACCAGGGAATTGGTGGGGAGAAAGGAGGGAAGGGGGAGAGAAAGGTTAATTTTCTCTCTGTGTTAGGATTACTTTCTCTCTCAGGGAGAATCTGGGAAGGGGAGAGAGAAGGAGGGGGGAAGGTGAAGTTTCCTCTCTGTTTTAAGATTCAAGGAGTTTAAATCACAGTGATCTTCCAGGGTAACACAGGGAGGGGAAGCCTGGGAGAGGAAATGAGGGGAAAGGGTTTACTTTCCTTGTGTTAAGATCCAGGGGGTCTGGGTCTTGGCGGTCCCCGGGCAAGGTTTTGGGGGGACCAGAGTGTACCAGGCACTGGAATTCCTGGTTGGTGGCAGCGCTACAAGTTCTAAGCTGGTAATTGAGCTTAGAGGAATTCATGCTGGTACCCCATCTTTTGGATGCTAAGGTTCAGAGTGGGGGTTTATACCATAACATCCATGACCTGTCGTTTCTACAAAGAACTAGACGTGATACTTGGGGATGACCCCACCTCCACTTCGAGGACCACCATGGACACTTCGAAGCGGGGGGAATAGGAGGAGAAGGAGGAAGAAAGCGAGACTGAGGGTACTGGGGTGGAGGGAGACACCCTGGAGTCCCTGGAGGCATGCAGCCAGGAGCTCTTCTCAAGCCAGGAGGAAGGTATCCAGTCGCAACAGCTGGTACTTGGTGGAGGACAAACAGAGGAGCAGGTTGCCGATAAGCGGCTCTTATTTTCAGGATGGAAACTTTTCGGGAGAGGAGGGAGGGTTAGGGCTGCATGCAGGCATGCCTGGATGCGGAATAGCGCATTGATGTGGTGTATCCCGTTGCGGTAATTGGCCTCGGTAATCTCTTCGAAAGTCTCATCCAGAACATGGGCAATGCACTTGCACACGTTTATTGGGAGAGCCACTGTGGTCCTTGTCCCAGTCAGGCTAACATGTCCGCACCACTGTGCCACGAGGGGTAGGGGGACCATTGCTGCACACAGACAAGCTGCATACGGGCCAGGGCAGAAGCCGCATTGCAGTAGAAGACCCTCCCTTGCTTCCCAGGTCACCCTCAGCAGCGAGATATCTTCCAGGATAAACTCCTGTGGAAAATGTTGGGATAGTGTTCAGTGTAAGTGCCCCCTGCAGCTGTTGACTCTCCCCAGGGCACAGAAACCCAGAGAACAGTACAGCCCTGAAACAATCAGTCCCCCTTACTCACCATTTCGGGGTTCCCATGGGTTGTGTGCGCTCTCTTTGGGATGGGAAAATTATGCTATTGTGTAGACTATGTGTGCCCTCCTTAAGTGCAGGGGAAATCATTACTCTGTCTGGTATAAACAATGCTGCCCCTGTTAAGTGTTGCATTTTGCCTTTACAGATGCAACCTTGAGATCTTGGCTGTCTGTGTTATCACCGGCTGAGAGACTGCAAAAACTCCGGAAGAGACTGCGAAAAAGCAAAGACGACATGCTGCACGAAGTGATGTATCAATCTGTCACAGAGAATCAAAAAGCGCAGGAGTGGAGGGAGAGGGAAAGCAGGCTGTGCAAGGAAAATGCAGCGCACCAGAAGCAAAGCACGGAGCGGCTGATAAGCATCCTGGAGCGCCAAGTGGACTCTATCCAGGTGCTCGTAGCCATGCAGGAGGAGCACTACCACCCCCGCCCCCACCCCCGCCACCCTTGTCGCAAAGCTCTTTCCCTTGTGCCCGCATGTCAGCTCCAACCTCCCTTCTCCAACATCTAGGTTCTTACCACCACCACCAGCTGCCTCCAACACCTGTACGTTCACCAAGTAGCCCTGAGAACTACGACCCTTATCCTCTGCACTCAACCCCCCTTACCATGCAGTATAGCCATCCTGAAGTGCAGCACTCATTGTACAGCGCTCCAGAAAGGACATATGTAAATCTGTGATTGTATAGTTCCCCACCCCACTCCCTTGCCCTTTCAGATTCCCAAAAAGTTGTGTTTCTTTCAATAAATTAATTTTCTTTTCAATAAATGAATTTTTGGCTTTGAAAACAGTCTTTATTATTGCATAAAGAAACAGGCACTGCAAATCAGCTTAGCAAACACATATTCCTACTAACATTGTAACCACTGCATTTCACTCCCGTGCAAGGCACCAAACATTACTGTTGGTTTTCAGCCTCAAATTCCTCCCTCAAGGCATCCCTAATCCTTGCAGCTGTGTGCTGGGCCTCTCTAGTAGCCCTGCTCTCTGGCTTGGCAAATTCAGCCTCCAGGCATTGAACCTCGGAGGTCCATGCCTGACTGAATCTTTCACCCTTCCCTTCACAAATATTATGGAGGATACCGCATGTGGATATAACCGCGGGGATGCTGTTTTCACCCAAGTCCAGCTTCCCATACAGAGATCGCCAGCAGCTCTTTAAACGGCCACAAGTACACTCCATAGTCCTTCGGCACCGGCTCAGCCTGTAGTTGAACCGTTCCTTGCTGCTGTCAAGGCTCCCTGTGTACGGTTTCATGAGCCACGGCATTAACAGGTAAGTGGGGTCTCCAAGGATCACAATGGGCATTTCGACGTCCCCTACTGTGATCTTCTGCTCTGGGAAAAAAGTTCCGGCCTGCAGCTTCCTGAACAGGCCAGTGTTCTGAAAGATGTGTGCATCATGCACCTTTCCGGGCCAGCCTGCGTTAATGTCAATGAAACGCCCACGGTGATCCACAAGTGCCTGGAGAACCATAGAGAAATACCCCTTCCGATTAACGTACTTGGATGCTAGGTGGGGTGGTGCCAGAATAGGAATATGCGTCCCATCTATCGCCCCTCCACAGTTAGGGAAACCCATTTGGGCAAAGCCATCCACAATGTCCTGCACGTTCCGCAAAGTCACGGTTCTTCTTAGCAAGATGCGATTAATGGCCCTGCAAACTTGCATCAACACGATTCCAATGGTCGACTTTCCCACTCCAAACTGGTTCCCGACTGATCAGTAGCTGTCTGGAGTTGCCAGCTTCCAGATTACAACAGCCACCCACTTCTCCAGCGGCAGGGCAGCTCTTAATCTCATGTCCTTGCGCTTCAGGGTGGGGGCGAGCTCCTCACACAGTCCCATGAAAGTGGCTTTTCTCATCCGAAAGTTCTGCAGCCACTGCTCGTCATCCCAGACTTGCATGACAATGTGATCCCACCACTCAGTGCTTGTTTCCTGAGCCCAAAAGCAGCATTCCACGGTATTGAGCATGTCTATGAATGCCACAAGCAATTTCACGTTGTACGCGTTACGTGACTCACTATCATCGTCGGACTCCTCACTGTCACTTTGGATCTTAAGGAATAGCTCAACTGCCAAACGTGATGTGCTGGCAAGACTTGTCAGCATACTCCTCAGCAGTTCGGGCTCCATTTCCCGCAGACTGAAACGGAACACAGAATCGTGCTGTACAGAAACCGTTGAAAGATGGCGCCAAATGTGGACGGAAATACAGGGATTACTGGGATGTGAAGAGATGCATCACGGGGCATTGGGACAGGAACCAGAATGCCCCACACCCTCCGCCCCCTTCCCATAACCCACGGCGCCAGAATGGGAAGAGGTGCTCTGTGGGATAGCTGCCCATAATGCACCACTCCCAACACTGCTGCAAATGCTGCAAATGTGGCTATGACAGTGCACCGGTAGCTGTCAGTGTGGCCAGACTGCAGTGCTTTCCCTACACAGCTGTATGAAGACAGATTTAACTCCCAGCGCTGTACAGCTGCAAGTGTAGCCATACCCTTAGATCTGGTTTTTCTGCCACCACCCAAATCATGTAAGAGTTATTTAGTTATTTGGGAAACTCTACCTCCCTCCTAAAATATCTCCCTCCCAAGTGCTATAACTTTTCCCTGGGTAGCCTTAAGAGACTCCTTCACCAATTTCCTGGTGAACACCGATCCAAACCCTTGGATCTTAAAACAAGGAGAAATTCCCCCTCCTTTCCCCCCACCAATTCTTGGTGAGTGCAAATCCAACCCCCTTGGATCTTAAAACAAGGAAAAATCAATCGGGTTCTTAAAAAGAAGGCTTTTAATTAAAGAAAGAAAGGTAAAAATCATCTCTGTAAAATCAGGATGGAAAATAACTTTACAGGGTAATCAGATTCCTAGAGCCCAGAGGAACCCCCTCTAGCCTTAGGTTCAAACTTACAGCAAACAGAGGTAAACCCGTTAGTGAAAAGGAACATTTACAAGTTGAGAAAACAAAGATAAACCTAACACGCCTTGCCTGGCTGTTACTTACAAGTTTGAAATATGAGAGACTGGTTCAGAAAGATTTGGAGAACATGGAGATTGATGTCTGGTCCCTCTTAGTCCCAAGAGCGAACAACCCCCAAAACAAAGAGCACAAACAGAAACCTTCCCCTCCCCAAGATTTGAAAGTATCTTGTCCCCTTACCGGTCCTTTGGGTCAGGTTTCAGCCAGATTAACTGAACTTCTTAGCCCTTTACAGGTGTAGTGCCCCTCTCCACCTGATTACCTCCTTTAATGGCAATCCACTTACAGGTTCTGATGGACAGGTCTGGGTTCTTTTGGATCCCGCCACCTACTCAGCAGGTAAATTTTCCTTTTTTTTGTTATGAAATTATTTGGCGGAGCCTCCACCCCCCTCGCTCCTTCTTGGCAGGATCACCAGGGAAGTTTGGGCGGAAAATTCTAACTACAGGGGAATTCACACTTACTTGTCAGATAGTTGGAGACTTCCAAGAAATAACACAACACATAAAAATATATTCAACACAACAATTATATTAAACAGGCAACAAATACAACATAACAGGGTGAAACACTATTTTTAGGGTCATCAGTGCCCACACTGAAAATACCCCTGACTTGATGTAACAAGTGTAAAATTAGTGTCTTGTTGGTACGCGTACTTTGCTGGGGCCCTTGATGACCTATAAAATTCTCTGCAGTGGTTTAGCAGTGTGGCTGACTGGGTTCAGCACAGCCCAAAGGACTGACAAATGGGAGGAGGTGGTGAATCCCTCCCCAGGTGTAATAAACAGCAGGTTATAAAATCCTCAAACCCTTACTCCCTGGCTTGAGGACACAGTTCAGGGAGTAGGGGGTCCCCAAAACAAATTCCCTAACTAACTAAAAACTGGTGCACTCACAACCTCCATGAATGACCTTCAGGTTGGAAGATGACGCTGGACTCCTCAGTCACTGCAGACTGGCTGCTGTCTGCTGACAGGGATCCTCCTCAGGCAGGATTCAGGCTGCGCTGGTCCCAGGATTTCCTCTCATCACAAAGGGGTGCAGGGCTCAAAGTGCAGGTTATACAACTACCCTAACATCCAAACTGTAGCCTCCCAGCCCAGCCTCCAGTCACACACCCAGCAGGCAGCAGCCCTGGATTAGCAGCGCTGACCACGTGTTGGGGACTGGTCTCACCAGGGGAGCTGGAGGTGAACCCAGCCTGGCTGGGGAAATTTCTCAGTAAACGTAACAATTGGGAATCATCCGTGGGGAAGGAAAACCCAGCTGAGGGATCTGCGGTCGGGTCCCTAGAGGCCAGTTCGCAGGGGGAACCCTGTATGCAGGCCTGGGACTCACCAGCTTATCACACAGCCAGTTTGGCCCTTCCCCTGAGTGGCTCCCGATAGACTTCAAAATGGCTTTCCCTCTTCTCCTCAACTCCCTGGGAGAGGCATCTCCACTCCCTAGTGGCTGCTGGGCAGACTCTGAGTTTGCCTTGGCTCCTCCTCCCTGAGCTGCCAGCAGATAGAGCTCCAGGAATCTGTGTAATCTCCTTGGGGGTTACACAGGTAAAAGGATTTTGGTGTCTCTGGCCAGGAGGGATCTGATAGTATTGTACACAGGAAGGCTGTTCCCTTCCCTTTATAGTTATGACAGTAATGCTGTGCACAATAGATAGGGAGGGTTTACTAACAAAAATGGAGCAAAGAATCCTGTGGCACCTTATAGACTAACAGACGTTTTGGAGGATGAGCTTTCGTGGGTGAATACCCACTTCCTCAGATGCATGTAGTGGAAATTTCCAGGGGCAGGTATATATATGCTAGCAAGCAAGCTAGAGATAACGAGGTCAGTTCAATCAGGGAGGATGAGGCCCTGTTCTAGCAGTTGAGGTGTGAAAACCAAGAGAGGAGAAACTGGTTCTGTAGTTGGCAAGCCATTCACAGTCTTTGTTCAATCCTGAGCTGATGGTGTCAAATTTGCAGATGAACTGAAGCTCAGCAGTTTCTCTTTGCAGTCTGGTCCTGAAGTTTTTTTTACTGCAGGATGGTCACGTTAAGGTCTGCTATAGTGTGGCCAGGGAGGTTGAAGTGCTCTCCTACAGGTTTTTGTATATTGCCATTCCTAATGTCTGATTTGTGTCCATTTATCCTTTTCCGTAGAGACTGTCCAGTTTGGCCGATGTACATAGCAGAGGGGCATTGCTGGCATATGATGACGTATATTACATTGGTGGATGTGCAGGTGAATGAACCGGTGATGGTGTGGCTGATCTGGTTAGGTCCTGTGATGGTGTCGCTGGTGTAGATATGTGGGCAGAGTTGGCATCGAGGTTTGTTGCATGGATTGGTTCCTGAGCTAGAGTTATTATGGTGCGGTGTGCAGTTACTGGTGAGAATATGTTTCAGGTTGGCAGGTTGTCTGTGGGCAAGGACTGGCCTGCCACCCAAGGCCTGTGAAAGTGTGGGATCATTGTCCAGGATGGGTTGTAGATCCTTGATGATGCGTTGGAGGGGTTTTAGCTGGGGGCTGTATGTAATGGCCAGTGGAGTCCTGTTGGTTTCTTTCTTGGGTATGTCTTGCAGTAGGAGGCTTCTGGGTACACGTCTGGCTCTGTTGATCTGTTTCCTTATTTCCTCGTGCGGGTATTGTAGTTTTGAGAATGCTTGGTGGAGATTTTGTAGGTGTTGGTCTCTATCTGAGGGGTTAGAGCAGATGCGGTTGTACCTCAGTGCTTGGCTGTAGACAATGGATCGTGTGATGTGTCCGGGATGGAAGCTGGAGGCATGAAGGTAGGCATAGCGGTCGGTAGGTTTTCGATATAGGGTGGTGTTAATGTGACCATCACTTATTTGCACCGTGGTGTCTAGAAAGTGGACCTCCCGTGTAGATTGGTCCAGGCTGAGGTTGATGGTGGGGTGGAAGCTGTTGAAATTGTGGTGGAATTTTTCCAGAGTCTCCTTCCCATGGGTCCAGATGATGAAGATGTCATCAATGTAGCGTAGGTAGTGAAGGGGCATGAGTGGACGAGAGCTGAGGAAGCGTTGTTCCAGGTCGGCCATAAAGATATTGGCATATTGTGGGGCCATGCGGGTGCCCATAGCAGTGCCACTGATCTGGAGATATATATTGTCATCAAATTTGAAATAGTTGTGTGTAAGTATAAAGGCACAGAGCTCAGCAGCCAGTTGTGCTGTGGCATCATCAGGGATAGTGTTCCTGACAGCTTGTATTCCATCTGTGTGTGGGATGTTTGTGTAGAGAGCCTCTACATCCATGGTGGCTAGGATGGTGTTTTCTGGGAGGTGACCAATGCATTGTAGTTTCCTCAGGAAATCAGTGGTGTCACGGAGATAGCTGGGAGTGCTGGTGGCATAGGGTCTGAGTAGAGAGTCTATATATCCAGACAGTCCTTCAGTGAGAGTGCCAATGCCCGAGATGATGGGGTGTCCAGGATTTCCGGGTTTGTGGATCTTGGGTAGTAGATAGAATAACCCTGGTCGGGGCTCTAGGGGTATGTTGATTTCATATGCCAGCAATGCCCCTCTGCTATGTACATCGGCCAAACTGGACAGTCTCTACGGAAAAGGATAAATGGACACAAATCAGACATTAGGAATGGCAATATACAAAAACCTGTAGGAGAGCACTTCAACCTCCCTGGCCACACTATAGCAGACCTTAAGGTGGCCATCCTGCAGCAAAAAAACTTCAGGACCAGACTTCAAAGAGAAACTGCCGAGCTTCAGTTCATCTGCAAATTTGACACCATCAGCTCAGGATTGAACAAAGACTGTGAATGGCTTGCCAACTACAGAACCAGTTTCTCCTCTCTTGGTTTTCACACCTCAACTGCTAGAACAGGGCCTCATCCTCCCTGATTGAACTGACCTTGTTATCTCTAGCTTGCTTGCTAGCATATATATACCTGCCCCTGGAAATTTCCACTACATGCATCAGAGGAAGTGGGTATTCACCCACGAAAGCTCATCCTCCAAAACGTCTGTTAGTCTATAAGGTGCCACAGGATTCTTTGCTGCTTTTACAGATCCAGACTAACATGGCTACCCCTCTGATACTTAACAAAAATGGGTGTTTTAAATGACTTAATAAAGGTTTTGGGGGTGTTGGAATGGATGTAGGCGTGTACATACTAACAAACAAAAATAATGTGCTGTAACTAAATCGGGGCTTACTGGACAATTGGGTCCAGGGGAACAAGTATCGCAATAAAGAAGCCTGTACTCATATCCGCCTCTGGGTCAACCTTCTCTTTCTTCTAACATCTGGCGTCATGAACAGGATCCCAGGAGAGAGTCGTGCCCGATCACCACGTCTCGCTATGGATTTAATGAGTAAATTGAACTTGAATGGGCCCTTTACTGCAACCCCAGTTAAGAAGTTTATTAATAAACTGGTGTGTGTGGGAGTCCTTATGTGGCTCCCTCCAGAGATTGTCAGGATTGGCCATCCAAGGGTAGGTGGAAGCTTCCCTGGCAGCCAAGTGCTTCTGGAATTTTATTAATAAACCAGTAGGGAAATGGGGGGTGGGGTCCTTATGCAGCCCACCCCCTGGGGATTGTCAGGGTTGGCCATCCATCCATCCAGGGGTGGGTGGAAGCTGCCCTGGCATCCAGGTGCTCCCAGCATAAGAAAAAGGCTGTTTTGTTGCAGACTCCCTGTGAGGGTCTGTCAGGTTTTAGCTAAAAATCTATGAACTATTTTAATCATCTAAAGTTAAAGAACCTGGCCCAGAAGGGTCAAGTCGATGCCTTAAAGCAAAATTCTTGTTCCCCAGCCCCTATTTACCCCGCCCCATGCCTTCTCATAGGCTGCCTGGAACCTTTCAAGTGCAGTGCTGCTTCAGCAAGGGCTGCTGAAGGGGTCTAAATCAGAGTTAGGGGGAGTTAAAAATAATTTAGTACAACAGGGTTTAAAGTCAAAAGCAGAGTTAACAAACTACCTTAAAAAAATGAGCTGAGACTTGGTCCTGGGGGAGTGAAATACTGGCAGGGTTTGCAGGAGCTTGTAAAAGAGCCCTGTCATAAATAGATAGCTAAGGGTTAATGTCTCTTTCACCTGAAGCACCTGACCAGAGGACCAATCAGAAAACCGGATTTTTTCAACTCTGGGTGGAGGGAAGTTTGTGTCTGAGTCTTTGTTTTCTGTCTGCCTGCTTTCTCTGAGCTTTGGAGAAGTAGTTCTGCTTTCTAATCTTCTGTTTCTAAGTGTAAGGACAAAGAGATCAGATAGTAAGTTACATGGTTTCTTTTCTTTGGTATTTGCATGAATATAAGTGCTGGAGTGCTTTGATTTGTATTCTTTTTGAATAAGGCTGTTTATTCAATATTCTTTTAAGCAATCGACCCTGTATTTTATCACCTTAATACAGAGAGACCATTTGTATGTATTTTTCCTTTCTTTTTTATATAAAGCTTTCTTTTAAGACCTGTTGAAGTTTTCTTTACTGGGAAATTTCAGGGAAATTGAGTCTGTACTCACCAGGGAATTGGTGGGAGGAAGAAATCAGGGGAGATCTGTGTGTTGGATTTGCTAGCCTGATTTTGCATTCCCTCTGGGGGAATAGGAAAGTGCTTTTGGTTTCCAGGACTGGGAACGGAGAGGGGGAGTCACTCTGTTTGGATTGACAGAGCTTGTGTCTGTGTATCTCTCCAGGAGCACCTGGAGGGGGGGAAGGGAAAAAGGATTATTTCCCTTTGTTGTGAGACTCAAGGGATTTGGGTCTTGGGGTCCCCAGGGAAGGTTTTTCAGGGGGACCAGAGTGCCCCAAAACACTCTAATTTTTTGGGTGGTGGCAGCAAGTACCAGGTCCAAGCTGGTAGCTAAGCTTGGAGGTTTTCATGCTAACCCCCATATTTTGGACGCTAAGGTCCAAATCTGGGACTAAGGTTATGATAAGCCCATTCCCCTCCCAGAGGCAGAATGAGAACCTAGGGGTGAGGCTTCCAACTGTTTCAACCTAGAAAGCCCAGCTCTTAGCTCAGAGCTAACTATATTCTTTCCTTCTTTTTCTCAGTATATTTAATTGGCTGCTGGTAGCCTGTACTTTAAACAAGCCTAACAGGGTTAACTGCTTTCTTTCCACCTCTTCTTCCTCCTCCACCCTCTCCCCCGCCCCCACCCTTTGGTTTTCTGAAGTTTTAGTGAACCGTACTTTGGAAACTTAGCGAAAAGTTTGTTTGGACAAAGCATGACAGAAGTCTGCTGCATTTATTATTATTATTATTATTATTATTATTATTATAATAAAGGAAAAGGTCCACGGGTGACCATAGGGATACGTTTTACTGCCTTTTTAAACAATGTCAAGGTAAGGGAGGCACAGGGAAGGCTGCTGCTTTGCAGGAATTGTACTGGGTGGCTAAGTTTGTTACAAGCAAAATATACCACCATAAAGAATTAAATGAACCAGTAAATAATTTAAAGTAAGTAAATAGCTACAAGTAGCTTTGTAAAAAAAAATGACTACTACAAAGTTTGGGGGAAGTTTAAAGAAAAATAAATGGTTGGGAGTTGTAAAAAATGCTGCTAACAGTTGTCGTGTTATAAAAAGGAAATTTGTACTTTACAAATAGAACCCAGTTATGTAAATCTATGTGTAACTCTGTACAGTCACATTGGGTGGAATTCTGGTAGTTAAAAATTAGAGAAGGGGGTCAGGTGGCTACTACCACCACTGTGTTTTTGACCCCAGGAGCCTTTATAGCTATTCTGAGGGGGAAATGGGCCCTTTTCCCCCAGAAATGGTCTGTAAAGGACTGCTGCAGGCAGCAAGCAGCCAGATACTCTGATCTATGTTATTTGACTATTAAACAAGTTAATCAAAATCACTAAAAAAATATCAGGGGTTTGTATTGGAACTTAACTTGACTGTTTCTAGTTGTACAAAATGGAAGTGTAATCAGGGTACAGTTATATAAAAAATAATAAAAGCAGTGCAAGGGGTGTTAAGCAAAAAAACTCTGTGTGTGTGTGTGTGTGTATGTGTTGTGTAATTATGTAAGGTTGTAAGGACCAAAACCAACACTCATGGTTTATAAAATCCTGTTTGTAGGTTTAAAATAATTTTTTTAATAACTCCCCCCAATAATGCTAAAGTTCCATTTCAATCTCTCATTTAAAGTTGCAACACTGACAGATCCTTGTGCTGCACACGGGCAAATAGTGTAATGCGGCTTTGGTATTTAGCATTTAACCCTTTGGGTACTTCCATGTTTTTTTATAAAGTATCTTTTAAAATAAGAACCAAAGAATGTGTTCCTGGCTGGGGCAGCCAGAACTGGAAGAATAGGAAAACATTCTGGATTTTTTTTTGGGGAGTAATAAATAGTAGCTAAAAACTGCCGAAGAAAAACAAAAAGTTAAAGAACAGTGTGCTTCTGAAGAAAAGGCAAGGATAAAATGTGTAAGGAAGTAATGTTAAAAACACGGGTGGCTCTGGGTGAGCAAACTGTCGCTTTGGTGGGGGTACATGAGAACTAGCCCAGGAGAGGAAGTTACACCTTGTGTAAAAGTTGATGTGGCTAATATAATGTTCTATAGTTGAACTGTGGAGGGGGCATGCATTTTCCCAAAATATGTGCAGTGTATATTGTAGAAGGAGTAAAAAAAAAATGCAAACAAAACATGCAATGTAATTAAAATCCTATTAGGGCTCCAAAAGGAGCCACAATAGGTGGTATTTTCTTTCTCAAATGGCTGCATGTTTTAAAAGCAAGAGTTAAAAGTCAAAAGTAATCAGAACTTTGGGAAAAGTGAATTGTGTCCCTTTTAAAACAAAGTCTCTGAGCTGCTAATAGCTTTGGGTCTAAAAACAAGCCCAAAAGCATCTGTGGGAATGCAGATGACCTAACTGATAGGGAAGGAAAGAACTGCCCATAAATGGCAACACAAAAAAACCCCAAACCTACAAATAATAAATAAACCGGGTCTGTTGTACCTCAGTTTTTTCTTTGTACACAACCTCATGAATTTCATAAATGAACAGTGGAATAATTCACCCTTTCCCTTTAAGGATAAAAACCTAGCCTGCCTAGAAAACAAAACAAGGAAAGTATAAAAGTCATTCTTTAGTTTTCCTGCAGTCAGCAAAAGAATTTGTAAAAAAGAAAGGAGTATTTTTAAGCAATAATCTGTCCCCACCAAAGGGCTGGGAAATGTTTATTTTGTTTTTCAGATACTGTGGGCAAGCTAGTGCCAGTGGAAGAACAACCCAGAACACCATGGGTCTACTACCGCAACGAAGATTGTGTTGTGTGTTTTGTGTTTGTCTTGTCATTATGGTATTTTGGTGTATATTGTAAATTCTTCAGGCACGACACCCCCTTTTAGACATATTGTGCTGCCCCTTTCGGGAGCAAGAGAAAATGTACCTTAATTAAACCTCTTCCACTACCTACTCCTCCACCTCCCTCCAAATTGTCTGTGACACACCCATCCCCATAGTGGTCTACCCCCATCCGGAGACCTGTGGTTCTTAATCCATCTGGTTTACAAATGACTATTACTCTGTCCTCCACTGACTGATATCTCAATACTACATTTGCTAACTGTTTTTAGTTAACCAAAGTAGGTAAAGAAAAACTGCTATGGGTAATTTCAAACTCATTTGAATTGAATGGATGGGAATTAAGCAAAAACATCGGAAAATGGCGAGCCCTCACAAGCTACCTCTGGGAAGGCTGGAACTCATTGCAGGAAGCTGACTCAGTGGCTCGAATCCAATGCTTGGGACGTGCCCTGCAGCTACTGAATGGGGGAAATTATTACAGGGTTTTGAGCTTATCTCAACAGGCCATTTATTAGGAAATGTTATTCTAACCCTCAAGAATATTACAAAATCTCTTATAAATAAATTAGTAAACAATGTAAAAATTGTTTTGTGGGGAGAGGCATGTAACCAGCTTCAACAAACGCTCACCAATCATCTTGAATACCTCTTGAAGGATGCCTGCCGGGGGTTATGGCCATCTGTGTTGGAGGGGACTGATGTGGTAAATCAATTAAAGGTATATGGGTCCTTTAGAGCCACCTAGCAAACAATTTTGGGGGACTGTACACTAAGCCAGTGTACCCGTACTGTCAGGGGAGTGGTTGAAGAAGAATGGACCTCAGCCACCCTTTTACAGCTGGGGTTCGGGGATGGGTGCCAAGTAGTAATAACAAATAATGACACACAGTTTCTAATGGGATCTGAGGTATACTATCCACAAATGGGTCTTGTGTGGGTGGAACAGGGAAATACTTGAAAGCATTGGCCACAGGAACCACCACCCCTGCAATGTTCAGCACTGGTACCCCCTCAGCACTGGATGAAAGAGGGAAATAAAATTTGCTGGAAGGGATCGACCATGCTTAATGATCCGGTTCTGGAGGGTGGAGTGGATGGGATTGGAACCAGGAAACTTTTCCTTACAGCTGGGAAACTCCACTTACCAGATCCATATACAAGTTATGCATCAGCTTAATGTAACTGGACACCGAACAATACCTACTAAGTGGACTATGGTGGTAGCAGAATCCACGTGAATGAACTGGGATCATCTGATACAGCTACTCCAGAAGCTCTAGGTTGAGCATCGCTGAATGCTGATTTTGGAAGCCAAAGCCCTTGGAGGAATGAATGCCTCCCAACAGGCTACTAAACTGCCTGGTAATTGTGCTTGGACTGATGTTGCTGTGCCCTTCAAACAGGCCTAATGGGCACTCATTCACTTCTTGGTTGTATTCCTCATGTTGTAGAAATGTTATTCTTATTAATGGTAATATTAATCATACTCATGGGGTATCATACTTGAGCAGTGAACAGCAGAGGCTAACAGAGGGAGTTTGCCTGGGATCTGTCTGAGAGGAGGTACACTAAGTGCTGCATTAGGGAGGCTGTGTTGGTGAGTATCTGAGTGACTGTTGCAGGGGACAGTTTGTCAGTTTGTCAGTGGGTTTGATTGTTTGATTGTTTGTTTGAAAAGTGTGAATTGGGAGAGCTTTGTTCCAGGTGGGCCTTGAATGGGCCTGTCATAAACAGATAGTTAAGGGTTAATAGAACAGAAGTACTTCATGTCTCTTTTGCCTGTAAAGGGTTAACAAGATCAGTGAGCCTGGCTGTCACCTGACCAGAGGACCAATCAGGGGACAGGATACTTTCAAATCTTGAGGGAGGGAAGTTTTTTGTGTGTGCTGTTAGTGTTTGGTTGTTCTCTCTGGGTTCTGAGAGTGACCAGACATGCAACCGGGTTTCTCTCCAATCTCTCTGATACAGGCTCTTATGTGCTCAGAATAGTAAGTACTAGGTAGATAAGGCGAGTTAGGCTTATGTTGTTTTCTTTATTTGCAAATGTGTATTTGGCTGGAAGGAGTTCAAATTTGTATTTTGCTGAAAGGGTTTTAATTTGTACTTGTATACTTAGGCTGGGAGGCTATTCCCAGTGTCTATAGCTGAAAGACCCTGTACTATATTCCATCTTAAATTTACAAAGATAATTTTTACTGTTTTTTCTTTCTTTAATTAAAAGCTTTTCTTGTTTAAGAACCTGATTGTTTTTTTATTCTGGTGTGAGAGCCCAGGGGATGGGGTCTGGATTCACCAGGGAATTGGTGGGGAGAAAGGAGAGAAGGGAGAGAGAAAGGTTAATTTCTCTCTGTGTTAGGATTACTTTCTCTCTCAGGGAGAGTCTGGGAGGGGGAGAGAGAAGGAGGGGGGAAGGTGAAGTTTCCTCTCTGTTTTAAAATTCAAGGAGTTTGAATCACAGTGATCTTCCAGGGTAACCCAGGGAGGGGAAGCCTGGGAGAGGCAACGGTGAGGGAAAGGGTTTACTTTCCTTGTGTTAAGATCCAGAGGGACTGGGTCTTGGGGGTCCCTGGGCAAGGTTTTGGGAGGACCAGAGTGTACCAGGCACTGGAATTCCTGGTTGGTGGCAGCGCTACAAGTTCTAAGCTGGTAGTTGAGCTTAGAGGAATTCATGCTGGTACCCCATCTTTTGGATGTTAAGGTTCAGAGCGGGGGTTTATACCATGACAGGGCCTGACTGTTATAAAAAGGCAGTCAGTAGTGAACCAGCTGAGTGGCGAACAGCGGAGGCTAACAGAGGGAGTTTGCCTGGGAGTTCGCCTGGGGAGAGCCCACTGAGGCTTTCATCCCGTGGGCTTCTGTGAGTTGCTGCAACAGCTGAGGAAGCTCTAAGAAGGAAGAAATAATGGAAGGTCAGCATTCATGCCAAGCATGCCATCTTTGTCTTTCTTCCACAGGACAGAAGCAACTTTATCTGTACAAAGTGCAAGCTGGTCTCCATATTGGAAGAGAAGTTTTGAGGTCTATAGCAACAAGTATCAAACCTGCATTGCATAAGAGAAAATGAAGATTTCCTGGACAGACGTCAGGATATGCTTCTACGGGCACAACATTCTGAAGAATCGGAGCAGGCTGTGCAGAGGGGAGAGAGAGATGGTGAAGAAACTTGGCAGCATGTGACCTCCAGAAGAAGAAAGAGGAGTGTCCATGTACCAGCAATGGAGATACAGATGAGCAACCATTTTCATGTTCTCTCCACAGATACTAATGCGGAGAGTGGAGCAGATGATACATCTGAGAGAAGGGAGCAGAAGGAGACTCCACTGATTGGAAGGCATGAGATGCACTGTCCTAGGGATGGGGGTTCCACAACCACCGCTCCCAAGAGGAGGATGAGGGTGGTGGTGGTTGGGGACTCCCTCCTCAGGGGGACTGAGTCATCTATCTGCCACCTCGACCGAGAAAACGGAGAGGTCTGCTGCTTGCCAGGCGCTAGGATTCATGATGTGACGGAGAGACTGCCGAGACTCATCAAGCCCTTGGATCGCTACCCATTCCTGCTTCTCCACATGGGCACCAATGATACTGCCAAGAATGACCTTGAGCGGATCACTGCAGACTACGTGGCTTTGGGAAGAAGGATAAAGGAGCTTGAGGCGCAAGTGGTGTTCTCGTCCATCCTCCCTGTGCAGGGAAAAGGCCTGGGTAGAAATTGTCAAATTGTGGAAGTCAACGAATGGCTATACAGGTGGTGTCGGAGAGAAGGCTTTGGATTCTTCGACCATGGGATGGTGTTCCAAGAAGAAGGACTGCTAGGCAGATGTGGGCTCCACTGCACGAAGAGAGGGAAAAGCATCTTTGCAAGCAGGCTGGCTAACCTAGTGAGGAGGGCTTTAAACTAGGTTCATCGGGGAAAGGAGACCAAAGCCCTGAAGTAAGTGGGGAAATGGGATACCGTGAGGAAGCACGAGCAGGAGAATGCAAGAGGGGAGGACTCCAGTCTCAGACTGAGAAAGGGGGACAATCAGTGAGTTATCTTAAGTGCCTATACACAAATGCAAGAAGCCTGGGAAACAAGCAGGGAGAACTGGAAGTCCTGGCACAGTCACGGAATTATGATGTGATTGGAATAACAGAGACTTGGTGGGATAACTCACATGACTGGAGTACGGTCATGGATGGATATAAACTGTTCAGGAAGAACAGGCAGGGCAGAAAAGGTGGGGGAATTGCATTGTATGTAAGAGAGCAGTATGACTGCTCAGAGCTCCGGTATGAAATGGCAGAAAAACCTGAGAGTCTCTGTATTAAGTTTAGAAATGTGAGCAACAAGGGTGATGTCGTGGTGGGAGTCTGCTATAGACTACCAGACCAGGGGGACGAGGTGCATGAGGCTTTCTTCCAGCATCTAGCAGAAGTTACTAGATCGCAAGCCCTGGTTCTAATCACCCTGATATCTGCTGGGAGAGCAATACAGTGGTGCACAGACAATCCAGGAAGCTTTTGCAAAGTGTAGGGGACAATGTCCTGGTGCAAGTGCTGGAGGAAACAACTAGGGGCAGAGCTCTTCTTGACCTGCTGCTCACAAACAGAGAAGAGTTAGTAGGGGAAGCAAAAGTGGATGGGAACCTGGGAGGCAGTGACCATGAGATGGTCGAGTTCAGGATCCTGACGCAAGGAAGAAATGAGAGCAGCAGAATACGGACCCTGGACTTCAGAAAAGCAGATTTTGACTCCTTCAGGAAACAGATGGGCAGGATCCCCTGGGAAAATAACATGAGGGGGAAAGGAGTCCAGGAGAGCTGGATGTATTTTAAGGAATCCTTATTGAGGTTGCAGGAAGAAACCATCTCAGTGTGTAGAAAGAAATAGTAAATATGGCAGGCGACCAGCTTGGCTTAACAGTGAAATTCTTGCTGATCTTAAACACAAAAAAGAAGTTTACAAGAAGTGGAAGACTGGACAAATGACCATGAAGCAGTATAAAAATATTGCTCAGGCATGCAGGAGTGAACTCAGGAAGGCCAAATCACACTTGGAGTTGCAGCTAGCAAGAGATGTTAAGAGTAACAAGAAGGATTTCTTCAGTTATGTTAGCAACAAGAAGAAAGTCAAGGAAAGTGTGGACCCATTACTGAATGAGGGAGGCAACCTAGTGACAGAGGATGTGGAAAAACCTAATGTACTCAATGATTTTTTTGCCTCTGTCTTTACAAACAAGGTCAGCTCCCAGACTGCTGCACTGGGCAGCACACTATGGGGAGAAGGTGATCAGCCCTTCATGGAGAAAGAAGTGGTTCCGGACTATTTAGAAAAACTGGACAAACACAAGTCCATGGGGCAGGATGCGCTGCATCAGAGGGTGCAAAAGAAGTTGGCAAATGTGATTGCAGAACCATTGGCCATTATCTTTGAAAATTCATGGCGATCGGGAGAGGTCCTGGATGACTGGAAAAAGGCTAATGTAGTGCCCATCTTTAAAAAAGGGAAGAAGGAGGATCCGGGGAACTACAGGCCAGTCAGCCTCACCTCAGTCCCTGGAAAAATCATGGAGCAGGTCCTCAAGGAATCAATTCTGAAGCACTTCGAGGAGAGGAAAATGATCAGGAACAGTCAGCACGGATTCACCAAGGGCAAGTCATGCCTGACTAACCTAATTGCCTTCTATGAGGAGATAAGTAGCTCTGTGGATGAGGGGAAAGCAGTGGATGTGCTATTCCTTGACTTTAGCAAAGCTTTTGATACGGTCTCCCACAGTATTCTTGCCAGCAAGTTAAAGAAGTATGGGCTGGATGATTGGACTATAAGGTGGATAGAAAGCTGGCTAGATCGTCGGGCTCAACAGGTAGTGATCAATGGCTCCATGTCTAGTTGGCAGCCGGTTTCAAGCGGAGTGCCCCAAGGGTCGGTCCTGGGGTCTGTTTTGTTCAATATCTTCATTAATCATCTGGAGGATGGCGTGGACTGCACTCTCATCAGGTTTGCAGATGACACTAAACTGGGAGGAGTGGTAGATGCGCTTGAGGGTAGGGATAGGATACGGAGGGACCTAGACAAATTAGAGGACTGGGCCAATAGAAACCTGATGAGGTTCAACAGGGACAAGTGCAGAGTCCTGCACTTAGGATGGAAGAATCCCATTCACTCTTACAGACTAGGGACCGAATGGCTAGGAAGCCGTTCTGCAGAAAAAGACCTAGGGGTTACAGTGGACGAGAAGCTGGATATAAGTCAACAGTGTGCCCTTGTTGCCAAGGCGGCTAAGGGCATTTTGGGCTGTATAAGTAGGGGCATTGCCAGCAGATCGAGGGACGTGATCATTCCCCTCTAGTTGACGTTGGTGAGGCCTCATCTGGAGTATTGTGTCTAGTTTTGGGCCCCACACTACAAGAAGGATGTGAGAAAACTGGAAGGAGGCCAGCAGAGGTCAACAAAAATGATTAGGGGGCTGGAGCACATGACTTATGAGGAGCGGCTGAGGGAACTGGGATTGTTTAGTCTACAGAAGAAAAGAATGGGGGGGTGGGATTTGATAGCTGCTTTCAACTACCTGAAAGGGGTTTCCAAAGAGGATGGATCTAGACTGTTCTCAGTGGTACCTGATGTCAGAACATGGAGTAATGGTATCAAGTTGCAGTGGGGGGAGGTTTAGGTTGGACATTAGGAAAAACTTTTTCATAGAAAGGTGAAGCACTGGAATGGGTTACCGAAGGAGGTGGTGGAATCTCCTACCTTAGAGCTTTTTAAGGTCAGACTTGACAAAGCCCTGGCTGGGATGATTTAGTTGGTGTTGGTCCTGCTCTGAGTAGGGGGTTGGACTAGATGACCTCCTGAGGTCCCTTCCAACCCTGATATTCTATGATTCTATGATTTAAAATTATGTGTTGCCTTAGCCTCTCCTGGGAAGCCATATTTGTAAATTCACTGGCTTATCCCTTTTTATGACCTACCTTCTCTCTCTCCTTGTAGCATGATCAGAGGACCATGGTATCAGGCTAGCTGGAGCCAGGGCCTCCAGCCCGAATGCCCTGCCATTCAGTGTGCAAGAAGGAGAGGGGTCTGGAGCCTTCTTTGAAGACAGTGGGGGAGTGTTGGGATATGTGTGGGTTAAGTAGAAACCCGGGAAGCTGCTAATGTGCTGACATGACATTAGGGGACAAAGGCATAAGAAGGCTGTAGTTCTTTGTTTAATAAATAAGTTCCCCTTTGCGCTTCTTGCCCCCTGAGGGTCCTGGTGGGACTTCTGCCCCATCTACCTCTCCCTGTCCCCTGACCGCCTCCGGATGCCCCCGTCCATCACTGCCCCCTGCTGCTCCCCCCTTCCTGACCGCTCCCCTGGAACCCCTGCCCCCATTCAACCCCCGTTCTGCACCCTCTGACCTTCCTGACCTCTATCCACACTCCCACCCCAAACTCCCCTGCCTTCTATCCAACCCCCACTGCTCCATGCTTACCGCGCTGCCTGAAGCACTGGTCGCTGGCGGCACTACAGCCGCGCCACCCAGAGCACCAGGACAGGCAGCTGCGCTGCTCATCTGGAGCCAGCCATGCTGCCACGCAGCACAGAACACCAGGTCAGGCCATGGCTCTGCAGCTGTGCTGCCTGGCAAGAGCTAGCAGCCCCGCCGCCCAGAGCATTGTGCCGGCGGCACAGTGAGATGAGGCAGCAGGGGTAGGGGAACAGCAGGTGGGGAGCCGGGGGCTAGCCTCCCGGGCCAGGAGCTCAGGGTCCGGGCAGGAGGGTCCCACGGGCCGGATGTGGCCCATGGGCCACAGTTTGCTCACCTCTGATCTATAGCATACCTTTTGGGTAAATCAGTGTTATCTCCTCCTCCCTTCCTTTCCCAGCTACATAAACAAGTCCTGGCTTATGGCCCCTTCCTACCTCCCCTAAAAACTGCTGACCAGGGAGATTTGTGGCAAATAAATATATTTTCAAGGTAAAATGCCTGGGTTTTGAGGGTGTTGGAACGGATGTAGGCGTGTACAAGAATGTGCTGTAACTAAATCAGGGCTTACTGGACAATTGGATTCAGGGGAACAAGTATCACAATAAAGAAGCCCTTACTCATACCTGCCTCTGGGTCAACCTGCTTCTTCTTCTAACGAACAACAGAGAGACAAAGGGAAGTTTTTTCCCCCAATTTTAAAAAGTTATAGCCTTCCCATTGGCTCGTTTGGTCAGATGCCACTCCCTTCCTTTTACCTGTGGGCTTGTTAACCCTTCACAGGTAAAGTAAGAAGAGAACAGTGTTATGGGTTGGATCACAGAAAACCCCTTGAACTGCCACCTGGTGTGCTGAGATTACCCCAAATCCCACTTTCCCTGCCAGCGGGGGGGTTCAGTGCCCTACCTGGTTTGAGCCAGACCTGCTAGCCTGCTACAATCCCAGACCCAGGTCTGAACCACGTCCCCCCAAAAGCTGCAGCCTTAACTGAAAAGAGCTCACAGAAGTGTTCCTGTCTAACAACCAGCTCCCCAGCTCCCAATAGGGTCCAAACCCAAATAAACCTGTTTTACCCTGTATACAGCTTATACAGGGTGCATCTCTTGGGTTTAATTAATAAGTAAAAAGTGATTTTATTAAATACAGAAAGTGGGATTTAAGTGGTTCCAGGTGCTTACAGACAGAACAAAGTGAATTATCAAGCAAAAGAAAATAAGACATGCAAGTCTAACCCTACATAGAAACCTAGACTATGAGTGTTAGGAGGTGTGATGTTATTGACATAATCTGGGACCATATAGAACATAGTTGCAACCAAAGTCCTGTAGTGGCACTGAATCTTGTATAAAGGGGGTCAAATGAGGTGTCTAAGACAAGGTTATGGTTTGCTGGTTATAATTATGGTGTCTATATGTGTGTATCATTTTTGTAGTTGAAGTTATGACTATTGGCTCTGCACTTCAAACTTATGCTATGCTTCTGGGTAACATCCCAGACAAGCTGGGGTCAGTTCTGCCTAGCCTGCTTGATGGCCCATTAAGGACCATCAGTTACACAACTGACCCATGGAGAGAAGGCAAATACGCCTTGTAACTCAGCAAAGTATGCAGGAACTTGCCCATGTGACTCCAGACTTCATTTTGCTGTAATTTTCCACAGTAAGAACAAAGAAGTGTTCTTATACCTGGAAAAGACTATAAAAGGCTGATGCCTCATCTCCATATTGTCTTCAATCCTGCTTCTTACCTCTGGAGGGACTTTGCTACAAACTGAAGCTCTGAACAAAGGACTGAATGACCCATCCCAGTGGGGGATGTACTCCAGAGACTTGATTTAAATCTGCAGTTTATTTCATCACTGCTACAAGCCTGAACCAAGAACTTTGCCATTACTGCATGTAATTAATTCTATTTAACCAGTTCTAGCTCTCATCTATATCTTTTTCCTTTTATGAATAAATCTTTAGATTTTAGATTCAAAGGGATTGGCAACAGTGTGATTTGTGGGTAAGATCTGATCTGTATATTGACCTGGATCTGGGGCTTGGTTCTTTGGGATTGAGAGAACCTTTTTTCTTTTACTGGGGTGTTGGTTTTCATAACCATTCATCCTCATGATGAGTGGCACTGGAGTGATACTGGGAAACTGGAGTGTCGATGGGAATTGCTTGTGTGACTTGTGGTTAGCCAGTGGGGTGAGACCAAAGTCCTCTTTATTTGGCTGGTGTGGTTTACTTTAGAGGTGGAAAAACCCCAGCCTTGGGCTGTAACTGCCCTGTTCTAAGCAATTTATCCTGAATTGGCACTCTCAGTTGGGTCCAGTCAGAACCAGCATCGTTACAGAAGGGCCCTCAGGAGGTCATCTAGTCCAACCCCCTGCTCAAAGCAGGACCAATCCCCGGACATTTATAAATATTTCCTGTCTGTGTGTTCCATTCTATGCATCCGAAGAAGTGAGCTGTAGCCCACGAAAGCTCATGCTGAAATAAATTTGTTAGTCTCTAAGGGGCCACAAGTACTCCTGTTCTTTTTGCGGATACAGACTAACACGGCTGCTACTCTAAAACCTGTCATTATGCAAGGCACTGCATTTAGCCGTATGGAGTGGAAATCCATCAACTTCATGAAAAAACTCGTGCAGATACAGACAGACATCATCTTCCTTTCCAAATGCAAACAGATGGACATCATACCAAAAGGACTAAAAGTAAAAAATCCATTACAATCTACACATCACACAGACTATGCTAACAGATTGTGCCACACACTCTCAAAGAAACTGTGAAACTACCTGATCAACATCCTATACAACAAACGGGAAGATTAAGACTGAACTCTCAAAACTAGATACTCTCATGAAAAACCAACCTTCTACACAAACTTCCTCATGGATGGACTTTACAAAAACTAGACAAGCCGTTTACAACACACACTTTGCTTCTCTACAAAAGAAAAAGGACACTAAACTGTCTAAACTGCTACATGGCACAAGGAGCTCCCTTAACCCACCCAACAATAGTGTTAATCTTTCCAGCTATTCTTTTAGTCTAGCAGAAGAATCTGTCCTATCTCAGGGCCTCTCCTTTTGTCCTTCCAGACCCACGAACATGATACAGTTCTGCGGTGACCTAGAATCCTACTTTCGCCGTCTCCGACTCAAAGAATACTTCCAACACATCTCTGAACAACATACTAACCCACAGAATCCTTCCTACCAACGCTATAATAAAAAGGATTCTGCATGGACTCCTCCTGAGGGTCGAAACAACAGACTGGACTTCTACATAGATTGCTTCCATCAACGTGCACGGGATGAAATTGTGGAAAAGCAGTATCACTTACCCCATAACCTAAGCTGTGCTGAACACAATGCCATCAACAGCCTCAAGAACAACTCTGACATCATAATCAAAAAGGCTGACAAAGGAGGTGCTGTTGTCATCATGAATAGGTCGGAATATGAACAAGAGGCTGCTAGGCAGCTCTCTAACTCCACATTCTACAGGCCATTACCCTCTGATCCCAGTGATGATTACCAAAAGAAACTACACCATCTGCTCAAAAAACTCCCTGACAAAGCACAGGAACAGATCTGTACAGACACATGCCTAGAACCCCGACCAGGTGTATTCTATTTGCTATCCAAGATCCATAAACCTGGAAATCCTGGATGCCCCATCATCTCAAGCATTGGCAACTTAACAGCAGGATTGTCTGGCTATGTGGACTCTCTCCTCAGGACCTATGCCACCAGCACTCCCAGCTATCTTCGAGACACCACTGACTTCCTGAGGAAACTACAACCCATCGGTGATCTTCCAGAAAACACCATCCTGGCCACTATGGATGTGGAAGCCCTCTACACCAACATTCCGCACAAAGATGGACTACAGAATGGTGTCCCTAGCCTCTGTTCACCAGAGGATGGAAATGGATGGCAGGAGAGAGATCACTTGATCATTGCCTGTTAGCTTCACTCCCTCTGGGGCACCTGGCATTGGCCACTATCAGTAGACAGATACTGGGCTAGATGGACCTTTGGTCTGACCCAGTATGGCTGTTCTTATGTTTTTATGTTGCAAGCCATCAGGAATAGTATCCTCGATAATATCATGGCTAACCTGGCGGCTGAACTTCGTGACTTTGTCCTCATCCACAACTATTTCACATTTGGAGACAATATATACCTTCAAGTCAGTGGCACTGCTATGGGTACCCGCATGGCCCCACAGTGTGCCAACATCTTTATGGCTGACTTAGAACAACGCTTCCTTAGCTCTCGTTCTCTAATGCCCTTACTCTACTTGTGCTACATTGATGACATCATCATCTGGACTCATGGAAAAGAAGCCCTCGAGGAATTCCACCATGATTTTAACGATTTCCATCCCATCATCAACCTCAGCCTAGACCAATCCACACAAGCGTTCCATTTTCTAGACACTACTGTGCTAATAAGCAATGGTCACATAAACACCACCCTATACCGGAAACCCACTGACTGCTATACTTACTTACATGCTTCCATCTTCCATCCAGGACACACCACACGATCCATTGTCTACAGCCAGACTCTAAGATACAACCGTATTTGCTCCAATCCCTCAGACAGAGAGAAACACCTACAAGATCTCTATCAAGAATTCTTAAAACTATAATACCCACCTGCTGAAGTGAAAAAACAGATTGACAGAGCCAGGAGAGTACCCAGAAGCCACCTACTACAGGACAGACCCAACAAAGAAAATAACAGAACACCACTAGCCATCACCTACAGCCCCCAACTAAAACCTCTCCAGCGCATCATCAAAGATCTACAACCTATCCTTAAAGATGATCCCTCACTCTCACAGATCTTGGGAGATAGGCCAGTCCTTGCTTATAGACAGCCTCCCAACCTGAAGCAAATACTCACCAGCAACTAGACACCATACAACATAAACACTAACCCAGGAACCTATCCTTGCAATAAAGCCCGAAGCCAGCTCTGTCCACATATCTATTCAAGTGACACCATCACAGGACCTAATCACATTAGCCACGCCATCAGGGGCTCATTCACCTGCACATCTACCAACGTGATATATGCCATCATGTGCCAGCAATGCCCCTCTGCCATGTACATTGGGCAAACCGGACAGTCTCTGTGCAAAAGAATAAATGGAAACAAACCTGACATCAGGAATCATAACATTCAAAAACCAGTGGGAAAACACTTCAACCTCTCTAACCACTCAGTGACAGATTTGAAGGTGGCAATTTTGCAACAAAAAAACTTCAAGAACAGACTCCAAAGAGAAACTGCTGAACTTGAATTAATATGCAAATTAGATACAATTAACTCAGGCCTAAACAGAGACTGGGAATGGTTGGGTCATTACACTAATTGAATCTATTTCCCTATGTTAAGTTCTCCTCACACCTTTTATGGGTCATCTTAATTATCACTTCAAAAGTTTTTTTTCTCCTGCTGATGATAGCTCATCTCAATTGATTAGACTCTTCCTGTTGGTATGCATACTTCCACCTTTTCATGTTCTCTGTATGTATAAATATCTCCTGTCTGTGTGTTCCATTCTATGCATCCGAAGAAGTGAGCTGTAGCTCATGAAAGTTTATGCTGAAATAAATTTGTTAGTCTCTAAGGTGCTACAAGTGCTCTTGGAATAAATCAGGAGTTCCTGCAGTGAAATGATTGAGGTTAGACCACTGAAAGCTGATGCTGATGATGGGTTCTGCTCGATAATGATCCAAATCAGTGCGGATTGACACATGTTCACTTTCATCATGTGAGTCACATGCCACTGGCAGAAGGTTGATTTTCTTTTTTGGTGGTTTGGGTTCTGTAGTTTCTGTATCGGAGTGTTGTTCTTTTAAGACTTCTGAAAGCATGCTCCACACCTCATCCCCCTCAGATTTTGGAAAGCACTTCAAACTCTCAAAACCTTGGGTCAAGTGCTGTAGCTATCTTTAGAAATCTCACATTGGTACCTTCTTTGTGTTTTGTCAAATTTGCAGTGAAAGTGTTCTCAAAACGAGTATGTGCTGGGTCAACACCAAAACTGTTACAACATGAAATATATGGCAGAATGTGGGTAAAACAGAGCAGGAAACGTACTATTCTCCCCCAAGGAGTTCAGTCAAAAATTTAATTAACTCATTTATTTTAATGAGTGTCATCAGCATGGAAGCATGTCCTCTGGAATGATGGCCCAAGCATGAAGGGACATATGAATCCTTACCATTTCTGGCAGGAAATACCTTGCAATACTGGCTACAAAAGTGCCATGCGAACTCCTATTCTCACTTTCTGATGACACTGTAAATAAGTAGAAGGCAATATTATCTCCCGTAAATGTAAACAAACTTGTATATCTTAGCAATTGGCTGAACAAGAAGTAGGACTAAGAGGACTTGTAGGCTCTAAAGTTTTACACTGTTTTGTTTTTGAGTGCAGTTATGTAACAAAAAAAATCTACATTTGTAAGTTCCATTTTCACGATAGAGAGATTGCACTATGGTACTTGTTGAGGTGAATTGAAAAATATTATTTTGTTTATATTATTATTTTTATTACAAATATTTTCATGGTAAAAATGATGAAGTGAGCACTATACACTTTGTAGTCTGTGTTGTAATTGAAATCAATATATTTGAAAATGAAGAAAAACACCCAAAAATATTTAATAAAATTCAGTTGATATTCTATTGTTTAACAGTGTAATTAAAATTGTGATTAATCATGATTAATTTTTTAAATTGCGTTTAATTTTTTTGAGTTAATCGTGAGAGTTAACGGTGATTAATTGATAGCCCTAGTATCTATTTCTTTCTGTATTCTGTATAGTGCTGCACTAATCTCTGATTGGTATTCTTTGCTTAAGTAATTACAATTGAGCCTGTTATTCAACAAATTTGAGCCATACATTAAAGATACTTAAACTTAATTCAATGAGGTTTTTTCAAGGGTATTGCAGGAGTGATTGCCATATCTGTCACAGCATCCATCCATCCCTTTCTCTTTCTCTTCCTTCCTTCAGAACCTGACTTCTTGCAGATCTTTGCGCACTGATGACAATCTCTTAACCCTGATGATGCGAGGTCTGATCAGTTCCTCATCCCAGTAGTACTCCGGGGACAGCAGGCGTGTGGGCTTGTGATACAGTAAGTATTTATTCAGGTGGCTTTCCTCGTGCCACTTGGCTTCGATGCCATTGGCTCTGTCCTCTGTGACCCCTTTGAAGCAGGCTGTGGTCAACTTGTAGACTTCAGACACGCTCCCTCCGTAGAAGCTGGCTGCATAGTAGAAATCTCCTTCCCCATGGGGGATGGCGGCTCGCGACTCTGGATGCCTCTCATAGGAGTTGCTATCCCGGGGCTTGGTGTATTGCCAGGAGCTGATGGTCCCCACAAGCGTATCGATGATCTCCACCCCAATGTGCTCAAACATCTGGACGTCGATGTCCATGGAGTAAAGGTAGTCTACTTCGTATCGCCAGTGGCTGTGGACGTGGTTGCTGATGATGTCCATGCGGTTCATGGAGATGTCTTGCCACCGTGAGTAGTTCTGGACAGGGATGATGAAGAGACGCTTCTCAGGGGCCAGATTAATGGATGGGACTTTCTCTGGGTGGTCAGTGAAGAGATAGAAGTTAACCCTGTGCCCAGAGAGGAAGAATTTGTTGGCGGAGCCAAGAAACCCTTCTATGAACCGGACGTATCTGAAAGGAAAATGAGTGCAACAGTGAATGAAATGAGTTATCAGTGTGGAATGAATGGAACAGGAAATCATTGAGTGATCCATCCCATCAACCATGCTCAGTTTCTTGCAATCAGAGGCTAAGGACACTCAGAGAATGGGGCTGAATCCCTGCACATCCTGGCTAATAGCCATTGATGGACCTATCCTCCATGAATTTATCATTTTCTTTTTTGAACCCTGTTATAGTTCTGGCCTTCACAACATCCCCTGGGAATGAGTCCACATTTTCATGCTTGGTCTCTCTGGCTCAGTGACTAATTATTTAATCCGCAATGGAACAGCTTCAACATGACAGATTGAGGGCACTCTACATCAGAATGTCCCACAGCCCAGTGGTTCAGGCATGCACCAGAGAGATGGCAGATCTCTGTTCAAATACCTTCTTCTTCTTCGTCTCCTGAAGCAGAGAGGGGACATGAACTAAGGGGTCTCTCACAGCCCAGATGGAGTATCCTGATGCAACTGGATTTCTGGTTCTTGAGTGGGGCACCTAGGTGGCCATGATAATAATAGTTTACTTGCAATTTGATTTGGCCGCTTCTTAATTCCCTTAGGGTTTGGCCTTCAAAGTTATTTAGGCCCCAACTCCCACTGAAATCAATTGGAGTTAGGTGCCTAAATACCTTTAAAAATCTGGCTGTTAAGGCCTTGTTGAAATCCCCAGCTTTAAAAAATATTCAGTTTTAAATATAGGCCTCTAGTTCCTTTCATAGTAGGAGCTGAGTTACTGCACACAGGATCCCCCGTTTAACAATCTTATCTTAGGGCTTAAACATTCCAGATATTTTCTTTTGTGGCCCTACAGCCTGTTGAGATGGGTTAGTGAGACTGGTGCTGTGTGACAAGGGGTGGGTGGAGCTAAGTTCCAGAATCTCAGTTGTCGCTGTGCTTTAACGGCTCTCCGCACACCCCAGCCATAGGCCTGGTCTACACTAACACTATAAATGGATCTTAGTTAAGTAAGTACTGTAACTTAAGTCGACATAGCTTCCACCTCTCATTGACGTGGATTACAGATGTCAATACCGCTGCATCGATCACAGTGGTGCCGATTTAGCCGTGTAGTGTAGACAAGGCCTCAGTGTGTGGTGGAATGGGGCTAGGAGCATTACAGGGAGCCTTTCAAGGACATCTATCACACTCCATGGTGCAGCACAACTAAGCGTAGTGTCACAGGTCTTGGACTGTGCAAGGGAAGTCGTACTTTTTAACCGCAAATGTGGCCACCCCAACAACGAAATTTTTTTGTCTGTACTGGGCATTCAGGATGTCTCTGTTGAAGGTGCCTTCCCATACAATGGGAGCCAGCCACGGGGACACGAGCAAGACGTCAGTTCTCCTGCATGAAATGAGAGAGAAAACTCAGTAACGGCCAGACTGAATCAGACTGGGGTCTAAAGGGCCAGATATCCCCTCTCTATCATTGGCCAGCATTAGACTCTTCAGGATAAGGTGCAAGTGTCCCTCTTTCGGGCAATTATGGATCAACTTATCCATAAGTGACAATTGTATCTATCTACCAACCAACCCAAGTTGTACATATTCTTCTCCTATCGATCTGAGCACATGATGTAGCAGGGAGCAAATAATGACAAATTTCATGACTTTTCACACAAACATATTCACAATTCCATTTCAGGATATTCTGTCACTCAGAAATCTTGGTTAATGTTCACAGTGGCTGGAATTTACAAAGGACCAGAGGGGAGTGAGACATTTGAGTCATGTTAAAACACAGGGGTTTGACTGCATAGCACCCCTTGAAAATCCAAATGAAATGAATTTTTTTTTTATTCATTGTGACAAGTGGAAATGTTAAATGATTTGCATGGGAAGCCAGATAAAATTCTAAAATGTAAAATGACAAAAAAAGTTGTATTTTTCTCCCTAAAAATATCCTCCTTTAAGTGAAAATAAATCTTTTGCACTTAATGGTGTGTTCTACTGAAAAAAAAGTCAGTTAAACAAACTGGCAGTTGTCAAAAATCGAACTGAAATAATTTTGAGACTTCTTTATGCAATTCATTATGTTTGCAGGGCTAATTCTGTAGGTTCTTAGAGTGGTTCTCATCCCTGTAATTGCTGAGCAATAATGTGGTCTACATATAACTATCATGTTTTTTTCCTGTTTCATTTTTTTTTTTAATATTTATCCAATTTAAAACAAAATGTGAGAAGGGGAGACTTACTGAGGCTTGTCCACAAATGGCTGTGGATATGACATTCTGTTGAAAGAAGATATGAATTACTGGGATATAACTGTATGTATGTAGTATCTTTAACCTTCTATAATGGCCAGAAGAATAAATGAGAAATGGGCATCTATACCATATAACGGGCACTAGAAAACATGAGTATGATAGAGTTGTATTCTATATAGACCAATTCTGGGAGTAATTTCCTTTTAAGGTACTGGTTAAAGAGACGTTCTTCATCTCTATGGCCCAACCTGCAAAATCACCATAAACATGATCAATGGGTATGGAGACAGTAGAAGATCTCAGGGAAGAATCACCTTCCACATTATCAAGATCTTACCTAGACTCTGTCTTTCTATATATTTATCGCCTGTGCAGCCCATAGAGCTACCTTTAGCATTTATTTTATTTAGAGGTAATGTAAGGAACCCACAGGACTGTATCCTGTAAGACACTGATACTTTACCTTACCTGTATCCTGTGAGACATTGCCTTCAGGATTTAGCATAAGGCTTCAGGGCTGTAAACGTTGACAGAGATAAATGGCCCAACGGTCACCCCTAAATTTTGTGGAACTGGGAACAGAGTGTGTCAGGGGGAAATTTTCTACATAACAACACCACGCTACGCATGCTTCGATATTCATTGCTTTGTTTGCTATGACCACAATCTCAGCTCTTTATTTTGTTATATATTATGAACAGAGGGCAGCCCATCCTTACCGTGGAAGCACTGAGAAGGTCTCATTCAAGTCAGTTTGTCTAGGAAAGAGAAGGAAACCAGAGATGTTTCATTGCTCTCTTAGCATCACAGAAATAATGGAACAGATCCTTGGTTGGTGTGAATCAGTGCCAATCCATCGACATCCATGTGATTTGCACTGACTGAGGTTCTAGCCCAGCCATAGTCAATAGGCAGACTGCAGGCAAGCACTGGACCTCCAGACACTTTTAAAAGGACCATGAACTGTTTTTAGTTACGTATTATAATTCTTCTTATTATTATTCTTTTTGTATTATTTTCTCCGGACTCTGGATCTTGAATATACTTTTGCCAAGAAACTTGGACTTTGACAAAGAATAATGGATTATCCCTGATCTAGCCCAATAAGCACAAACTTTTCAAAAATACATTCTATTAACTGAGCTACCACCTCTTGGATAAGTGCATTAACAACAGCAAGAGAAATTCCATCAAATTAAGAAATGTCTACACTACAGTGCTACAACAGCACAGCCATACCTGTGCCACGCTAGTTGCTGTAGTGACAACACATCCTCATTTGTGGCTATGAGATTTTTCTTCCTAAAGGGATTATCACAAACTAGTAGAATTAGTCTGCCCAGGGAACCAGGCTCCTAGGAGAGAACATGGGCTTGACCAACAACACGGAAAGGACAACAGGGAAAGGTAATATTATGTTGAAATGTGCTTCAACAAATGAAAATGAATTACTTCCATTTCAGGAAGGTCAAAATGCTTTGTTTCAACAGAAAAAGTCAAAATAAAATGTTTTGACATTTGCAAATTGACATTTTTTATTTGTGTTCTGCAGAAAATTTCAAATATTTTGTCCTGTTTTGGAACAAAAATAGATGTTGGAATGTGGGAAATCTGAATTTTGCTCCACTCTAGTTACTACTTAACATGCACGAGGGTAGTAGAAGGCACCTAGTGAAGCCATAACACAACAGTGGTAAAGATAAATACAGAACACAGCTACGGGAGAGCTGGATGTAGGTAGAATATGTCCTTACCTTATGGGCTGGCATGAGGGCTGGCTGATATATGGTATGCTAGGGAAACAGAAGAGCACCACTGGTTAATAAAAATGGAATGATCCTTTCAGGATGAGGCATGTAGGGTCTCATTTACGGCCGTGTAAATCCAGACTGACTCTATATAGCCCCTCACAGCAGCACACACCCCTCACTCGGCATCCTCACAAATTTACACTAGTCTTCCAGCAGAACACAACCCACACACAGCAACAGAAGCAATACATGCAATAACCCCAAACATCACTCTGAAGTCTAGAATGTTTGTTGAGGGCCCCTAAGATCAAGATCTCCCCCAGAAACAGGTGCAATGCCTGAGCGCCCTGGTCTCAGCAACGGAGCAGCCAAGACTTCACGCTCTTCCCATCCCGCTGCCTGAATTGTACCTGAAGGCCCTGGAGCTCTCTTTCCGTATAGTCCCAGATTATCTGTGTCTGTTGGGGGGCTGCTCTGGAGGCCTCTTAGTTTGGTTAGTAACCAAGGGCCGGATCTCCTTTGCACTGCCTCCGTCTGCTTCAGTCTCAATTTCGTCTTCCCACCCATCATTGTGATCGCTGGAGTCCTGGCAGCCAGGGAGGCCACAAGTCTCCAGTCTAGCCCGTGACTGGGAAACCCCTGCGGCCCAAGGTACATGCCAGGACTAGCCTGACTTGCCCTGTATTCGCTGCCCAGAGGAGTTGCCGGGCCTGCCCTGCGCTCGCTACCCAGAGGAGTTGCCAGGCCTTCCCTGCGCTCACTACCCAGAGGAGTTGCCGGGCCTGCCCTGCGCTCGCTACCCGGAGGAGTTGCCGGGCCTGCCCTGCGCTTGCTGCCCGGAGGAGTTGCCGGGCCTGCCCTGAGCTCGTTATCCAGAGGAGTTGCCAGGCCTGCCCTGCGCTCGTTACCCGGAGGAGTTGCTGGGCCTGCCGCTTGCTCACTGCCCCAAAAAACCCATGTTGCTGGACCCCCCAGAGAACACCACCCTGACCCGGGTACTACTGGAGGGGAGTGTGGAAGTAGCCAGGGGCAACTGACCCTTGTTTGGCTGCAGCACTGCCAGAGCCGATGTCAGTGTGTTGTGGCCAGGATCCCCACAGACCCAGCAGTGGGTCATCTGCTGCTGCTAGGGCCCCGGGCTGGGGTGCAGTGGAGTGGGAGGGCCTGCGTCCCCCCTGCCACCCAACTCACGGGTGGCAGTCTCCCCCTTCCCGGGCCTGAGGAGGCTTGGGCCTGCTGTCATTGCTCAGCTCTGCCTGAGCTCCTGACTCATTACTGCTTTTACTGTCACTGCTCAGCCCTGCCTGAGGGCCTAGGCTCCTGACTCATCATTGTTGCCCCGCCCTGACCTAAGGCCTCGGCTTATTGCTACTGTTTATGCGGCCACTAATCAGCTCCTGCTGGAGGGGCCTGAGTGTTTGATTCATTGCTGCCCCACCTTGACTCTGGGCCAGGTTTATTCCTATTAAACTGCGGTTGCTGTACCCTGCCCGAGGACCTGAGCACCTGACTTAGTATTGCCCCGCCCTGACCCTGGACCTGGGCTTACAGTGCTTATTCCAGTTACTGCAAGGGCTGCTGAGAGAGACCCCTGTGGATGGATTAATTCCCCTGAACATCAACTGTGTGTAGTGAGCCGGTGTGGCTCCCCGCCACCCTGAAGAGGGTCGAGCCCTGGCTAACCCTTGTATAGGGTCCAAAACCCAATTCATAATGGGGATTTCAGGCTGTAAAACCACAGTCTGTCCCTCAGTCAGGTGCTCAGTTTCAATCAGGACCCAATAGCAAGCCAAAAGCTGCTTCTTGAATGGAGTATACCGGCTGGCCACCTCAGGGAGTTTACGAGACCAAAACCAGAGGAGCCTCTTATCACGGGCACCCAACAATTTTTGCCACAGACTCCAAGAGACGTAATCCTCCAGCACTGACACTTCTGGCGAAAGGGGCTATGAGGGTCACATGGGCCCAAGGGCATTGCGATCTGGATGGCAGCTTTAGCCTCCTCAAATGCCTGCTGCTTGGCTTCACCCCAATCAAATGCCGTCTTTTTCCTGATGACATTATAAAGGAGCTTTAAAACCAAAGCAAGGTGCAGAATGTGGTTATGCCAATACCCAAATAACCCAATCACTCGCTGCACCTCGACCTTGGTGGTCGGGGCTGCAAGCTGTGAGGTTTGGTCTACAACAGAAAGAGGGAACTGGCGCTGAGCCCCTTGTCACACCATCCCAAGGAATTTCATGGGTCAGCTGGTGGGCTGTACTTTGTTGGGATTAACAGCTCACCCCCTGGCCTGCATGAGTGGTGAACGCCTGCAAGGTTCACTGCACTACATCATGATCCGTCCCCTGAAACATCAAATCATCAATATAGTTATGAATAGTCACTGATTCTTCGGGGGTAAACATCTGGAGGTTGCGCACCACCAATCCATGGCACAACGTGGGATTGTGGACATATCCCTGTGGGAATTGTGTGAAAGTGTACTGGCGCCAATGCCAGGTGAAGGTAAATTCGGCTCGTGCCTCTTCAGCAATGGGAATTGAGAAAAAGGCGTTGGCTGGGTCAATAACGGCATACCATTCCCCCTCGGTCTGCCCAATGGCCTCAATTAAAATCACAACATCAGGAACGGCGGCCGTGATGAGGGGCACCTTCCCATTAAGGGCCCAGGAGTCTACCATCATCCACCAAGACCCATCGGGTTTTTTCACAGGCCACACCGAGCTGTTAAAAGGAAATACCACTGGCTTAATGACAACTACCCGCTGCAACTCAGCTATAGTCTCCCTTATACTCTTCTGTTCCCTGGGAAGCCGGTACTGCCTCAGTGAAACAACTGACCAGGGCTGGGGCCGGACCATAAGGCATGGCCCACCACAACCACCTGCACCCCAAACCAGTACGCCCATCAGAAAGGGAAAGAGAAAGGCCCTGCAGAATGTCAATACCAATAATACACTCTCGCACAGGAGTGAGCACAAACGGGGAGGGGTATGCCCAATTTGCAAAACTAAGGCCACCCACCTACCAAGTATGACCTGCCCCCCAAATCCATTAATCTGTATCGATGTACCCTGGAATTTGGAAGGATTACTGTAAACAAGGGATAGCTCCACCCCAGTGTCCACAAAAGCACTGACCTGCTGCTTTTTGTACGGTGACTAATGAATCCAGACATGTACATGGGGGCACGGGTCTGATGGGGCAGTTCCCTTTATTAACCCAACGGTGTAGGCCCTGCTGGCCTCCTGTCGGGGGTCCGGCGTTTGCCACTCATCCAAGGAGGGGTAGAGGCAGGGAGCAGGCAGGGCAGGCATCTCAGCCTCCCCCTTCCCACCCTTACCCTGATCCTTAACCATTTCCCATTGGAGGGCAACTAGTTCTTTGGTGAGGAGCCCATCAGTCTTGTTTTTTGGGGTTCTCCCCTTCATCAAGGCTGCAAAATAATCCCTCCTCGAAAAGCATGTGGGCTACTTCTTTGTGTCCCCCTTTCGGTTGGCCAGACTCGCCTGGACCTTCGCCTTGATGTCCTCAATGTCCCCCAACTGCCCCAGCAGCAAGGCAGCCTCACCCACCTGGCAGCCCTGTGCGGGACTCAGAGCAGCGAAGAGGGCCCCTTTCAAATGGAGTGGGGCAGTGCGCAACAAACGGTTCCTCATCCAGGCTGTGGCGGTCTCATTGTCGGGATCCTGGAAGTTATTTGTATAGAGCACTACTTGTATCCCCATTTCCTGAAGGCGAATGGAAGCCTCAGGAATTGTACTCCAGAGTTTATCCACATCATGCCAATCCATGGGATCTGGCCACCATACTCTACAGCAGCAAAAATCCACTCCAGCAACGTCCTACTCCCCGCTGTCCCCTGAGCACTCCTCAGGAGCTGATTGATCGAAATATCTGAGAAAAGGGCCTCTGAGGGGCAGGCTTAGAGCTCCCTAGCTCCACCTGCTCTGGCCTGCAGATGGGCTCGTCCTGCTCCGGGGTGGTGAGGAGCCACACCGCCTCACAACAGATCCCAACACTGGAAATAGAGTGGGCATGCCATAACAGAGTTCAGTTGTGAAGTGGAAGTGGTACATTAGTGACCGCACCTGTGCAGGACCCTATGGCACTAGTAAGCTTCATAAACAGTTGGCGCAACCTAGAAGAGGGGTGGGGTGACCCCCCGCCACACTGCAGACCCCGACTGAAGCCCCCACTGTGCAATGGGGAGCCTTATTTGATAGTTTGAGTGGCACCTAGCGACCCTACGCCTGGTTTACTGATGGCTCAGCCAGGTTTGTAATACACGGCGCTGGAGAGCTGTTGCCTTAAATTCTGTTCACCAGTTCATGAGACTACCGAGGGACAGGGAACCTCCAGCCAATATGATTAGCTTTATGCTGTGCTGCTGCTGGTGAGGTGGGTGCTTGCCCTTGGGGATCCCAAGGTACGCCTGTATACTGACTCTTGGGCAGTGACTCAAGGACTGGCCACCTAGAGGCGCTGCTGGAAAGCCCAGGATTGGGCCATCCATGGCAATCCTGTGTGGGGTGCCCCTATTTGGCAGGAATTGTATTCCGCTGTGCAGGACCTTTGAATTGATGTGTTTCATACAAATGCCCACCAGAATCGTGCCCAGGAACATTATTGGAATACCGCCATGGACCAACTGGCCCACATAGCCGAGTGTACAACGGCCCCTGCCGATGAGGGGGAGGCTTTTTCCCTCTTGGCTTCCTGGATACACACACACTCAGGGCGCTTGGGCCCTGAGGGGGCGTACCGTTGGGCACAGGCCCAAGGTATCCCCACTTCACTTGTAGCCCTAAAAACAGATAAAGCCATTTGTAAAATTTGCCAGATTGTTAAGCCCTTACAGGTGGAAGCTGGCTCCCCGGGACAGGAGACTAGCCTGCTCAAATTTGGCAAGTTGATTATGTTGGCCCACTTCCTTGTGACCAATGCAAGGCGTATAGCCTCACCATGGTCGACATGGTCACCTGCTGTGGAGAGGTCTGGCCGGCATCCCATGCCAACCAGTGGAATACAATCACTGGTGTTACCGAGTGAATTGTAGTTCACCATGGAGTTCCCTCTCAACTGCTTTCTGATAATGGGTCCCATTTCACCGGTAACACAGTGCAGGACTGGGAATCCGATGGGTGTTTCACAAGGGGCAGGTGTCGTGGAATGGTGTAATGGATTGCTGAAACAGCAGCTGTGGCTCCTGTCACTGAACTGCACACTTAGGGGGTGGTATGGGGTACTGACCACGGCCACCTATTAGCTGAATATGCATCCATACTATGGCCTGATGCCAATATGGTGGAGTGACTGTGTGGCCAGTGAATGAGGAGGCCTAGGGCTCGAGGCAGTCGGACCCTGATGCGTTAGGAGTTGTACTGCTACACCCCACTGTCTGTCTCCTGACTAGAGGGACACCAGAGTCAGCAGAGGTGGATTTGTATGCAGTTGCCCCCGACACCATTGATCCTGGCACTCAGAAATTGATTCCCATTGAGATATGGGTACAATTACCCAGAGCGTGTTATGGGAGGGTGGCTCCCCACTCTGGGCTGGCTTTGTGAGCGGGAGTGCACGTACAGGCAGGGGCTGTGGACCATGACTACCGGGGAGAAGTACGAGTTTTGCTCTTCAATCTTGGAGAGGAGCCCATGAGTATACAACCGGGCAATCGGGTGGCCCAGCTCATCTGTGAGCAGACTGTCCTCCCTGAAGTGCAGCACCTGCAGGAAATGGAGGTGCTGGACACCGCCTGTGGAGTGGGAAGGTTTGGGTCCATGGATAGAGCTGAGGAAGAGGGTGGCTGGGTATGGGTACGATACCCTGCGTGAAGCCTCCAGTCAGGGGAGATCATTGCTCAGGGGCCCGGGGACACTTACTGGGCCACCACTGACGGGGATAATGATCTTGTTTGTCTTGATGGGGGCAAACTACTCCGAAGATGATGCTTGTGTGCGTCTTTTGGGGACTTTGGGCCTCTGTGCTTGGTGGGCAAATGGGACCATTGTGCATCGCGGACATTTGCGATGGAGTGCTGCCACCACAAACCGGACCATTGGTAATTTTACCTGCTCTGCACATCAGAGCTGCCCTGTCATGAAGGTCTCGATCAATTGTGTGTATGCTCCAACTCCCAGGCCACCGGCCAGATACCCTCTTGGTGTACACTGATTTGACAGTCAACGTGACCCTTCATTTGCTAAATGATTCCTCCCACTGGTGCGGACAGGTGATGCCACAAATCCCGTTCTCCAATACGACTGCCCTATGAAAGTTGCTTAACTGCACCGGGAATGATACCCGTTTTCTCATAGCCTGTGGGACTATGTGGAACTTCACCAAGAAGATTTACATAGAGGGATGATATTGCTATATGTACTTCGTGTTTTTGCCACACTGAATCGAAGAAAACTTCATTTAATGGTTTTGCCTGATACGTGTAGCCCTGTAATTGTGGGTCCACAGATTGATGTAATTAATGTAAATATTAATGAGAGTGCAGTCCATGTTGGGTTGCACAATGCGAGCGGTCAACCCTGGACAGATGGTTTGTGGGAGCAGTGACGATCCCCAGTTGGCCCCCTGGTGGGGAAGGGGTGCAAAAAGGGGTGTCTTATGGAGACAGTGCTAGGAGAGGTTGGAACTGGTACAGGTATATTAAATTACTTTGATATAGAAGCACTGCGAAATAAGCTTGCCACATTGGGCACCCTCAACTTGGGGGTGATCCAGCTGCAGGCAGATCGGCTCCCCTTGTTGCTGGGGGCATCAATTCAAAATTGGAAAGGACAATGGCAAATGTGGAAGGTATTAAACCATAGTGGTTGGGAAACAGTTCGTGTTGTTGCTAATATTGCACAGAATAGTAGTTTAATGGTGTCATATGTAGTGGAGCAAGTTGTAGCTTTGATGCAAATAGAGATGTTGTGGTTAACCAACAGAGAGAACCAGTTGGGTTACAATGAGTGCTTGTCCCTATTTTTGAGGGGCATTGAAAGACTGGGTTCATGTTAGTGCTGGCCCAATTTTTATCGATGAGCACCTGCGTGTCCAATTTCAAACTGTGCGCGCACATCATAGAATCACAGAATATTAGGGTTGGAAGGGACCTCAGGAGGTCATGTAGTCCAACCCCCTGCTCAAAGCAGGACCAATTCCCAAGTAAATCATCCCAGCCAGGGCTTTGTCAAGCCTGACCTTAAAAACCTCTAAGGAAGGAGATTCCACCACCTCCTTAGGTAACCCATTCCAGTGCTTCACCACCCTCCTAGTGAAAAAGTTTTTCCTAATATCCAACCTAAACCTCCCCCACTGCAACTTGAGACCATTACTCCTTCTTCTGTCATCTGGTACCACTGAGAACATTCTTGATCCATCCTCTTTGGAACCTCCATTCACGTAGTTGAAAGAAGCTGTCAAATCCTCCCTCATTCTTCTCTTCTGCAGACTAAACAATCCCAGTTCCCTCAGCCTCTCCTCAAAAGTCATGTGCTCCAGCCCCCTAATCATTTTTGTTGCCCTCTGCTGGAGTCTTTCCAATTTTTCCACATCCTTCTTGTAGTTTGGGGCCCAAAACTGGACACAGTACTCCATCCATGGCAAGTTCCCTCCCTGTGGTGTGATTGTGTGGCCCTACCACGTATCACTGGCACCAGTACGTGGGCTCCTGAGTTCTACAGAGATCTGAGAGACTGCTTGGGTGTGCCCTGAGATCCGCCCCACTCCAGAACTCTGCAGCCTCCAGCATGTCATGGCCACTTGTGTGTGGCAACCGTTTGCTGCCAACGACACGTGGGTTTATGACAATGGCTGGGGTTGGTGTGTGTGTTGTCGTTTCACACAGTAGTTTGGGAGGATGGGGAGTGCAGTGAGCCCCCATGTAGCTGACCACACCATAGGTGTGATATACTGGGCTACCACGAGAGATGCTTACGAGCAGTGGCTTGAGTTCAGGCCCTGGAATGTTTCTCTGGAGCTTGGGGTTACCTCTGCTGAATTGGAATATTTTTAGCAGCAATACCCTATAGTTTCTCAGGTGCCAGCGAAGCATGGTGTCGCACTCACACGAACCCGGGTAAGAATGTTGTATGATCATGGCTCCCTTCTCCGGATGGCAAAGGCCGAGTCGGAGCTAACTGTTCATCACTGTTGGGATGTATTTAAGGGGTGGTCCCCTAAGATCACAGCTGCCCTAAATTTAATGTTGCATCCCGTTGTTGTTGTTTTTGTAGTGATGGGGAGCTGCTGTGTATTCTGGGTTCTTATATTCGATGGATGACACAGTGGGGGCGAGTGCTCATGGCATATGATGAAGCTGTGTATGCCCCCCCATCAGCATAGCTCTGCCAAGAAACAAGAGGTGGAGTGTTGGGGCTGACTGCAAGTTACCTTGGCTGTTATTACAGGATGGTTCAGGTGGAGCTAGTAGTGAACTGGCTTTGATCGGCCAGGCTGGCTTGCAACCACTCCGACTGGATAAACAAGTGAAGAGAGAAGTGGGCCCAAGTGTGCTAAGTGTGAGAATAGAAAGCAACAGTGTTTCCTGCTAGAGCCTACTTGTTGATGTATACGCCCCCTGAGAAAGATATGATGATAAAAATGGCTATGAGAATTGCTTTAGACAAACAGTCTCACCTGTGGACCTTGGCCTTGTGAGTGCCCAGGAACTCCCCATGCTGGAGCAGCACCTGTCATGAACCCTCAAGGACAAGGCTGGAGGGTCTGGGACTGTCCGTAGCAGAAGCATTGATTCTTGCTTGCCAGCTTGGTTGCTGGAAAGCATGTATTTAGTAAAGCGTGAAGGCTGGGAAGCTTCTTATACTCCGTCAATAAAACCGGATATACTTATACACCTGGTGTGGCTTCACTGAGTGAATCTGAGGCCCGCTTTGACGCGACATGGGGAAGGGTCAGCCCTCCCCAATCTGAGATCCCGGTGCCAAGCTGGAGGGATGCTCTTAACCCAGACTGAGGTCTAACTGCAGAAGGCAGGGATTTCTTCCTACAGATGATGCACTTGGAAGTGGAAGACAAAAAAGAGGCAAAGCACTTGGAGTTGGAAATGGAAAGAGAGGTGAAGCGCTCGGAGGAAGAAGTTGGAAGAAGAAGGGAAAAGAGAGGCGAAGTGCTTGGAGGTGGAGTTAGAGCGGAAGTTCTTAGAGCTAGAAAGAGCTAAGCTGAGTTCACCAGGTAACCCTAACAGTCCTTCTCCAGGCACCATTCCCCATCCCAAGAAATTCCCCACCTACAAGGTAGGCGATGATACCGGGAGCCTGCCTTGGGTACAACCCTCCTCTAGACCAAGGCTGGAACTCAGTGGACCCTTTGCAGAGGTGGCAGCTGAAATGCCTAAAGAACACAGGAATGAATATGAACTTTTTAAACAAAAGGCTAGAATTAGAATGGGGCTAACACCTGAGCATGCCCGTCGGTGGTTCAGAGCCCTAAGGTGGAAACCAGACTTGGCATTTTCCCGACATGCCTACCACATTTTAAAAAATTCGGATGCCTTTACATCAGGAGCAAATGTTAAATCTCTGGAAGATCTGTCTCTCCTAATTTTTTTTAAAATATATCAGAAGCAGAAAGCCTGCTAAACAACCAGTAGGGCCACTGGACGATTGAGATGCTAAAGGAGTACTCAAAGATGATAAGGTCATTGGGGAGAAACTAAATTAATTCTTTGCTTTGGTCTTCACTGTTGAGGATGTGAGGGAGATTCCCAAACCTGAGCCATTCTTTTTGGGTGACAGATCTGAGGAACTGTCCCAAATTGAGGTGTCATTAGAGGAGGTTTTGGAACAAACTGATAAACTAAACAGTAGTAAGTCTCCAGGACCTGATGGTATTCACCCAAGAGTTCTGAAGGAACTCAAATGTGAAATTGTAGAACTACTAACTGTCATCTGTGACCTATCATGTAAATCAACTTCTGTACCAAATGACTGGAGGATAGCTAACATGATGCCAATTTTAAAAAAGGGCTCCACAGGTGACCCTGGCAACTACAGGCTAGAAAGCCTCACCTCAGTAACGGGCAAATAGGTTTAAACTATTGTAAAGAACAAAATTGTCAGACAGATAGATGAACATAATTTGTTGGCAAATAGTCAACTTGGTTTTTGTAAAGGGAAATCATGCCTCACCAATCTACTAGAATTCTTTGAGGGGGTCAACAAGCGTGTGGACAAAGTAATTCCAGTGGATGTAGTGTATTCAGATTTTCAGAAAGCCTTTGACAAGGTGTCTCACCAAAGCAAAATAAGCAGTCATGGTGAAGGGTTAATATGCAAGTGGCATATGGATTGTGTACAGGCCCAAAGTCCAGAGTATGGTCAAGGCCTAGCAAATAGTGATCAGCTAAGAGAAAGCTGGGGTAAACAGATAATCTTGTTTTGCTAAAATAAGCCTAGTCAGCAAATTGCCAGGTGTTGGAGCTGAGAACTAAATAATTGTGTCTTATTCAGAGTTGCAGATTGAACAAAGAAGCCCTGTTTTGGTTTCTTTTGTAGGGAGATGTTGTTCCCACATATTCAACCTTGAGTTTATGAAAGGTGGCAAATGTCAGTATAAGATATGGCCTCCTCCCACCTCCCTTTCCCAGGGACCAATATCTGCTTTAAAACACAAAGGAGACAATCTGTATTGCCATATACTTTCACTGTTTCTTTGTTTTAACCCCTAGGAATGTATCTGCTGGACAATCAGAGGAGCTACTCCATTCCTATGGACTCCAAATCAGAATTCAACATATATGTTTTATACTAGTAACATTTTATCAAAGTATTAATTGCTAACTTGAGACCATGGGCGGAAACATTATGTAACCTTTTAACTATTGGCAAGTGTGCTATCTTGTCTTGCTGCAAAACCTATCCCGGGGTGTGGAACTGCCTACTCCGTCACTTTCCCCTACCCATGGAAAATCCATAGATTCTATTGTAATCAATTGATTGACAGTGTCTCTGAGCCTAATAAGCAAGGTGACACTCCGCCAGTGCTGTGTGTAATAAACTCTTATTCTTGATTTCTAAACAGTGTGGATTTATTTTCCTTCACATGGGATAAGATGGAAGGTTTTCTCATTGATTGGTAACTGGTTAAAAGATAGGAAACAAAGGGTAGGAATAAATGGTCAGCTTTCAGAATGGAGAGAGGTAAATAGTGGTGTCCCCCAGGGATTTGTACAGGGCCCAGTCCTATTTAACATATTCATAAACGATCTGGAAAAAGGGGTCAACAGTGAGGTGGCAAAATTTACAGGTGATACAAAACTACTCAAGATAGCTAAGTCTGAGGCCATGTCTACATCTAAAATTTTGCAGCGCTGGTTGTTACAGCTGTATTAGTACAGCTGTATAGGGCCAGCGCTGCAGAGTGGCCACACTTACAGCAACCAGCGCTGCAAGTGGTGTTAGATGTGGCCACACTGCAGCGCTGTTGGGCGGCTTCAAGGGGGGTTCGGGGAACGCGAGAGCAAACCGGGGAAGGAGACCAGCTTCGCCGTGGTTTGCTCTCGCGTTCCCGGAACCACCCAGCAAACCGCAGGGAAGGAGACCTGCTTGCTCAGGGTTCGGGGAACGCGAGAGCAAGCCGGGGAAGGAGACCAGCTTGATTACCAGAGGCTTCCTCAGGTATGCTGGGATACCTGCTTATTCCACGGAGGTCAAGAAAAGCGCTGGTAAGTGTCTATACTTGATTACCAGCGCTGGATCACCAGCGCTGGATCCTCTACACCCGAGACAAAACGGGAGTACGGCCAGCGCTGCAAACAGGGAGTTGCAGCGCTGGTGGTGCCCTGCAGATGTGTACACCTCCTAAGTTGCAGCGCTGTAACTCCCTCACCAGCGCTGCAACTTTCTGATGTAGACAAGCCCTCAGGCAGACTTCAAAGAGCTACAAAAGGATCTCACAAAACTTGGTGACTGGGCAACAAAATGGCAGATAAAATTTAATGTTGATAAATGCAAAGTAATGCACATTGGAAAACATAATCCTAACTATACATATACAATGATGGGTTCTAAATTAGCTGTTACCACTCAAGAAAGAGATCTTGGAGTCATTGTGCATAGTTTTCTAAAATCATCCACTCAATGTGCAGCAGCAGTCAAAAAAGCTAACAGAATGTTGGGAATAATCAAGAAGGCATAGATAATGAGACAGAAAATATCATATTGCTTCTATATAAGTCCATGTGTAGTTGGGTGGCTCCCCCACTCCTGTGGAAAAGGGTTAAAGCCTGTCCTGGGAGAAGGTTGCGGTTGACAGCTGCGGAGCTGGGCTGACTGGGGAAGTGGCCACAGCTAGGTCATGCCCCAATCAGGCCACAGCTGGTCTGTATAAAAAGGCTGTGAGCCAGAGGCTGAGGAGTCTCTCTCCAGGCTGGGAGAGAGCAGGGCCTGGCTGCCTGCAGAAAGGGGACTGGGAGTGAAGCAGGGCTGGGGAAAGGCCAGAGGAGCAGGGGAGCTCCAGGTTGGCAACTCCCCAGGCTGCAGGGCCTGGTCCAAGGCCCACAGAGGTACTGGGAGGCAGAGGAAGGCAGCAGGTCCGAATCCCCTTGCCTGTGATGAGTGGCTTTTACACTGCAGTCTGCCCCAGGGAGCAGGGGCTTGGTGATGACTGGCTGTAGCCCAGACTGAGGCAAGGTGGGGATTAGAGGGTTGGGGGTGTTCCCAGAGAGGGGAGACCCATAGTGACTGGTAGGGATATTGCCAGGGGGCAGCCCCAGGGTAAAGGGGCACTGGGGTCCGGGAAGGACATGGGGCCACCTACAAGCGGGACAGAGGGCGTCCAGGCTGGAAAAGAGCTAATTCCATGAGATGACCAGCAGGAGGCGCAGCAGGGGTGAGTCCTGCACGTTTATACCATGGTACGCCCACACCTTGAATACAGCGTGCAGATGTGACTACTCCATCTCAAAAAAGATATATTGGAATTGGAAAAGGTTCAGAAAAGGGCAACAAAAATAATGAGGGGTATAGAACGGCTTCTGTATGAGGAGAGATGAATAAGACTGGGACTTTTCAGCTTGGAAAAGAGGAGACTAAGCGGGGATATGATAGAGGTCTATAAAATCATGAGTGGTATAGAGAATGTAAATAAGGAAGTCTTATTTACTAGTTCTCATAATACAAGAACAAGAGGACACCAAATGAAATTAATAGGTAGCAGGTTTAAAACAAACACAAAGTATTTTTTCACACAATGCACTGTCAGCATTTGGAACTCCTTGTCAGAGGGTGTTGTGAAGGCCAATACTATAAGGGGGTTCAAAAGGGAACTTGATAGATTCATGGAAGATAGGTCCATCAATGGCTGTTAGCCAGGATGGGCAGGAATGGTGTCCCTAGTCTCTGTTTGCCAGAAACTGGGATTGGGTGACAGGGCATGGATCACTTGATGATAACCTGCCTGTTCATTCCCTTTGGGGCACCTGCCATTGGCCACTGTCAGAGGACAAGGTACTGGGATTGATGGACCTTTTGTCTGACCCAGTACAGCTGTTCTTATGTTCTAATCCAAATGGAGCACTTCTCAGAGGATGTACCTGAGGAAATAGAAAGCTACATCCTAGATAGGAAGCCCAGAACTGTAATTGAGGCGGGGGAGATCAGAACCAAATGGGTGGAGGTGGCGGAGAAGACGAAAGTTAGTAGCAGCTGGAGCAGATACCAGAAGGGGCAACCCAAGACAGCACCCCACCATCTGACTCAGCCCAAGGTCCCACCTTGCAAGAAGAAGCCCTCCACACAGCCAGGGAGACCCCAGATGCCCTTTCGTTCCACCACCCCACTCTCCAGCCACCAACCTTGCCCCAGCCCACAGTCAGCTGAGTGAGGCTTTAAATGTAATGAACTAGGACATGTGAAGGCCAACTGCAACAAGAGTAGCAGACGACTACAACTTATCTCCCTGGGCTCCCACCAAGAGCCTTCAGGCCCAGATGTCTCGCAAATACCCCATTGACATCCATGTGATTTGCACTAACTGAGGTTCTAGCCCAGCTGAAGACAATAGGCAGACAGCAGGCAAACACTCCAGACACCTTTAAAAGGATCATGACATTTTTTTAGTTACTTCTTATAATTCTTCTTCTTATTATTATTATTTTTGTATTATTTTCTCTGGACTCTGGATCTTGACTATACTTTTGCCAAGAAACTTGGACCTTGACAAAGAATAATTGATTACCCCTGATCTAGCCCAATAAGCACAAACTTTTCAAAAATACATTCTGATCGTTTAATTTATTTATTTTGTGGGAGGCCTTAATTTTAGGATGACCAGTTGTAGTCACCTAGGCGAGGATTTGCAAAGCCACCTGTATTTGTAGTTAACATGTTTATTGCAGAAATGCCTAAGAACCAGCCAAGAGTTGGGCCCTAAAGTGCTAAGCAATTCATCCATTCTTTTCAACAGGAATTGAGTGGGTCCAACTCCCTTGGTTGGCTTTGAAAATTGCAGCTTGTAAATTTGAGTGGGAACAAAGGCCCACATTCCACAGTGGGAGAGACAAACAGAGCTCCTATTTGTGACCCCGTCAGGCACCCAGATCTCTGAGGCAGCTTTGAGAACCTAAGTCTTGCTATATTGTTAAGGGATGAAGAGCATACTCAGTTCTCACTGAATTCATCTTCCATGTCGGGGTACTCAGCCCGTTTTATGGCCATGTCCATGTTATCTAAAGCTGAGTCCAAAAATCACAGGCAGCTGAAATTAGGGTCGAGTTTAGAAAGCTGAACCCTGAATCAAAGTGTCAGGCAGGCCTAGTGTGCACTTAAAAATTAGATCGACCATTCTACGTCCCTCAGGGCTGTGAAAAATTCCACATCCTGTGTGATATAGGTAAGTTGGTCTAATGCTTGGTGCAGACACGGCTTGGGTGACAGAAGAATCTTCTATTAACCGAGCTATTGCCTCTTGGATAGGTGGATTAACAACAGCAAGAGAAATTCCATCAAATTAAGAAATGTCTACACTACAGTGCTACAACAGCACAGCCACACCTGTGCCATGCTAGTCGCTGTAATGACAACACATTCTCATCTGTGGCTATAAGATTTTTCTTCCTAAAGGGACTATAACAAACTAGTAGAATTAGTCTCCCCAGGGAGCCAGGCTCCTAGGAAAGAACATGGGCCTGACCACCAACTCCTGTTGGACAACAGGGAAAGATAGTTTAATGTTGAAATGTGCTTCAACAAACCAAAATGAATTGCTTCCATTTCAGGAAGGTCAAAATGCTTTGTTTCAACAGAAAAAGTCAAAATAAAATGTTTTGACATTTGCAAATTGACATTTTTTATTTGTGTTCTGCAGAAAATTTCAAATATTTTGTCCTGTTTTGGAACAAAAATAGATGTTGGAATGTGGGAATTCCCCACAGGACAGGAACTCTGAATTTCGCTCCACTCTAGTTACTACTTAACATGCATGAGGGTAGTAGAAGGCACCTAGTCAAGCCATAACACAACAGTGATGAAGATAAATACAGAACACAGCTACAGGAGAGCTGGATGTAGGTAAAAGATGTCCTTACCTTGTGGGCTGCCATGAGGGCTTGTTGATATGTGGTAGGCTAGGGAAACAGAAGAGCATCACAGGTTAATATAAATGGAATGATCCTTTCAGGATAAGACATGTAGAGTCCCACTTATAGCCTTGTATATTCAGACTGACTCTATAAAGCCCCCTCATGGCAGTCAACACCCCTCACTCGGCATCTGCGCATATCTACAGTACGCTCCCAGCACAACAAAACCTGCATGCAGCAACACAAGCAGCAAACGCAACAACCCCAAACATCGCTCTGAAGTCTAGAATGTCTGTTGAGTCATCATGAAGTGATGGAAACAGCTACAAGAATGGTAGAGGAGTCTTTGTTCAGAATATCACCAAGTACAACCGTCACTGGCATTCACAGTCTGCTGCTGTCCAGTTTTTAGGTCCTCAGCCATTTTGGCTTTTAACACACGTGACTTTATGAATGACATCCAGAAAACAGCACGAGTTTCCAGTTACTAGTCATTAGGTTACAAGAATAGCACCAAATCTTCAATCAAATTGGCATACCTCAATTTCAGGGGAGCTCTGCTGATTTACACCCCTGTGGGACTTGGCATCACTGATCTAAAGGGAAGTACATTTACACAAGCTAGGGATTTGGTCCCTTGTGTTTAACTTGTGTGATTTTCAAATGTGTTGTATTTCAAAATTAAAGTTTTGAAGAGCTAAACTCCACTGAATCAGTATTTTGTTAGTATCTTTGACTTTGTGAACCCACTTCAGTGCAGTATGGTCCATCTGCAAGTGGAACTGATCACAAGATACCTTTGCTGCTATTACAGGATGGTTCAGGTGGAGCTAGTAGTGAACTGGCTTTGACCGGCCAGGCTGGCTTGCAGCCACTCCGACTGGATAAACAAGTGAAGAGAGAAGAAGGGCCCAAGCGTGCTAAGTGTGGGAATAGAAAGCAACAGTGTTTCCTGCGGGAGCCTGCTTATGGATGTATACACCCCCTGAGAAAGAGATGATGATAAAAAATGGCTATGAGAATTGCTTTAGATGAACAGTCTCACCTGTGGATTTTGGCCTTGTGGGTGCCCAGGAACTCTCCACGCTGGAGCAGCAGCTGCTTGAGCCCTCAAGGACAAGGCTTGAGGGCCCGGGACTGTCCGTAGCAGAAGGGGTATAAGCATTGATTCTTGCTTGCCTGCTTGGTTGCTGGAAAGCATGTATTTAGTAATGTGTGAAGGCTGGGAAGCTTATTATACTCTGGCAATAAAACCGGTTATACTTATACACCTGGTGTGGCTTCACTGAGTGTATCTGAGCCCCCCTTTGGCACAACACCTGGATGTAGTTGGCAGGATATACTCAGTGATATTTCCGGGAGGTGTAGCCGGATGTGGGGTAAGCGAGGATGTGGGATTGTGGCCACCAACAAGATACCCGGCTGGAGTAGTACCTCCCGCTGGGCACCGGTGGCTAAATTGTTATGCTGGGTGCCTCCCCTGGTTGGATGGGACAGGGACCAAAGTCCCCTCACCCCGGGCCAAATTGGCCAACTAGATAGAGAAGGCAATAGAGTTATATGGGCATAATAAATTCTATAAGGATTGGGGATGGAGATGGTTGTTCCTGACGATGGTGCAAAAGCTGTCTGCACATAATGAGCAGCTAGAGAAGAATGTCAGCATCCTGGCGGACAATCAGTGCGCTCTCATGGATAAGAATAACATGCTAATAGAGGTGTTGGAAGCGGCTCAGAAGAGGCCCACAAGCAGCAGGAGATAGCTGAGATTATGGTGATCCGCTACGCCCGGGATCGCCATTGCCGCCTCCTGCAGAACCCCCATCCCACTGTGTCCTTGTCCAAGGTTAGGGCCCTTATGGCATTGGACTGGGACCCCGAGACGTGGGATGGGGACATATGGGATTCCAGTGATGACAACAATGGGTGGGAAGGTGAAATTGAGACTGAGGCAGACAGAGGCAGTGCAAAGGAGATCCGGTCTCTGGTTACTAACCAAACTATGAGGCCTCCCGGAGCAGCCCCCCAACAGACACAGATAATCCGGGACTATATGGAAACAGAACTCCAGGGCCTTCAGATACAATTCAGGCAGCTGGATGGGGAGAGCGTGAAGTCTTGGCTGCTCTGTTGCTGGGATCAGGGCGCTCAGGCATTGCACCTGCTCTCCGGGGAGAACTTGATGTCAGGGAACCTTGCCACGGACATTGCGACCCATCAGCTCCTGAGGTGCTCAGGGGACAGCGGGGAGTAGGACGTTGCTGGAGTGGATTTTTGCCATTGTAGAGCACGGGTGGCCAGATCCCATAGATTGGGATGATGTGGATAAACCCTGGAGTACAATTCCCAAGGCTTCCATTAGCCTTCGGGAAATGGAGATACAAGTATGGCTCTATATAAATAACTTCCAGGGTCCCAACCATGAGACCTTCACAGCCTGGATGCGAAACCGTTTGTTGTGCACCGCCCCACTCCATTTGAACAGGGCCCTCTTGGCAGTTCTGAGTCCCATACAGGACTGCCCAGTGGGTGAGGTTGCCTTGTTGCTGAGGCAGTTGGGGAACATTGAGGACACCAAGGCGAAGGTCCGGGTGAGTTGAGCCAACCAAAAGGGGAATACTAAGAAGGAGACCCCATGCCTTTCAAAGACGGATTTTTTTGTAGCCCTATTGAAGGGAGGAACCCCAAAAAACAAGACTGATGGGCTCCTCTCCAAAGAACTAGTTGCCCTCCAATGGGAAATGGTTATGGATCAGGAGAAGGGTGGGAAGGGGGAGGCGGAGATGCCTGCCCTGCCTGCTCCCTGCCTCTACCCCTCCTTGGATGAGTGGCAAACGCCGGACCCCCGATAGGAGGCCAGCAGGGCTGACGCCGTTGGGTTAATAAACAAAACTGCTGCGTCAGACTCGTGCCACCATGTAAATGTCTGGATTCATTGGTCACCATACAATAAACAGCAGGTCAGTGCTCTTGTGGACACTGGGGTGAAGCTATCCCTTGTTTACAGTAATCCTTCCAAATTCCAGGGTACACCGATACAGATTAATGGATTTGGGGGGCAGGCCATACCTGGTAGGTGGGTGGCCTTAGTTTTGCAAATTGGGCATACCCCTCTCCGTTTGTACTCACTGGTTGTTACTCCTTCCGAAAGTATTTTATTGGCACTGACAATCTGCGGGGCCTTTCCCTTTTCCTTTTCCTTTCTGATGGGAGGTACTGGTTTGGGGTGCTAGTGGTTAGGGTGGGCCACACTTTATGGGAACCCCTGGTCTGGCCCCAGCCCTGGTCAGTTGTTTCACTGAGGCAGTACCGACTCCCCGGGGAACAGAAGGGAATAGGGGAGAATATTGCTGAGTTGCAGCGGATAGTGGTCATTAAGCCAGTGGTATTTCCTTTTAACAGCCCGGTGTGGCCTGTGAAAAAACCCGATGGGTCTTGGTAGATGATGGTAGACTACCGGGCCCTGAACATGGTGGTGCCCGCCATCATGGCCACCATTCCTGATGTTGTGATTTTAATTGAGGCCATCGGGCAGACCGAGGGGGAATGGTATGCCGTTATTGACCCGGCCAACGCCTTTTTCTCAATTCCCATTGCTGAAGAGGCACAAGCCCAATTTGCCTTCACTTGGCATGGGTGCCAGTACACTTTCACACAACTGCCACAGAGATATGCCCACAGTCCCATGTCGTGCCATGGGTTGGTGGCGCGCAACCTCTGCTTTTCACCCTCGAAGAATCCGTGACTATTCTTCACTATATTGATGATTTCATGATTCAGGGGATGGATCATGATGTAGTGGAGTGAACCTTGCAGGTGCTCACCACTCACACGCAGGCAAGGGGGTGAGCTGTTAATCCCAACAAAGTACAGCCCACCAGCTGACCCATGAAATTCCTTGGGATGGTGTGACAAGGGGCACAGTGCCACATCCCCCTTTCTGTTGTAGACCAAATTGCCCAGCTTGCAGCCCCGACCACCAAGGTCGTGGTGCAGCGAGTGATTGGGTTATTTGGTTATTGGCATAACCAGATTCCGCACCTCGCTTCGGTTTTAAAGCCCCTTTAAAATGTCACCAGGAAAAAAGATGGCATTTGATTGGCATGAATCCTAGCAGCGGGTATTTGAGGAGGCTAAAGCTGCCATCCAGAGCGCAATGCCCTTGGGCCCCTGTGATCCTCATAGCCCCTTTCACTAGAGGTGTCAATGTTGGAGGATTACGCCTCTTGGAGTCTGTGACAAAAATTGTTGGGTGCCCACAATAAGCGGCCCCTCGAGTTTTGGTCTCATAAACTCCCTATACAGCCGGTATGCTCTGTTCAAGAAGCAGCTTTTGGTTTGCTATTGGATCCTGATTGAAACTGAGCACCTGACTGAGGGGCATTGACTGGAAACCGTGCCAATGGGAGCTGCAGGGGCAGCACCTGCAGACAGGGCAGTGTGCAGAGCCACCTGGACGGCATCATGCATACGTGTAGGAACCGGAGGGGGGACATGCCACTGCTTCCAGGAGCTACCGGGGGCAGTGCCTGTGGTTGCGGCAGTGCGCAGAGCTACCTGCCCACACCTCCGTGTAGGAGCCGGAGAGGGAACATGCCCCTACTTTTGGGACCTGCTTGAGGTAAGCACTGCCCGGATCCTGCACCCCTGACGCCCTCCTGCGGCCCAACCCCGTGCACCAGCCCTGATCCCCTTTCTGGACTCTGAATCCCTTTGTCTCAGCCCAGACCACCCTCTTGCATCCAAACCCCTCATCCCCAGCCTCACCCCTAGCCGGAGCCCTTACCCTCACGCACCCCAACCCCCGTCCCACCCTGGAGACCTCTCCCTCACCTTGAACTCCTCATTTCTGGCCCCAACCCAGAGCCCTCACCCCCTTCCGCACTTCAACCCCCAATTTTGTGAGCATTCATGGCCCGCCATACAATTGCCATACCCAGATGTGCCCTTGGGCCTAAAAGTTTTTTCATCCTTGCCCTAGATGGTGTATTAAATGTTTTGACACCTAAAATAATGGAGACACAAGGTGGGTGAGCTAATATCTTTTATTGGACAAACTTTGGTTAGTGAGAGAGACAAGCTTTTGAGATTCACAGAGTAAAATCTGTGTAATCATAGGACAAAATGCGGGGGTTAGTGGGTTACGGATAGTTGTAATAAGCCATAAATCCACTTTATTTTTGTCCCATGACTACATGGGTGTTAATAGGCCTGTGATGGAGTGCACTCATCCAGCACTGGGCGACAAAGGGTTAACTCCACACTGTGGGCTGAGGAAGCCACACACCCTGAGCCCTACTGGGCATGCTCCAAGAGTAGCAGCACTATAAAAGGGGAGCAACTCACATCAGTTTGGGCAGATAGCCAAGGAGAAAGGAACACAAGAATGGCCATACTGGGTCAGACCATCAATCCATCTAGCCCAGTATCTGGTTTTCCCACAGTAACCAGAGCCAGGTGCCCCAAGGGGAATGAACAGAACAGATAACCATTCCCGCCTTCTGGCAAACAGAGGCTAAGAACACCATCCCTGCACATCCGGGCTAACAGCCATTGATGGACCTATCCTTCATGAATTTATCTAGTTCTATTTTGAACCCTATTCTGAAGTCTTGGCCTGCACAACATCCTCTATCAAGGACAGATGACAGGTTGACTGTGCATTGTGTGAAAAAATACTTCATTTTTTTGGGTTTTAAATCTGCTGCCTATTAATTTCATTGGGTGATCCCTAGTTCTTGTGTTATGAGAAGGAGTAAATAACACTTCCTTATTTCCTTTTTCCATATCAGTCATGATTTTATAGATCTCTCTCATATCCCCCTTACTCATCTCTTTTCCAAGCTGAAAAGTCAAAGTCTTACTAATCTCTCCTCATACAGAAACCATTCCACACCCCTAATAATTTTTGTTGCCCTTTTCTGAATCTTTTTCAGTTCCAATATATTTTTTTAGATGGGGCAACCACATCTGCACGCAGTATTCAAGATGTGGGCGTACCATGGATGTATCTAGAGGCAAGATTGTGAATGCTGGGCCTGCTCTGACCTGTGAACTTATATGTTGCTATGCAGAACAGCTGTGCAAGAGACCTCCGCTGATTCTTAGAACAGCGGATGAAATATGCTATGGCTGAACAGTATGCGCTTAACCGCAAACTGCAGAACAAAATGTAATTTGCATAAGAAGCGCTGTTGACGTGTTTGCCTGTATTTCTGAATCGCATAAAAGACGCTCGGGGACACACTGTCGGGGCGAGCCACATTGGGGAACCTGATCCTCTGTGAAGGACGTGCCAATCGTGGTCTCTGCCCAGTCCACGGACCATAAGGAAATCGCAGTCAACTGGTAGCCGTGAGAATCTCGAAATCCTTGGAGACAAGGCCTAAGCTCAGACAGACACATCCCCACCATGGGAGATCTGCCTTGAGTGGCGGCCAAGAGCCCAAGTGAGCGAGATTGGAAAGGGTCTCGAGACACATCCCCACCAAGGGAGATCTCGCATTGATCCCGGACCACCCTAGAGAGTATCCGGTTCCACCAGAGGCGTCAGACAATTGGGAATACAGGCAAAACAGGGGCAACAGTGGACTCAGCTTTGCTGTGTTTAAGCAATTCAAAGAGCAAAAGCCTGTTGCGATAACGGGACATATATAAGCGCTTATTCTAAAAAGGTAAGGTTATTATTAAAACGCACGGCCTGATCAGCTGTAACAATAGATATTCTAAAGATAGATACAATCAATTGAACTAATACTGCTAGAAGATTGTTAAGTATTATAATACTAGTTATCAGTTAAATATTATCGGAAGAATAAATAATAAAAAATTGTTTTTATCATAATTACGCCTCTCGAAGTGTCAATCCTAAGAAAAAACTTGCGTGGAAGCAGCCAGCCGCTTATGGGCTAACCCTCATTGGATATAAGAGGAGGCTCATGGCTGGGCCACAATTAAAAGTGGTGTCTCCACAGGAAAAATAGCGGTGCAAAGATGATATTTTCTGTCTTATTATCCATCCCTTTCTTAATGATTCCCAACATTCTGTTAGCTTTTCTGACAGCCGCTGCACATTGAGTGGATGTTTTCAGAGAACTATCCATAATGACTCCAAGATCTTTCTTGAATGGTAACAGCTTAGGCATTACTTTGCATTTATCGACACTGAATTTCATCTGCCATTTTGTTGCCCAGTTACCTAGTTTTTAGAGATCCCTTTGCAGCTCTTCGCAGTCTGCCTGGGAGGTTACTATCTTGAGTAGTTTTGTATCATCTGCTAATTTTGCCACCTCACTGTTTACCCCTTTTTCCAAATCATTTATAAATAAGTTGAATAGGACTGTTGCCAGTACAGATCCCTGGGGGACACCACTATTTACCTCTCTCCATTCTGAAAACTGACCATCTATTCCTACCCGTTGTTTCCTATCTTGTAACCAGTTAACAATCCATGAGAGGACTTATCCTCTTATCCCTTGACAGCTTACTTTGCTTAAGAGCCTTTGGTGAGGGACCTTGTCAAAGGCTTTCTGAAAATCTAAATACACTATGTCCACTGGATCCTCCTTGTCCACTTGCCTGTTGACCCCCTCAAAGAATTCTAGTAGATTGGTGAGGCATAATTTCCCTTTACAAAAACTATGTTGACTCTTCTCCAACAAATTATGTTCATCTATGTAACTGACAATTTTGTTCTTTACTATAGTTTCAATCAATTTGCCTGGTACTGAAGTCAGGCTTACAGGCCTGTAATTGCCGGGATCATTTATGGAGTCCTTTTTTCAAAATTGGCATCACATTAGCTATCCTCCAAACATTTAGTACAGAAGCTGATTTAAATGATAGGTTACATTTAACTGCAGTTAGTAGTCCTGCAATTTCACATTTGAGTTCCTTCAGGACTCGGGTGAATACCACCTGGTCCCTTAGAATATGTGCTAACTACTGGTGGTGCTAAACTATCTGTTTGATCTTGTATTCAGATGTGACATTCTGAGTACTTTCCCCAGACATGAAGAAGAGCTCTGTATAGCTCAAAAGCTTGTCTCTCTCACCAACAGAAGTTGGTCCAATAAAAGATTTTACCTCCCCCATGTTGTTTCTCTAATATCCTGGGACCCACATGGCTACAACAACATTGCATACCTAAAATGGTAACATGCATCAGTGGAAACTGGAATTGAACCCCCCAACTATTCAACATCAGGAATGCAGCACATTCAGTTACTCAGACACATCTTCTGGGTGGGTGATGAATGCTTCATCACTGGATGAAAAACATGGGAGGTGACTCTTGGGAGAGCACAGGGAGGGAACAAATCAGCAACAACAAAAAAAACCCACTGTGAAGTACTGGGAGTGTATCAACAAGGACCTGTCTCAATATCGTAGGGCCATATCCTCAGATGCTGAGAATTGGCATAGATAAGCAGACTCTAAGAGAGCTACTTTTATCAACACTAACTGTAGATCTGGCCCCATCAGAGCTATGGATCCGTTGCTCCAGTGTTGATAAACTATATAGCCAATTGCTCGACCACACTTTGGTTCATTATGAAATATATTCAAGAGGACAAATGACCAATATCACTCAGGTTTATTGCTATAAGCCAATAATCATAGAATTATATTATCGCTAGACCATCCCTGAGAAGTGTTTGTCTAAACTGCTCTTAAAAACCTCCAATGACAGAGATTCCACAACCACCCTAGGTAATTTATTCCAGTGCTTAACCACCCTGATAGTTAGGAAGTTTTTCCTAATCTCCCACCTAAACCTCCCCTGCTGCAATTTAAGACAATTGCTCTCATGTCCCCTCTTAGTCTTCTCTTCTCCAGACTAAACAAACCCTGTTTTTAAAATGTTTCCCCATAGGTCATGTTTTCTAGACTTTTCATCACTTTTGTTGCTCTTCTCCGGACTTTCTCCAGTTTGCCCACATCCTTCCTGAAATGTAGCACCCAGAACTGGACACAATACTCCAGCTGAGGCCATATCAGAGTGGAGTAAAGCAGAAGAATTACTTCTTGTGTTTTGTTTACAACACTCCTGCTATTACATCCTAGAATGACTTTAACTTTTTCATAACATTGTTACACTGTTGACTCATGTTTAGCTTGTGATCCACTATGACCCCCAGATTCCATTCTGCAGTGCTCCTTCCTAGGCAGTCATTTCCCTTTTTGTATGTGTGCAATTGATTGTTCCTTCCTAAGTGGAATACTTTGCATTTGTCCTTATTGAATTTCATCCTATTTACTTCAGATCTTTTCTCCAGTTGGCTAATGGCTCAGATATCTTCTCAGTCAGTTACCTGAATATTGTAGAATGTATTTTGTCAGGCTCTGGCAACTTGAAGACATTTAACTTGTCTAAGTAATTTTTCACTTGTTCGGTCCCTATTTTAGCCTCAGATACAACCTCATTTTCACTGGTGTTCACTATGTTAGACATCTAATTGCTACTAAATCGTTGGTGAAAAATGAAACAAAATAGTCATTTAGCACTTCTGCCGTTTCCATATTTTCTATTACTGTTTTTCCCACCTCATTGAGCAATTGACCTACCCCGTCCTTGGTCTTCCTCTTGCTTCTAATGTATTTGTAGAAATGTTTTCTTGTTATCCTTTCTGATTATAGCTAGTTTAATCTCATTTTTGCCTTGGCCTTTCTAATTTTATCCCTACATGCATGTGTTGTTTGTTCATATTCATCCTTTGTAATCTGACCTAGTTACCACTTTTTGTAGGCCTTATTTTGACTCCTATTGTCTTCACTGGAGTTACTCTGTATACTCAGATTTAACTGAGAGTAATCTGTACATGCACCATTTTCCTGAGTAGAACCGACCATAAAAATGAATAAAAACAAAATTCTGCAGGGGAGGGGAAAAATGAAATTTAAATCTTTTAAAAAACCTGCAAAATTAAAATGACATGATTTTCTATTGTTTATTGGAAGTTGTTATTGGTTGGTTTTCCAAAGTCTTTTGAATTTCAAAATTTTCCAGTTTTGTTTGTTTTTCACTTTTCTTTCTTTCCCCTCCCCTTTCGTGTACCTTTTCTCTCCCCGCCCTTTTGTGTCTGAACAAGTGGGCCAGTAAGGACAAAATGACATAAACAACCCTAAAAATGCCAAAAAAACACCAACCCATGCACTCCCTGAACAAGAACAACCCACTTCACCCAAAAGAGTCTACACATTTCTATTTCGTAACTGGACTGGAAAAGGGAATGTTTACTTTAATGAATAATTTCCGTGAAAATTTTGAATTACTGGTTTTGGATAAAAAAAACATTTGAAAAAGGTTCTGTCATAAACGGATAGTTAAGAATTAATAGAATAGAAGTACTTCATATCTCTTTTGCCTGGAAAGGGTTAACAAGAACAGTGAGCCTGGCTGTCACCTGACCAGAGGACCAATCAGGGGACAGGATACTTTCAAATCTTGAGGGAGGGAAGTTTGTGTGTGTGCTGTTAGTTTTTGGTGGTTGTTCACTCTGGGGGCTCAGAGGGACCAGACATGCAACCAGGTTTCTCTCCAATCTCTCCGATACAGGTTCTTATAAGTTTAGAATAGTGAGTACTAGGTAGATAAAGCGAGTTAGGCTTATGGATGTTTTCTTTATTTGCAAATGTGTATTTGGTTGGAAGGAGTTCAAATTGGTATTTTGCTGAAAGGATTTTAATTTGTACTTGTATACTTTGGCTGGGAGGTTATTCCCAGTGTCTATAGCTGAAAGACCCTGTACCTATTCCATTTTTTAAATTTACAAAGATAATTTTTACTGGATTTTTTTCTTTCTTTATTTAAAAGCTTTTCTTGTTTAAGAACTTGATTGTTTTTTTATTCTGGTGAGACCCCAGGGGACTGGGTCTGGATCCACCAGGGAATTGGTGGGGAGAAAGGAGGGAAGGGGGAGAGAAAGGTTGATTTCTCTCTGTGTTAGGATTACTTTCTCTCTCAGGGAGAGTCTGGGAGGGGGAAAGAGAAGGAGGGAGGAAGGTGGATTTTCCTCTCTGTTTTAAGATTCAAGGAGTTTGAATCACAGTGATCTTCCAGGGTAACCCAGGGAGGGGAAGCCTGGGAGAGGCAACGGTGAGGGAAAGGGTTTACTTTCCTTGTGTTAAGATCCAGAGGGACTGGGTCTTGGGGGTCCCCAGGCCAGGTTTTGGGGGGACCAGAGTGTACCAGGCACTGGAATTCCTGGTTGGTGGCAGCACTACAAGTACTAAGCTGGTAATTGAGCTTAGAGGAATTCATGCTGGTACCCCATCTTTTGGACGCTAAGGTTCAGAGTGGGGAATTATATCATGACGGGTTCCAACCTGCTCTACTGAATCTATTTTCTCCCTGGGACTATTCAAGCCTCAAGGGAAATGAAAGTCTAGCTCAGGGGTCAGCAACCTTTCAGAAGTGCTGTGCCGAGTCTTCATTTATTCACTCTGATTTAAGGTTTCGCGTGCCGGTAATACATTTTAACAGTTTTGAAGGTTTATTTCTATAAGTCTATAATATATAACTAAATTATTGTTGTATGTAAAGTAAATATGGCTTTTAAAATGTCTAAGCTTCATTTAAAAGTAAATTAAAATGCAGAGCCCCCCAGATTGGTGGCCAGGACCCGGGCAGCCTTCGGCACCCGTGCCATAGGTTGTCTACCCTTGGTCTAGCTTATTGACTAGTGTAAATGGATTTATGCCACCAGAAGATCAGGCCCAAGTATTTACTGAAACACTTACTGAAAGTATCCAAGGATCCCAGCCATCAGTATTCCACCCAGAATGAGTACTTTTTTCATGACCCTGATGATGGTGCTGAAATGAGAAAGGTGAAGTATAGAAGGGAGTAATGTAATAAGAGCACAAAAAAAGAACAGATTTATTAATAATGTTCTTGACAGCCTTACTCAGGCTTCAGCATTTAAAACGTGTAAGCCAGCAACAGATGCTGTTTCTTCCTTTCCCAGGGTTGTTTTAGGTGGTGAAACTGCAACATAGTCTCTCATGTTGTGAATTGCTTTCCTCTTTCATAGACTTTAAGGCCAGAAGGGACCATCATGATAATCTAGTCTGACCTCCTGCACATCGCAGGCCACAGAACTTCACCCATCCACTCCTGTAAAAGAGCCCTAACCTCTGGCTGAGTTACTGAAGTCCTCAAATCATGGTTTAAAGACTTCAGGGTAGAGAGAATCCACCACTTACACTAGTTTAAACCTGCAAGTGACCCATGCCCCATGGTACAGAGCAGTGGTCCCCAACACGGAGTCTGCGCGGGCGCAACTTAATGCACCCGCATTCTGGCTCCCAGGAGAGCATCCACCAAAATGTTGCTGAATTTCAGCGGCATTTCAGCGAGGACACCTCTCGATGATGATGCTTGTAGCCGACAAGTGATGTCATAGAGAGGCGTCGCCCCCGAATTTCGGCGGGGATGCCTCTCGCTGACACCGCTTGCCGTCAGCAAGTGAAGTCATCGGGAGGCGTCGCTCCTGAATGTTGGCAGGGATGCCTCTCGATGACGTCGCTTGTCAACGGCAAGCGGCGTCATCGAGAGGCATCGCCACTGAAATGCCACCAAAATTCAGCGGCATTTCAGCAGGTGCTCCATCACCGCAGTGGTCCTTCAGTTGGCGCCCGCCAGCCAAAAAGGTTGGGGACCACTGGTACAGAGGGAAGGCGAAAACCCCCCATGGTTTCTGCTAATCTTACCTGGGGGGAAATTCCTTCCCGACTCCAGATATGGTGATCAGCTAGACCCTGAGCATGTGGGTGGGACCCTCCAGTCAGACACCTGGGAAAATCTCTGTAGTAACTTTGCTACTTTCACCTTTTCCCTCTGCATAACTCATGGGCAAAAACGACCTTTTGAGAGCAGACACACAGCAGATTGAGCTCTAACTGCAAAACAGTTAGAGAAAGAATCCTTCAATCACCGGGGAAATAAAAAAATCTGACAGGGGGTCAGTTAAAATGTGCCCTAGGCCAGCACTGCCATGCAGCAGTTCCCAGCTTGTGCCCATCCTTTCCCCTTCAGATCAGCAACCCCGGAACCCTGCCCCTCTAGGGTTACTACCTCTGAAGTACAATGAAAAAACAGGACTTCTAGGACAGCCCAAAGGCCACAAAACTAGACAGCTGGCAACATGCACTGAGCATCGTACAGACTTCCTGAGACAGCTATGTCAGGACAGGGCCTAAATAGCTTGGAAGGGCTGGTCTCTAGGAGATTTGGGTCAGTGGAATATTTATTACAAACACACACACACACACACACACACACACACACACACACACACACACACACACACACACTTCCTCCAGCAGGGCATAACACATACACACATATACACACTGAGCACTTCTCTTTCCTTCCAGCAGGAAACAACCCCCTGTTCCCCAACAACTTCATAATTCTCATTTATGTTTCAAAGAATTCCTTGTCCTTTTTCATGGATGTAAGACGTCTGTATATCATGTTACAGCATTTTCACAAATCTGTCTTCTGTTCTGAATTGGACTTCCTTTTCTGTAAGCTACTGTAACTGCAGTTTCCTTCCTTTCAATTATTTATCTGTGTTTTGTTTGACTGTTATTTGTATTACTTATTGCCTTTAGCACACTATTTTGTTTCTCTCAGCACTGTGCCAGTTGATGACCTGAAGCTATTTAATGCATGTTTTAATAGCAAGCAATCAGGTTTACTTTTAGGTATTTGTTTCTATTTTTATGAATACAGATTTCACAATTTCAAGGAAATTATGAGGTGTATGTGTGACATTGCACTCTATACGATTTTATGAAAATATGCTAATGAGTTTAAATATAATGTAACTGGAATATGCTTCATGCAAAAGGTCTCTTGTAAGGTATCATCACAACACTTATAATCTACTGAGTTGTGGCCATCCTATTTGTATAAATGTATCTCTTTTGTATCTGAAACTAGAAATATGAAATATAACTCTGAGGGCCTATTGTAATTATGCAAAGTGTGGGCCATTAATGGTGGTCTGGAATCTTGATGACTCCCATTAACCAGGACAATTGACTGTAGATGGCTCTGTTTTACCTGTAAATCTCCCTGTATACATGTGTGCTGGCAAGTGGGTAATGAAGTCTTACAGTGACATGTGATCATGTCACCTGAACTGGAATCCATCTTTAACCTGGTGCTTTTCCATTGAGAAGGAGTAGGCAGAAACCTAGAGAGGGACAAAGGATTCCCGTTTTATGCAAAATATACATAAATGGGTGGAACAGAACAAAGGGAAAGTCATCATAAGGAATACCCCAGCTACCACCTGAGCTGGAACAAGGGCTGTACCAGGGGAAAGGACTGTGCTGACAAGGAAGGCATCCAGTCTGAGAAAGACTTATTGAAACATCTCTCAGGGTGAGATTTTATCTGTACTCAGTTGTATTACTGTATTAGGCTTAGATTTGTAAAAGCGGCAAAGAGCCCTGTGGCACCTTATAGACTAACAGAAGTTTTGGAGCATGAGCTTTCGTGAGTAAATACCCACGTCATCAGATGCATGGTATCCAACGAAGTGGGTATTCACCCATGAAAGCCTACATGCTCCAAAACTTCTGTTAGTCTACAAGGTGCCACAGGACTCTTTGCTGCTTTTACAGATCCAGACTACCACGGCTACCCCTCTGAGGCTTAGATTTGTGTGTTTAATTTTATTTCGCTTGGTAATTCACTTTGTTCTGTCTGCTATTACTTGGAACCACTTAAATCCTACTTTCTGTATTTAATAAAATCACTTTTTACTTATTATTTAACCCAGAGTAAGTATTAATACCTGGGGCGGGGGAACAGCTGTGCATCCCTCTCTATCTGTTATAGAATTATAGAATATCAAGATTGGAAGGGACTTCAGGAAGTCATCTAGTACAACCCCCCTTCTCAAAGCAGGACCAGTTGCCAACTATATCATCCCAGCCAGGGCTTTGTCAAGCCTGACCTTAAAAACCTCTAAGGAAGGAGATTCCACCACCTCCCTAGGTAACCCATTCCAGTATTTCACCACTCTCTGAGTGAAAAAGTTTTTCCTACTATCTAACCTAAACCTCCCGCACTGCAACTTGAGACCATTACTCCTTGTTCTGTCATCAGGTACCACTGAGAACAGTCTAGATCCATCCTCTTTGGAACCCCCTTTCAGGTAGTTGAAAGCAGCTATCAAATCCCCCCCACCATTCTTTTCTCCTGCAGACTAAACAATCCCAGTTCCCTCAGCCTCTCATAAGTCATGTGCTCCAGCCCCCTAATCATTTTTGTTGACCTCTGCTGAACTCTTCCCAATTTTCCCACATCCTTCTTGTAGTGTGGGGCCCAAAACTTGACATAATACTCCAGATGAGGCCTCATCAATGTTGAATAGAGGAGAATGATCACATTCCTCGATCTGCTGGCAATGCCCCTACTTATACAGCCCATAATGCCCTTAGCCTTCTTGGCAACAAGAGCACACTGTTGACTCATATCCAGCTTCTCGTCCACTGTATCCCCTAGGTCCTTTTCTGCAGAACGGCTTCCTAGCTATTCTGTCCCAAGTCTATAACAGTGAATAGGATTCTTCCATCCTAGGCAGGACTCTGCACTTGTCCTTCTTGAATGTCATCAGGTTTCTATTGGCCCAGTCCTCTAATTTGTCTAGGTCCCTCCGTATCCTCTCCCTACTCTCCAGCGTATCTACCACTCCTCCCAGTTTAATGTCATCTGCAAACCTCATGAGAGTGCAGTCCACACCATCCTCCAGATGATTAATGAAGATATTGAACAAAACCGGCCCCAGGACCGACCCTTGGGGCACTCCGCTTGAAACCGGCTGCCAACTAGACATGGAGCCGTTAATCACTACTTGTTGAGCCTGATGATCTAGCCAGCTTTCTATCCACCTTATAGTCCAATCATCCAGCTCATACTTCTTTAACTTGCTGGCAAGAATACTGTGGGAGACCGTATCAAAAGCTTTGCTAAAGTCAAGGAATAATACATCCACTGCTTTCCCTTCATCCACAGAGCCAGTTATCTCCTCATAGAAAGCAATTACGTTAGTCAGGTATGACTTGCCCTTGGTGAATCCATGCTGACTGTTCCTGATCACTTTCTTCTCCTCTAAGTGCTTCAGAATTGATTCCTTGAGGACCTGCTCCCTGATTTTTCCAGGGACTGAGGTGAGGCTGACTGGCTTGTAGTTCCCTGGATCCTCCTTCTTCCTTTTTTAAAGATGAGCACTATATTAGCCTTTTTCCAGTCATCTGGGACCTCCCCCGTTTGCCATGAGTTTTCAAAGATAATGGTCAATGGCTCTGCAATCACATCCGCCAACGTCTTTAGCACCCTTGGATGCAGCGCATCTGGTCCCATAGACTTGTGCTCGTCCAGTTTTTCTAAATAGTTCGGAACCACTTCTTTATCCAAAGAGGGCAGGTCACCTTCTCCCCATGCTGTGCTGCCCAGTGCAGCAGTCTGGGAGCTGACCTTGTTTGTGAAGACAGAGGCAAAAAAAGCATTGAGTCCATCAGCTTTTTCCATATCCTCTGTCACTAGGTTGCCTCCCTCATTCAGTAAGGGGCCAACACTTTCCTTGACTTTCTTCTTGTTGCTAACATACCTGAAGAAATCCTTCTCGTTACTCTTAACATGTCTTGCTAGCTGCAACTCCAAGTGTGATTTGGCCTTCCTGATTTCACTCCTGCATGCCTGAGCAATAGTTTTATATTCCTCCCTGGTCATTTGTCCAATCTTCCACTTTTTGTAAGCTTCTTTTTTGCGTTTAAGATCAGCAAGGATTTCACTGTTAAGCCAAGCTGGTCGCCTGCCATATTTACTATTCTTCCTACACATCGAGATTTTTTTTCCTGCAACCTAAATAAGGATTCTTTAAAATAGAGCCAGCTCTCCTGGACTCCTTTCCCCCTCATGTTATTTTCCCCAGGGGATCCTGCCCATCCAGGGTCCATATTCTGCTGCTCTCCTTTTTTATGAGTTTGCCTTGTATAAGCTTTATATAAGGTAAAATGGATTTATTTGGGGTTTAGACTCCACTGGGAGTTGGGCATTTGAGTGTTAAAGACAGGAACACTTCTGTTAGCTGCTTTCAGTTAAGTCCGCAGCTTTGGGGCACGTGGTTCAGACTGTGGGTCTGTGTTGGAGCAGACGGGCATGTCTGGCTCAGCAAGACAGGGTGCTGGAGTCCCAAGCTGGCACAGATAGCAGGGGCAGAAGTAGTCTTGGCACATCAGTTGGCAGTTCCCAAGGGAGTCTCTGTGATCCAATCCATCACAGTATGTTTGAGAGATAATAGGGGACAGACAATAATTATTTAATGACAGTTGATGGTGCAATTCAAAAAATTAAAGCTGTATATCCATTAAAACACAAACTGTGAACACCGCATGACAAGATACACAAAGTAACTATTTGTTAATCAAACTCTAGTTCTCAAGGAGCATTTTCTTTACTTTGCCTAGCTGCACATTTTGATTATCATCGATGAAAATATTGTTTTATCAATTGGTGTGCGTGTGATGAAATTGATGTTTACTGACATTTGCCAATAAAAAACTGCTGCTTCCAAACCTAACTACATTGGCTTGTCATTGGGTAATTGGCCCCTTAGGAGAGATGGGTCCAGTACTGCCTGTGACTAATCAGCTGCCTCCATGCTGATTTTTTTTTTAATTGAAATTCTTCACATGCTGGACATCATCATCATATCAGGCAATATACACATTAAGTCACTAAAACCAGGGTCAAACCAGCCCACAGCATCCATAACCGCTTTAGTTGCTTCCTGGCCCACAGTTTCCTCTGCCCAAATGAGAGGAGCAAACCGATTACTCAAAGTGAGACAAGAAGAGGGAGAAGGAAACGGGACGGGGATTACAAGGGAAGGAAGGGCCATCTGAGACATCCTAGAGTCCTGTGAGGTAGATGCAGGCCTTACCCGCTGCAGGACTGAGACATGGAGAGAGCTCTGCCCTTAGTCCTCACCTCTTCCACAAACTCTGAGTCTTCAGGAACCTTGCCCTCAAATGCACTGACCACCTCAAAGGATGAAACCCTTCCCCCTCCTCAATCTCTGCCAACAAGGCAGCCCGGACTCCTGGGTTCTAGTCCAGTTCTAGGAGGAAAGCGAAGCGGGGGAGGGAACCCAGACTCCTGTGTTCCGAGCATAGAGCTGGGAGGGGAGTGAGGACTAGTATCTTGGAGGCGGGCGTTGGGGGGCTGGGAGCCTCCTGGGTTCCAAGCCCCACCTGGGTGGGGGGTCTAGTGGCTGGGGGAGGGGGCCGGACTCCTGGGTTCCAAGCCCAGCAGCCAAAGCCCCCCCCTACCTCCAGCGCTGGCCCTGCCCAGCTCTTACTGCAGGGGGCGCCATGCTGCGCCGGGAGCCCGCTTGGATCCAGTGTCCCTGGGCTGGACCACCACTCCTGGCATGCCCTGCGCGGGACTGCAATTCTCGACATGCCCTGCGGGGCTTCCCCGCCTCTGCGCTGGGAGGGGGATAGAGAGGGGAGAGAGTGTATGGTTCTGCACCCCCAGCTTTCCCCATGCACCCCAATCTCCTGCACCCCATCCCTGTACCCCCAGCCCTGTACTCCAGCCCTACCATTGCATCCCCAGCTCTCCCCATGCACCCCAATCTCCTGCACCCTATCCCTTTACTCCCAGCCCTGCCAATGTGCCCCCAGCTCTCCCTGTGTACCCCAATCTCCTGTACCCCCATCCCTGTACCCTCAGCCCTGCCACTGTGCCCCCAGCTCTCCCCATGCACCCCAATCTCCTGCACCCCATCCCTGTACCCCCAGCCCTGCACCCCCAGATCTGCCTGCCCCTGCATCCCCCATCCCTGTACCCCTGATCTGTGCCTGCACACCAGCCCCTCTGTATTCCAGCCCTGCCAGTGTAACCCAGCTCTCCCCATGCACCCTCAGACCCTATACCACCAGCTCTCTCTATGCACCCCAACCCTGCACCGTAGCTTTACCCCCAGCCCCGCCAGTGTACTCCAGCTCTCCCCAAGCACCCAAATCTCCTGCATCCCCCATCCCTAAACTCCCAGCTCTGCCCCTGCACCCCCCAGCCCTGTACCCCCAGCTCTGCCCTGTACCTCAGCCCTGCCCCTGCATCCCCCACCCCTATACTCCCAGCTATGCTGCTGCAACCCAACACTCCCTCCCCTCCCACACTCCCCAAAGTATTTGGGGAAAAATCACTCTGTGAATGGTTCCTGGGGAGGGGCATTGGCGGGGAACAGGAGGAGAGGGATTTGGGGCTGCAGCGAGGAGAGGGGGGCTATAGGGAGGAGGATAAACAGGGATGGGTGGCAGAGGAGGGAAGAGGGGTTGGGGTCAGAAGTGTTGGGGGGTGGAACACTGTGGAGAACAGGTGCAGGGGCAACTGTCAGCCCCACATGCTCCCTTCTCCTGTGTGTGTGCCCAGATCTGAGGGGCCCAGCCCCTAGATGGGACAAAGCCCTTTCCCTGCCCCCCACATGTGTATGCCGTGATCAAGGGAGCCCTTTCACTCCTCTCTGCCCCTCCCCCTAGTGCTCTTTCCTCTCAGCCTGTCTGCCGAAGGGTCCTGAAGTCCCCATGCAAGGCCAGGTTTTCAGGTAATTTACCATCTTCATCTCTCCAACAACTGCTGCCACCTGCTAGTGTGGGGCTGCTCACCATCTGGACTGCAGCCACATAACTCCCAGTGTGATGGCCCCCTCCAGGGGGCTGGAAGGGGGGTGGGTGGGCAAGCTTTTGGTTCCTTCACCATGTCCCAGGACTCCTGGGGGTGTGAGGGGGCTGGGAAAGGAGGAGAAGAGCTTTGTGCATTTCAGCCACAGCGGGGCTGGTGGCGGAGCACTGTATTACCTGTGTTCATGAAAAGTCACGGAATGAGGGCAGAGTTATGATGATACGGGCATCCTTAACAGTGCATTTTCTGCTGTGGCCAGGTTTTGTTCAGCACACTTCGGCATCCTGCAAAGAGATAACCTGCTGCTAAGCGGCCTGAACTCCATGTAAATGCAGATTACGGAGAGCTGGGTGTGTGTGCAGAGAGATGATAGCGGTTCAGGAAAGTCGCTATTCACAGTTCTTCTCCATGTCCAAACCCTTCCCCTCTGGACTGCGGTGAACAAAGGGTTAATGGCCAGCCTAGCCCACCCAGGGCATGCTGTGAGGAATGCTGGGAGTGATAGTTCTTGGCCACTTCCCTACTAGGGTTAGGGTGTGTCTTTCCAGGACACCCCTCTTCACATTGCAGATTGGGGGTGGGATTCAGTCATGGCACAGGGGCTGGAAGGGAGATGCCCTCCACTCTAACCACTATACCCCCAACCCTTCCTGGGGCAGTATAGAACCCAGGAGTCCTGGCTCCCAGGCCACCCTGCTCTAACCAGTAGACCCCACTTTCCTCCCAGATCTGGGGATAGAACCCAAGACTCCTGGCTTCCAGCCCCCTTGCTCTAACCAATACACTCCACTTCCATCTCTGAGCTAGGATAGAACCCAGGAGTCCTGGCTCCCAGCCCCCCCCAGTTCTAACCACTAGACCCCACTCCCATCCCATAGCTGGGATAGAACTCAGGAGTCTTGGTGCCCAGCCTCAGGTTCCACTGGATCCCGAAACCTAGAGTGGATTTTGAGGGCGAGATGCAGAGGAGTCTGGGATACGGGTTACGTAGCAGTAGGGCTGAGTGTGTGTGTGTGTGCGCCCATCCTTGGGGGCAAGGAGAGTACCAGCTGCTTGGGGCATCCCCAGGTCACTGAGACACCTAATTCCCTCCTCCCAGAGGGATTGGCACTGGGAGAGCCATGGGTGCAGGAGACAGGCACTTCCTGCTAAACCAGCTTTGCCGAGACCAGAGCTGTGCCCCCGGCCGAATCCAGGACCCAAGGCAGTGCTGGGCTTGTGGGGTGCTGAGCCCAGGGGCCGGGGCAGCTGGACTGAGACACAATCTGCCTCCCTGTGAGTTCAGCTGCTGGGGTCCCTGGAGGAAGGGGTAGCTGACTACCCAGCCAGATCGCTGCCTATGGGGCTGGGGTAGGTGCTAGCTCTGCTTGAGAGCAGCTTTTGAATCCCCATTGCCTGGAATCTTGGCACATCTCCTGGAGACACTGGGTCTGGCAGTGCCTGAGCTGCAGCACCTCCCCCCTCCCCCGCCCCCTCAAACCAGCTTCTCTTATGTCCCCAAGCTTTTCTCAGCATTGCTGGGCTGGGCGTTGAGGAGGAAACCTGGGCATTGCTCCTGGTACGGTGGGGGCCATGGTATGGAGGTTGCAAGTTGAAACCTGCCCCTGCGTGGAGATCTGCCCGTGGCTCTTTGCAAAGATTTATTCCAGGGAGATGTAAGCTTTGCCCAGCGGGCAGTTCAGATGGGGCTCAAAGGGCTTTTGGGAAGCAAATTAAATGTCCCATGTGACAACTCACCAGGAGCAGGAGGTGAATTAGCGAGCAGAGCCCAGCCAGACCATCTCCTCCAATTCCCAACCCGGGAAATCTCCGTGTGGTGATATGGTCGCCTGCAGCGGCTGGAGCACCGTGCCCTTAAAATCCCCGCCCGACCCCGGCTGCCGGAGCTCTGGCAGTGCTTTAAAGGGCCCAGGGCTCCCCACAGTGGCTGGAGCCCTGGGGCCCTTTGAATCACCACCGGAGAAGCCGGTCCAGTCTGGCACGGCGTACAGGCTCTTGCTGGTATGCCACACTGGACCGTACTGGATAGTTTCATCTCTGACGAAATGGCTTTTTTAGCAATCAGGCGTCAATTGAGGGCAGGCCACAGAAAGAGGGGTTTAAAACTGTTGGGAAGGGAGAATCCCATTTTGCCCCTGGGATGAGAGAAGGGTGTTGGAGGCCTAAACATTCCCCTACCCCAAAACATTCCTCTAACCCCCATCCCAAATCTCCTGTAAAAGTAGAAGAGCCCTGAAGGTGCTATTAGTGTAATTCCACTGATCACCTGAAGAATAAATGTCCCGTGCTAGGAGGAAGCGGGCAACAATAGCTCACATTAGTTTTGCTTTCCTCAACACAGAACGCCTCCGCCCTCCTCGCAAACAATTGCAACCTATCATCTTGGTTCTGTGAGGTTAGCCTCTGCAGAACCAGATGTAGTAAGATGAGGCCCTGAGACATAAACCTTTGGTATCAGAGGCCCGGTCTGAGGCCTGAAGTAATGGTCAAGACATTGCAAACATAAAGCAAAGTTAGGCCGTGAGCCAGAGGCAGGCCCTGCTCACAGAAGTTGGCAAGAGGAAGGCTGCTAAAAGAACGTGTGCCAGGATGGCACCAGAATGGCTGGGTACGAACACATCCCACACGGATAACAAGGAACAGGCAAACCCAGCCTAAAGACAGTATAAAAGGACAATATGATGGATAGGCAATAAAAAAGGACAATACGATTGATAGACAGCATGATGGATAGACTTATTTGGTCAAACCAACCTGTACCAGGAGAAAGGCAACACCCTAATGCATACGGGGGCTGTACCTCAGTGTGTTCAATGATGTGTAACCTGTTTATACCTGGGTATAAGAACGCCTGAGTGGACGTCTTTGTCTAGCCTAGGGGGCAGTGGAGTGTCCCACCACTGACTGACCTGGTCCATTGTCAGGGAGCACATATGTACTAGCAGAACTGTAGACATCTGATCCGGGGAGCTAGAGGCTGTGTTTCATTTGACAATAAACCTGGCCAGGTGCTTCGTGCCTTATCAGAGTCTTTGGTCATTGGGGGTTCTCCTGTGGTCTGCTGTGTCGGCAATCTGCGCAGAGCCGGGGCAGCACACAGAGGGAACACGCACGCAGCCGACTCTTATCAACATTAAACAGAGCAGAGCACCACACCAATGGCGTCTGATAACACTGGTGACCCCGACCGCTGATCTGGTGAGTAAGCGAGCTGTCCGCTGTAGGAATCGTGATCTAACATGACAGAAAACCACGAGCTAGGGAACCCCCTTAACCCTTCCCTGCAAATCCCCACAGAGTTTTAAAAATATAATGGGGAAAAACATGTAATGCAATCTGTAAGGCTAGCGCAGAGACTGTAGTCGTAAAATGTAAACTATTGCAAATTATAATGATGGCTATTACAGCATGCACAAAATTGGTGGGGCAATAGCAGTAACAAAGAAGGAGTTAAAATAATCAAAAGGAGATACAAAGCCCTGGAATGCTCCCACCCCCCCCTGCAGGGTGGCGAGCAGCCCAGAGACAACCAGCACAGAAACAGATTAAAACATTGGAAACAGCTGCAAGGCTACAAAAAATACATGTGCCGTCCCCAGTTATAAATATTTGCGATCAACAGCAGGTTTCAGGTAGCTCCCCTTTGCCTGAAGAATGGGGACAGAATGGAAGAAGGTGGCCCTAGTAAAATTAAAAGCTGTAACAGGGTCCTCTGCAGTGCAACCACCACCTTATGATAAAAGCCAGGTTCTGGTACAACCTAAACCGTGACCTAGACTGGTGCCTGTCAGAACGGGACAAGTAAGTGCACAGATGGAAAAGGTAGCACACAATACTGTCATGGAATTGAAGGAAAATATGGAACAGTTCACAGAGCACATTCGGAGACAGGAGCTGCGACTCGATTGCAGGGTAGTGAATAAAAAGGAATTTCAAAGTAAAAACTGAAATTAAGCAGGTTAACAACTAGAATTGATGCATTAACGCAGGGAGTTGCCCCAAAACAGTTAACTGCAGCAAAAAAGGGCACTCCCACCATCTATTTGGCATGCAAACAAAAGCAACAGATGCTGGGGGAACAAATTCAGGTTTTACAAGAGCAGGTAATAACTCCCACTCTCCTCTCAAAGCCAGGATAAAAACCAGGGGCACAGTCTCAACTGTGCAGGTTTCCAACTGCTTTGACCCATGGAACCATACTTGGTGCTCATATCTAAAAATATAACCTTCTTTCTCAAATATTTTTGTATAACAGTTAAGTTTTTTCTTTTATATGCTTTCTCAGTTTGCTAAACTCGCCGCTGTTGCCCGTACTTTCAAATATCTTGATGCAGTTAATCTCTCATGGCTCAGATCTTGCTACCTTCCTAGGTTGCTCTTTGCCCCCCCCCCCCCGCCCCTTTTCCCCGACCTCTCTTCACTTCTGCTCTCTCTTTGTTTAAAAGTTAAAAGTTATAGTTTTTACAGAAATCTCCAAAAGATAAAGCAATTGAAAACAGAACAAAACAAGAAACAAAAAGGAGATAAGGTAAAAACGTTACTTTAAATAAATCCAGTAAATTAATTATTTTAACCTTCAGGAACGCAACAGCTGGAATTATTCCTAACTTTCTTGAAGATATGGCTGCCAAGCAACAGAAATTCACACTCTGCTTCTAATTCTAACCACTAACTAATATTTGAAAGATGGGCTTTTCTTTTTTCCATATAGCAGAGTTTTAAAGTAATGTTAAATATAATGGAATGCAAAATTCCTTGTTACCAAATTAATACAATACATTTGGCAAATATTAATATATTTTAAAAGTATGTTTGTTAAAAATTTTAAATAAGGTAATAACTTGTTTATTCAAATGTTTAACCCTTTCAATGTTTTGTTTTCGTTTGCTTTATTTTCTATAGTTATGAATAGAATTCTGGTGTCATTTGTTTTGATTTGTAAGTTTGTCCTTTACGTCATGTGCATTGTCCTGTGTTGTATGTTGTGTGTGTTACGTGACTATTTTTTATTATATTTATTTTGTTGCAACAAAAGTCAATTTTATACTCTTTTAAAATATATGTATATGTGGTACCATACTATTTTAATATTATGGTTGTGGTATAACCATCATAATATTATTAATATCTTTTTTTTCAAAGTTCAACAATGTCTCAGTTATAAATATATGTACATATATTTCTGCCTCAACAAACAATGAAATTGCAAACAAAAATAATTTTCTTTTAATAATCACAGTTTTGTTTTGTTTTTTAAGTTTTTTTTTATTTTTTATTCAAAGAAAAAATGTAAGGGAAAACCTCAACATTAAGGTACAGATAATATTAACAAAATGTCAATTTCTTGTTTGGGTTTTTGTGAACTTGTTTGTTGTTTTTTTTTTTAAATTGTTTGCACTTCTAAACTTGTTTGCACTTATAAGAATGTGATACCAAAAATGTTTAAAAATAACAACTTATGCATAGTGCTAACCAAACAATTTCAACGGGTTTCCACCTTTGGCTCCCAAACATAACAAAAGCATCATGAAAACTTAATACTCTCAAAGTATTTGCATGGACCTATACTTAAAATTTATTTTGGTTTAATTTTATAGTTAATTTAATTTTACATGGTTTTCTTTTGTTATGTTAATAGGAAGCAGTGGTTGTTAAAGTTTGTGCTTCTAAACAGTTAACAAGAGTGAAGTTGGTATCACAAGCAAAGTAACTCTAAAAAGCTTGTTAAAATTATGTTCCTAATTCTTTTGTTGAAACAAAGTGTTCAACAAAGGAAAGCAATACACCTGCCCATGGAAGACTGTAAGCATCTATTTTAGCTGTTAAGCATTACATTTAGTATAAAATATTAGTAATGCACCGTAAGTGAAAATGAATGTCTATACAACAATTGCAAAACTACAGCTTGTGTTTAAAAGACTTGGTCCCTGTTACATTGTAAACACTAAATTCGTCTGTGTATTAAATTTGGGTTACTAAAAACAAGAGAAATGTAAAAACAAACAAACAAAAACGTTATTATATTAACTAACTTGAGAACAAAGACACTAGAAGATATCACACCACAAAGACAGCAGAAGATATTTGTGTACAGTGAAGAAACCTCCAAGAATCAAGAAAAGAAAATTGAAGTGCTGCATAAACAAGAGACTGGTCAAATACACCTCTATCTACCATATATGGACAATTAATTTAACAATCAGCTAAAAACCACTACCTGGACCAGGATAAACTGTCATTTAATTTCAACTTGGTTACTGTGTAAAAACAACTGTATTATTGCAGTACTACTATATTATCATTGTACTATTGCTGTATTGTATTATTGCTGTACCAGCACTCCCAGCTATCTTCATGACACCACTAATTTCCTGAAAAAACTACAATGCATTGGTGAACTTCCAGAAAACACCATCCTAGCCACCATGGATGTAGAGGCTCTCTACACAAACATCCCACACACAGATGGAATACAAGCTGTCAGGAACGTATCCCTGATGAAGCCACAGCACAAGTGGTTGCTGAGCTCTGTGACTTTACCCTCACACACAACTATTTCAAATTTGGTGACGATATATACCTCCAGACCAGTGGCACCGCTACGAGCACCCGCATGGCCCCACAATATGCCAACATGTTTATGGCTGATCTGGAACAACGCTTCCTCAGCTCTTGTCCACTCATGCCCCTTTTCTACCTATGCTACATTGATGACATTTTCATCATCTGGACCCATGGGAAGGAGACTCTGGAAAAATTCCACCACGATTTCAACAGCTTCCACCCCACCATCAACCTCAGCCTGGACCAATCTACATGGGAGGTCCACTTTCTAGACACCATGGTGCAAATAAGTGACGTTCACGTTAACACCACCCTAAACCGAAACCCCACCGACCGCTATGCCTACTTTCATGACTCCAGCTTCCATCCCGAACACGCCACATGATCCATTGTCTATACCCAAGCACTGAGGTACAACCGCATCTGCTCCAACCCCTCAGACAGAGATCAACACCTACAAAATCTTCACCAAGCATTCTCAAAACTATGATACCCGCATGAGGAAATAAGAAAACGGATCACCAGAGCCAGATGTGTACCAAGAAGCCTCCTACTGCAAGACAAGCCCAAGAAAGAAACCCACAGGACTCCACTGGCCATCACATACAGTCTCCAGCTAAAACCTCTCCAACGCATCATCAGGGATCTACAACCCATCCTGGACAACGATCCCTCACTTTCACAGGCCTGGGGTGACAGGCCAGTCCTCGCCCGCAAACAACCTGCCAACCTGAAGCATATTCTCACCAGTAACTACACACAGCACCATAGTAACTCTCACTCAGGAACCAAATCCATGCAACAGACCTCGATGCCAGCTCTGCCCACATATCTACACCAGCAACACTATCACAGGACCTAACCAGATCAGCCACACCATCACCGGTTCATTCACCTATAATGTAATATACATTACAGGTGTCCACCAATGTAATATACGCCATCATATGCCAGCAATGCCCCTCTGCTATGTACATTGGCCAAACTGGACAGTCCCTACAGAAAAGGATTAATGGACACAAATCAGGTATTAGGAATAGCAATATACAAAAATCTATAGGAGAACACTTCAATCTCCCTGGACACACAATAGCAGATTTAAAGGTAGACATCCTGCAGCAAAAAAACTTCAGGACCAGACTTCAAAGAGAAACTGCTGAGCTTCAGATCATCTGCAAATCTGACACCATCAGCTCAGGATTAAACAAAGACTGTGAATGGCTAGCTAACTACAAAAGCAGTTTCTCCTCCCCTGGTGTTCACACCTCAACTGCTAGAAGAGGCCTCATCCTCCCTGATTGAACTAACCTCGTTATCTCTAGCCTGATTCTTGCTTGCATACTTATACCTGCCTCTGGAAATTTCCACTACATGCATCCGACGAAGTGGGAATTCACCCACGAAAGCTCATGCTCCAATACATCTGTTAGTCTATAAGGTGCCACAAGACTCTTTGCTGCTTTAACATTTACAATGTGCACAAATTTGCTAAACTGTTTAACCAACACACAGGTAAAAATCAACAAATGAATGGCAGCAAACAACATGAAGGCAAAGAAAAAAACAAATTGGTAAAGAAATTAAGTTATAAATTGGTAAAGAAATTGGTGAACAAATTCCGTGTTAGCACCCATCGTAATTTGGGTTACTGACACTGCATCCTAACTAAGACATATGTTATTCAAAACAATCTTGCTATGTGTCTGGATACCACTACTACATCCTGACCCAGCAATATTTGATAAATTGGTTATTGTCCATTCAGTAAGTTATCTGGAAAACAACATCCATAAAAACAGTTGGATCTATGTCAACTACTGGTATATCATGGGACAATGCAATCCACGGAACACAAAAGCTAGACATTCCTGTTTCCTGTCCAGCAAAACTTACCAGAGGGTGACAACCAGCAGTAAGGGTGACCCATAACATGAATAGACAGAACTGGGTGGTAACTAATTACAAGACATTTATATATATAAAAGCCTCATTTGTAGTGTCACTACTCCAAATTTCTGTTTTACTTCTCATATACATAATACTGTGGAACAAACTATAACAATGCTGGTTCCAGTGTTTCAAAACACTCAGCCTACTACTAATGATGATATAGGTGATAACTGCTATTGCCATAATAGGAGTGTGTTTCTATCTGTGTCACCAAAGTAAAAGAGTCTGTAGTGAGGCGGCGTGGCTCCCCTCTGCGCCAGAGGAGGGAGATCCCAGCCGGAGACCAGAGTGGGCGGAGCTAGTGAGCTCTCAGCCCGCCCCCCAAAGGGTCAGGCGGTGACCCGGAACTATAAAGGCCGGCCCTCAGAGCTCAGTCAGGCCCCAGCTGCCGGAGCGAGCAGATCTCCCTCAGGGAGCTCGAGACTGGGAATCCCCTGTGACCCAGGGCAGCTGCCCAGGCTGGCCTGAGCTCCCCCAGGCCTGCTACCTCGAGGAGTTGCTGGAGCCTTCCCACCCCCGCTACCTGGAAGAGCCGCCGGAGCTTCCCCGCGCCTGCTACCCGGAGGAGCCGCCGGAGCTGCCCTGGGCCGACTATCCGGAGGAGTTGCCGGCCCTACCGCCCAGCCCCGGCAGCAACGAGCCCATGCTCCTGGACCCTGCAGAGGAAGGAGCCCGGGGGCAGCCGACCCCAGTCTGGCTGCAGCCTTATCAGAGCCTATGTCAGTGTGTTGCGGCCAGAATCCCCACTGACTAAGCAGCGGATCTTCAGCTGCTGCTAGGGCCCGGGCTGGGACGCAGTGAAGTGGGAGGGCCTGCGTCCCCCCTGCCACCCAACCTCTGGGTGGCAGACTCCCTCTCTCCCTGGCCTGAGGAGGCCAAAGCCTATTAGAATGGCTGTTGTTGCTCAGCCCTGCCCCAGGGCCTGAGCTTTCTGACTTAGTGTTTGTTGCCTCACCCTGCCCAAGGGTCGGGCCTTAAACTGTTACTGTTGCTCAGCCCTGCCCAAGGGCTTGAGCTCCCTGACTCAGTGTTTGCTGCCCCGCCCTGGCCTAGAGCTGGGCGGGGCAGCAATAACAACTGTTATTGTTGCTCAGCACTGCCGAAGGACCTGAGCCCTCTGCCCCCACAGGGCAGGCGACTGCAGCGAGGACTGCTGGGCTATCCACCCGGACCCACCAGCATGTAGTGAGCCGGCGTGGCTCCCCTCCTCCCCCCCGAAAGGGTCGAGCCCCGGCTGCACTCGTCTACGTGTCAGAGTACAACACCAGACTGGAGAGACATGGTTATGCTTAGACATAGGGTGGTGTCATAGGTACACATACATACCATACATATATACCCATATATGCTACAAATATATATGCCATATCCATATTATTCACATATATATTATTTGGGAGTGCCTCTAAGGCTCAATCACAGTACTACATTCCTCGGTCATGGTCCCAGGCCTAACATTCCCAGGCCCACCATAAGGGACTTGAAAGAATTGGATAATAAAATCTGTCTACTAGTCGTACGAGGGACTGTACAGACTAAGAACAGATGGGGCATGAGTGTATGGCTGGTGAAATGAGGTGACCACATAACAGTATTTAGCCCACTGGGTTATCTTCAGTCCATGCATTATGCTTTTCTGGGACGATGGGTAAACATCATCCCATAAAAAGACAAAAAGTGGGGGAATTTAGTAAGATGAGACCCTGAGACATAAACCTTTGGTATTAGAGGCCCAGTATGAGGCCTGAGGCCTGAACTGAAGTAATGTTCAAGACCAGGGGTCTCAAACTCAAATGATCACAAGGATCGCATGAGGACTAGTGCATTGGCCCGAGGGCCGCATCACTGACACCCCCCTCTTGCTGCCCCTGGCCCCGCTCCCACTCCACCCCTTCCATGAGGCCCTGCCTCTTCCTGTCCCTTCCCTGCCCCCATTCCAACCCCTTCCCCAAAGTCCTCAACCCAACTCTGCCTCCTGCCTGCCCTCAGGGGGTGCAGGAGGCGTACGGGGTGTGGCAGGGGCTCAGGGCAGGGACTTGAGGTGCAGGAGGTATGCAGGGTACGGTAGGGGCCCAGGGCAGGGAATTGGGTTGTGGAGAGCAAGGGGGTGAGGGTTGCTGCAGGGGGTTGGGGTGCAGGGTGCGGCATGGGGCTCAGGGCAGGGAACGCAGAAGGTGTGCAGGGTGCGGCAGGGGGCTCAGGGCAGGAAGTTGCAGTATGGGGTGCAGGAAGGGTGAGGGGTGCAGCAGGGGGTTGGGGTGCAGGATGCGGCAGGTGGCTCAGGGAAGGAAGTTGCAGTATGGGGTGCAGGAAGGGCAGGGCCGGTGCAACCATTTAGGCAAACTAGGCGGCCGCCTAGGGCACCTAGTGGTTGGGGGCGCCTAAAAGTCCCCTCAGGCGAGGAGGTGGAGTGGAGGTGAGGTGGGTGGGGGGGCGCGCAGGGAGGGCTACCCGCAGTAATGGGTGGGGGGCACACAAAGGAACAGCTCCCTGCCCCAGCTTACCTCCACTCTGCCTCCTCCGCTGAGCACACAGCCCAGGTCTAAGTCTCCTCCAATATAAGTGCAGCAAGCCTGGGCGGGGAGGAGAATTAGAGCAGCGCCGCGTGCTCAGTGGAGGAGGCGGAGCCGAGGTGAGCTGGGGCTGGGTACCCAGGCAGAGTTAACTTCTGCTGGAGCAGGTCTCCCCAGGCAGGGTTAGCTGCCGTGGTGGGTGGCGGGGAGAGGGGGGAAGTCTCCCCAGGCAGGGTTAGCTGCCATGGCAGGGAGGGGGGGAAAGGGGGGAAGTTTCCCCAGGCGGGGTTAGCTGCCATGGGGGGACAGGGGGAGTCTCCCTGGGCGAGGTTAGTTGCCGTGGGGGAACAGGGGGGAGAGGAGTTAGCTGTCGCGGGGGGGGGGTATCTGCTGCGGGAGGGCTCCCCGGGTGGGGGGCTGAGTTAGCTGCCATCGGGGGGGCAGGGTTAGCTGGGTGGGGGGTGCAAGGTGGAAGTTTTGCCTAGGGCACGAAACTTCTTTGCACCGGCCCTGAGGAAGGGTGAGGGGTACAGAAGGGGGTTGGGGTGCAGGGTGTGACAGGGGGCTCTGGGCAGGGGGTTGAGGTGCAGGAAGGGTGCAGGGTGCAGCAGGGGGTTGGGGTGCAGGGTGTGGCAGGGGGCTCTGGGCAGGGGGTTGAGGTGCAGGAAGGGTGCAGGGTGCAGCAGGGGGTTGGGGTGCAGGGTGTGGCAGGGGGCTCTGGGCAGGGGGTTGGGGTGCAGGAGGGGTGTAGGGTGTGCCCGGTGCCACTTACCTAGAGTGGATTTGGGGTGACAGGGCCGCACATCATGGCCAGGTCAGGCTTCCTGCCTGCCTTCCCTGACCCCGGGCCCTGCTCCTCTCCTCTCTGCTCCAGGAAGCAGCTGGAATCCCTGGGGGTGGGAGGGAAACGGCACCATGTGCTGCTTGTTATATCCTTGGGGGCAGCAGCTTTAGGAAGAAATCACTGTAAACAGTGAGCTGTAAACCTTGGAGAGAGCTGTAAACCTTGGAGCAGCTCTTTATTGTTATACACAGAACTAACCAACAGCCAACCACACAGGCTGGGCTATCCCCTAATAATCCGACTCATTGCCATGGCAACACAAGATTCTATTACAAACAAATACACAACACTGCTCCTCCAGGTATCTCCCGCAACGCTCCCATTGGTTGCCGTTCCTCATACCCGGCCAATGGGAGCTGCAAGAGCACGAAGCCCTCTACTCGCCCTCCCACCCCCTGCCCGGGGCTGCTGGGACATACAGTAGTTCCAGCCTCTTCAGGGAGTGGCATGGGGCTCGCAGCTGCACGGGATAGGCAGAGGGGTGAGAGGGTGCGGGCAGGGGGGTGCGGGGAGCTTGGCAGGCAGCACAAAAGAACCCCCTGGGCCGCATGCGGCCTGCGGGCCACGTGTTTGAGACCCCTGGTCAAGACTTTGCTAACATAAAGCAAAGTTAGGCTGTGAGCCAGAGGCAGGCCCTGCTCACAGAAGTTGGCAAGAGGAAGGCTGCTAAAAGAATGTGTGCCAGGATGGCACCAGAATGGCCGGGTACGAACACATCCCACACGGATAACAAGGAACAGGCAGCTCCAGCCTAAAGACAGTATAAAAGGACAATATGATGGATAGGCAATATGAAAGGACAATGATTCTATGACAATATGATGGATAAACAGCATGAGGGATAGACTTATTCAGGGGTGAAAGTAACTTACCGGTACTGCTGGAGTCTTGAGGGGGCGTGGCCTCAACCAGAAGAGGCATGGCCTCAACCGGAAGAGGCGGTGCCTCTCAAGATTTAAAGGCCCTGAGGCACCAGCTGTGGCTGGGAGCCCCAGGGCCTTTAAATCAACCTGGGGCTCCCAACTGCAGTGGTGGCTAGGAGCCCCCCGGGGCTCCTACCACTGCGGAGCTCCGGACCCTTTAAATCCCCACCGCAGCTCCGGCTGCCGGAGCCGCGGGCGGGATTCAAAGGGCTCTGGGCTTCCCGCAGCCGGGGGAGCTCTGAGCCCTTTAAATCTGCCCCCAGCCTGGCTGCTGGAGCCGCGGATGGGATTTAAGGGCCTTTGGGCTACCTGCTGTGGTGGGGAGCCCAGAGCCCTTTAAATCCCCTCCGCAGAAGCCAGTGCCGTCAGGCACGGTGTACTGGCTCTTGCTGGTACGTCATACCAGACTGTACAGGCTTACTTTCACCTCTGGACTTATTTGGTCAAACCAACCTGTACCAGGAGAAAGGCAACAGCCTGGTGCAGAGAGGGGCTGTACCTCAGTGCGTTCAATGATGTGTAACCTGTTTGTACCTGGGTATAAAAAAGCCTGAGTGGACGTCTTTGTCCAGCCTAGGGAGCAGTGGAGTGTCCCGCCACTGACTGAGCCGTGTCCATTGTCAAGGAGCACATATGTACTAGCAGAACTGTAGACATCTAATCCGAGGACTGTGTAGACATCAGCTGGAGACTGTGTTTTGTTTGACAGTAAACCTGGCTGGGTGTTTTGTACCTTATCGGAGTCTGTGGTCAATGGGGGTTCTCTCAGCGTCTGCTGTGTCAGAGATCTGCACAGAGCCTGGGCAGCACACAGAGGGAACACGCATGCAGCTGACTGTTTTCAACATTGAACAGAGCAGAGCACCACACTGGTGGCATCTAACACCATCAGATATGGAGCATGTGAAGGCTGTCCAAATTGATGGCAGGGAATACTTGGGGCAGAGGGCTACAGGGGCCCTGATCTCACTGGTTAAACAGAGTGTGGTCCCAAAGGCCAGTATGCTGCCTGGCCAAATGGCAGAGATTGTGGGGGTGGGTAAAAGCAGATTCCTTGTACCCCTAGCTAAAATCATAGACTCATAGACTCTAGGACTGGAAGGGACCTCGAGAGGTCATCGAGTCCAGTCCCCTGCCCTCATGGCAGGACCAAATACTGTCTAGACCATCCCTAATAGACATTTATCTAACCTACTCTTAAATATCTCCAGAGATGGAGATTCCACAACTTCCCTAGGCAATCTTTTCCAGTGTTTAACTACCCTGACAGTTAGGAACTTTTTCCTAATGTCCAACCTAATCCATGTGGTTTGGGAAGGTTTGGAAAGAATTTTGATTGTGGAGGTAATGGAGCACCTCCTATTCGACCTGCTCCTGGGTAATGATTTTTTCTGTGTAGCTCAGGTTAAAATATTTGCCTGCAGCAGGAGGGAGTGTTGTGCTGGGACCCCTGAGGGAAAGGGTAAGGTCTCAGGAACTGCTGAGAGAATGGGAGAGAGTCTTCTTGCTTCTTCTGCAGCAGGGAGAAATCACATGCTTCCAGGTGCGAAGGTGGTTGAGATCAACTTCTGCACTGCAGCTGGAGGAAGGGATCAGGGTGTAATGCCTGCCAGAGAGTGACCTGTCGAGGTTATTAGCTGCCAGCAGGTCACAGCTGAACCAGAGACAAACCTGGCTCCAGGGAGCTGAGAGCAATGCATCCCAGAGGAGAGCCCAGAGAAGGGGCAGGGGATCTCAGAAACCACTGAGGTGGATGAGGATTCCTGTGACTCCATAGCACAGGGAAGCAGGGTGCTTCCAAGTATGGGATGGGCTGAGGCTGGCTCCTTTCCAGCAGAAGGCAATGTGCCCTCAGGCCCAGGGGCAGGAGAGGTGTTGTCAGTGATTAAGGAAACTGTCCCAGTTGTTAGCTGGCAGAGTTCGCAGATGAACAGAAGACAGAACCCTTCCTGTGGTATGGCTACACTTGCAGCTGTACAGCGCTGGGAGTTAAACCAGTCTTCGTACAGCTGAGTAGGGAAAGCACTGTAGTCTGTCCACACTGCCAGCGCACTGTCCTGGCCGCATTTGCAGCATTTGCAGCTGCATTGGGAGCTGTGTATTATGGGCAGCTATCCCAGCGTTCAAGTGGCTGCAACGTGCTTTTCAAAAGGGTGGGTGGGGGTAGGGTGTGACAGGGAGTGTGAGGGGAGAGAGAGTGGGTTTTTAGAGTGCTGAGAGTGTGCCAGCTCGCTGCCTTGTAAGTTCCGACCCTACCCCCTCTCACTCACTGAAAGCAAACAGCAGCTGTTTGTTTTTTCTCATACACCAGATAAGCAGCCGCTGAGCCTGAAACGGACACCAACCCTCCCCGCGACGCCTCTCTCTTCAAGCAAACATTAGCTGTCTGCATTCCGAACAGGGCGCCCCTGCCTGCCTCTACTCATTCAAATCAAACAGTAGCTGTGTTTGCAGGGCCAGTGCAAAGATGTTTCACCCCCTAGGCGAAAATTCCACCTTGTGCCCCCTGGGGAAGCTCCCCCCCCCGCCCTGAGGCACCTCCCCATCCCAGCTTACCCTTGCTCCATGCATGAGCACAAGCACGCCGAGCACACTGTGGTTGCTTCACTTCTCCTGCCTCCCGGGCTTCCGGTGTCTAAGCTGATTGGTGCTGCAAGCCTGGGAGGTGGGAGAAGTGAAGCAGCCACAGCGTTCTCGGGGAGGAGGCAGGGCAGGGGTGAGCTGGGGCAGTGAGTTCCCCTGCGTGCTGCCCCCACCCTTACTTGCTGCATGCAGCCCTCCCCATGCTCCTCTGCCCCAGCTCCCTCCACCTAAATGCCAGCGGCGACCGGGGCAGCTGAAGAACTGGCCACCACAGTCGCTGCCGAAGAAAATGGTGCCTCCCAAATCCTGGCACCCTAGGCGACCGCCTAGGTCGCCTAAATGGTTGCACCAGCCCTGTGTGTTTGGTTTTTTGATACGCAGCCCCCAAAACGGAGCTTTGAAAGGGCATCCGAAGTTCACAACAAAACAAAGAACGGAATCACAACAAAACAAAGAGAGGAAGCTTCAGTTAAAAGGATTATGGGGACTTTCCGGAGATCAATCACTGCGTAATAACGTTACTCCCCATTTACACTGCAGTAGCAGTGTCTCAGCCGCTACGCAACAGCTGTTGTTCCTCACCTGGAGGTGGCGTACCAGCAGCGCTGTAGCCACGGAGATACAGTGCTGTACGTGCCTTGCCAGTGTGGACGGAGAGTGAGGTACAGCTCTGTGGGTGGCTTTATTGCACTGTAACTCTCAAGTGTAGCCAAGGCCCTAGCAGGGCCAGCCAGGGGGGACAAGTGGGGCAATTTGCCCCGGGCCCCACAGAGGCTCCCATGAGAGTTTTTCGGGGCCCCTGGAGCGAGGTCCTTCACTCATTCTGGGGGCCCAGAAAACTCTCACGGGGCCTGGGCCCCTGGAGCTTCTTCCGCTCCAGGTGTTCGGCAGCAGGGGGGTCCTTCCGCTCTGGGACCCGCCACCAAAGTGCTGGGTCTTCGGCAGCAATTCGGCGGCGGGGGCCCCCCACCACTGAAGACCTCAGGCCCCCTGAATCCTCTGGGCAGCCCTGGGCCCTAGGGTGCACAGAGAAATGTGTCTTAGGAGGAGACCCAGAGGAGGAAACTGGGGAAGAAATAGTGGGGGTACAGGAATGTCTCCTCACTAGTCACTTGGGGCAGGATGCCCAGAACACTAGGAGGATGGCTGGGTCAGCATCTGTTCACCCAGGCACTCAGCCTGTGACCCAGGGGTTTTGAGAAGGAACTGGGTAACTGACCTCCTGGAGGGGAGCAGTCACACAGCTGACTTCTCAGGGACAGAGAAAGGGGTGGTGGAGGGTATCCCAATCCAGGTCCCAGTTTTCAGGAGGCTATTTCTGACAAGTTTTTGGAAGGCAACGCTGTCTCTTTACATCAAGATGCAGCTCCAACTTGGTAACAGCAGAAGAGTTGAGACCAGGAAATTGCCAGGTGAGAACACAAACTACCAAGCTCATTTTGTGTGTGTGTGTGTGTGTGTGTGTGTGTGTGTGTGTGTGTGTGTGTGTGTGTGTGTGAGCTGCTGGGAAAGGGTAAATCTGATCAAAGGGTAAACGGACCTAGCCCAGAAAGCACATATCACAGCCCTCTAGAGGGCAGGGAAGGACTCAGTGCTGGGAGGGGGAAACACAGGGTAACCCCAAAAGGGAAGCTGGATTTTCTGCATATGTACAGTCCCAGGGTTGGGAGAGTGCTCCCCAAAGGGCCAGCCAATGTGCAGGATCCCCCTGAACACCCATCTTTCCAGACCCAGTGGCATCAAAATTCCAGTATCATGATTAAATTAAGAGCCCCCACACAGGGAAACACTAAAGGGAAGGAAAAGCCAGTGATGGGTTACATGGGAGAGAGTCAAATGGGTAATTAACAAAGTAACCTCAAACTAAAATATCTGAACAGAGGGAGTGATATCACAAAGATACTTGTAAAAGCACAGCTGAGATAAAATTTTTGATATTAATGTTAAGTTTTGGAATAAGAATTTTGTTACTGATGTTAACCCTTATGGTAATGCTACTTTTAAATTAAATACCTGTAAACAGGTTAAAAGCTTACCACAGGAGAGAAACCATAAAAAAAAAACTGGTTTGCTGTGTGTGAATGGGGAAACTGAGGCACGCTGCCTCATGGCCTTAATGGCTGGATGCCAAGAGAACTATAACAACAAACTGCCTTTGAGATAGTCAGTGACTAACCCTCTTGCAGTAAACTAAGAGGAAAGGTGTGATGCTCTGTACCTTGGGGGAACACCCAACACCTCCATGTTCATCTTTATAAAATGATTGTGTGGTATCCAGTGCAAAGTTTGTCATGCTGGATGTCTTCGGAAGGTTCATGATGCACTGAGCATGGTTGTTATAGTGGTGTTACTGTAACAATTATTGTAACAATTACTATAAGGTTATAGGTTATAATTTCATGTATATAGTTATGAGGCTGAAAATGTATCCTCGTGGCTTAAAGCAAGATCAGGCAAAAACTCTCCAAGAACAGAGAGGCAGTTCACACCTTGTCAGGGCATAGATGGGACAAACCCAGCCCAGCCTAACAGGAACAATGGACACTGGCTTAGGCAGCAACAAAAGAATCCGTTTAGCTCTCGAGGGAGTCAACCCCCTACCTTCGGGCAGTTTGGGACTGTGATGATGTAATGCTAAGATGACTCTGAAGGGGGCAAAGCCAAGGGGAAAGAAAGGACATGATAAAAGGGAGAGACATTTGCCATGCTTTCTCTCTTCCATCTACATCTACAGACACCATCACCACCACCACCAAGTGACTGAAACGCTGATCAAAGGGGAGAGCCTGGCCTAAAAGTAACCAGCTAGTCTCTGATGAGAAGCATCTAAGTTTTTAAGGACATTGAAAGTGTTAAGATCAGCTTAGAATGTGTTTTGCTTTTATTTAATTTGATCAAATCTGACTTGTTGTGCTTTGACTTATAGTCACTTAAAATCTATCTTTATAGTTAATACATAGAATCGTAGAAAATTAGGGTTGGAAGGGACCTCAGGAGGTCATTGTTAGGGGGCTTATTCCTTCACCCTCTCACTTCCCTGGTCCTTCTTGCATGAACAGAGAGCAACAATACCCGAAGTCCAAAGGCGCAAACAATTTGATGTTTATTGGAGTGAACTTCCAGCAAGCATGATTCCAGTTTCCTTTCTCAGTGTCCCCCTTCCCAGCTCTGACACCACAGAGCCTTGCCTGTGTCCCTGTTCCTGTTCCCATCCCCTGTTCCCATTCCCCTTTAGCAAAACATGATCCCAATTCCCCCATCTCCAGTCCCTGTTCCCATTCCCCCCACTTCCTGATTGACTGCAGACTATATAGTAAAACCTGAGTTTTGCTTAGCTATACCTTAACCAATCATTTTACTGAAATTTAACTAACCAATCCTAACATATTGTAACATGGTTATTTAACCAATTATATTTCACCACCTTCATTAGTTTACACCCAACAGCAGACAAACAATTACAGAACCAGACAGAGACCATGCAAATAAACATACAAAACAATACAGAAGTGAGGATTTCACGACTACATACATACGTAAGGGTTTTCCAGCTGTGTCTATTGATAAGTGAGTTCTTGCCAGACAGGATGTGATCAAACTAAGTTTCCTTTTACATCTTCTAGGCTCTTCCCTTTCTCTGAAGGTGATAGGAATATCAGGGCAGGATTGTATTTCTAATAGCCCAATAGCACCTTATTTCAATGTGACTAGTTTGGAATGTGAGGATGTGACCACACACTTCCCAGCTTATGGCTGTCTAACTATATCTTGGCTGAAGACCTTAGCCTGTCACAGTAAGTGAAGGCCATTACACAGACAGTGATCTTTGATTCTTTCTTTTATACCTTTATAACTAGCTAAGTGATAAGAATACACCTAAATTCTTAAAGTATAGGCCTTTGCAGACAGGCCTGAATATCTGTATCCTAACAGTCATCAAGTCCAACCCCCTGCTCAAAGCAGGATCAATTCCCAACTAAATCTTCCCAGCCAGGGCTTTGTCAAGCCTCACCTTAAAAACCTCTAAAGAAGGAGATTCCACCACTTCCCTAGGGAACCCATTCCAGTCCTTCACCATCCTCCTAGTGAAAAAGTTTTTCCTAAAATCCAACCTAAACCTCCCCCACTGCAACTTGAGACCATTATTCCTTGTTCTGTCATCAGGTACCATTGAGAACAGTCTAGATCCATCCTCTTTGGAACCCCCTTTCAGGTAGTTGAAAGCAGCTATCAAATTCCCCTTCATTCTTCTCTACTGCAGACTAAACAATCCCAGTTCCCTCAGCCTCTCCTCATAAGTCATAAGTGCTCCAACCCCCTAATAAGCTTTTCCTAAAATCCAACCTCATCCTCCCCCACTGCAACTGGAGACCATTACTCCTTGTTCTGTCATCAGGTACCATTGAGAACAGTCTAGATCCATCCTCTTTGGAACCCCCTTTCAGGTAGTTGAAAGCAGCTATCAAATTCCCCCTCATTCTTCTCTGCTGCAGACTAAACAATCCCAGTTCCCTCAGCCTCTCCTCATAAGTGCTCCAGCCCCCTAATAATTTTCGTTACCCTCCGCTGGACTCTTTCCAATTTTTCCACATCCTTCTTGTAGTGTGGGGCCCAAAACTGGACACAGTACTCCAGATGAGGCCTCACCAATGTCGAATAGAGGGGAATGATCACGTCCCTCGATCTGCTGGCAATGCCCCTACTTATACAGCCCAAAATGCCCTTAGCCTTCTTGACAACAAGGGCACTCTGTCAACTCATATCCAGCTTCTCATCCTCTGTAACCCCTAGGTCCTTTTCTGCAGAACTGCTTCCTAGCCATTCGGTCCCTAGTCTGTCCTGAGTGCAGGACTCTGCACTTGTCTTTGTTGAACCTCATCAGGTTTCTTTTGGCCAAGTCCTCTAATTTGTCTAGGTCCTTCTGTATCCTGTCCCTACCCTCCAGCATATCTATCACTCCTCCCAGTTTAGTGTCATCTGCAAACTTGCTGAGAGTGCAGTCCACGCCATCCTCCAGATCATTAATGAAGATATTGAACAAAACCGTCCCTAGGACCGACCCTTGGGGCATTCTCCATTTGCCAACCGCTGAGGAACGTCTGGCTTGTTTCTGGGAGGCTGTATAATTTCCTGTTGCAATCTCCTGGTGGTTTCAGTCCTGCAGGCCTGGCTCAGGGAAGGGCCCAGCATCTTGTCAATTCAACTGCACCCATGAGGAGGAGGACTGCCAGCAGGAGAAGAGGGTTATAATTTCGTATAAATCAACATATTTCACGGAAGGCAGGGGCTCTCAAGGAGTTTTCTGGGTAGGAAAAAGCACATCACAATGAACATTTTCACTGTTTTTCCAATCTCAATTTGTGTCTTGAGTCTGTTGTCAAATATCTAACAAAAAACAAAACCCTCCCTAACTTTTTAGGGAAATAATCCCCCCCTGCCCTTTGTTTTCTTCTTTTTAAATATTTTCCCCACTGGACATGCAGGTGAGGGGATTTACATTGTCCCTCTAATCCATTGGACTCTGAACTGTGGGGCATGCCCCTCTAGTGGGGGGTGGAATATTGGGGGGTGTGTGGCACGCCTAGGGCAGCCTGCTGGGGGTGGGGTGTGAGTGCCACAGAGCCCCGCTCTGTGCCTAGCTCCACTTGGTCCCCAGCCCCAGCTGCTGTTCTCCTCCCAGCCCCCTGGCCCCAGCTTAGGGTTGCCAGGTGTCCAGTTTTCGACTGGATGGGGACCTGACTAAGAGCCCAGTTGCCTGTCACTGGGGGACAGGAAGCCTGGAGAAGCATTTAGAGACGGCTCCAGCAAGAGAGGTAATGGCAGCTCCCCTGTCCTGCCCCGAGTGACATAGGCACCGGCTTTGTGGGTGCTCCAGGGCAGGAGCCATAGGCGTCAACTCCGTGGGTGCTCCAGGGCTGGAGCACCCACAGGGAAAAAGTGGTGGGTGCTCAGCACCCACTGGCAGCTCCCTGCCGCAGGCCCCCCCTACTCCAGCTCACCTCTACTCCACCTCCTCCCCTGAGTGTGCTGCCCATGCTCCAGTTCTCCCCCCAGGGCCGGCTCTACCATTTTTGCTGCCCCAAAGGAGGGGGAAAAAAAAAAGCTGCCTAGACTCTGCTGCCCCAAGAATGGAGGGAATGCCGCCCCAGGTACATGCTTCCTCCACTGGTGCCTGGAGCCAGCCCTGTCTCCCTCTTCCTCCCAGGCTTGCCCTGAATCAGCTGTTTCCGTGGTGAGCATGGGAGGGAGGGGGAGAGGCGGAGTGGCAGTGCGGTTGGGGGAGGAGGTGGAGCAAAGGTGAACTGGAGGGGGAGGGCGCAGGAAAGGAAATAACCTTGGTGGGGAGGGGTGCAGATGAACTGCTTCCTGCCCCAGCTCACCTCTGCTCCGCCTCCTCCCCCCAGTACGCTGCCACTCCGCATCTCCCCCTCCCTCCCAGGCTGGCCGCGGAAACAGCTGATTTGCAGCGAGCCTGGGAGGGAGGGGGAGGAAGGGGAAATCCATCACGTGCAGGAGGAGGAGGCGAGGTCAGGGATTTGGGGAAGGGGTGGAGATGGGGTGGGGCTGGGGACCAGGACCGTGAGCACCCACCGGTGCCTGGTAAATTCGGAAGATATGGCTGCAGCTAGAGTGACCAGATGTCCCAATTTTATAGGGACTGTCCTGATTTTTGGGTCTTTTTCTTATATAGGCTCCTATTACCGCCCACCTCTGGCTGGATTTTTCACATTTGCTGTCTGGTCACCCTAGCAGGAGCACCCATGGAAACAAATAGTGGAGCCTCTGCACTCACCGGGACTATCAGTTGCGGCAGCTGCAAATCAGCTCTCCCATGCAGAGCCCCGTGAACCTTTGACGGGCGGCTGGATTAGCTGTTTCTAGTCAATCTACTGTAGTGCGCAACCGCCTATCAGCTGTTTTGGCAGGGAGCCAGCAGGTGAGAGACTTGTGGCTGCAGTTTCTAACCCAGCTCCCAGGGCAGGTAGAAGTGGTCCATTTCCAGGGCAGAGCAGGCCTTTACTCCTCCCTGAGCAAGAAGTGGAAGTGGGTGTCCCACAGGAGCTGGAGCAGCAGCTCCTCTTTCCCCCTCAGCTCTGGGAAATGTGCAGGCTGCTGCTGCTCCGAGGCTGGGAGCAGGCGACCTGTCTGCATTGCTCTGCCCGCCGCACCCCTTCGCACACAGAGCGCGTCTGTAATGAGTTTCTCAAATGCCCCCTCACTCAGGCTGAGCGGCTGAGAGCCTGGATGAGGTAGAAATCCACCACCCCCCACCGCAGCCAGCAGCAGCACTAGCAGCGCCTGGGCCAGAGGTGCACTGAAAGCACTTCATGTGGGTAAACAGATCCCACCCAGTGGATAGGATGAGACCCAGGCGAGAGCAGTGTCTGCCTATCCTTGGCCGAGAGAAGGGACCAGGTGAGTGCTGATCTCAAGTCTCTCCCACAAAGCTGATTGGTTTTATTTTCAGCGTCACAGGCAGTGCTTCCCTGAGACATTTCAGTTGCTCCTGATGGAAATCAGAGGAAGTATTGTTGTACATACATCTGCTTCTCAATCTTTTTTCTTGAAATGGTCAATGGATCCTGAGGACTTTTGTTAATTAAAAAACAAACAAACAAAACCCCTCCTGCTGTGCTTTTAATTCTGCCTGGCTGTTACAGCCTTAGAAAAGGTCTCCTTAGTAACTTTCTTAACATTTGGAAAAAAAAAACACCATGGAGTACTTGTGGCACCTTAGAGACTAACAAATGTATTTGGGCATAAGCTTTTGTGGGCTTCAGCCACTTCGGCAGGTGCATGCAGTGGAAAATGCAGTAGGAAGATATATATACAAAGAGGACATGAAAAAATGGGTGGTGCCATACTAACTGAAACGAGAGTAATCAATTAAGGTGGGCTATTATCAGCAGAGTCATTACACAAAGTAAAACCTATTTCCCCATGCTCATTCCCCCCCTACACGCACACTGTTACTCACACCTTCTTGTCAACTGTTGGAAATGGGCCAGCCTCATTATCACTACAAAGGTTTTTTTCTCCTGCTGATAATAGCCCACCTTAACTGATTACTCTGATTACTCTGTGTTTCCCCTTGAATCCTGCACTCAGTTTACTTGATGGCTACTCTCTCCTCTTAACTTCCTTGCCTGCATCTCTGACCTCATGCATGGCACCCGAGAGAAACCCCCCATGTGTCACACTAAGACGAACCAGATTGTACATGCATCACACAAAGCTGTTACCCCATGGGTGAAGTATCAGAGGAGAGATGTCCTTAGAAAGACTGATTGCTTCGGCATCATTATTTGTGTCGCTGGGCACAGAAAACCCAGGAGCTCCCCTGGCTCAGTCATTCCAAATGTCCTACAATGGTGTCAGGGGAGACCTGGTCTTATCTAGTGAATGATATACACATAAGGAGGCATCTGCATTTCACGCTAGCAGGGAAGGCACATGTTCCAGGACAGATTGTGCTCCAGCACCTGCATTTCTCTTTAGTGAGTTATTATATTTGAGATGTGACTGAGAGAATGGAACCTGAATCCCAGAGAAATCAGAGACCCTCATTCCAAGCTTAAAATATACCAGAGCTTCGGGTAAGCCACATCATCCATGCTTCTGGGAGTTTATGGGGGTATGTCAATAATGTATAGTCTATTAATCATGGAAATAAGGAAGTGTAACTTTTGAAAATACCAGGTGAAATCCTGGCCCTTCTGAAGTCCATGGGAGAACTCCTATTTGCTTCAACAGTGCTAGAATTTCACCTATCATGGACCCTGGAAATGAGGCACTCGGTTATCATCTGTATGTCTCACATGCTGGATAATAAGACGGTCATATCTAAGGAGCACAAACAAGACTTGTGTGAAACTGGGCAGTGTAACTAAGGGCTTGGCTACCCTGGAAATATGAAGATGTCATTTGATAACTCCCTGGATGAGCAAGCACAAGGTCATTAACACCCTCTCTTCGCAATCCAGAATGCTAGAAGGTCATTAGAGAATTTGAGCTTGGAGAAGCTTTCAAATGTTGCCATTTGCCTGTTGAAACCTTTACATCCTCAGTTCATGAAGTTTGCTATCCTGGGTCCTGTGATGAGCAGAAGAAAGTATAAAATTCCTGTAATGGGCAATTAGTGATTAATAAACTGATAAGCGAAGTGTCTTCATAATTCCTGGTTGCCAATGTCTGGTTATGACCTGAAACAGAAAGATTTATTCCCCTTATACATTCTGTCCAAGCTACTAGATTTGTGGTCATTGTTCTTATTATTCAAAATAATTCTGTAAACATTTTTTCCCCAATCCTGCTAAATGCATTTCCTCACTGATGAGTTCCATGCCTTAAATGAGAATAACATTTTAGTAGATACAAAAAGTGACTGATATTATTTAAATTAAAAGGGGAAAAATTAGCACTTGGATTTACAAAAGTAGTGAGAACCAAAAGGTGGCTGGGACGTTCAAAGGACTTTCATAAGATTTGGGGTGTCTAATCCCCAAGGCACATTTGAAAATCCCACCTCATTTTATTATGCTTTAATTGTTCTTTCCCAGTTTTGGTTTGGGTTCCTTCCCCTTTGTCATTAATATTAAATTGTGTTGAGTATCTGGTCACCATTAAGCTTCTTAGTGAAGACAGAAGGAAAATAGGCATTAAACACCTCTGCCTTGCACACCCCATGGAATACCTACACTTTCTTTTGTCTCGCTCCTGATGGACTTTGAACCCTTCTTCCTATTGCCTTTTATGTCCTTCACCAGGTGCAATTCATTTTCTGCCTTAGCCGTTCTGATTTGGTTCTTACATGCTCATGCTGTTTGTACTTTTCCTTAGCAATTTGTCCATGTTTCCACTTTCTGGAGGCTTTTATTTTATTCTCAGGTTATTCTCTGGGCACTTCACTGCGTTCTGAAATAAAAATTTGTCCTCAAAACTTTCTCTGACCTTATTGGAAATGTTGTCTTTTACTGTATTACTTTTCCAACTGATGTCTGGGCAGTTGAAGTCCCCCATCAGTACCGGGTCTTGTGTTTTGGAGAGTTGTGTTATTTGTTCTAAAAATTCATGATTCCCCTTCCCTTCCTGATCTGATGGTCCATAGAAGACTCTTATCGTAATGACAACCCTATAATTTGTTTCCTTTCCCACAGATGCACCCGATGGCGAACTTAGAATAGGGAAATCAAATATCTACCTCAGAATTCATCCTCCTGGGATTTGGAAATCTTCCAGATCTGCACCTTCTTCTCTTCTTGCTGTTTCTAGTAATCTGCATTGTGACCATGGCTGGGAACATCCTCATCCTGGTGCTAGCTGTGGCTAATCAGCACCTGCACATCCCCATGTACCTCTTCCTGGGGAACTTGTCCTGCTTGGAGACCTGCTACACCTCCACCATCCTGCCCAGGCCATAGGCCAGTCTCCTAGTGGGAACAGAACTATCTCAGTCAGAATCTGCATCATCCAATATTATTTCTTTGCTTTTCTGCCTGGTGTTGAGTGTTGCCTCTTGTCTGTGATGTACGATCGGTATTTAGCTATCTGCAAACCGCTGCATAATACAGCCCTCGTGACTGGCAGATTATGCCTCCAGCTAGCAGCTGGATTTTGGATTTATGGGTTTCTGGTTAGTGGAACAATGACATCCTTGACATCACAGTTATCTTTTTGTGGCCCCAATGAAATTGACCTTTTTCTTTTTGTGATCTCACCCAAGTAAAAAAACTGTCCAGTAGCAGCACCAGGCTGATGTACCTTGTGACTTTCATTATGGCTTCAATATTCACCCTGCCCCCATTTCCATTGTCCCCGAGATCCTGTCAATGCCTTTTTAATGTTCACAGGAATTTAGACAGGGCTCAAAGCTGAGAGCTTGTGTACAAGGGGAAAAAGCTTGGAGTAATGAGTGCAAATACCTATTGCTGTGGAATGGTGCAGAATAACTATTGCAATGTAAATCTATACGCTAGCTCTTTCATACTAAGTTCCCGCTGAAAACCCATCTTGTATGTGATCTATAATTGTTTCACCTTGCAGAGAAAATGGAGGACCTTCCCCACAATTTTTCATATATTTTAATTCCTTCCCCAACTGGTAAATTGTGGGGAAAAAAGGTTTTAATTTAACTTTCTTTCTTTCTTCTTCTTTCTTTTGTATTGTCATTTTCATGCGAGTGTTCCAGGGAAAATTTTGAGTTTTGTGGGAAACCTGAAATTTCCTTCCTAGTTTACAGCACTCTGTCAGCTGCTGAGAACCACCAAAAACCTTTGGCCAAACTCTTTTCAGTTTTGTGATGAAAAATGGAATGCTTTCAAGGCAATCAGACCCTTTTCACAAAAATTCACATTTAGTCAAAAACCCAAGTTTCCATCAAAAAAGATTCTGATAGAAAATTTTTGACCAGCCCTACTTAGAGGAATATACAGGTCCACAAACACTAGGGAAGGGGAACATATTATTTCAATGAGACCGAAACACTCACTGCTGATAACATTTAATGGTCTGTTTCCTTCACTGCATATGTACAAAGTTCTTTCCTACCTTGATTTTCATAGATTCATAGATTCTAAGGCCAGAAGGGTCCACTGTGATAATCTAGTCTGACCTCCTGGAGAACACAGACCAGAGACATGCCCCCAAAATAATTCCTAGAGCAGATTGGTTAGAAAACTATGCCATCTTGATTTAAAAATTGTAAGTGTTGGGGAATACCTTATTTCCAGTCTGATTTTGTCTAGCTTCATCTTCCAGCCGTTGGATGTTAGACCTTTGTCTGCTAGATTGAACTACCCGTTATTAAATATTTGTTCCCCAGGTTGGTGCTTACAGACTGGGATCAAGTCACTACTGAACCTTCTCTTTGCTGAGCTGAATAGATTGTGCTCCTTGAGTCTATCACCATCAGGCACGTTTTCTAAACCATTAATCATTCCTGTGGCTCTTCTTTGACCCGTCTTCAATTTTACCTCAATTCCTTTGAAGTGGACTTCTCTGAATGGCCAACAATTTAATCAACAGGAGTGTCCCCTATTGATGGATGTAATCCTCCTCACATACTCACAAGCCTTTCTGTCTCACTCCCATTTATTTTCCCTTCTGAGTCAACTTTTGTATCTCACCCGTTCTTCTATTTTCCAGAGTGAAAGTTTTAAGGCTTCAATTTTAAGAGATGTTGAAGAGAATTGGACACTCAATGCTGATGAATGTTAATGGAAAGTGGGCATCCAAATCCCTTAGGTTGCTTTGAAAGTCTCATAGACTCATAGACTTTAGGGTCAGAAGGACCAATATGATCATCTAATCTGACCTCCTGCACAAAGCAGGCCACAGAATCCTACCCATCCACTTCTATAACAAACCCCTAACATATGTCTGAGTTATTAAAGTCTTCAAATTGTGGTTTGAAAACCTCAAGCTGCAGAGAATCCACCAGCAAGTGACCCAGGCCCCACGCTGCAGAGGAAATTGAAAAACCTCCAGGGCCCCTGCCAATCTGCCCTGGAGGAAAATTCCTTCCCGACCCCAAATATGGCGATCAGCTAAACCCTGAGCATGTGGGCAAGACTCACCAGCCAGCACTCAGAAAAGAATTCTCTGCAGCAACTCAGATCCCATCCCATCCAACATCCCATCACCAACCACTGGGCATACTTATCTGGCGATAATCAAAGATCAATTGTCAAAATTAGGCTCTCCCATCATACCATCCCTTCCATAAACTTATCAAGCTTAGTCTTAAAGCCAGATATGTCTTTTACCCCCACTACTCCCCTTGGAAGGCTGTTCCAGAACTTTGCTCCTCTAATGGTTAGAATCCTTCGTCTAATTTCAAGTCTAAACTTCCTAGTGTCCAGTTTATACCCATTTGTTCTTGTGTCCACTTTGGTACTAATCTTAAATAATTCCTCTCCCTCCCTAATATTAATCCCTCTGATATATTTATAAAGAGCAAGCATATGCCCCCTCAACCTTTTTTTGGTTAGGCTAAACAAGCCAAGCTCTTTGAGTCTCCTTTCATAAGACAGGTTTTCCATTCCTCGGATCATCCTAGTAGCCCGTCTCTGAACCTGTTCCAGTTTGAATTCATCCTTCTTAAACATGGGAGACCAGAACTGCACACAGTGTTCCAGATGAGGTCTCACCAGTGCCTTGTATAATGGTACTAACACCTCCTTATCTTTGCTGGAAATACCTCACCTGATGCATCCTAAAACCGTATTAGCTTTTTTAACGGCCATTTCACATTCGTGGCTCATAGTCATCCTGTGATCAACCAATACTCCAAGGTTCTTCTCCTCCTCTGTTGCTTCCAACTGATGTGTCCCCAATTTATAACTAAATTTCTTATTATTAATCCCTAAATGCATGACCTTGCACTTTTCACTATTAAATTTCATCCTATTACTATTACTCCAGTTTACAAGGTCATCCAGATCTTCCTGTATGATATCCTGGTCCTTCTCTGTGTTAGCAATACCTCCCAGCTTTGTGTCATCCACAAACTTTGTTAGCACATTCCCACTTTTTGTGCCAAGGTCAGTAATAAAAAGGTTAAATAAGATTGGTCCCAAAACTGATCCTTGAGGAACTCCACTAGTAACCTCCTTCCAGCCTGACAGTTCACCCTTCAGTATGACCCGTTGGAGTCTCCCCTTTAATCAGTTCCTTATCCACCTTTCAATTTTCATATTGATCCCCATCTTTTCCAATTTAACTAATAATTCCCCATGTGGAACCGTGTCAAATGCCCTACTGAAATCGAGGTAAATTAGATCTACTGCATTTCCTTTGTCTAAATAATCTGTCACCTTCTCAAAGAAGGAGATCAGGTTAGTTTGGCACGATCTACCTTTTGTAAAACGATGTTGTAATTTGTCCCAATTACCATTGACCTCAATGTCCTTAACTACTTTCTTCTTCAAAATTTTTTCCAAGATCTTACATACAACAGATGTCAAACTAACAGGCCTATAGTTACTCGGATCACTTTTTTTCCCTTTCTTAAAGATAGGAACTATGTTAGCAATTCTCCAGTCGTACAGTACAACCCCTGAGTTTACAGATTCATTAAAAATTCTTGCTAATGGGCTTGCAATTTCATGTGCCAGTTCCTTTAATATTCGTGGATGAAGATTATCTGGGCCCTCCAATTTTGTCCCATTAAGCTGTTCATGTTTGGCTTCTACCTCAGATGTGGTAATATCCACCTCCATATCCTCATTCCCATTTGTCATCCTTCCATTATCCCTAAGCTCCTCATTAGCCTTATTAAAGACCGAGGCAAAGTATTTATTTAGATATTGGGCCATGCCTAGGTTATCCTTAACCTCCATTCCATCCTCAGTGTTTAGCGGTCCCACTTCTTCTTTCTTTGTTTTCTTCTTATTTATATGGCAATAGAACCTTTTACTATTGGTTTTAATTCCCTTTGCAAGGTCCAACTCTACATGGCTTTTAGCCTTTCTCACTTTATCCCTACATGTTCTGACCTCACTAGGGTAGCTTTCCTTGCTAATCCCACCCATCTTCCACTCCTTGTAGGCTTTCTGCTTTTTCTTAATCACCTCTCTGAGATGCTTGCTCATCCAACTTGGTCTACAACTCCTGCCTATGTTTTTTTCCCCCTTTCTTGGGATGCAGGCTTCTGATAGTTTCTGTAGCTTCGACTTAAAGTAATTCCAGGCCTCCTCCGCATTTAGATTCACAAGTTCTTCAGTCCAATCCACTTCCCTAACTAATTTCCTTAATTCTTTAAAGTTAGCCCTTTTGAAGTAAAAAAACCCTAGTCCCAGATCTATTTTTGTTTATCCTTCCATCTAGTTTGAACTGAATTAGCTCATGATCACTCGAACCAAGGTTGTCTCCTACAACCATTTCTTCTATGAGGTCCTCACTACTCACCAAAACCAAATCTAAAATGGCATCCCCTCTTGTTGGTTCTTCAACTACTTGATGAAGAAATCCATCTGCTATCACATCCAGAAAAATCTGAGCCCTATTATTCTTACTAGCACTTGTCCTCCAGTCTGTATCTGGGAAGTTAAAGTCTCCCATGATCACACAATTCCCATTAGTGTTTACTTCATGAAAAACATTAAAGAGGTCTCTATCCATATCCAAATCAGATCCCGGCGGTCTGTAGCACACCCCAAGCACTATCTCAGTGGAGGCTCTAGCAGCTTTTTTTCCCAGTGTGATTTTTGCCCAGACAGACTCTGTCTTATCCATTCCATCACTTCTTATTTTTTTACAGTTAACCTCATCATTGATATACAATGCTACTCCACCACCTTTGCCTTTATTTCTGTCTTTCCTAAACAGCACATAGCCTTCAATACCTGTACTCCAGTCATGACTACTATTCCACTATGTTTATGTTATCCTTATAATATCTGGTTTCACTTCCTGCACCAGTAGCTCTAATTCCTCCATTTTGTTACCTAGGCTCCTCGCATTGGTGTACAGACATCTTAATTTTTGCCGTTTGGCTTCACAGACATTCTTTACCCGGTTAGGCACAGACATTCTACCACCAGCATCACCTGTTAGACTGGTATCTACACTACCCTTCCTCCTTATGTCAATTCTTCTGTCCATGGCGGTATCCCCTCTTACTTTGTTTTCTTCCCTCTCAAGGTCAAGGTCAAGCTGAAGAAGATAAAATGCTATGCACCTAAAATGGCTCTGGATTGGGGTGAATAGAGTTAGCTTGTCTCTGGCCAGGGCTTTTCCTGTGCAACTGCAGTCTTCCTGAGTTACCGAGACCTTCCAGAGGTTTCTGGGAACAGACTCCCTGCACAAAGGTCAATGGAGGCTTGAATGAGAGGTGTAGAGATGTGAAGGGGATACCCTCATCCTTGCAAGCTGCCTTCCTCTATTTCTCCATCACCCGCATTGCCAGCATGATTCGTGCTTTCTTTGACTTTCTGCAGCTCTCCTGAAAACAACCATTTCTTCTTATATGTCCCCCCTCTGATACAATGGTCATTTGCACACACCTATTGGAATAAGATAACTGTGTTCACAGGTGTCTTATTCTTTGCAGACTCCCAACCCCTTTCTTCTCATACTTATCTCTTATATTAAAAGAATCTGCACCGTCCTGAAGATGCTGGCAGCTGAGGGCAGACACAAGGCCTTCTCCACCTGCTCCTCACACCTCCTTGGGGTGCCGCTGATCCATGGCTCAGGAATGGTTGTGTATTTACAATTGAAATCAACTGGATCAAGGGACATTGACAAATTCCTCTTCCTTATCTATACAGGTCTTGTTCTGATGCTTACCCCCATCATCTACAGGCTGAGGAACAGGGAAGTGAAAGGTGCCATTTGGAAGCTTTTAGGTCAAAGATTATTGGGCAAAACTACATGAGAAGCTCCTTTAGACATGTTCCAAATACCCTCACACATTGTTCATTCTTCTGGGTAATTTACTGAATCTTCCAGACTGATTCCCGTTTCCTCAAGGAAATATCTGGATTTCTTCTGATAATTTTTTTGCCTCCTTACAGATTTCTGAAAATACTTTACAGATTGCAAAAGACACTGCAAAAACCAACAATGACATATCAAGCAATGTTCCACATCCCTGAAGAGGCATTCTAGACCTGTCAGATTATATTCTAGACTGTTAGATATTTCTCAATAGCTATGAAACAGATTGTGGTGATGGATTCCAGATTGCTCAAGACTCAGTCTAGAGAACACAAAACACTGTAAAGATTAGCCGAGAATGTTCCAGGATCCTTCAGCTCCATTTAATAGTATTTTACACCACTGCAGTTTTCAAAGGGGGTTAAGGAGGTCAGGCACCCAACTCTCTGAGTTGGGTACCTAGCTCCCTTAGACATGTTTGAAAATCTGAGCTATATGGTCTGTTTCTTGTATTGATCACAATCAATTACATTTTAACAAATAGAAAAATATAAATTGTGCTGTGGAAAATATTGTGGGGAAATGGTTTTTCAGTATATAGTTCTTTTTTACATTTTGTTTTCTAAGTAATAAAATGTGATACTTGCATGAGGTCCAGATGCAAAAATTGATTCTTTTCTTGTATTGGCCAAACAAAATAAACTAAAAGTACCACATGGATAAATGGCCACTAGATGGTCCACCAAATGAGAAAAGCTATATTGTATAATGGTCACTAGGGGCAGCAGAGAGTGGGGGTGGGGAAGGGGCAGCGATACTGCATAATGTGCACTATATGTCGTTAGAGGTAGTTTTGAACGTCGTATTGTTATACTATGTCATTGCCAGTAGATGGCTGCACAGTGTAATATTTGAGAAAGACAAAGGTAGGTGAGGTCATATCTTTTTTTGGACCAACTTCTGTTGGTGAGACAGTTAAACCTTTGGGCTACAGAGAGCTCTTCTAGGAAAGATACTCAGGCCTTGGCTACACTTGAGAGTTACAGTGCAATAAAGCCACCAACAGCTCTGTAACTCACTCCCCATCCACACTGGCAAGGCACATACAGCACTGTATCTCCGTGGCTACAGCCCTGCTTATACTCCACCTCCCGGAGAGGAATAAAGACTATAGCACTGCTGCTGCTGCACTGGTGCACCAGTGTAAACAGGGAATAACCTTAGTACGCAGTGACTGACGTCCAGAAGCTTCCCATAATCCTTTTAAGTGAAGGTTCCGCTCTTTGTTTTGTTGTGAACTCCAGGCTCTGGGAGCTGCTTATCAAAAAAACAAACACAGTTGGTGTTTGCTGTGAATGAGCAGAGGCAGGGGGACTCCCTCTGGAATGCCCACAGCTGGTGTTTCCTCGAGGAGAGAAGCAGCGTGGCACGCGGGAGGGAGTGGGGGGATCTGTTTCAGCAAGCGGCTGCTTATCTGGCCTGTGAGGAAAAAAAAATGCTGTTTGCTTTCAGTGAGTGAGAGAGGTGTGTGGGAGGGGTTTGGAACTTGCAAGGCAGAGAGCTGACACAGTGTTGGCTCCAAAAATCCGCTCTCTCTCTCTCCTCCAGGCTCCCTGTCACACTCCACCTCCCCGCTTTTGAAAAGCACATTGCAGCCACTTGAACGCTGAGATAGCTGCCCATAATGCACCGCTCCCAATGCCACTGCAGATGCTGCAAATGTGGCCATGACAGTGCGCTGTCAGCTGTCAGTGTGGACAGACTGGAGCGCTTTCCCTACTCAGCTGCACAAAGACAGGTTTAACTCCCAGCGCTCTACAGCTGCAAGTGTAGACATAGCCTCAGAAGGTTTCAGATAAATACATTGTGGAACAGGTTGCTTAACATATGTAAGCAGAGTCAGGATGAGCAGAAGGGTTACACATAAGTAGTTAACATATATTGTAAAAGACCATTCGAGGAGAAGTGGCTAGTTAATGCCTTGGGAGTGATAGGACAATAAAGGGGGAGGAGTTAGTGGATAAGATATTGTTGTAAATAGCCGTAAATCCAGTTTCTTTATTAAGTCCATGATTTTTAGCATCTGTGAAAGTTGTGAATTTTGGCTCGCCGGCTCACCTTTTGAAGCTGTTGGGCAGGTTTGGTCTGAGGATGAGGACTGAGAGGTCAGACATGGAATGACAAATTTGTGAAAAACGTTTGCCCATGGGTGATATTGTAAGGGACCAGGATGGAGGCAGTCTGTCCCACTGCTCACAGCTGGGCTGGCATGCACAGGTCAAAGATGGCCACATGGCAGTGGTGAGTGAGAAGTTACTGAGGCCAGGACTGATAGGCAAGAGTGAGGGTCAGAGTCAGGCCAGGGTTAGAGACTGGAGATCAGAAAGCCAGGTTAGGGCTGGAGTTAGAGCAGGCCGGAAGTCTGTGTTGCTACCCAGACATCTTCCAGGGGCACCCTCCAGTGTTCAATAGTGAGCATGGGCCAAACAGAGGGTGCTGTCCGGATGCTTTGGCTGGTACTTCCTGCAGTGCCTGATCTTTGCATTGCTTCTTGGCTACACCTCTGTATGGCATCTTGTTGGCAATGTGGAACCATTAGCTGTTCAGTGTGAGTTCATTTGAGAAAGGGGCAGAGAAATATCAGCAAATCCTGAATTCTCACTAGGCCTCAGGTGGGGCTGTTTTAGTATACATCTACAGATCTGAGGCAGCGTTGCATAAACACTTACTACAGCGATGGAAGGAGTTCATCCATCAACTTAGCAGTGTCTACAGCAGGACTTAGGTCAGCTTATTTACATCGTACAGGCTGTGTAGTGAGGCCGACCTCACTTTGTAGTGTACACTGGCCTGGAGTCTCTGTTTTCCCTTTGACACCTGCACTCCACGTACTTGATGGCTACTCTCTCCTTTTTTTCTGCCTTGCCTGCATCTCTGACCTCATGCACGTCACCCCAGAGAAGCCGCCCATGGGTCACACAAAGATGAGACAGACTTTACATGCATCACACAGAGCAATTACCTAGTCGATCAGGTGTCAGAGGAGCGATGTCCTTGGAGGGGAAATGCTGATTGCTTTGGGATCATTATTTGTGCTGTCTGCACAGAAAACACGGGAATTCCCCTTGCTCAGTCATTCCAGATCTCTTTCAGCATTGTCTGGGGACACCCCATCTTCCATGGTGAATGATATATACACAAAGAGGTGTCTGCATTTTGGGACTAGAAGGGAAGGAACATGTTCCAGGACAGATTGTGCCTCTAGCACCTGCATTTCTTTTCAGTGGGTCCTTAAATTTGAGCAGTGACTGAGAGAGTGGAACCCGAATCCCGGAGAAATGAGAGACCATTTCAAGCTTGAAATATACCAGAGATTCAGGTAAGCCCCATTGTCCATGCTTCTGGGAGTTTTAGGGTGGATGTCAATAATGTATATTCCATAAATCGCGGAAATAAGTAAGAATCACCAGTTCTATGAGATAGGTATATCTCCACTTTCCAAAATACCGGGTAAAATCCTGGCTCTTTTGAAATATATAGGAGAACTTCCATTCACTTCCACAGTGGTAGGCTTTCACCTTATCATGGACCTCAGAAATGAGACACTCAGGAATAACCCGTGTGTCTGACATGTGGGCTAATAAGACAGGCATATTAGGGAGCATAAAAAAGACTGGTCAATGTAATTAAGCAGTTGGTTAGCCTGTGATGGACAGAAGAAAGTATAAAATTCCTGTAATAGACAACTGGGGAGTAATAAACTTATAATGGAAGTTTCTTCATAACTCCTAGTTGCCAGTGTCTGGTTATAACATGACATAGATGGATTTATTCCCTTTATACATTTCTATCTGAGCTATTAGGTCTGTGCCCATTCTTCTTATTATTCAAAATAATTCTCTTAGCCTTTCCCCCCTATCTTTACCTTTCTGTTCCAGCGAGTTCCTCACGTTAACTGACATTCAGGTAGGTACAAAATGTGCCTGATATGATATAAACTAAATAGGAAAAAAATTAAGACAAGATTGACAAAAGTACTGAAAACTGAAAGATGGCTTGAATTTTCAAAGGACTTTCATAAGGTTTGGAGCGTCTAACCCACAAGGCACTTTTGAAAATCCCACCTAATTTTCTGATGCTTTAACTGTTCTTTGCTGATTTTGGCTTGTGTTCCTACTCCTTTGCTGTTAATAATAGTTGTCTTGAATATCTGGTCACCATTAAACTTTTTAGTGAAGACTGAAGGAAAATAGGCATTAAACACCTCCGCTTTTCCCACAAAGTAGAAGACCTACATTTTCCTTTGTCTTGCTTCTAGTGTATTTTAAAAAAACCTGTTCTTATTGCCTTTTACGTCCTTCGCCAGGTGTAACTCATTTTGTACATTGGTCGGTCTGATTTTGTCCCTACATGCTTGTGCTGTTCTTTTGTACTCCTCCTTAGCAATTTGTCCATGTTCTCATATTTTGTAGGCTTCCTTTTTGATTTTCAGTTCATTAAAAAGAGCTTCTGATGGAGCCATATTGGCTCTTGCTCTTCTTTCCATTTTTTCTTCATATCGGAATAGCTGGCAGTTGTGCCTTTAATATTTTCTGCTTGAGAAAGGGCCACCTCTCCTGAAATTCCTTTATTCCTTAGATTTTCTTCCTCTGGGACCTTACCTACCAGTTCTCTGAGTTTGTTAAAGTCTGGCTTTTGGACATCCATCATCCTTATTCTGCTGCTCTCTTTTCTTCCTTTCCTTAGAATCATGAAATCTAGCACTTCATGATCACTTTTACCCAAATTGCCTTCCTCCTTCCGAGTCACAAGCTATTCCTCCTTGTTGGTCAGAATCAAATCTAAAATAGCTGACCCCCTGGTTACTTCACTGACTTTCTGATAGAAAGAGTTGTCCCCAACATGTTCCATGATGTTACTGGAAATATGGTGTTTTGCTGTATTAATTTTCCAGTCATTAAGGTCCTCCATTAGTACCAGGTCTTTTGTTTTGGATAGTTGCATTATTTGTTCTAGAAATGCCTCATCCACCTTCCCTTCCTTTACCATGATGACAATCCTATAATTTGTTTCCTTTTCCATAGATGCACCCGATGGCGAACACAGAATGGGGAAATTGAATGTCAATCTCAGAATTCGTCCTCCTGGGATTTGGAAATATTCTAGAACTGCAGTTTCTTCTCTTCTTGCTGTTTCTAGTGATCTACATTGTGACCATGGCTGGGAACATCCTCATTGTTACAATAGTTGTGACTGATCAGCACCTTCACACCCCCATGTACTTCTTCCTGGATAACTTATCCTGCTTGGAGACCTGCTACACCTCCACCATCCTGCCTAGGATGCTGGCCAGTCTCCTGACTGGTGACAGAACCATCTCAGTAAGAATTTGCATCATCCAATATTATTTCTTTGCTTTTCTGTTAGGTGTCGAGTGTTGCCTCTTGTCTGTGACGTCTATGATCGGTATTTAGCGATATGCAAACCTCTGCATTATGCAGCCCTCATGAATGGCATGCTCTGCCTCCAGCTAGCAGCTGGGTCTTGGATAAATGGGCTTCTGGTTAGTAGCACAATGACATCCTTGATATCACAGTTATTTTTTTGTGGCCCCAATGAAGTTGATCATTTTTTTTGTGATTTCACCCCAGTAAAAAAACTGTCCTGCAGCAAAACCAGGCTGATGGACATTGTGGCTTTCCTTATGACTGCAATATTCACCCTGCCCCTATTTCTGTTGACACTGACATCCTACATTTGCATCATCACCACTATCCTGAGAGTTCCTTCCACTACCGGGAGGAAGAAAGCCTTTTCTACCTGCTCTTCTCACCTCATTGATGTGACAACTTTCTATGGGACACTGATGATTGTCTACATGCTCCCAGACACCAACACACTGAAGGTCCTTAACAAAGTGTTCTCCATCCTCTACACTGCTCTGACTCCCATGGTTAACCCCCTCATCTACAGCCTGAGGAACAGAGAGGTCAAGGAGGCCCTGAGAAGAGCCATCAATGCCTTTTTAACGTTCATGGGAGTTGAGACGGGGTCAAATTCAAGGGCTTGTATACAAAGGGAAAAAGCCCAGTGTGGTGATTGCAAATAGCTATTGGTGTGGAATGGTGGCATCAGTGCAGACTAGCTAATGCAGTGTAAATTCACACCCTAGCTATTTTTTAATAACTTCCCTCTGAAAACCTATTTTGTATACACGCTGCAATTGTTTCATCTTAGAGAGAAAATGGGGAACCTCCCCACTCTTTCTCATATATTTTAATTCCTCGTATATTCTCCTATATTTTAATTGTGAAAAAAAGTCTTTCTTTCTTTCTTTCTTTCTTTCTTTCTTTCTTTCTTTCTTTCTTGTGCAAATGTTGTATGGAAAATTTTGAGTTTGTGGGAAAACTGAAGCTCTGCAAAGCTGAAAATTTGACCACTATCTGCGTGTTGTTCCAATTTTACAGCACAGTGTCAGCTGCATGATGCAAAAGTTTTCTGCCAAGAACAGTCAAAAACTTTTGTCCAAAACTATTTTAAGTTTTGTGATGAGTAATGAAACTCTTCCAAGGAAATCAGACCCTTTCTATGAAAATTCACATTTAGTCAAAAAAGCCCAATTTTCCATCAAAAAAAGTCCTGATAGAAATTTTTTGGCAACCCTACTTGGGAGGAATGTACAGATCCACAAACACTTGGGAAAGTGAAAACATTATTTCAGTGATTCCAAAACACTCCCTGCTGGTAATATTTAATGGTCATTTTCCTTCTCCAGATGTGGCTCCGCTCTTCGTACAGAGTTCTTTCCAACCTTGATTTTCATAGATTCATAGATTCCAAGGCCAGAAGGGTCCATTGTGATCATCTAGTCTGACTTCCTAGGACACAGGACAGGCCAGAGAACTGCTCCCAAATAATTGCTGAAGCAGATCTGTTAGAAAAATATCCCATATTGATTTTAAAATTGTCAATGCTGAAGAATTCACCATGACCCTGGTAAGTTGTTCCAATGTCTAATTAGTCTCCCTATTAAAAAAATTATACCTTATTTCCAGTCTGAATTTGTCTAGCTTCATCTTCCAGCCATTGGATTATTTTAGATGATTTTCTGCTAGATTGAAGAGGCCTTTATGCAAAAGACCTCTTGTAGGGTATCATTACAAACCTTATAATCTACTATGTGTGCTCATCCTATTTGTATGAATGTATTATTCTTGTATCTGAAGCTGGAAATATGAGGTATTACTCTGAAGTCCTACTGTAATTATGGAAAGTGTGGGCCATTAATGGTGGCTTGGAATCTTGATGGCTTCCATTAACTAGGAAAACTGGCTGTGAATGGCTCTGTTTACTCACAAACCTTCCTGGTTATGTGCAGGCCAGCCCTGAAAGAATGGAGATTGAGGTCTTACAGTGACATGTGATCATGTCTTCTGGTACTGGAATACATCTTAAATCTGGTGCTTTTCCATTTAGAAGGAGGGTTGGGGACCCAGAGAGACAAAAGATTCTTGCCTTGTGACAAAGATATAAAAGGGGGTAGAAAAGAACAAAGGGGGCTACCAGTCATGACAAATCCCCTAGTTACCACCTGAGCTGGAACTAACAAGAATTGTACTGGGGAAAGGATCGGGCCCAGACTAAGAAGGAGTCTAGTCTGTGAAAGAAGCTTATTGGAACATCTCTGAGGGTGAGATTTACCTGTATTCAGTTTCTTAAATGTATTAGGCTTAGACTTGCATTTTTTGTTTTATTTTGCTTGGTAACTTACTTTGTTCTGTCTGTTATTACTTAAAACCACTTAAAACCTACTTTTTATACTTAAGAAAATGACTTTTGTTTATTAACAAATGTAGAGTAAGTGATTAATACCTGGGGGAAGCAAACAGCTGTGCATATCTCTCTATCAGTGTTATAGAGGGTGGACAATTTATGAGTTTACCCTGTATAAACTTTATACAGAGTAAAATGGATTTATTTGGGGTTTGGATCCCATTGGGAACTGAGTGCCTGGGTTCTGGTGATAGGTGACTTGCTGAGTAGTTTTTGGTTAGTCTTCAGCTTTGGGGGAGTGGACCAGACATGGGTCTGTGTTGCAGCAGACTAGTGTGTCTGGCTCAACAAGGCAGGGTTCTGGAGTCCCAAGCTGGCAGTGGAAAATGGGCTCAGAGGTAATTAAAGCACATCAGGTGACAGCCTCAAGGGGGTCTCTGTGACCGAACACGCCACAGGGTGTCCATATTATATAATGGGGACTTGGGGCAGCAGAGGGTGGGGGCGGGGAAGGGGTGGCTATACTGTATAATTGTCATTAGGGGTAGGAGACGGTGGGAGCTGGGAATGGGTATCTATACTGTATAATGCACACTAGAGTAGCAGTGTGGGGGCTGGGGAAGGGCAGGTCTACTCTATAATGGGCACTATGGGCAGCAGGGAGTGGGGGTGGGGAACGGGCGGCTATACTGTATAATGGGCACTAGGGGGCAGCAGAGGGTGGGGGTGGGAGGGGGGCGGCTATACTGTATAATGGGCACCGGGGGCAGTAGAGGGTGGGGATGGAAAGTGGCTGCTATTCTGTGGAAGGGGCACTAGATGTCATTAGGGGTTGTTATGAATGTCAGATAGTTATACTGTGTCGTGTCCAGTAGATGGCTACACATTGTATTAGCTGAGAAATTCAAAAGTAGGTGAGGTCATATTGTTTATTGGGCCAGCTTCTGTTGGTGAGACAGATAAGCTTTAGGGCTACTTAGAGCTCTCTTAGGAAACACACTCAGAGTTTCATAGTTAAACACACAGTGGAACAGGTGGTTTAACATAAGGAGTTAGCACATATCGTAAGAAAGCATTCAAGAAGTGGCCAGTTAACTCCTCTGTAGTCTTAAAACAAAAAAAGGGTTTTGTGGATAACAAGATTGTTGCAATTAGCCATAAACCTAGTTTCTTTTTTACATTCACGGTTTTTAGCCTCTAGGGAGGTTGTGAATTTAAGCTCCCAGGCTCTCCTTTTAAAGCTGTTGGGGAAGTTTGCTCTGAGGATGAGGCCTGAGAGGTCTGACATGGAATGACAACTTTGTGAAAAGTGTTTGCCCACAGGCTATCTTGTAAGGGACCAGGGCACAGGCTGTCTGGCCTACCAGTCACAGCTGGGCTGGTATCCACAAGTCAAGGGCGGCCACATGGTGCTGGTGAGCAGGCAGGGATTGGAGTAGTTGCTAGAACTGGGATTGATAAGCGAGAGTCAGTGTCTGGAGGTCAGAAAGCCAGGTTAGGTCTGGAGTAACAGCAGGCCGGAAGTTTGTGTGGTTACGCAGACATCTTTGTGGGCCACCCTCCAGGGTTTAATAGTGAACATGGGGCAGTCAAAAGGCCTCAGGGTGCTGTCACTCTGGACCCTTTGGACTGTACTTCCTGCACTGCTTAATCTCTGCCTTGCTCCTTATCTATACTGCTATAAATCCTCTGGTGGTGATGTGGTGCTGTCAGCTAACCCTGGCTCTACAAAACCAAGTTGTCATCCCACAGCTCCTTACAGGAGAGGATGTCCTCGTCTTTTATTGATTTTCCATGTGAGTTCATTTAAGAAAGGGGGAAAGATATGGCAGCAAATCCTGAATTCTCACTAGGTCTCAGGTGGGGCTGTCTTTGGGTGTCTACGGTTGAAACGCTAAAGCGGTACAGCCGTGGCTCTGAAGTAGCCTCACATAGACATTTACTACAGCGATAGAAGTTCTTTCATGAATCCTGCAATGTCTACAGCAGGGCTTAAGTTGTCTTATTTACATCGCACAGCCTATGTAGTTTAGATGACCTCACTTTGTAGTATAGACCAGCCCTGAGTCTCTGTTTTCCCTTTGACTCCTGCACTCAGCTCACTTGAGGGCTACTCTATTTTCACTGCCCTGCCTACATCTCTGATTTCATGCATGTCACCTCAGAGAAGCCTCCCCTGGGTTGTACTAAGATGAACCAGACTTTACATGCATCATACAGAGCAATTACCCCGTTGATCAGGTATCAGAGGAGAGACGTCCTTGGAGAGGGAAAGGCTGATTGCTTTGGGATCATTATTTGTGCCATCTACACAGAAAACCCAGGAACTTTCCCGGCTCAGTCATTCCAAATCTTCTTCAACAGTGACAGGGGACATCCCATCTTCCCTGGTGAATGAAGTGTTTACTTTTCAGACTAGCAGGGAAAGAACACATTCCACGATAAATTGTGGCTCCAGCATTTCTCTTTAGTGAGTCATTAAATTTGAGAGGTGACTGAGAGGGTCGAACCCGAATCCCAGAGAAATCAGAGACCATCATTCCAAGCTAGAAATGTACCAGAGTTTTGGGTAAGCCTCATTGTCCGTGCTTCTGGGAGTTTTAGGGCACATGTCAATAATGTATATTCCATGATTCTGGAAATGAGACATTGATGTATCACTTGTTTGTCTCACATGTTGACTAATAAGATGGATATATCTAAAGAGCATAAAAAAGATTTTTGTGAAAATGGTCAGTGTAACTAAGCACTTGGCTAGCCTGGGAATATGAGGATGTCATTGATTATTCTATGGATTAGCAAACACAAGGTCATCAATGCCCTTTGTTCACAATCTATAACGCTAGAAGGGTGTTAGAGAAATTGAGCTTGGAGAAGCTTTCAAATGTTGCCATTTGGCTGTTCAACCCTTTACATCCTCAGTGCATGAATTTTGCTATCCTGGCTCCTGTGATGGACAGAAAAAGTATAAAATCCCTGAAATGGACAACTAGGGATTAATAACCCAGTAATGGAAGTGTCTTCATAACTCCTGGTTGCCGATGTCTGGTTATGAGCTCAAATATCAGCATTTATTCTCCTTTTACATTTCGGTCCATGCTACTAGAGCTGTGGCCATTCTTCTTATTATTCAAAATAATTCTCTAAGCCTTTTCCCTCAACCCTTGCTTTTCTGCACCAGTGAGTTCTACAGATTAACTGAGGATCTCACATTCAGGTAGATACAAAAAGTGCCTGATATGATATACGTTAAATAGAGGGGAAAAATTAAGAGTGAGATTTACAAAAGTACTGAAAACTGAAAGGTGGCCGGGACTTTCGAAGGACTTTCATAAGTTTTGGGGCATCTAACCCCCAAGGCACTTTTGAAAATCCCATCTCATTTTCTTATGCTTTAACTCTTCTTTGTCAATTTTGGTGAGTGTTCCTTCCACTTCGTTGTTAATACTAATTGTGTTGAGTATCTGGTCACCATTAACCTTTTTAGAGAAGAATGAAGCAAAATAGGCATTAAACACCTGCACCTTCCCCACCAAGTAGAGGACCTACATTTTCCTTTGTCTTGCTCTTAGTGTATTTTAAAAAAACTCTCTTCTTATTGCCTTTATGTCCTTCGCCAGGTATAACTAATTTTCTGCCTTAGCCTTTCTGATTTTGTCCCTACGTGCTTGTGCTGTTTTTTGTATTCCTCCTTAGTAATTTGTCCATGTCCTCTTTTTGTAAGCTTCCTTTCTGATTTTCAGGTAATTAAAGAGTTCCCAATGGAGACATATTGGCCTGTTGCTCTTCTTCCTGTTTTTCCTTCGATCGCAATAGCTGGCAGTTGTGCCTTTAATATTGTCTCCTTCTGAAACTGCCAACTCTCCTGAACTCCTTTAGCCATTAGATTTTCTTCCCGTGGGAACTCACCTACCAGTCCTCTGAGTTCGTTAAAGTCTGGCTTTTGGATATCCATCATCTTTATCCTGCGGCTCCCTCTCCTTCCTTTCCTTAGAATTAGGAAATCTAGCTTTTCACTATAACTTTCACCCAAATTGTCTTTCTCCTTCCGATTCACAACCAATTCCTCCCTGTTGGTGAGAATCAAATCTAAAATGGTTTTCCCCCTGGGTACATCATTTACTTTTTGAAACAAAAATTTGTCCCTAACACATTCCAAGACATTATTGAAAATGTTGTGTTTTGCCATATTACTTTTCCAACTGATGTCTGGATAGTTAAAGTCTCCTATTAGTGCCAGGTCTTGTGTTTTGAACAGTTGTGTTATTTGTTCTAGAAATGCCTCATCCACCTTCCATTCCTGCTTTGCTGGTCCATATGAGACTCTTACCATAATGACAACCTATAATGTATTTCGTTTCCCATAGACACACCTGATGGCTAACACAGCAGGCAGAAATCAAACGTCCATCTCAGAATTCATCCTCCTGGGATTTGGAAATCTTCCAGAACTCAGCTTCTTCTCTTCCTGCTGTTTCTAGCGATCTACATGGTGACTGTGGCTGGGAACATCCTCATTGTTGCACTAGTTGTGACTGATCAGCACCTTCATACCCCCATGTACTTCTTCCTGGGGAACTTGTCCTGCTTGGAAACCTGTTACAGCTCCAGCATCCTGCCTAGGATGCTGGCCAGTCTCCTGACTGGGGACAGAACCATCTCAGTAAGAACCTGTATCATGCAATATTATTTCTTTAGTTTTTTGGCAGGTGTTGAGTGTTGCCTCTTGTCTGCAATGTCTTATGATTGGTATTTAGCGATATGCAAACCACTGCATTATACAGCCCTCATGAATGGCAGGTTCTGCCTCCAGCTAGCAGCTGGGTCTTGGATAAATGGGCTTCTGGCTAGTAATATACTGCCATCCTTGATGTCACAGTTATCTTTTTGTGGCCCCAATGAAGTTGATCATTTTTTTTCTGATTTTGCTCCAGTAAAAAAACTGTCCTGCGGTGACACCAGGCTGATGGATCTTTTGGCTTTCATTCTGGCTTCAATATTCACCCTGCCCCCATTTCTATTGACCCTGGCATCCTATGTTTGCATCATTGCCACCATCCTGAGAATCCCTTCCACCACCAGGAGGCAAAAGGCCTTTTCCACCTGCTCCTCCCACCTCATCGTGGTGACACTTTTCTATGGGACGCTGATGATTGTCTACATGTTCCCAGATACCTTAACAAAGTGTTCTCCATCTTCTATACGATTCTAACTCCCATGGTTAACCCCCTCATCTACAGCCTGAGGAACAGAGAGGTCAAGGAGGCCCTGAAAAGAGCTGTCAATGCCTTTTTAATGTGTACAGGAATTGAGACATTCCAAACTAAGGGCTTTTGTAGATAGGGAAAAGGCCCAGCGTAGTTAGTGCAAATAACTTGATGTGGAATGGTGGTGTCAGTGTAGAATAGGTAATGCACACCCTAGCTATTGCATATTAACCTCCTGCGGAAAGCCCATTTTGTATACGAGCTATAATTGTTTCATCTTACAGAGAAAACGGGGGAACCTCCCCTGACTTTCTTATGTATTTTAATTCCCTCCCCCACTGAGTTTCTTTCTTTCTTTTTCTTTCTTTCTTTCTTTATTTTTCAGAGGAGAAAAGTAATTTTCTTTAATGTGAAAATGTAAAACAGAGAGGAAATAACACTTTCTACAAACCTACCCTCCCTGTCTTTAAAACAAGAATGAAGAAGTGAAAACTGAGGTAAAGTGTGTGAGTGGAAGTGGGAGAGGGGGTTAATTAGAAAAAATTGGGAAAATTTGAATGTGAGAGAAAAGGGAGGGAGGGAGGAATTTCCCCAAATTAAAACCAGTTACAAATATTCCTTGGAACAGTCAAAATGTCAGACAAAGTGAGAGCTGGCTGTTTTCTTTCCAAAAATGTTCATAGAAATTTTCACAGTTTTTAAGATTCTGGGGGCTTCTATTAAAGCTTTTGCAATGCAGGATGCAAAGATTAAGTGACTAGAGAGACAGTGTTGACAGAAAAACCATGGACAGAAACAACTCCAGGATCAATGTATCTTAAACAGCCAATGAAAACGGAATTTTAACTATTCTGACTAGCACTGTCGTCTTCAAATATTTTGATTGCGAATTTGATTAGCAATGAGAATAAAAGAATGATAATAACATGGACATGTGGGCTGATTTTTGATCGATCTGGTCAAAAATGATGCGAGGAGGTTTGGGAGATTTCGTTTTCTTCACATGTAGCTTTATTGGTTTTATGACACATTGCCACAATCTGTAGCTCACCCTGCTGCCCACTAACCCAACAGTGTCCTATGACTACAGAGATGCTCATTCCTGAGTTCATTTTAAATGGTCTCCTTCAACATGTGTTAACTCCTTAAGATGAATGGTTTGTCCCACCTTGTATTTAGCTGCAGCACTCTGGTTACGTTCTCAAGACCTGAAGAAGAGCTCTGTGTAGCTCTAAAGCTTGTCTTTCTCCCCAAGGGAGTTGGTCTAATAAAATATATTACCTCACCCATCTTGTCTGTTCCTCCCCTCCAAAAAAAGTGACCTCCACTATATATTGGCCATTAACTGTCAGTAGAGGATACCTGTTGGGAAGGGGAGATTTATTCTGAAAGAGAACCACTAGCTGGAAGAATTGTGTCAGGAATGTGCACTGGGCAGTTATTTTGGGAAATTAACGATTGAAAGGCAGCAGAGAATGAATAGCAAAGAGACAGTACCTTGTAATGATCCATCATATCAGACAGGCACCTCTCAGATAGATAAACTAGTGTTTCATCATGATGTGAAATGTTTCCCCCCCAAAGACACATTGAATCTGTTTCAATCATTGCAATTACTTTTGGGGAAACAGAAGTCAAGTCACACCAGGCATTGTTAAGAACAAAGCTTCGGAGACACCAAATTGTCCATAATGGCGACAGGTTGAAGTGAGACGTGGTTAAAAAGTTTTGGAACTCAAAAATTTTGGGAATTGGACAGTGAATATAAATCTCCGATGTACTTTTGCTGTCAGAAATAAGTGGGTAGTTTTATTCTTCCCCCAAAATAATGGTATAATTCAGATCAATGTAGGACAGGAAATTTACTAATGAAAATATCAGATGTGGACAATACAGGGTGATGCACAATGCAGTGGTTACATAGACTATGGAAGACTGTTTACATTAATTGGTGTGTCTGTACACACATATGTGCATGTGTGTCCATCTGCAGAAACCACTGTCCTCTTCTTCTTGGTCTTAGATCTTCTCAAGTTTGCTCTTTTCTACATCTTGGAGAGCATGTTCTCTTGAGCTCAAGTTAGAGCCAGTACTTCCAAATCTGGGATAGCCTTGGTGTCTGCCAACCAGGAAAGCCAGGATTTCCAAAGGAACCTAAGGGAATTAAACACCAAACCCCAGCTAGACATGGGTGCCTGATTCCTTTAGGTTTAATCCAAAATTAATATGTGGTCAAGAATCAGTTCCAATGTTTGAGCCTCACCTATGCAGCGCCACCATGATGTTTAGGGGTTGAGACATGGGAATCAGTTCAAACACTTCTTCACAGGTGTTTGATCTTCCTTCTGACCATGAACTCTTGGTCACACAAGGTGTTTGTCTCAATATTCTTAGTTTTTGTGCGGGGTTGTGTGCAAGTGAAGGAAGGGGAGAGATCTGTTTTGTTTTTATGGAGAAAAGTTTGAGGAAGAAATCTCAGGCTTGGTTTATGCTATAGAAGTAGGTCAATGCAAGGCAGCTTATATCTATCTAAGTATGGAAGTGTCTTCACTTAAATTTCACTCCCACCAATGTAACTGCCCCACTATGCCGACTTAATAACTCCACCTCCAGGAGTGGCACAGAGTCAAGGTTGATGTAATTAGGTTGACGCAGTGTCAGCTTAGACACTGCGTTGCTCATCTCGACTGTTACTGGCTTTCAGGAGATGTCACACAATGCCTTGAACTGACAGTACAATCGATACAAGCCCTCATGGTGAGGACATGCACTGCCAAGTCAAGGCACAAAGTGCAGACATGCACAAGGGATGTAATTACTGTGGCGGCTGTATGCCGATGTAAATTAGGTCAATGTAATTTTATAGCGTAGACGTGGCCTGAGAGCTTAGATGTTTTTAAGTGACCCATGTTTAATTTCTTTTTGTAAACAGGCCAAAGGACTTCAAACATGACAGGAGAAGAAAGTCCTCAGTTATAGAAGTCCCTTCCTGCCCAAAACTTCTCAGGATTTTCAGAAGTTCAATCAAAGAGATTGTTAACAAGTCCAATTGAGGTGGTAGGCTACCCTCAAAAGGGGCACTGTGAATGGTCAACTGGCCTAAATCCTGAGATCCTTCCAATGATTTCCTTTATGTGCGTTTGGCAGAGGCAGGAGCAGCTGGGGAATGAGAATCCTGACACGCAGATGTGATCAAGCCAAGGGCACCCATGAGTGATACCAGCATGTCTCATGTAGCAAGAGGCTGTTGCAATGGAATGGGATGTTGCTGCAGAAATTTGCATCCGGTGAGTGAATGCAGCAGCGACAGAGATGAAGACATGCAGTGCGGGATGGGCAGTCTAAGGCCTTGGCTATACTGGAGAGTTGCAGCGCTGGTGGTTGTTTTACAGCGCTGCAACTTACTCCCCGTCCACACTGGCAAGGCACATACAGCGCTGTATCTCCCTGGCTACAGCGCTGGTTGTACTCCACATGGACGAGAGGAATAAAGAGAACAGCGCTGGAGTGCCAGTGTAAACAGTGATTAATCTTACTATGCTGTAACTGACTTCCGAAATGTTCCCATAATGCTTTTAACTAAAGAACTCTCTTTGTTTTGTTGTAAACTCGGGGCTCCCGGAGCTGCTTGTCTTAAAAACAAACACAGCAATTGTTTGCTCGAGCAGAGGCAGACAAGGAATGTCCACAGCTAGTGTTTGCTTGAGGAGAGAAACAGCGCTGCAGGGGGCAGGGGAGGGAGTCTGTTGGAGCAGCTGCTTATCTGGTCTGAAGGCTATTTGCATTTAAGAGTGAAGTGGGTGAGGGAAGTGGTCAGAATTTGCAAGGCAGGGAACTGACACAGTGTTGGCTCCAAAAATCCACTCTCTCTCTCTCCCCCACGCTCCCTGTCACACTCCACCCCACCCACCTCTTTTGAAAAGCACGTTGCAGCCACTTGAATGCTGGGATAGCTGCCCATAATGCACCACTCCCAACACCACTGCAAATGCTGGAAATGTGGCCACACTGCAGCGCTGGTAGCTGTCAGTGTGGCCACACTGCAGCTATTTCCCTACACAGCTGTACGAAGACAGCTTTAACTCCCAGCACTGTACAGCTGGAAGTGTAGCCAAACCCTAACAAAGAAACCTGAGCACTGCTCAGCACCCACTCACTGGTGATGACACAAGTTGCAGCTAGTTTGTAGTGGCAAATCTTGGCTTTGTCATCAGTGAATCCCTGGCAGGGCCCAATTAGCGGGCTTAGGTCACTGAGCTGCACGGGTGTGCAATGCATTGTTCTGCCTGCATTTTGCTGGGGTTACAGTCTGGGCTGCTCATTGGGAACCAGTTCTCATGTCCAGGGCTGGCTGCAAGACCAGGCTCGGTTACCTGTTGTCAGGAGGCCTTTTCTGCTAGGTGAGAGACTTGCCTGGTTCTAAGATCCAGGACACCATTGTCTTGTTTATTTTTGTGTAGTTCACTTCTGTTCTGGGACTGCTGCCTCATTGGTGTAATTTCCTTCATTCAAAAATGTGTTTGTTTTGGGATTTTTTTCACCTCATTAAAAAAATGGTTTTGTTGAAACAAAAATTTGTTTGGTTTTAAAATATCCTTTTTTTAACGAAAAAAGTGGAAGTGGAAAATTTGGACTTTATGACAAAAAAACAACCCTCCATTCATCTCTATGGGACAGGTTTCCTCACTTGACGACATCTGCACCATGGGATACCTTCTTCCTGAGCTACTGTGGTGCATCATGGGAATCCCATGGCTGCAGTGCTTCATGGGGGATGTAGTCTGGCTAGGGAGCCCAGCCCATAAAGAAGAATATGATCATGATCCAACTGAAGTACAGCTCCCATTAGATGCTGAGGCTGCATTTTAGAGCAGAGGCCTGAAAGTTTTCAGTTTTCAGACAAAAAATGTTAGGATGTTTGTTTTCCCCAGATAGCAGACATTTTTTTGCTAAATGATTCCTTTGTTGAAAACCAAATTTTCTGTGGAAAAACAGATTGGACAGGAATTTTTCAATCAGTTTTACTTGTGATTGCAGCATAGACAGAAATTAATCAGAAGGTTTAGTGCTCCATTATCTGCCCTCAGCAAGAATAACCATGGGAAGTCATTGGACCCCTCCCTCATTCATGCAGATAGAAGAGACTGGGGATTGTGCAAACAAAACTCACTAGTTTCTTCTCTTGCTGATAATGAGACTGGAGCCATGGACCTTGGAGAATGGATTTTCCTGTCACCCACAAAAGGAGTTCCTGCAGAGGAGGTTGAAGCACATTGACCAGGAGCAGGGAGTGGAGGAACTTTATCTAGCCACAAACTCTGCTTCTATGTGTTCTTTTGAAAAACAGATAACTTCAGGTGGGGTTTTCAAATAAGCCTATAAGGGGTTTAGGCACCCAACTCCCACAGCATTTCAATTCCTGGTGTAATTCCCTGGAATCCAGTGGACTCACACCAGATGAATATGACCCAGTCTCAAGTGGTTTTCTACTGAATTCCTGCAATGCCAGCTGGGGATAATCACAGCTCTGCATTCCCAGTGGACAGTGTGAATTCTCCACGTGGCCCGGGTGCTCCACTTCCTATTGACAACTGAATCTCTGGGTTGACGTTACAGCCTTGCCACACTCTGCAGGATTTAAACATGGGCACATGGAATGCTTGACAAGGTGTCCTGGGGAATGATGACATGTCCTGACATAAGCCTCTGCTGGGCAACGGAGGAGATGAGGAGTGAAATGTTGAAAAGTGCCTAACGGCCAAGTGTTAAAGGCATTTAGACACGTAAATATTCAGATAGGTGCCTAGCAGGGTCCTCAAATATGCCTAACTCCCATTGATTTCAGGATTTCCACCCACTGTCACTAATGATCACCAACCGGCTCATTGGTCCTTCTGAAGGACCAATAAGTTGGCTCTGATCTGTGAAGCCCATCTGGATGGTGCAGAGGGAAGTCCAGTCTCCAGGTCCCATTCCTGACATGCACCTCCACAGAGATTGTACCAACCATAACCTGTTAGGCAGCATAGCCAATCATAAAGCTCACACCAATTTGAAACAGCTGCACCAAAGGCTCAGGACCTTTTGATATATTTTCTTCTTGGTAGGCCATGTAAAATCTACTGGCTAACAATTCTTTATTGTCTTTCTTACACGAACATTGTAAAGCTTTGACTAACAACTAATTATGGTCACATTTTATCTGATTAACCTTCCATTACAAACGCTCACATATGTAGCCACAGAGAGTACTTCAAGACGAGAATTAAAGTTGGGAATTAAAAACTGTAAATGACAAACAGAATTAATACAACTAGTGGCATTAGTACAAGAAAAACCTAAATCCTACCTCTAATCACATGACTCATTGATACTTCAGGCCTACCATCATGAACTTGATCATCCAGCTAGTTGTTCCTTGGACTGGGCCATACTGGTACTGATTTGGATAATGTGAATGTCCTTTCTATTTAGTAACTTCTTAAGGTTTGGAGTTAAAGTAATTATGTGGACCCTGAACTTGGGTGATTCTTATTTATAGGACATCAGGTGTAAGTCGATGCTCATTTCCAGCACTTTCTGAAACCTTTTGGAACCCGGTCTACACTGCAGAGTTAGGCTGAGACAAGGCAGCTCACGCTGACCTCTCTACGTCATTGTCTACATTAAAACTTCGCTCCCACTGATGTAAGTCGCCCATTATGCCAACTTAATGACTTCACCTCCGCCGAGGTGTAGAGTGAAGGTTGATGTACTTAGGTCGGTGCAGTGTCAGTGTAGAGCCAGAACATCCTATCTAAGCTGCCCAGAAAACAGGGGTGGGGAGAGAAACAGATTTTCATTGAAAAACTGAAACCCCCAAATTAATATGTATGAATATGAATGTATATTCAGTTTTGGCAAATGAAAACCAAAACGTTCCACTTAAATCCAGAAAAAAAATCCATTTACTGGTGCCAGTTTTATGCTTCAACAAAAAAAAATATCGCTGTTTTGGACAAAAACTTATTTTTGTGACTGGCAGTTTCCTCTTAGTTAAAAAAAGCCAATTCGTGTCCAATAAAAATATTGGCAGCATTTTCTTATATGCTTTAACCTCACCACGATCCAAGACTCAGGTGGTGTAATTAACATCAAGAATTGCTAAGGCCAGAAAGATCATTATATTTAAGCACAGTATATAGTATGTTAAAACCAATTGGTGTCCCAGGATTATTTTTGCAATAAAAGAACAACCTCATATTTCTAGAGAGGGCTTTTTTTTTCACTCCTGCTTTGATTCCTTGGAATACTTGGCATGTCAGAGAAGAATCTTCTCTTGTTTGCTCTCTATCTTCACGCTGACAGCCGCTGGTTCACGTGAAGTGCCTGGGCGTTTATTGTATGAAATACTTCTGGCCCCAGATTGATGTTCACTCAGGTTTGTTCCTAAACTGATTCAGGGCTATATTCAGTGCTGTAGCTAAAGAAATCTGATTCCTATTTTCTGGCCCACAATTGCAATTTATCATCTCCAATAAGCAAGTATGAGCATGTGAACGCACACACACACATATGCAGTCTAGTCCACATACAAACTGCTACTGAAATAATAAATCTGTTGGAATTCACACCTATAGTTATTTTTAGAGCTAGTTGAAACTTTTTGTTTAACAGAACTGTCTTCTGTCAGGAAACGCTGCTTTGAGAAAATGAAATGTTTTATGGGAATGGGCCAATTTTTACAAAACGTTAGATGAGAAATTTGGAAGTAATTTGTTTCAGCTTTCTTGTTTTGTTTTATTGTCAAAATGTTTCATTTCAACTTCCCTTTCCTTTCCTTTTGTAATTCTCTAAGAAGATAAATTTGGGTTAAATTGATATTTCAGTAATAAGATAATTTCTGTGATTAGAATTTCATTTGGTTGAATAGTTGCTGATAGTCTTGAAATTTCAACTAGTATCCAGTTTAACTGGCAAGTGGATAAGGACTTACACCAAGTATGCATATTTCCATTCTAGTATCTAAATCTCTTCACCCGCAGCCTCCTTCCCCCCCAAAAAGAGCAGAACGTTGGAATCAATTTAACTTTTTACGATAAGACTTTCATTGATCGTACTGTGATTCCAAAGTTCTGGATATGTTTTAGCCTCATACCATATTTTAAATGAATCCATTTTAACTTTGATAGCACTGTGTAAAGACCTGGGGACTAGAATATGAGTCTGCAGAACCTGAGGTGGCCATATTCTCTCAGTGCCACTCGAAGGTCATGCAGAGGCACCGCCAGGAAGTACTGTAGAGAGCAGGCACCACAGAAAGTACTGCCCATGAGACTCAGAGTGATAGTACCCTGCGGCCCTCTGATTGGCCAAGTGCCCCGTGGGCTTGCCCCAGTGAAGTCATCTGGGCAAACATACAGGCCTTGGCCAGCTTCAATACCAGACTTTGCCTTGTCTCCTCATCTCCAGTCTCTAACTCTGGCCTGACTTTGGCTTTGATTCCTGTCTCACAATACTAACCTGATTCTGCCTCTGATCTCAGGTGTCTGACCCCAGACAGACTCTGATCCTCACTCTTGGTTAGGGGGCCTTGTGGTTCCTCCAACTCCTGCCCGGTGACTCCCGTCCCTGCTGAGCAGACCTCAACCCAGCTGTGACTGCTAGGCAAGCTCGTCTGTGCCCCAGTCCCTTACATGCTGCTGTGTATTTATTTTATCTTTTGTAATTTCTTATTGATCTTGAAGTTCTACTTTGATTAATAAAAGTTAAACTCTGTAAAGAAATTTGGACTCTGTCCTTTAGGGCCTCCCTTTGAAGGAAATCGGTTAAACCTGTGCTTAACTTTAAGCTCATTTTTAAGTCCCATAAAAGTTTCTGTATGTACTCTAGTGCCTGAAGCAGGGTCCAGCAAAGGAACATCAACATTCAAATTTATGGGAACAGCATAGTGTCTCTCCTAATGCTCTTATGAGCTATCTATTCTATCTACTTTACATACAATGTCTGACCCTGTAAGCTCTTCTGAGTGCTTAGTGTAGTATTGGGAAGTGCTCAAGTACTACTGTGATGAGTATGGTATAAGAATATACATAGACTAGACTTGATTAGCAAATGAAATTCACTTTTTTTGCTACAGCATTACACTGTTGACTCATATTTAACTTGTGGTCCACTATAACCCCCAGATCCCTTTTTCACAGTACTCCTTCCTAGGCAATTATTTCCTATTTTGTATGTGTGCAACTGATTGTTTCTTCCTAAGTGGAATATTTTGCATTTGTCCTTATTGAATGTCATCTTATTTACTTCAGACCATTTCTCCAGTTTGTCCAGATCATTTTTATTATAATCCTGTCCTCCAAAGCACTTGCAACCTCTCCCAACCTGGTATCATTCACAAACTTTGTAAGTGTACTCTCTATGCCACTGTCTAAATCACTGATGAAGATGTTGAATAAAACCAGACCCAGCACTGATCCCTGTAGGACTGCACTCATTATGTCCTTCCAACATGATTGTGAACCGCTGATTACTTTCTGGGAATGGTTTTCCAACCAGTTTTGCACCCACCTTATAGTAGCTCCATCTAGGTTGCATTTCCTCAGATTGTTTGTGAGAAGGTCATGCAAGACAGTATCAAAAGCTTTGCTAAAGTCAATATATACCACGTCTACTGCTTCCCCCCTCATTCACAAGGCTTGTTACTCTGTCAAAGAAGGTATCAGTTTGGTTTGACATGATTTGTTCTTGACAAATCCATGCTGACAGTTATTTATCACCTCATTTTCTTCTAGGTGTTTGCAAATAGAGTGCTTAATTATTTACTCCATTATCTTTCTGGGTACAGAAGTTACGCTGACTGGTCTGTAATTGCCTGGGTTGTTCTTATTTCCCTTTTTATAGATAGGAACTATATTTACCCTTTTCCTTTTCTGGCATCTCTCCCATCTTCCATGACTTTTCAAAGATTCTTGCTAATGGCTCAGATATCTCCTGAGTCAGCTCCTTGAGTAATCTAGGATGCATTTCATCAGGCCCTGGTGACTTGAAGACATCTAACTTGTCTAAGTAATTTTTAACTGGTTCTTCTCCTATTTTAGTCTCTTCTGATCCTACCTCATTTTCACTGGGATTCACTATGTTAGACGTCCAGTTGACACCAACCTTCTTGGTGAAAACTGAAATAAAGATGTCATTAAGCACCTCTGACATTTCCACATTTTCTGTTATTGTTTTCCCCCTTTCATTGAGTAAAGGTCGTACCCTGTCCGCAGTCTTCTTCTTGCTTCTTATGTATTTGTAGAATGTTTTCTTGTTACTCGTTATGTCTCTAGCTAATTTGCTCTCATTTGTGCCTTGGCCTTTCTAATTTTGTCCCTACATTCTTGTGTTATTTGTTTATATTCATCCTTTGTAATTTAATCGAGTTTCCACTTTTTGTAGGACTCTTGTTTTTTTAGATCATTGAAGATCTCCTGGTTAAGCCAAGGTGGTCTCTTGCCATATTTCCTACCTTTCCTATGTGTGGGATAGTTTCCTTTAATGCCCTTAATAATGTCTCTTTGAAAAACTGCCAACAGTCTTCAATTGTTTTTCCCCTTAGACTTGCTTCCCATGGGATCTTACCTACCAACTCCCTGAGTTTGTTAAAGTCTGCCCTCTTGAAATATATTGTCTTTATTTTGCTATTCTCCCTCCTACCATTCCTTAGAATCATGAACTCTAGGATTTCATGATCACTTTCACCCCAGCTGCCTTCCACTTTCAAATTCTCAACCAGTTCCTCCCTATTTGTCAAAATCAAATCTAGAACAGCCTGTCTCATAGTAGCTTTCTCCACCTTCTCAAATAAAAAATTGTCTCCAATACATTCCAAGAACTTGTTGGATGATCTGTGCCTTGCTGTGCTGTTTTCCCAAAAGATGTCTGAGTAGCTGATGTTCTCCATCACCACCCAGTCCTGTGCTTTGGTGGATTTTGTTAGTTGTTTAAAAAAAGCCTCATCCACCTCTTCCTCTTGGTTTGGTGGTCTGTAGTAGATCCCGACCATGACATCACCCTTATTTTTTACCCCTTTTATCTTTATCCAGAGATTTTCAACAAGTCTGTCTCCTATTTCCATCTCATTCTCAGTCCAAATATATACATTTTTAATACAAAAGGCAAAAATTGGCATTTAAAAATATATTTCATCTTGGATTACATTTGAGGATGGAGAACATTTCAGACTTGAATGCAGCTGTCCAGAAAATAAAAGAAAGAAAAAAGAATGTATATTATCAGGATATATTCTTCCATTTGATATGTTTACTTCATTAAAGTTACATCACATTTTATATTTACAAGAAAGCAGATGTGTAAAAATGTGAACCCTACATGAAATAATTGCTTTGTATATGACATTTCCCTCAAGAGAATATTTTTCCTCCACTCCTTAAACTATACATAATGGAGTTCAACATGAAAATTAAGCTATATCTTGAGGAATATGAAATGTATCTTGCTGAACATGTCTGAAGGCATCGTTTCAGGACGTTAATCATTTTATTGCTGACATCATTTGACCAAAAGAAGGACGTTTTTCACAGAAAGCAGAAATCCCATCCCACTCCCCCCAAAATGTGTTTAATTGAAAATCCAATTTTCCATCAAAAACAACTACACAACACTGGTACACAGCAGGGATGAATGCAGCCTTGCTTGTCTGTGGCAGAGCCCTGTACTCAACTTGTGTCATTTGCAGTGGGTGTGTGTGGACCATGATGCTAGGAAAATGCCCAGAAAGAATTCCCGAGAACATTGGCTTGAGAAGGGCAAAGCCAGAGTTAGACTCTTAGGAAGAAGGATTCAGTCCAGATTCTCTGTTTGCCATCTCCTAAATGCACTCATTCTATGGCAGGGCAATTTAGGGATGAGGACAGTCACATTCTTCCAAACTGTGCATGAAAAGATGGTGGAGATGGTTTTATTCCATGCCTAGGATTTCAATATTGCTGTTGGGTTTAGGCTGTCAGGCATTGTTCTGTGATTATGATTTTATCTGAAAGAGAATCTCATTACTGTATTCAGTTCGAAGACCTGCTCTAGGTTCTCCAGAAGCCCTAATGCCATGGCACCAAAATAAGAGATCATGGAGTCCCTGAGAAAAGCTCTCAATAAATTTATGGCTTTAAAAAGCATTCCAGCGATCCAAGCTAGGTTAGATAAGCCAAAGAAAAATGGATCCAAGAGCCACAGCTTGGGTTGTTCCTATCCGTAGCCTTTTAACTCATCCCAGATGGGAAGGAGTGACTAATTGATACAGAACAATTTCTTTAATAAATAAAATCTTTCTCTGTTTGTGCATTGTCCATGGGCAAAAGTTGGTCAGAAATGAAAAAAAGAAGGAAAAAAAAAACCTATCTGAATTTAAGAAGTGTTATTTCAAAGTTGTTCTCATTTGGAGGGGTTGGTATCTGAGCCATTTTTCAGGGGTCTGAGTTTTTTCACAGAGTATTTTAAAAAATATTTTATGAAAAACATGTGGAAGGCAGTTACTGAATTTTGCAAATATGTGGATTTTAATTTATTAAAAATCTATTTACTGCTGTTGGGTGAATTAATAATTTCACTTACCAAGTTTGTATTGAACTGAACACAAAGTGCCATATAATTTTTCTCCCAAATTAAAAATTTCTGCAGTGTGGCTATACTTTTTGCCAATGTTCAGTTTGGGTGAAAAATAATCATTTTTCTATGAAATCCTTTTTGTTCCGAAACGGTTGATCAGCTGAGGAGGACTGTCAGGTTTATTCACCAAGAATATTATTTGTACAGTCCATGGGCTAACATTCATTCTCAGGCTATGTGACATCAGGAGTTTGAGTTATTTTCATTGGGTGCACAAACCACATGGCATAATTCTCTTTCCTGATTGGCTGAGTGTAGGTGTTGGCCTACACTTCCTGCTGGGTGTGCTCAGTGTTCTGAACAGCTGTGCAGATTTGTACTGAGTTTGCTGTTTGTGGAACATCCTTGATGAAAAACCTGCAAGGAGACATTCAAGGAAAGGAAACATCTATGGAAGTGAACTCACATGAAGGACTTTGGCAGGAGCCCTATGAAGGGGCTGTGAGTAGTTGCACTGTCCAAGGACAATTTTGTTCTTAGGTTCTTTGTTTGCTCTGAAGAAGAAGCATGGACCAGTTCTATAGCTTAGGTGCCTAACTGCCGCTCTAGGCTCCTAAATCCCAGAATCAGATATCACCGCGATTCACAACCTCCTCACTCAGCTGCCTCCGAAGCCTGTAGATGCCTAAACTCGCTTGGAGTCAGTGCCTACATTTTTGCAGTAAAAGTTCCCTAGGTATGGATGTTTCGGTGTCTGAGCTCACATGCTGCTGCTCTACTTTGGGCACCCGGACACCTAAGCCCAAGTGCGATGCATGAAGTAGGGGGAGAAAGATGTTCCTCCACCTGAGTCCCCTGCAGGCCTGGTCTCAGAAAGAAGCTCAGAACATGCAGATGGGGGCCTATAGGTGAACTCACACAAAATGAGGATGTGGAGCCCCCACCTCACTTTTAGCCGAATGGGTACAGGGTGCACCTGGGATGTGGGGGACCCCTGGCTGAGAGTCAGCCATCAGTTAATGGAGAGAAAGGATCTGTCATGTCTCAGGTGAGTGCCCTCACCGCTGGGCTATAGGCTATTCCAATGCAAGGCGCTCTCAGTCTGATTATGGGATTTAAGCTTTTAAATTAGGAGTTAGCTCCTAAATCCCTTTGTGAATCTAGCCCCTGCTGGGATTCAGAAAAACATTTAAGCAGGGTAGGCACCTAAATACCACTGAACACCCAGTGACAAAGTGATTTGCCCAAAGGCACACACAAATTGAAGCTGGGTCTCCCACACCTGGTGCTTTAACCACTGTACCATCCTTCCACCCAGCTGTTAAAGGGCAAATTCAAATCTTCTTAGTTTGTATCCTCTCCAGGGGCAGGGATAGTGTAAAACACTAAGCAGAACGAGGCCCCAGTTCTGGCTGCAACTTTGGTTACCTACCACAAGAATAAAGAAAAACAACAATTCATTCCAAATGAATCTTTATTCAGGATGTGAATTTAATTCAATTTTTGAGGAAAGGGTTCTGGGAAATGGTTTATGATATTTATATCCTGATCTATTAGTAAATGGATGAATCCAGGTATCAGTTACAGTTACATTTTGTGTGTGCCAGATCCTCAGTTGTTCTAACTCGGTATCATTATGCTTATTTCAGCATAGTGACACCGATTTATACCAGTAGGAGATTTGGGTCGTCAGTTGAAATGGAGCTATGCTGGGAATGTAGCACCTCATTGCTATCCAAAGAGCATGTTTTGGGGAGTATACATCGTACTGTTCATGCAAACAGAAGCAGCTGAATCCTTGCTTTAGGTGCTGAACTCAACTGTAAGGGCTTATCCATACTGGGACATACTATGGGATTGTCAGAAGTGCCTAGATGTCTAACTGCCTTTGAAATTAATAGACATTAGGCTCCGTGGTGGTTTGGAAACCCTCCACTAGGTGTTTTATCTCCATCCTTAGGCACCTAAATACTTTTAAAAATCTGTCCCATCATCATCTCTTGGAGCATGTCCTGGTGGACAGCAAACCCCAGGTTACTGTGGTCCATGGAGGGCACCAGCTAGGATACAGCTTCAGATGGCAAATGCAGCACGTGGAGAAATAGGTTTGGGGCAGATCTAGACCAATAACTCATGCACCAGGAGGCCATGCTATCGATGCAGTTGGGAGTACAACATGAGATTTCCTTGGCTGCTAAATCTGGTGGGGCCTGGACTGCATCTGCATCTTGTACAAACATGCACATCTCCACTGATTTAGACGGAGTTACGCAGTGATGAGCTGCCAAAATATTAACAACTGGTTCCCTCTTCCTCACCCCACGAGGGGGTCATGCACCCCCGGGACTCCTGCCCACCCCCCGGGACTCCTGCCCCATCCAACCTTCCACGTTCCTTGACACCCCACCCCCTGGACTCCTGCCCCATCAACTCCCCTTCCCTGTCCTGTAACTGCCCCCTGCCACCCCATCCAACCCCTCCTCTTATTCCTGATGGCCTCCCCAGGACCCCTGTCCCATCCAACCACCCCTTCTCTCTGTCCCGACTGCCCCTGGAACCCCTGCCTCTGACTGACACCCACCGCCCCATTCAACCCCTGGTCCTTACTGATGGTCCCCCCCGGGACCCTTGCCCCCATTCAATCCCGTTCCTGCCCTCTGACCACCCCAAGTCCCGACCCTAATCCACCCCCTGCCCTCTATCCAACACCCCCTCCCTACCCCACTTACCAAGCTGCCTGGAGCCACGCTGCCCAGCCGGCCGGAGTCGGGGCTGGGGTCCGACCAGGAGCTGTGCCAGCTGGAGTTGGGGCTGGAGCTGGGGCCAGGGCCGGGGCCAGAGACGCGCGGCGCCTAGAGCCCTCCTCGCGCCTCATAGACTCATAGACTCCAGGACTGGAAGGGACCTCGAGAGGTCATCGAGACCAGTCCCCTGCCCTCATGGCAGGACCAAATATTATCTAGACCATCCCTAATAAACATTTATCTAACCTACTCTTAAATATCTCCAGAGATGGAGATTCCACAACTTCCCTAGGCAATCTATTCCAGTGTTTAACTACCCTGACAGTTAGGAACTTTTTCCTAACGTCCAACCTAAATCTCCCTCGCTGCAGTTTAAGCCCATTGCTTCTTGTTCTATCGTTGGAGACTAAGGTGAACAAGTTTTCTCCCTCCTCCTGATGACACCCTTTTAGATACCTGAAAACTGCTATCATGTCCCCTCTCAGTCTTCTCTTTTCCAAACTAAACAAACCCAATTCCTTCAGCCTTCCTTCATAGGTCATGTTCTCAAGACCTTTAATCATTCTTGTTGCTCTTCTCTGGACCCTCTCCAATGTCTCCACATCTTTCTTGAAATGCGGTGCCCAGAACTGGACATAATACTCCAACTGAGGCCTGACCAGCGCAGAGTAAAGCGGAAGAATGACTTCTCGTGTCTTGTTTACAACACACCTCTTAATGCATCCCAGAATCATGTTTGCTTTTTTTGCAACAGTATCACATTGTTGACTCATATTAAGCTTGTGGTCTACTATGACCCCTAGATCTCTTTCTGCCATACTCCTTCCTAGACAGTCTCTTCCCATTCTGTATGTGTGAAACTGATTGTTCCTTCCTAAGTGGAGCACTTTGCATTTATCTTTATTGAACTTCATCCTGTTTACCTCAGACCATTTCTCCAATTTGTCCAGATCATTTTGAATTTTGACCCTGTCCTCCAAAGCAGTTGCAATCCCTCCCAGTTTGGTATCGTCCACAAACTTAATAAGCGTACTTTCTATGCCAACATCTAAATTGTTAATGAAGATATTGAACAGAACCGGTCCCAAAACAGACCCCTGCGGAACCCCACTTGTTTTACCTTTCCAGCAGGATTGGGAGCCATTAACAACTACTGTCTGAATACGGTTATCCAGCCAGTTATGCACCCACCTTATAGTAGCCCCATCTAAATTGTACTTTCCTAGTTTATCTATAAGAACATCATGTGAGACCGTATCAAATGCCTTACTAAAGTCTAGGTATATCACATCCACCACTTCTCCCTTATCCACAAGGCTCGTTATCCTATCAAAGAACGCTGTCAGATTAGTTTGACACAATATGTTCTTTACAAATCCATGCTGGCTATTCCCTATCACCTTACCACCTTCCAAATGTTTGCAGATGATTTCTTTAATTACCTGCTCCATTATGTTCCCTGGCACAGAAGTTAAACTAACTGGTCTGTAGTTTCCTGGGTTGTTTTTATTTCCCTTTTTATAGATGGGCACTATATTTGCCCCCTTCCAGTCTTCTGGAATCTCCCCTGTTTCCCATGATTTCCCAAAGATAATAGCTAGAGGCTCATATACCTCTTCTATTAACTCCTTGAGTATTCTAGGATGCATTTCATCAGGCCCTGGTGACTTGCAGGCATCTAACTTTTCTAAGTGATTTTTTACTTGCTCTTTTCTTATTTTATCTTCTAAACCTACCCTCTTCCCGTAAGCATTCACTGTATTAGACATTCCTTCAGACTTCTCAGTGAAGACCGAAACAAAGAAGTCATTAAGCATCTCTGCCATTTCCAAGTCTCCCGTTACTGTTTCCCCCTCCTTACTGAGCAGTGGGCCTACCCTGTCCTTGGTCTTCCTCTTGCTTCTAATGTATTGATAAAAAGTCTTCTTGTTTCCCTTTATTCCCATAGCTAGTTTGAGCTCATTTTGTGCCTTTGCCTTTCTAATCTTGCCTCTGCATTCCTGTGTTATTTGCCTATATTCATCCTTTGTAATCTGACCTAGTTTCCATTTTTTATATGACGCCTTTTTATTTTGTAGGTCACGCAAGATTTCAAGGTTAAGCCAAGGTGGTCTTTTGCCACATTTTCTATCTTTCCTAACCATCGGAATAGCTTGCTTTTGGGCCCTTAATAGCGTCCCTTTGAAAACCTGCCAACTCTCCTCAGTTGTTTTTCCCCTCAGTCTTGATTCCCATGGGACCTTACCTATCAGCTCTCTGAGCTTACCAAAATCCGCCTTCCTGAAATCCATTGTCTCTATTTTGCTGTACTCCCTTCTACCCTTCCTTAGAATTGCAAACTCTATGATTTCATGATCACTTTCACCCAAGCTTCCTTCTACTTTCAAATTCTCAACAAGTTCCTCCCTATTTATTAAAATCAAGTCTAGAACAGCTTCCCCCCAGTAGCTTTTTCAACTTTCTGAAATAAAAAGTTGTCTGCAATGCAGTCCAGGAACTTATTGGATAGTCTGTGCCCTGCGGTGTTATTGTCCCAACATATATCTGGATAGTTGAAGTCCCCCATCACCACCAAATCTTGGGCTTTGGATGATTTTGTTAGTTGTTTGAAAAAAGCCTCATCCACCTGATTAGGTGGCCTGTAGTAGACTCCCAGCACGACATCACCCGTGTTTTTTACCCCTTTTAGCCTAACCCAGAGACTCTCAACACTCCCATCTCCTATGTCCATCTCTACCTCAGTCCAAGTGTGTACATTCTTAATATATAAGGCAACACCTCCTCCCTTTTTCCGCTGTCTATCCTTCCTGAGCAAACTATACCCATCCGCACCAACATTCCAGTCGTGTGTATTATCCCACCAAGTTTCAGTAATGCCAATAATGTCATAGTTGTATTTATTTATTAGCACTTCCAGTTCTTCCTGCTTATTACCCATACTTCTTGCATTTGTATATAGGCATCTAAGATACTGGTTTGATCTTGCCTCCCAGCTTTGCCCTGACCCTCCTTCCTCATTGCCATTATAGCCCGTGCTCCCTCCTGTTTCCAACCCATCTCCCAGGTCTTGTTCCCCACTTACCTGTGGGGTTTGCTCACCTGTCCCCGTCGAACCTAATTTAAAGCCCTCCTTACTAGGTTAGCCAGTCTGTGCGCAAATAAGGCTTTTCCCCTCTTCAAAAGGTGAACGCCATCTGTGCCTAGCAGTCCTTCCTCGAATAGCCTCCCGTGGTCGAGGAAGCCAAAGCCCTCCTGGCGACACCATCTTCGCAGCCAGGCATTCACCTCCACGATGCATCTGTCTCTGCCTGGACCTCTACCTTCAACAGGAAGAATCGAAGAGAATACCACCTGCGCTCCAAACTCCTTAACCCGTACTCCCAGAGCCCTGTAGTCACTCTTGATCTGCTCAGTGTCACACCTCGCAGTATCATTTGTGCCCACATGGATGAGTAGCATGGGGTAGTAGTCAGAAGGCTGGATAATCATCCTGCCCCACCTCACCTGCAGGAAGCTGCTTCTTCCTTCTCAGCCCTCCCAGGCTTCCCACGCTAACAGCTGATTGGCGGGAAGCCCGGAGGGGGAGCCTTCAGAGGAGGAGGCAGAGGCAGAGCTGGAGCCAGGTGAGCTGGGGCCGAGGCCAGGGCAGGGCAGGGAGCTGCTGGAGCTTTTGTTAAGTTTAAAAACCCTTTACAACCTGTTCTAAAAGGTTTCTAAATTTAACAACCGACTCCAGCTCACTACTGGAGTTATGCTAGTTTGCACCATCTGAATGTGACCCAATGTTTTTCATTTTAAAACCTCCCTTTTTTTCTCTACTTTCTTAGAAAATTCCTCAGTCTAGCAGCCATTGTCCTCAGGGCATCATTCACATCCTTGTTCCTCAAGGAGTAGATCAGGGGGTTGAGCAATGGGGTGACCAGGCTGTAGAGAAGGGAGAATGTTTTGTTCAGGTTGACAGCAGAATTGGCTGTCGGCACTACGTAGACAATGGCCAGTGCCCCATAGAAAGTGCTGACCACAGTAAGGTGAGAGGTACAGGTGGAGAAGGCCTTCCACCTCCCAGTGCTGGAAGGGTTTTTTACTATCGCTGTTATGATGAATGCGTAGGATATGAGGGTTAGCAGGAAGGGGATCAGGGTGGCTGTAGCGGAGAGCAAGAATGCTGCTAAGGTTATCAGGTGGGTGTCACTGCATGACAGCTTGACCAGGGGCATGAAGTCACAGAAGAAATGGTCGATTTCATTAGGGCCACAGAAACGTAGTCTGTAAATCCAGGCCATTATCACTGGGTTGAAGAGGAAGCCACCCAGCCAAGAGCAGGAAGCCAGCTCGACGCACACCTTCGCATTCATGAGGGCCATGTAACGCAGCGGGTTGCATATCGCCAAGTAGCGATCATAGGCCATCACTGTTAGCAGGAAGCTTTCGGTGGCTGCCTGGGAGCCGAAGATATAAAGCTGTGTAACACAGTCACTGAAGGAGATCGCCACGCCCTTCTCAGCCAGGAAACCTTGCAGCATTTTGGGGACGATGTTGGATGTGTACCAAATATCCAAGAAGGACAAGTTCCCCAGGAAGAAATACATGGGGGTGTGAAGGCCCCGATCAGCCAGAATGGTGACAATGATCAGGGTGTTCCCAGCCACGGTGGTGAGGTACATTAGCAGAACCAGCACAAAGGGAGCGATCTGGAATGGATAGAAGATCCTGAACCCGCGGAGGATGAATTCTGTAATGTCGCTTTGGTTTCCCCTCTCAACATCTGCCATGTGCGCAGTGTCTAGAGAAAGCACAGTGTACCAATAAAGCACAGACAGACAATAAACCAGAACGATTCAGGGACTAGACTCAGCTTTTAAAGCTCAATAAATATCTTTTATCCCTACGGTTGAAAACACCCTTTGCTGAAAGATGGTTGACCACTCCCAAAGAAGAGAAAGAATGGGAAGGTCTTACTGGCTGCATTAGATTACTTCTATAGCTATTCAAGGAAAGATGGGCCAAACTGAATGAGCTGATAGGATCAACCGCTCATGGAACTCTCACAGAAACAATGGATGAAATTCAAAATCTGCCGTGGGGATCTGGATGACAAAATTTCCATTAGATGTAATGGGAACTGAGCATCCAAGTCTATCAAGGGGCTTTGAATATTCTTCCTATATGTTTACCTGTGGTTGGCATATGGGGTTTGGCATGCAACTCCAATTACACTACAAAAATCCCCACTGTTACTCATGGAGTATTAAGATCTACATCTCAGTTCTGCTGGTTCCCCAGACCTTTTCATTAGTTGCCACCCACTCTTTTAATATTTATCTAAGAATAGAATTTGAACAGTCAACATTGCTTCTTGTCTTAAATTAAAAAAAGTGTGGGCAAGATTTCTAAAGGCACCTAAAGATGCAGATTGTTGCCTAGAGGGATTGACAACAGTACATAAGCAGTTTGAGTGCCTAACTCCCATTGGAATCAATGAGAATTAGGTGCCTAGGCACTTTAGAAAATCTCAATCAGCACCTATCTGAATCGTTAGGAGCCTATAACATTAAAAAATATGCCCCAGTAACTAAATTAGCTCAGCTCTGAAAATCGATGATCACTTGATGATTGCCTGTTCTGTTCATTCTCTCTTGGGCACCTGACATTGGCCACTATTGGAAGACAGGATACTGGGCTAGATGGACCATTATGTCTGACCCAATATGGCCGTTCTTATGTTCTAAAGCAGTGGTTCTCAAACTTTAGCAACCCAAGGAAACACATTTTGATTTAAAAAATTTTGGGGACCTCCTGCCCTCTCCTTCACAGAAACCCTGTCCCTGCCCTGCCCCTTCTCCGAGCCCTCACCCTCACTCACTCCATCCCCCTTCCCTTTGTTGCTCGCTTTCACCCACCCTCATTCTCTTTCACCTGGCTGGGGCAGGAGTTTGAGGTATAGAGGGATGAGGGCTCTGGCTGGGAGTGTGGGCTCTGGGCTGGGGCCACGGATGAGGGATCTGGGGTGCAGGAGGGGGCTCCAGGCTTGGGCAGGGAGTTGTGTGTTGGGGGGGGGTGAGGGCTCCAGCTGGGTGTGCGGGCTCTGGCCTGGGGCCAGGAATGAGGTGTTTGGGTTGCAGGAGGGGGCTCTGGGCTGGGGGGTTGGGGGTGCAGATTCTGGGAGGGATTTTAGGCAGGAGAGAACTCTTGGCTGGGGCAGGGGGTTGAGGTGTGTGTGGGGGGTGAGGAGTGCAGGGCCCCAGTGGTGCTTACCACGGATCCTGGAAGTGGCCACTAGGACCCTGCGACTCCTAGGCATAGGAGTGGCCAGTGAGGCTCTGTCTGCTGCCCTCACTCCTGCAGGCACTTCCCCCACAGCTCCCATTGGTCGCAGTTCCTGGTGTGGACTCCAATTTGAGAAATGCTGTTCTAAAGGAACTGTTTTAAAATGACTCCTTTTCACACCAGAAATGAAGCGAGGAAGACGAGGCTCTGTTTGTTCCATGCTGATGAGGTCTTACTAAATTGAAATTGTGATTCCTTTCAGCATTCAGAGCTGGAGGTAAAACAGCCTGTGGGTGCCAGACCACCCGTTGGGGACAGAACTTTAAAGTCAGGAATGAACGTATTGGCCAAGGGAAAGAGGTGACACAGAGGGAATCCGAAGGGATTTCCTGTTGAGGTGTTAAGAACTGGACGGGGGGACGCTGAGAAAACATTTAACGAAAACCTTTAATCTGATCCCTAGTTTCCCATGTGCCTTATTCCTGCCTTGTGTGCAGGGGACTGGACTAGACCTCTCGAGGTCCCTTCCAGTCCTACATGTCTGTGATTGTATGAAAGTTTTGGGAAGAGGGGTAAAGGCTGAGAGGGGACATATTAACAATTTTCAAGTACATAAAAGGTTGTTACAAGGAGGAGGGAGACCAATTGTTCTTTTTAACCTCTGAGGATAGGCCAAGCAGCAAGAAGGCTGGACACTAGGAAAAACTTCTTAACTGTCAGAGTAGTTAAGCACTGGAATAAATTGCCTAGGGAGGTTGTGGTATCACCGTCATTGGAGGTTTTTAAGAGCACGTTGGACAAACACCTGTCAGGGATTGTCCTGATAATACTTAGTCCTGCCATGAGTGCAGGGGACTGGACTAGATGACCTCTCAAGCCCCCTTCCTGTCCTATGATTCGATGATTCTACATCCAAGAGCTACTCCAAATTCCATGGCTGAGGTTGGTGGGCTGCATCACACAGATTTGTGCCGGGACCCCATGATCTTCCAGTTTTGCACCACAGCTCCATTATGCTGTAACTGGATCCACACACATTCACTCCAGCTCAGGTCTTGTCCTATGTTTAATACTGATTTTTCACCATTATTTTATGTCTTGGTAACTTATTTTGATTGGTACAAAAATGAACAGTCCTGGGTACCTCTAGCCAAATCTGTGCAATGGAGGAGGTCGGATTAGACAATCCTCATCATCCCAGCTGGCCTTAAAATTGACGAAAGTATGATAATCAGAAGAGCAAATTATTTTAGCTCTTCCTGTCCCTTTCACTGCTGCAGGTGCTCTTAGTTTGTGATACGGTTCTTTAAAATGAAATACAGAAATAAGCTAGTGGGGAAGTTGGAGAAATGAAGCTTTGGGTTTCAACAGAAGCAGAAGGGATTGAGGACCCCAAATCAATGGAATTTGGATGCCTAGCTCTCTTCATTTCCTTTTAAACCCCTTTCCCAACACTCCCATCAAACATACCTCTATCAACACTTCCCTCTGCTGTGGAGCAGTGTACAACTCTGGTGGAGGGATGATGTAGATTCTAAACAGGAGAAACAATAGAGAGGTGGACCAGAGAAGATTGCAGCTGATGTCTGTGTTGAACTCAGGTGTCTAGAGAAAGGGTGAAATGTTCAAAAAGCAACTAATGGCCAGATTTTCAAAGGTCTTTAGGTCTCTACAGATATAGATAGGCACCTTGGAAATAACAGCCATTATCAATTATTTTTTGCACTCTCATTGTGCAAGAATTAATTATGAGACAAGGTGCAAGGCACAAGAGAATCAGTGCCCTTATAGCTAGTCAATAGATCAAATGGAAATTGCTGTCAAACTGCAAGGAGGTGCTCACAGGGCTGAATGAATCTGTTTTATTTAATGTTATCCCAAGATTGACAAATTTCTGCCCATCCTCCTGCAGCAACTTGAATCAAAAAGTACAGGAGATAGGCATTCTTATTCTCTATCATTAATCAATATTTGGATTCTCTCCTGTTCCCACTGATGTTCGTTACAAAACTCCTGTTGACTTCAACATGAGCAGGATTGGACTGTTTTTTCTCTAGAAAATATAGTTTAAGAGAAAGTGTTCTGGACCAGATTTTGATCTCAAGCTAATGTAGCCGCACAGATATTGAAAAGTGTGGTATGATAGATAGATTAGATAGATAGATAGATAGGAGGGGTGTATCCTTTGCTGATATAAATCAGTGTAGTTCTTGTGAAGTCACTGGAATTATGCAGACCAACACTAGATGAGAATCAAGCCACAGGAGTAAGTCCTTTGAAGTCCATTGTTGTTATAATAATTACTATAACAGTTGGGATACACTAATATATAATAATATATACACTTTCCTCTTCTTCTAAGAAGAGTATTCCCCCCTATGTGTTAGACACTTTCCAAACACTTAAGAAGGACAATCCTTGATATGAAGAACTCACAGTTTGAGGACAGATAAGTTGACAGAAGTCAGGCAAAGGGGAATAACCAGAGGCTACATATATACAATTTAAAGTCCTGTATGTAGATAAATCCCAGCAAGATTCAGCATACAAAGAGTGGCAGGACTGGGTGTTTAAGAGGGAGTCACGTGTGGCGAAGGTCTGAAGAGCTCGGAGAGACTGAACTATGAAGAGGTGGCTGCATGGAAGATGGCACAGAGGTGACGGAATGGGTGAGAATCTGACAAGAGTGTTGGTAAGTACATTAGTGGAGGGGCGGGAGGTTTGACAAAGAGAAGATCATGAAGGAGGGACAAAACTATGTACAGCAATGAAGGCAGTGACACAAAGATTCAATATGATACAATATTGGTTGGAAAGCCAACAGAAGGATTCCAAGGGGAATTACATGATCAAAGTGATGGGCAAGAAAGAGTTTAGGGGCTGCCTTTTGTATGGAATGATGAGGGTCAGAGTGTGTGACTGGGAGTCAGAGTCAAAGGGAGTCAGAGTCAAGGATGAGATGATAGTAACGTAAAACTGGTGAAATTAAGATCAGAATTAGAGTCTATTATAATTAAGGAAATAATCTGCGGACTCATATTTTGCATTGGTTCCTCAGTTAGACAATTTTAGGTCAGATTCTACAAAGAGGCCAAAGGAGTTAATCCATCTTGACATTGGTCTACAACTGGGCAACCAAAAAGCAAGGAAACCAACATTATAGGCCACTTTGGAAAACGGTAAAATTTTGGAACAGTCAATTTTGCAGTAATTTCGTTCTTGCCTTTCCCACATGGTGAGATATAATATAAATAGCATGCACTTACCAGGCAGATTTCAGGGTCTTGGCATCACTGGGTATCATTTTATTCAAAATAGAAAAAAAAATGAAAAAAAAAAAGAAACCAATTCAGGTATGAATACCAGTAGCCAACCTTTTAATGGGATCTAATTTCATTGAACAAATGGATCTGATTGAAATCAGTGCTAGTTCCAGCTTCTAGAACCAGCTCTGTTGGAGGCTATTGTTATCAAACCTACTATCTGTGGAAGAGATAGAAGTCTAACACTCTGGTGTGAAGATGTATTCTGTTTCAACAATGCATGAGGTTTGCAGGGTATGCTTTTTATATCTGAAATCAAGGCATTTGAGGACTGAGTGCCTTAAATTGCTCAGAGCGCTGGATCTCAGATGGGCTCATTAAATGATCTTTATGTTTCATGGGAGCTGGAGAGAATTGCTCCTAGATGTATTGACGTCAAATGTTTTTTAGGAGCTCACATGTTCTCTCTCTCTGTTTTTCAAGCCTTCTGCATGCATAGAGATAGCACTAGGTTTAACTTGAATTGCTGTTTTTAAACAGAGGCCTTTTCAACACACAAATGTGCACCATTTCCATTAAACCAGTTGTCGGACTGGTGCAAATTCCAGTGTGGACACACTTATTGCAGACTGTGAATGGCTCATTCATAAATTCATAGCTTTTAAGGGGAGAAGGGCCAATTATCAAATCAAATCTGACCTCCTGCAGAACACAGGGCCGAGATCTTCTACCACTGATTGTTCGATCAATCTGTACATTTTGTTTGAGCTGGAGTGTATCTTTTAGAAAGATATTCACTCTTGATTTAAAGACTTGAAGTAAGGGCGAATTCACCACGTCTCTAGATACGTTATTCCAATAATGAATTATGGTCATTGTTAAAAATGTGCTTTATTTAAGAACATAAGAATGGCCATAATGGGTCAGGCCAATGGCCATATAGCCCAGTATCCTGTCTAGAGCCAAATGCTTCAGGGAGAAGGGACAGAACAGGGCAATTATTGAGTGATCCATCCCTTGTCATACAGTCCCAGCATCTGTCCATCAGGGGCTTAGCCATCTTGGCTAATAGCCATTGATGGACCTTTAAGATGGTGATGGTGGAGGAGGCTGCCTCTATAAGCACTGCCATGACTGGAGATTCCCCCTCCATCAGAAAATTCTCCAGTGATCATAGAATCACAGTATCATAGAATATCAGGGTTGGACGAGACCTCAACCCCCTGTTCAAAGCTGGACAAACCCCAACTAAATCATCCGAGCCAGGGCTTTGTCAAGCCGGGCCTTAAAAACCTCTAAGGCTGGAGATTCCATTCCCTCCCTAGGTAACACATTCCAGTGCTTCACAACCCTCCTAGTGAAATAGCTTTTCCTAATAGCCAACCTAGACCTCCCTAACTGCAACTTGAGAGCATTGCTCCTTGTTCTGTCATCTGCCACTGCTGAGAGCAGCCTAGCTCCATCCTCTTTGGAATCCCCCATTCAGGGAGTTGAAGGCTGCTATCAAATCCCCTCTCACTTTTCTCTTCTGCAGACTAAATACACCCAGTTCCCTCAGCTTCTCCTCATAAGTCTCTCCTCATAAGTCATGTGCCCCAGCTCCCTAATCAATTTTGTTGCCCTCTACTGGACTCTCTCCAATTTGTCCACATCACTTCTGTACTTGGGGAGGTGGGGGAGGGACAGGGAAGACTGGATGCAGTACTCCAGATGTGGCCTCACCAGTGCCGAATAGAGGAGAATAATCACTTCCCTGATCTGCTGGCAATGCTCCTACTAATGCAGCCCAATATGCCATTGGCCTTCTTGGCAACAAGGGCACACTGCTGACTCATATTCAGCTTCTCGTCCACTGTAACCCTTAGGTCCTTTTCTGCACAACTGCTGCTTAGCCAGTCGTCCCCAGCCTGTTGAAGTGCATGGGATTCTTCCTTCCTAAGTCCTACTCTAATCCTTTGTTTACCCCAGCTCTCTTGCCAGTGCTCCGCTAGACAGGAAGCTTTTTTTTTTTTATGATCTATTGCACTCTGTCACCCTCTAGTTGAAGCTATAGGTTAATATCGGTCCTTTCCCATTTCAACCTTTTCTTCACTTGTTTTGCTATATTTAGGTTTGGAAAGATTAGATTTTTATTGGTAAATGTCAATCTTACCATTCACACACACAAATCAATGAAAAAAACTACTTCCCTCAATAATAATCAAAAGTTACAGAGCATCAAAATAAGAAACGTGTGGCCTGAGAACTCATTACAATTTGATTTGAGGCTATTTACCATGTATATGTGGACATGTGAGTTTGACAATTTGTGTTCTAATGGTTATAAAGCTGCAACTTTTTCCATCTTGATGTCAGCTGTCATTAAATAATTGTTGTCTCCCCTCGCCATTGTCTGATCCCCCATAATGTCCCACACTTGTGAATTTAAATAGATTAAAAATAGAAAAAATACTAAAGAATAAATACCAGCATTGCCAGTCAACATTACATATATGAAAAAAATGAATTCTTCTAAGCCTAGCTATATTGAAAATATTGGGATTTCTTTCTTATTTTGTTGAAGCTTTTTGCTTTAAACAGAAGAGCTTCCTCACTTCTAAGACTCAGAACTCTGTGCCTCCTTAAATATCCAGTCCTTTCTCCGGTCAAGTGTCCATGCTCCCGTGTCCTGTTCTTCACCAGTGCTGCCAATATTGGGAACCCATTTGTTTGCTATGCTTAGAAATCCCCTTTGACCTAGAGAATAGAGAACTTGGCTAGTGTTAGAAAACCTGGCTTTTATTCTCAGCCGTGCTACATATGTTGTTGGCATCCTTTCATCTATGAGAGACAGTGGGAATTGCATCCTATGAGGTAGAAGGTTTGCAATGTCTCATGTGACTGAGTAGTCCAATCCAAGATTTGCATGATCTTTGGCAGTTATTGCAAATGTAGGTATCTTGGTTGGGAGCTGCTTGCTTCCTATGGGCTCTTTTCTCTTCAAGCTGTAGGAACCAGCTCCTGCCATGGACTTTGATACCTCTGATAGAGATGATGGTGCCATTTCTTACAATCATTTGCCAAGTTTTCCCACTGGTCAGATTCAATTCAAAATTCCTTCATATCTCACTTGCATGTGTCTTTATAGTGAAATTTGGGACGTCCTGTTGTTCTTGTTCCCTCTGATAGCTCCCTGTATAGCATGTCCTTGGGACTGTGTCTGTCTTTCAACCTACTCAGGTGGCCCAGCCCGCACAGTCATCTTTGCTTGAGCAGGGTTGTCACATTTGGTAAATTTGCCCTTTGAAGAATCTCAGCGTTGGTAACTTTATCTTGCCATTTGGTGTTGGCATAAACAATGTAGGTGGAAATTGTTTAACCTTTTCTCCTGATGAGCGCAAAATTGTCCGTGTTTCCCCACCATACATGAGAGCACTGAGGATGCAAGCCTGGTACACTTGCTACATAGGGAAAAGTACTTTCCCTCTCTGAGCCTTTGCTTGCCCTCCTATCCTCTGTCTCTTTTTGAAGTAGAAGCTCTTCAGGCCAGCAAATATTTGTGCAGCCTCAGAAGTGGCTTCTAGGTCTAACTGTAGTAGAAATCAGAGTAGCAGTTGGGATCAAAGAGCATGAATTTTAACTCTATGAGGGGCACAGAGCTTTCAGGCTGAGACTTTGAAAGCCAAAGGTATTTAGATACCCAATTCTGAATAAGTGTAATGGGAATCGGTGCCTGAATCACCTAAGGGGCTTTGCAAACCCCTACTCTCAATGTATACCCTCATTAAGATACGATGAGTAGATTCTCAGGAAATTCTATCTATAATTGTTTCTTTTGTTTTTTGGAATTTTGGTTTATTTCATTTTATTGTGGGATGCCCAAGGAGAGGGTGGGTCACATCCCCAGTGAAGACGGGAGGCCCTGTAGGGTGAGGGTGGGGTAAAGAGCAAGCCCGCCCTACTGTCACCCCACAACTGCAGCTCCTGTCTCGTGATGCTGGACCCAGCTCCCTGCATTGTGACCTGGCACATGAATTTGACATGAGTCTTGTCAGTTTCACAACTGACTATAAGCTGGGAAACTGACCAGATTTTTTCTATCCAGCAAAGGCAGATTTATGGACATTGGAAATCTGGAAGCCCTGAATTTTCCATAGCTCAGCTAGGGAAACCAGATATCTCAATATTATTGGGACCATCTCGATATTAGGGACTTTGTTTTATATATGCAACTATACCCTCTCCCCATTTCATTTTATTGAACAAAAAAATTCTTGGATCCCATGTTGTCATGTGTGAGACACGCATTTCCACATCCCTTTTCTAAGGGCCTCCTTCACCTCTTTGTTTCTCAGGCTGTAGATGAGCGGGTTGATCATAGGAGTCAAGACTGTGTAGGAAAGGGAGAAAAATTTGTGCAGATCTCTCAGTCTCTTGATGTTTGGTAACATATAGACAATCATCAGAGTCCCATAGAAAATTATCACCACAATGAGGTGGGAAGAGCAGGTGGAAAAGGCCTTTTGCCTCCCGGCAGTGGAAGGGATTCTCAAGATGGTGGTGATGATACAAATGTAGGATGTCAGGGTCAACAGAAATGGGGGCAAAGTGAATACAGATGACAGCACGATATCCAAAAGTGTGACAAGGCGAGTGTTGCTGCAAGAGAGTTTGACTATTGGGGTGAAATCACAGAAGAAATGGTCAATTTTGTTGGGGCCACAGAAAATTAGTTTGGAAACCAATGATATTATGATGGAACTAGCTAGAAATCCACTTAGCCAAGACCCAGCTGCTAGCTGGAGGCAGAACCTGCCGTTCATATGGGCTCCATAGTGCAGGGGTTTGCATATCGCTAGATACCGATCATAAGACATCACAGAGAGGAGATAACACTCTATACCTGTCAGAGAAGCAAAGACATATAATTGCATGAAACAACCAGTAAATGACATTTCAATTGTCTTTGTTGAGAAACTGGCCAGCACCCTGGGCAGGATGGTGCAGCTGCAGCAGGTCTCCAAGCAGGACAGATTCCCCAGGAAATAGTACATGGGGGTGTGAAGGTGCTGATCAGTCACAACAAGCACAAAGATGAGGATGTTCCCAGCCATGGTGACAATGTAGATCACCAGAAACAGGAGGAAGAGAAGGGTCTGCAGCTCAGGGAGATCTCCGAATCCCAAGAGGATGAATTCTGTGACAGACGTTTTATTGTCCCAGCTTGCCTTTGCCATGAGATGTATCCAACAAACCCTAGAAACAAATACAGAGAAAATCTACTTCAAGTTTAGTGCATTGTCAGCAAATCATTCCATAAGTTTTAAAATCAAGACTGGTATGTTCTTTTAAAGATCTGCTCTAGTTCAAATGTGAACTATTTTAGGGAAGTTCTATGAGCTGTCTGTGTTCAGAAGAGGTGGTCCCTTTTGCCCCTGGAATTTGTGAACCTATGGACGTTTCCTTTTTAAAAATTCTTCCCTTCTGGTTACGAAATGAATTATTGGGTTTGGCAGTTGTGAGGAATCTGCATTCCTGTAACAGATTATTCATTTCTTCTAAAATAGTTCAACAAATTATCATTGTTTATGGATGAGAACATAAGAACAGCCATACTGTGTTAGACCAATGGTCCATCTAGCCCAGTATCCAGTCTTCCGAGAGTGGCCAATGCCAGGTGCTTCAGAGGAACTGAACAGAATAGGTAATCATCAAGTGACCCATCCCCTGTTACTCATTCCCAGCTTCTGGCAACAGAGGCTAGGGACACCATCCCTGTCCATCGTGGCTAATACCCATTGATGGACCTATCCTCCATGAACGTATCTAGTTCTTTTTTTAATCCTATTATAATCAGATTTAAGGCATGACATAAGGCGAGATGTTCTGGTTGTCCTGGTTATGTACACATTTTAATAGCTGCATGCAAAGAGCTGCAATGCAGAATAACATTGTATTGGAGCTGCAAACCCAGGAAAAATGCTGCCTAATCTTTTACTCAATGACCTAGCACCTTAGCTGTTACTAATTATTTAAATATATACAGGCATCTCTCTTTTTTTAAAGGGTATTTCTCTATAGCCTTTATTGAGTATAGTATTGAATGATATTGATAACCCATTTAAACTCTAGTATTAGTCGAAGATCTGGCCTCCATAACTTCTCCGTTATTAGTGCTAACACCATCATGTGGGATAGCATCATGGCTGGGATTGGAGACTTGAGGAGCGGGTTAGAAACAACCAGCACACTCACATTTAATTGGATGTACCTTTTTCACGCAGGAACCTCCCCTATAACTGCCACACAGATTGCAATGGGTAGGACAAGGTGTCCACCGCCAGTCTTCCTAATTCTTTCATACTCACATTTCGGTGTGGAATCCTGGCTCCTGTTGAAGATCAGGGGACAAAATGACCTCTAGGAAGTGAGGCGCTCTAGCCAGCAGCTGGGCCCCATTTATAATAAGTTATGCATACACCCACAAAAGGTTATTAATAGACATGAGGGTTGAATCCCACGAGTCCATCTTTGGGATTTATCAGGGGGCTTTTCACTTGGTAGGACAATTGGACAGTGCTCCTATTTACTCCTCAGCATTCATGTCACTGCATTACTGTGAGGAGGGGGCGGGTGTCAGAGCCCGGGCTCCAGCCTGAGCCTGAGTGAACGTACACTGCAATTTGCAGCCCTGCAGCCCAAGCTCTGTGGGTCTGAATCAGCTGACTCAGAGCCTGAGACTCAGTGCTGTGGACATTTTATCACAGTATAGACAAACTCTCACATTTTGCCCGGACTATCAAGTCATCTTGTGGTGTCGACTGATCTCTGGAGCCCCTCCAAACTCAGCAGTTATTTCCAAAACATCAGAGTACAAACAGACACAAACTCATTGGGCTTATTATTAACTTACTTATGCTAAATTATCTTTATAACATAGGTAACGTATCCTCAGTACTAAGTCTTCATTTGGCTAAGCTAAACAATTCAGCTTTAAACCTGACAGGGGTGCTCAAACTTTTCAGGCTGTGACAACCCCCCAAAAAAGTTACTTCTGCACTGCTACTGTAAAAACCTTGCGATTCTCTGAGGGGTTGTGACCCCCAGTTTGCAGCCCCCTACCTTAAACTCTTTTATCCATTACCTATCATGTTTTAGTCTCATATATCCAGGTCTTATAACAGATACATTTATTAGTTACAAGCTACATCTGTCCCAGTACGTATTTAGATAGATGAAGAGAAAGACAGAGCGATAGTTATGTAGACAGACATTGGATTATAAGAAAGCTTTTCTTCCTTGTAAAAAATAAGTAAATTGGTCCCCTTGGTGGATCTGCATGAATATTTGATATTGTAGACAGGGGCGGCCCTAGGCATTTCGCCGCCCCAAGCATGGCAGGCAGGCTGCGTTCGGTGGCTTGCCTGCAGGAGGTCCGCTGGTCCTGTGGCTTCAGCGGACCTCCCGCAATTGTGCCTGTGGGAGGTCCAGAAGCCGCGGGACCAGCGGACCTCCCGCAGGCAAGCCGCCAAAGGCATCCTGCGGCGCCGGCAGAGCACCCCCCGCGGCTTGCTGCCCCAAGCATGCACTTGGCGTGCTGGGGCCTGGAGCCACTCCTGATTGTAGAACACTGATGTTTTGGGAATGAGCCGTACACGTATTCTGGTCCGGGGTTTTTTTTTGTTTGTCATACTTTCCACAACAGTTGCCAGCTCTGGTCATTTTCAGACTAAACAAGCCCAGTTTTTTTCAATCTTTTCCCCATAGGTCATGTTTTCTAGATCCTTAATAGCTTTTGGTGATCTCCTCTGGACTTTCGCCAATATGTGAACATCTTTCCTGAAATGTGGCACCCAGAACTGGACACAATACTGCACTTTAAGACTAATCAGCGCAGAGTAGAGCGGAAGAATTACTTCCCAGGTCTTGCTTACAACACTGCTGCTAATACATCCCAGAATGATCATTTTGTTGCAACAGTGTTACACTGTTGACTCATATTTAGCATGTGGTCCACTATGACCCCCAGATTCCTTTCCACAGTGCTCCTTACTAGGTAGTCCTTTCCCATTTTGTATACGTGAACTGATTTTTCCTTCCTAAAATGGAGTATTTTGCATTTGTCCTTATTGAATTTCATCCTATTTACTTCAGATCATTTCTCCAGTTTGTCCAGCTCATTTTGAATTTTAATCCTATCTTCCAGAGCACTTGCAAAGCACATTCCCAGGCTGGTATCATCTAGCAAACTTTAGAAGTGTACTCTCTACACCATAATCTAAATCACTGATGAAAATATTCATAGAATCATAGAATCATAGACTATCAGGGTTGGATGGGACCTCAGGAGATCATCTAGTCCAACCCCTTGCTCAAAGCAGGACCAATTCCCAACTAAATCATCCCAGCCAGGGCTTTGTCAAGCCTGACCTTTAAAACCTCTAAGGAAGGAGATTCCACCACCTCCCTAGGTAACCCATTCCAGTGCTTCACCACTCTCTGAGTGAATAAGTTTTTCCTAATATCCAGCCTAAACCTCCCACATTGCAACTTGAGACCATTACTCCTTGTTCTATCATCTGCTACCGCAGAGAACAGTCTAGATCCATCCTCTTTGGAACCCCCTTTCAGGTAGTTGAAAGCAGCTATTAAATCCCCCCTCATTCTTCTCTTCTGCAGACTAAACAATCCCAGTTCCCTCAGCCTCTCCTCATAAGTCATGTGCTCCAGCCCCCTAATTATTTTTGTTGCCCTCCACTGGACTCTTTCCAATTTTTCCACATCCTTCTTGTAGTGTGGGGCCCAAAACTGGACACAGTACTCCAGATGAGGCCTCACCAATATCGAATAGGGGGGAATGATCACATTCCTCGATCTGCTGGCAATGCCCCTACTTATACAGCCCAAAATGCCCTTAGCCTTCTTGGCAACAAGGGCACACTGTTGACTCATATCCAGCTTCTTGTCCACTGTAACTCCTAGGTCCTTTTCTGCATAACTGCTTCCTAGCCATTCGGTCCCTAGTCTGTAACACTGAATGGGATTCTTCCGTCCTAAGTGCAGGACTCTGCACTTGTCCTTGCTGAACCTCATCAGGTTTTTTTTGGCTCAGTCCTCTAATTTGTTTAGATCCCTCCATATGCTATCCCTGCCCTCCAGCATATCTACCACTCCTCCAAGTTTCGTGTGATCTGCAAAATTGCTGAGGGTGCAGTCCACGCCATCCTCCAGATCATTAATGAAGATATTGAACAAAACCGGCCCCAGGACCGACCCTTGGGGCACTCCACTTGAAATCGGCTGCCAACTAGACATGGAGCAGTTGATCACTACCTGTTGAGCCTGATGATCTAGCCAGCTTTCTATCCACCTTATAGTCCAATCATCCAGCCCATACTTCTTTAATTTGCTGGCAAGAATACTGTGGGAGACCATATCAAAATCTTTGCTAAAGTCCAGGAATAACACATCCACTGCTTTTCCCTCATCAACAGACCCAGTTATCTCCTCATAAAAGGCAATTAGGTTAGGTTGAACAGAACCTGACCCAGAACTGATCCCTGTGGGACCCCACTCGTTATGCCCTCCCAGCATGACTGTGAACCACTGACAACTACTCTCTGGGAATGGTTTTCCAACCACTTTTGCACCCACTTCATAGTAGCTCCACCTAGGTTGCGTTTCCCTTGTTTGTTAATGAGAAGGTTATGTGAGACAGTATCAAAAGCCTTAATAAAGTCAAGATATACCACATCTACCACTTCCCCCATCCACAAGGTTTGTTACCCTGTCAAAGAAAGCTTTCAGGTTGGTTTGACAAGATTTGTTCTTGACAAATCCATGCTGACTGGTACTTAACCCCTTAGTATCTTGTAGATGTTTACAAATTGATTGCTTAATTATTTGCTCCATTATCTTTCCAGGTACAGAAGATAAGCTGACTGGTCTGTAATTTCCTGGGTTGTCTTTATTTCCCTTTTTATAGATGGGCACTATATTTGCCTTTTTCCTGTGCACTGATTTGATTTCCTGTGAGAATTCACTCCCTCAACACTAAGAAATAAGGGATCAGCAGTCTAGTTCAGAGACAGAATGCAAAGGATGGGAATAAATGGGCAGTTTCCATTACTGGAAGTATTGCCCATGGGCTGTCACACAGTTCTGTACTAGAGTCGTACCAGACAGATTAGAGAGAAGGGGCAGATTTTCAAAGGTGTCAGGGATGGATTTTTAAAGGCATCTAGTCTCTAAAGAAGCAGATAACTGACATAAGCACCTACAAGAATTTTCAAAAACATGCCAAACTTTCATTGAAACCAAAATCCCTCTAACTGTCTATCTGCTTCTTGAAGTGCCTGAATGCCTTAGTAACCCAAGTCCCTCTGAAAATTAAAGCCGTCCTCCTCTAGGACCTTCAAAATTCCCAGCCCAGAAAAAAAATGAGAAGGGCTCTGACAAAGGCAAACAAGGTAATGGATGATACAGAAGAGGAGGCATGGCACAGAAATTAAATGCACTAGATCTAAAATGGACAAGACGGAAATGATTTCTCACACATAAGGCAGCAGGCCCATTGCTTGGAGCCTCTGTACCATTCCCCCACCTCCAACAGACCTGTAAAGAAATACTAGGCTGCAGAACTCACTGCCACAAGCAATGAGGCAATGATGCAAAAAAGGACCAAGCATTTATATGGATAGCTAGAACAGCCAGAGTTACATTACCTAGAATACTTCCCTCTCAATCAGCTTGTGCATGTAACTATTGACAACAAGACACTGGATGGACCAATGCCCTGATCCAACAGAGCCATTTCTGTGGTTCCAAAATATACTATGCAGGCTGAGACTGCCAAACCTTCCTAGGGGAACTGGAAAGATTCAGCCTATATAGTTAGATGGATGTTAACAATTTTTATCTATCTTCCTAACATCCCAGTGAGGCAGATCCCATCCTGAAAGGTAAAATCAAGCACCGAGCAGAGCAAATGGACATTATCAGCTTCTAGCTCCTGTCTGTCTGTAGCTCTCATGTAACTGAAAGGCATAATGAAGATTGATTTACCTTTATCTCAGGTCTATTTCAAGATGGAATCATTCAATATGACCCCTTTTCTCAGAACTTCAGGTTCAGGGGCTAGAATGCAGGTTCTAATACAATCTCTCATTGTATTTGATTCCCTTCGGTAAAGTAACCTGCACATAGGATGTCCTGGTTCTGCTACCCTGCTTGGTGCACATTTGCCGTGTATAAAAGTAGCTCTCTCCATTGTCTCATTATTTATCCTTCAGGCAGGAAGATAAATCTCTCTGGGCATTTCTGCAGATGGGAATTTTCAATTAGCATCCAAGGAAAAGTTTAGACGTTGTTAAGAGAGTCAAACTCCTAACCTGAAAGGGAAAGAAATGGGGAGAGGAGAATATCTAACCTCAAAGGAAATCTCTTCTCTCTGGTTTCTGTTTGTTTCTCTCTCATTATCAAGTCTATATCAGGGGAGATAATATATTAAGAATAACATAATAACCCAACAGGTCCAGTGATAAAGTTTAAAGGTCTGTATCCTTTATGCAATTAAACCCGATGTTGTCAGTTGCCATAAAAAATGAACCCCTTCCCTAGGCTACTAATTTCAGATGTCAAGTGTCTTCCAGCTACTCCATGTCCATCACCCGGGAATAGAGCAAATGCAGTGAAATATACTGCCAATTTTAAATCAACATTAGCAAGATATTTGTAGGCAGTACCTGTCACCAGTATGGATGAGATTGACCCTGGAGAGCAGGAGGGTAAGGTTTTCTAAGTAGCCCAAGGGAATTAGACACTCAACCTTCACTGAATTTAATGAAATTTGGTCACCAAACTCGGTTAGGTTCCTTTGAAAATCCGAAGCATCTCTGACCTAATTCATATTAATTGTTTAATTGTTTAAACACAGTGGAACAACATCAATGTCAGAAAGTGAGAGATGCTCAGAGCCGAATCGCCCAGTCATACTCACCAGAGAGGTGGGAAGTCTGTGTTCAAATCCCTTCTCCCTTCAGGCAGAGAGGGAAATTGAGCTGGGGTCTCCCACATCCCAGGTGAATGTTCCACTGAGCTAAAGGTTATAAGGGAGGCCTCTTCTCTCATGGCTATTTTGGGTGGGGTTATCAGATCAGACCCTGTGGGCAAGATAGGCAAGCAGTGCCTAGGTTCACCTGGTTTCAGGATCGCGCCGGGGCTTAGGTGTGAAATAGGCCTCCTAGTGTAGCACACGTCCCAGAGGCAGAAACTTGGGTATGTTGGGGAATTTTACGGTGACCATTAAGGCACTGAGGGATGTTAAATAACTCCAGAATTAGATGGTGGCTGTGCAGGGTTTAGTGGTATCCAAACATAGGACTAAGGCACCTCACATAGGAGATTGGCACCTAAGTCCCTTTGTGGATCTGTGCCTCCATGGCCCAAGTGTATCTGGGGATGACTGCACATCCGTACCATGCAGGGATGTTGTGAGGATATGTACATGAAAGGCTGTGAGATGGTTAGATATCATGGGAATGCAGGACAGATAAACACTGTACATAGATTTTGTCTTCTACCAGAGCACCTGCAGAGAGAGTTGGCAGGCATGGCCCTGATTTAGCAGCTACTAGGACTGTTGGTGGAAGGCTGGCAGTGCTTTCCATGCCTCCTAACTCCATGTTGGCGGTTCTCCATGCCACCAATCATTCTCGCAACTCTTCTCCGAACCATCGCCAAATATTCAATATTCTTTTTTGAGTCTGGACACCAGAACAGGACATGCTATTCCAAGTGCTTTCTCACCAGCGCAGCAGTAGGGTCATTCTATAGGTTTTCTGACATGAATCATGCACTGTCCAGTTGGGAGGGCTGCTCTAGTTGGATCTCACAAGGATAAGTCCTGGGTTCGGTACTATTCAATTTTTTCATCAGTGACTTGGAGAATGGAATGTGAATGACATCAGGCTGGGAGAGGACAGGATTAGAATTCAAAATGGCCTTGACAAATTGGAGAATTGGCCTGAAATCAACAAGATGAAATTCAACTAAGACAAGTGCAGTATACAACACTTAGAAAGGAAAAATTAACTCTACTACTACAAAAGCGGGAAAAACTGGCTAGGTGGTCGTACTGCTGAAAAGGAACTGGGGTTATAGTGGATCACAGCTTGAATGAAAAGGCAAATATCATGCTGGGGTTTATTAACAGGATAGTTGTAGGACATAGGAGGTAATTGTCTCACTTCACTCAGTACTCTTGAGGCCTCAGCTGGAGCACTATGTCCAGTTCTGGGCCCCACACTTTAGGAAAGATATGGAGAAATTGGAGAGAGTCCAGAGGAGAGTAACAAAACTGTTGAAAGGGTTAAAAAACCTGACCTGGGAGTGGGGAAGAGCTGATAGTTTTCAAATATGTTAAGGGCTCTTATAAAGAGGACGAGGCTCAATTGATCTATGTCCACTGGAGACAGGACAAGAAGTAATGGGCTTAATCTGCCGCAAGGGATATTTAGGTTACCTGTTAAAAAAAACATTTCTCACTCTTAGGGTAGATAAGCTCTGGAACAGGCTTCCAAGGGAGGTGCTGGAATCCCCTTCACTGGAGGTTTTTGATAACAGGTTGGACAAATACCTGTCAGGGATGGTCAAGGTTTGCTTGGTCCTGCCTCATGGGGGGTGGACTAGACCTCCTGATGTCTATGAATTCTCACTGGACATTCCAAGGTGCCAAAAGGAGCTAGGCTCCACTGACAAACCCAAAGAAGACACTTAAAACGTCTAGTTGAAAGGAAAGAGCAAAAGAAAGAACAAATAAGGAATGTGTGACAGTGTGGGGCTCACTGCTGCAGCACCTCCTGCTGGTCATCTCAAGGAATAAGCTCTTTCCAACACTGAGTGCCCTCTGCAGGCCAGTGTCCTGCTGCCACTGACCCCCATGTCCCTCCCAGGACCCTGGTGCTCTTTTACCTGGGGTGCTTCCCCTGTAGGCAATACCCCACAGATCTGAGTCTTCCCTTCCCAGGAACCCCCACCCTCTATCCCCCCCTCGCCTCAGTCATAGGTTGCTGACAGGCACCAACTAGCCCCCACTCCCTGGGGCAGACTGCAGTATAAGCCATTCATCACAGGGAAGAGGGTTTTTGGACCTGCTACTTTTCTCTGCAACCCAGTACCTCTATGGGACCTTGGACAAGGCCCTGCAGCTGGGGAGTCACCAGCCTGGAGCTCCTCACCCCTTCTGGCCTTTCCCCAGCCCTGCCTCACTCTAGGCACCCTAAGCTTTCCAGCAGCCAGGCTCCCATCTCTCTCTCTGAAAGCAGAAAGAGACTGTCAGCTCCTGGCTCACTGGCCTTTTATAGGGCCAACTGTGGCCCGACTGGGGCATAACCCAGCTGCCGCTGCTTCCTCAATCAGCCTAGTAGCTGCGTTCTCCCCACCACAGCCCCCTGCAAAGGCTGATTTTAACTCCTTCAGGGCAGGAGCGGGATAACCACCCTGCTATAGAATAACAGATTGAGAGCAGAAAACAAATTTCAAGACATAGGATGGTTCAATAGAAATTGAAACCGGAATTATTTTGGGGAAGTTCTTTGCCCTGAATTATACAGGAGGTCAGACCTGATGACCACAATGGGAATATTTTACTACTGTTTAAATTTAATTGGATTAACTCTTAAAATATTGAGTACTATTTATATACAACAAAACATAACACACTTTATATATAGGCTTGGCAGAATTTATTTTCCTTTTTTTGATAATTTTGATGGATAATATTGATGTTTATTTTTAAACATTTTTGTGCAATTTGTATCTATTTAAATGTTCACAGTTGCACAGAATCATGGGTATTCAGCTTTTTTATTTTTATCAATTTAAATTTTCACAGTTGCAGGAAATTATGGAGAGGCAGACAAAAGGGGAGGACTAGAAAATAATTATTTAATGACTGTAGATGCTGAGATTCAAAAATGCAAAGCTTTATCATTTAAAATTTTTTGGATGCATATTCCCACAAGAACAGAAGAACATAAGAACGGTCATAGTGGATCAGACCAAAGGTCCATCTAGCCCAGTATCCTGACTGGCTAGTGCCAGGTTCCCCAGAGGGAATGAACAGAATAGGTAATCATCAAGTGATCCACCCCCTGTCACCCATTCCCCGCTTCTGAGAAACAGAGGCTAGGGACACCACTCCTGCCCATTCTGGCGAATAGCCACTGGTGGACCTATCCTCCATGAACTTACCTAGTTCTTTTTTGAACCCTGTTATAGTCTTGGCCTTTACATCCCCAAAGATGGTGTTCAGGAGAGCCTAAGAAAGTGAAGGATGTTCACAATGCCACCATGCCTACAATCCCGCTGAAGTTTAGAGCCTGCTAGGGCTTGCAAATTAGTGTGGCAGATTTATTCTGAGGTTAGCTGCTATATCTGAGAAATCTAACCAGGAAGGATTGAATATGGGCTTGGACAGATGAATATAAAAATGCATTTGAGGAACTAAAGAAATCCATTAGCAGTGAGGTAGTCATGTCATGACTTGATCCCAGTATGAAAACTGAACGTTCCAGTCAAAATCAAAATTCTCAATGGACAAACGTGACCCAGCTGCTATACTTACTACTCTGAAGGACTTTGTGTGGATCACAGAATAGATTCTCCAAAGACACTATGAAGAATACAGTCTTTCCTGTAGGAGGGAGGAAAGTTTAAAGTGGCACAATACTCTTTCAGCACTTAAAAAGTTTGCTTTGGAATTGGTAGAGGATGGTTCAATATCATAGTTTGTCACAGGTCTCTTGTGTTAGTTTTGGCCAGATTTTCAAAGGTGTGTAAGAACCTAAAAATGCAGACTGGTACCTGGGTAGGTTCAGTATCTAACGCCCATTGATTTCAAATCCTGATGGGGGGAGGGGCCGGGGAGTTGTATGTCTTTAGGTCACAAAGTACCACTGTAAATCAGTCCCTCTGTGCATCAGTGCCTCATCTGTAAAGAAGGAATAATAGCAACTCACAGGAGTGTTGGGGATATAGATACATGAAAGACAGAGAGGTGCTCAGATATCATAGTGATGAGGGCCAGAGAAGGAGCTAGGAGGATAGAGGTGACCTGACAGGTTTTTCAAATTCCATCATTTTGCCTTGGGTTGGGAGTTTGAGAGAGATCATTGCCAAATTCTCCTTGAATTCCATGGAATTTAGTTACCTAACAAATGTACATTGCTTCAAAAACTGGGGCCTTCAAGGAACCTTTACAATAGGTCTATCACAAGCCAGAGTCTGTGATGTCACCTCCTTACTCAGGATTTCAGGACCCAGGATCCAGGTTATTCAGTCCATTTTCTCTCCCCACCTCATTCTTTCCCCACTTCACTTACTTCCGTTTTCATAGCAGATAGAATGAGATATCCCAGACGGGCTAGCATGGCTCTGTTGCTGTGTCTGGCAATGTGCCCTGTTCATCGTACCCTCCACTAAATGGGGAACATCTTTTCTGATTCATTATATTTCTTTCTGAGGGAAGGTGCAGGGGAACATAACAGGCACGGAAAAGTTAATATCATCTTTAATTTCACGCTGTGTCAGTAGAGTCAAATTTCTAATCTGAAAGGGAAAGTCCTGGAGAGGGAAGACACTTCTAATCTTAAAACGATTTTCTCTGTTTCTTGAGTGAATGCTGCATCAACTGTGAAGAAATAACTTACTAATTCTAAAAAATAAAGTTTACCTATGGGATTGTCAGAGCTGCCTAAGTGATTTAGACACTGAGTTCCTACCCAGCTCCCTTGGGCAGCTTTGAAAATCTCAGCATAGTTAGCTGAGCCTACAATTTCACCAACCAAATGTCCTGTTGCCCTCAATAGGAACAAAGCACGCACCCAGTCCCCATCTAAAGTCAATCAGACTTAGGCTCCTAAGTCACTTTTGAAATTTTTCTTGAGTGCTTTTGAAAATGTTACTCTCAGTTCAAGGCCTCCTGGTCAATCATTCCCAAGAAGAGCAAATGCTGGTTGTTGCTCAGATAAAATGCAGGTGCAACAAGCTGGTCGATACATTTGGGCTGGATTTTTCAAAGCGATGCAATGTACACAACAAACATCCAACTCCAACTGAGTTGCTATGAGAGTTTGGCACCTAATTCCCTTAGGCTTCTTGAAAATGCCCAGAGGGTGCAAGTATTGAGGCTAGAGACCTGAGATTATAAAGTGCGAATAGTTTCTTCTCAAATCTGAAAAGTTTCAGGGTCATATGGATCTTCAGTGCCACAGAAGTTGTATAAGTATCTGCCTGATGCGTCTTGCCCACATGCTCAGAGGCTAATTGGTCATCATGTTTGGGGTCAAGAAGGAATTTTCCCCCAGGTCAGATTGGCAGAGACCTTGGGGTGTTTTGCCTTCCTCTGCAGCATGGGGCATGGATCGCTTGCAGGTTTAAATTAGTATAATGATGGATTCTCTGTAACTTGATGTTTTTAAACCTTGATCTGAAGACTTCAGTAACTCAGCCAGAGGTCAGAAGTCTTTTACAGGAGTGGGTAGGTGAGGTTCTGTGGCCTGCAATGTGCAAGTCACACTAGATGATCATGATGGTCCCTTCTGATTTATATGAGTCTATAATCTTATAGTAGAACTTCAGGCTCCTTAGTAGTCTATAGGGGAGTATGATAAGCAACAGAACTGTTCTCATTCTGTCCTGTAGAGGTCAGTGTTATACATTTACACTAGCCAGTTCATTCTCCTATTTGGGTGCTATCGATATAACCATTTCACTTGTATACATGACAATATATTCTGCAACTTGATTCCAAAAGCTGCTTCTTCAGCGTGATGTGTTTTACATACTGCTACTTCTTCCCTCTAAGGAAAGGGTTGTTCCGGACTTTACGGAAGAATACAAATATCCACTTCTGAATGCAAAACAAACGAGAAGATTGGTATTCCCTGGACTCTTCTAACATAATTAGCTCTCAAACATACAATAAGATCTCATTCCAGTTTACCATCAAGTGAGCAATTTTGTGTCTCCAAAGCATAATCCCTAATGTTGAATATTTGTGTCGCACATAATTGCATTTTTCACAAAGAGATTCTATTTTTTTTTGGTTTATGTTTTTCAATTAATCTCTGGAGGAAATATTGCAGTTCGAGATAATTACCCCAGACCCTTTGTGGAAGCCAGCCTATGGTAGGTTTTTTGAAAGTCTCAAAGTGCCAAACATCCTTTGAAATCAGCAGGGCTGCCCGGTGAGGGTAGGGGGGGGGAAGTGGGGCAATTTGCCCCAGGCCTCGCAGGAGCCCCGCGAGCCACTCCGGGTTTTTGGTGGCACTTCAGCGGCTGGCCCTTCACTCGCTCCGGGTCTTTGGTGGAGGGTCCTTCAGTGTAGCGGAAGACTTGGAGTGAGTGAAGGACCCACCGCTGAAGAACTGCTGAAGCCTCGTCGTGCCGCCCAGTGAGTAGAAGCACCGCGGCAAGCGACAGAAAGAAAAAGAAAAAGAAAAAAGCCATGATCAGTAGCAGCTCTACTGCTGTCACTTCATTCTTCTGTGGCAGATCCTCTCCTCCAAGAGGGACCCGCTGCTGAATTGCTGCCGAAGACCCGGCCCTGCCCCAGGCCCCCTGAATCCTCTGGGCGGCCCTGGAAATCAGTGCGTTTGAGGAGCCTCGGTGCTTTAGAAACACCCATGAGGTGCCTAAATACCCCAGGGAAAAGGATGCAGCCATTAAGAATACAACATTCAATAGTATCTTTGTTATTAAGGCTTAGCAGCCAAATCTCACTGAAAGTCAATGGGTCTTAGGCTCCTAAACCCCTTTTGAAATTCGCTCAAGTGTTTTTTCAAAATATCAGAGGGGTAGCCGTGTTAGTCTGGATCTGTGAAAGCAGCAAAGAATCCTGTGGCACCTTATAGACTAACAGACGTTTTGGAGCATGAGCTTTCATGGGTGAGTACCCACTTCATCGGATGCATTTTTCACAATGTTATCCTTAATTCAAAACCTCCTGGTCAGACATTGCTGAAAAGAGCAAATGAAGATTGTTGCTCAGATAAAATGCAGGTGTAACAAAGTGATTTACAAATATAGCTTGGGATTTTCAAAGGGGGAGGGGTAATAAATACAATAATCACCCAGCTCCCACTGAATTGTTAACCACCTGAGATTATAAAGTGCAAATGGTTTCTTCACATATCCCGGAAAAGTTTCAGGGATCTTCAGTGCCATGGCAATTATACAAATTAGAGAATCTTGTACCAAAATTATAGGCACCTTGCTGGTCTACTGGAGTGTATGATAACCATCAGAACATTACTGATTACTCTCTTCTACTGGATTGGTTATATATTCCCACCAGCCAGTTCATGATCCTTTTTGGATACAGTGACTGCGATCATTCCATTTGTGTGTATTACAGCATATTCTGCAATCTGATTAAAAAACTGGGCTTTTCCAGCACGACATTTTTAGCATACAGCCACTTCTACCCCTGAAGGAAAGGTTTGTTCCAGCCTTTACAGAAGAATACAAATATCCACTTATTTCTGAATGCAAAACAAACTAGAGTGTTGTTATCCACAGTCCTCTTCTAGCATCATTGGCTCCCAACCATGTAATAAGGACTCAGTCCAGTTTATCACCTATGTGAGTAATTTTGTGTTGCCAAAGCTTTTTTTTTTTTCATAATGCCCGGTGTTGCATATTTGTAGCTCACATAATTGTATTTTTTAAAGAACAGACTTTCCATCAGTCAGTGGCTTTTGACTTGGAAAATCAGTTTCGATTCTCAGCATTTCATTTTAATGCAAGAAGTCATATTTCTTGGATTATCAGTTTTTTCAAAGCCAGGAATGTACTGATGTATTTTCACCAGGACTTACTTACTCGAAGTCTCCACACAGATTTTGCACCAATATAACTATTCTGGTTAGTGGTGTGACTTATGGAAATCGTTCTACCAGTACAACTTTTAGTGCGCACACAGTTTACCAATATTTAGGTCCCTTATATTGGTATAGCTCAGGGATTGACAATCTTTGGCACTTGGCTCACCAGAGTAAGCACCTGGTGCGCTAGGCCAGTTTGTTTACCTGCCGCATCCGCAGGTTTGGCCGATCGTGGCTCCCACTGGCCGTGGTTCACTGCTCCAGGCCAATGGGGGCAATGGGAAGTGGTGGCCAGCATATCCCTTGGCACGCGCCGCTTCCCGCAGCACCCATTGGCCTGGAGCGGTGAACAATGGCCAGTGGGAGCCGCGATCAGCCGAACCTGTGGATGTGGCAGGTAAACAAACTGGCCCAGCCCGCCAGGATGCTTACCCTGGCAAGCCACATGCCAAGGTTGCCAATCCCTGGTATAGCTTATTCCCCTCCCCATGTGGGATGAACTATACGGATAGAAACAGCTTTACACCAGTATAATTGCATCTGCTCTGTGTCAATGTGAACATCTAATGGTGCCCCCTGCAGGCCTCAGGGCCAGAGCTCAGCCCCTCACCTCAGTTTCCATTTTTCATTCCTCAAATAAATTACACACAGTTTTTTCCAGTCCAATCAAAATAGCCCCCAATTTAGGTTTCATTTATTAATTTAACATTTAAAACTAAACACAGACATCTTCCCTCCAGCTGCCTACACCCCAAACTCCCCCCATCTGGTCTGAGTCCTTCCTGCCTTAGCAGATTACTCCCAGCTCTTCCTAGCTGGAGCAATTCCTATGGCTGCAGGGTTTCCCCTCATTCACTCTCTGAAGTTTCACTTCAGCCTCCCGAGCTTGCCTCTTATTCTAGCCCCCTTCTGCCCTTTATCGGAAATGGCCTGATTCCCCTCAGGTGGGGACCCTTCTCTAGCCAGGGCTGGCTTGGGCCCTGGCTTTCCAGTTCTGTGGCATGTAGCCCTGTCATAGGCAGGGATAGGCCACTATAGTTAAAGTGGTGCAGCTTCTATGTGTAGACAAACCTTGGTGCATTTATTCCTCACACTGCATATGAAGGGGACAGATAAGGGGAAGCATGAAAACAAAGAAGAAAGAAAGAGAAGACTTAGATTAGTTCTTTTATTGGTAACAGATACACAGCTATTAGGATATGCTAGAAAATGGTAAAACATGAGAAGAAACTGGTAGAAAACATTACCTGGAGTGGAAGGAATTCTCAGGATAGTGGTCTGGCTATAAAGGTACATGCTGGATTTTCCCATAAGAGACTAATGTTAAGCACTCAAATCCTATGGACAGTAAATGGGAGTTAGGCACCTAACACCCTTAGGTCCCATTGTCAATTATGGTGGAGCGGAGAGTGTATTAGACTGGGACTCTGGAGAGCTTGTTTCTATGCCTGTTCCTGCCACTAACATGCTGAGTGACTCCGGGCAGGTAACATCACCTCGTTCTGCCTTAGTTTCCGTAGCTATTGTTACCCAGGGTTTTTGGAATCCAAAACAGTGGTAACTTAACTGTTTCACTTTAGGCAGTGTCAGGGATAAATCAACGGGAACACAGCAATTTCATCTCATAAATGATTAATGCAAGTAAGTGTGCTCTATCTAAAACTACAATTTATTAGATGATAAGCACACATAGACATAAGCAATAGATTTAGAACATCCCAGATATACTTTCCCACAGTCTGAGATGGTTTTGAGTGATCACCAGCCAGACTTCCAGGGGCCCTCTTTCCCTCCAACTGATGGGGAGTTTAGATGTCAGCTCCTTTCCTGAAGAAAAGCTCCCTTGGATTGCTCTGAGATATTTACTTTTACCTAATCTTTTATAGATAATGCTAACAAAGCACCCAACTGATAGAGACTCCTAGTGGGTCAGGATAATAACCTCTGCTGGTTCAACAATTCTCCTAATCTCAACAAACTACTCATTATCTCAAAACATTTCTAGTATTTCTAGCCATAACAACAATATGTTTGGGGCACCTAAAACCAAAGTCGCTCTTCACTCGCTTTCCTTCATATCTTTCTATTCCATCCTCCCATTCTGATTAACAAACTGCAAAAGTGCAGCTATCTGACCTTGTCTCACAAAGGCCCTAGATTATTCCTAGCTATGTGATGTTTGGTTTTCAGCCGGCAGTGGCTGGACATACAAAATGGCTGACTGGAGTGCTGTCAAGTTCTGGGTTACACATAGGAATATCAAATTCCAAGAGAGCATTATAACATGAGGATAAGGATGTGGAGCTAGGGCTAGAGTCACAAAGCTTCCATGTTAGGCTGTGAGTCATAGAATCTACCCCCACCCCTGGATTCACAAAACCCCTATTCAGCTGCCAGAAAACCCTGTAGATACCTAAATTTTTGTGTTAAATGTGCCATAGGCGCCTATGTTTCTACCTCTGGACATGCCTTCTGCAGCTCCACACCAGGCATCCAGATGCTGAAGCCCCAAAGTAATGCAAACCTGGAGAAGGTAGGTGTTCCCTTGCCTGACTCGCCAGCAGAGAGCTTAAATACTTTAAAAAAACTGGCTATATGTCACTTTTGAAAATGGGCAAATAAGCAGCCTGTGCTGGTGGCCTGTATTCTGTGGCACAGGTTAGAGGGTTTTCTTTGGCTTTTCTGTTTCTTTTGAAAGAAGCCAGGGGAGGTAATTAACTATCAGAAAAAAAGTTAATTGTACAATTTCCTAACACTAGAGTTCCATGCTAACGTTATATTTTTATAATGTAGGCACTGTGTGTGTCTGTGAGTACTTCTCACTGTGTTCATTTTGCATGCTGCAGTAGAAAGAGACAGCCTGAAGCATGGGCCTGGTGCAAGACCTGAAACCTGAACCAAAGTCAGCAAAAATTATGCTATGAGCAACAGTCCAGCCCTGTCAAAAGCAGATGCTTGCTGGCAAGTCAGCATCTGGTACATGAACTTGGCACCAGTATTTCTAGCATTGCTAAAACATATGGAATATGCATTGCTAAAACACACAGCAGGCCAGCACAAGAACCCCCTAACCTAGATCATGGTATAATGGTTTGACAAAAGTGATAAAGAGTGGTATTTTATCTGAAACATCAGGAGAAAGGTACAAGGGGACGTAAGAAACGTGTCATGAAACGCATAAAGTGACGCATAAATCGTTTATCCCAGACTATTTGTCTCAGCCTATAAATGTTGGGATACCTTACCTTAACCCACTGTCTGGCCTAGTGGGCAGTGGAAAGTCCCATCACTGACTGAACTGGTCCATTGTAATGGGCCTACATGATCAGTGGCCCTGTGGAGTCTACGGGATACCAGGACCGTGTTTCGTTAACAATAAACCTGGCTGAGCAACTTCGCTACTGAATCGGAGTCTGGTGGTTCTTTTGAGCCATTTGATTGAGGTCTGCTGTGTTGGCCATCTGCGCAGACCTGGTGCAGCACACAGAGAGGACACACACACACAGCTGAATGATGTACAACACCTGCACCCTCTCACTGAGCACAGTCTCCCCCTACTCTCTTTATTTTGACCAGCCATCAGTTCAAGTCTCTTACCTGCCCAGTTGTGTCCCACCTGTGGCATCTGCGCTGGGTCTTGACAGGAATGGGGTAACACATTTTTTAAAGGTCTACACACCTCCATTTCTTCCTCAGCTGTGACTCCATAAGAGCATGACAAGAAGCTCATGGAAGCAAATGGCAACATGACCTTGTATTTTTGTAGGCTTTGATTCTGGCCCTAAACCAGCCTATGGGAAATCTATTTCATTTTAACCTAAGGAAACTGATCAGCTAGCATCATCCAAACCTGAATTTCCTGCAAGCTTTCCTTAGGGCCTCCTTGACCTCTCTGTTTCTCAGGCTGTAGATGATGGGGTTTACCAGGGGAGTCAGGACCGTGTACCAAACAGAGATGTCTACACAGGGACTTAGGGAGGCTTAGAGTGGCATAACTAAACTGTTCAGACAAATGGATTTCTGAGCAACATATTTAAGATCACCTAATTTTGTAGAGTAGATCAGGCCTGAGTCTGGGCAGTTCCTCCTGAATTGTCTGTGTAGAGAGAACAAAGAACAGCCCTGATGCTTTCAGTCTTCTAAAGACAAAGGACACCTCTCTTCTTGGGCTTGCTGGATGGGACAATTGCTTTGTTTGAGTGGAGTGTAGGCTGGAATTTTCAAAGGTGCTGATGTGATTTTTTACTCTTGGGAGAATTCTGCACCATGGCACACATGCAGAATTCATGTCCTCCACAGAATTTTTTTCTCCGCAGAATATAGATACTGTGGGAAAGGTGCTGCAGTTTCACCTTTTGCTCACTAGAGGCTGCTGTGGCACCAGAAGAGAGAGCAGCCAGATGGCAGAGAGGGAGGGTGAGAGGCTGCATTCCTCACAACAGTCCCAGGTGAGAGGCACAGGATGGACAGAGCAGTGCACATGGGGCTACTGGGGGATTCCAGAAGGGCTAGTGTGGGGAGACAGACTGGGGCATGGGCTCAGGAGCCCATTCAGCTTAGTGTCATCCGCAAATTTGGGGGTACAATAAAGCAGGTCCACCCAGAGGATTCAGGGGCCTAGGGTCTTTGGCACTTCGGAAGGACCCCTCACTGCTGAATTGCTGCTGAAGACCCGCCCCGGGATCCACCGCTGAAGTGCTGGGTCTTCAGCGGCAATTTGGCAGTACGGCCCCCCCGCCACAGGTCTTTGGGGCACTTCAGCAGCAGGTCCCGGAGCGGAAGGACCCCCCACCGCTGAATTACTGATGACGACCTGGAGCGGAAGAAGCTCTGGGGGTCCAGGCCCCCTGAGGGTTTTCTGGGGCCCCCAGAGGGAGTGAAGGACCCTACTCCAGGGGCCCCGAAAAACTTTCGTGGGGGCCCCTGTGGGGCCTGGGGCAAATTGCTCCTCTTTCCCCCCCCACGGTCTGCCCTGCAATAAAATTTCAAAGCTGTATTTAGTCAATATTCAGTTGTAAACTTTTGAAAGAACAACCACAACATTGTGTTCAGAGTTATCAACACTTCATAGTAATGAATGACCTCCGTTCCTGATGGGGTTTGTAACTCTGAGGTTCTTCTGGATTGTGTTATTTTCACAAATAAAATATTCAGAATTTGGCAGAATTTTAAAATGTTGTGTTCAGAATTTTTTGTGTTTTGATGCAGAATTCCCTCAGGAGCGATCTTTTCTGGCCTTTATTAAACATCTTCTCTCTGGGTGTGTCTGTTCAGTTCTTTGGATAAGGGAACTAGGTGCCCATTGAAATGTGATTTGGGCACTATACTGAAAATTCCAATGTTAAGAACGAAGGTTTCTGGGGGTTTATATGTCTATTGATTTATTTACATTAACTGTCACATTGTAGGTTAGATATCAGGAAACACTTTCCAAATCTATAGAGAGCTGAACATTGAAACAGCACCTGAGTCAAAGGGATTTGGGATGCTAACTCCACTAAGCACCTTGGGAAATTGATTCTGCAGAGTTGAGGCCCTACAATTCTCACTGGTGCCCAGCTCCCCTGGGTCCGGCCAAGCCCTGACGTGCTCCCAGTGACTGAGCCAGCACTTCTGTGTTTTTCATCACAGGAGTTCTGCCTATTTCTAAATGGTAGCTTCCTCTGGTCATAGGTTGCCTCATGCCCCAAAGAGAGGGATCTATATGGCACCTGTGGTTGGCTAGACACCATGCTCTGAGAACTTTCTCCCACAGGCATTGCACTTGTTGCAACCAGTTTTGAGAACATTCACTGGAATAGCTCCCTGCCTTTGAACTGCTCCGTGCAGTTGGCAGCAGCTAAGCAGCTGTTGACCTACAGTGATACATGCCAGTCCCTTCTCAGTGACCATTGGACAGGCCAGACTCAGGACCTCCATTCTATGTGTGTGCATCTGCTAGCGCCCTGACAAACCCTCAGCTGTGTATGACTGTCCCCACTGACCTGACTCTGAGTCTACTCCTTAGTGGTTGCCCAACTTCCCTGCACCATGGGCCTGATGAGCCTGGGGCTGGTGCTTTGCCAGAGCTGGTCACAGCCGGAAGTAGCCTAGATACAAGCTATGTAGCTGTTCCTGCTGAAGCGCCCAGAGTTCACTGCTTGGGTCTGGCTGTTTGCATCTCACTTGTGGGAGTGGAATGGAGGTGGCTGGTTTGCAGAGGATATGGTGGTGATGGCAAGAGGCACCATTTTTGGGGTGGCAGGTTTCCCAGGCCAATGTCCCCACATGCTGCACCAGGAGTTAGTGTTTTTATTCTCCAAACATTTATTTTGATGGAAAATGGCATTTTGCTGGCAAGAAAAAAATGGTGAAAATTTTGTCTACTCTGACCAGTGCCCAGTTAAAAACTGCATGATGGGAAGATAGTGATGGCCACCTCTCTCCCTGGTCTTTCAGCTTAAATGGACCACACTGACCCGAACTCTGGCTGGATTCTCCTTTGTGTCCTTGAGGGCATAAGAAATAATATGGAGTAACGAACCTTCTGATACTGTCACCCACAGTGTTTTATTTGTACTAGGCTGTCAGAATTTGGTTACCAGATGTCATTGTCTAATACAGAGGAAAAATGAACAACAGGGAATATACATAGCAATCTGTACTTTTATTTAGTGGAGTTTGTTCCTTACATGACAAGACAGCTCTGTGCATTATCAGATATCATCAATGCTCCTCACATAAGGTGAATGTTAAGCCAACACCACAGAGAAAAAATACCAGCATCTTGTATATGTCAGTGCTGTGCTGCTGGACATGAGAGTGGGATAGAATTCTCCACAACCTCATGTTCCTCTTTGTTATATAGGCACAGCAGGGGTCCATAAACACCCTGCCTCAGTAACTCTGTGCTTTTCCACATTAGCACTAATATATTCAATGGGAGTTTGCAACTTAATTTCAGTGGGGACTGATTGTCTAAGTCACGCAGGCCGCTTTGAAACCCTCAGCCTCAGCCTCAATAATGATCTAGGAGTCTCTGCATGTTTTTTTGAAAGCCACATATTGACTGAATGCTTTACTCAAGGCTTCTCTGACCTCTCTGTTTCTCAGGCTGTAGATAAGGGGGTTTACCAGGGGCGTCAGGACTGTGTACCAAAGAGACAGCACTTTCTTTAGCGCTCTCAGTGTATCGCGTTTTGGTAGCATGTAGACAATCATTATGGTCCCATAGAAAATTGTCACCACAATGAGGTGAGAGGAGCAGGTGGAAAAGGTCTTCTGTCTCCCTGTGGTGGACGGGATTCTCAGGATGGTGGAAATGATACAAACATAGGACGTTAGGGTTAGTAGAAATGGAGGCAGAGTGAATATAAAGGAGAACATGAAATCCAACAATATGATCAGGTGTGTGTCTGCACAGGAGAGTTTTATCAATGGGACGGGATCACAATAGAAATGGTCAGTTTCATTCAGGCCACAGAATACTAACTGTGACATGAAGAATATAAAGATAGTAACAGCAAAAAAACCATTTATCCAGGTCCCAGCAGCCAGTTGGATGCAAAATCTGGTATTCATAAGTGCTGAATAGTGCAGGGGTTTACATATCGCTAAATAACGATCATAAGACATGACTGCTAGGAGAGAGCATTCTGTACCTACCTGACCACCAAAGAAGTACATTTGTGTGATACAGCCACTGACTGAGATGGTTCTGTCTCCAGTCAGGAGACTGACCAGTATCCTTGGCAGGATGGTGGAGGTGTAGCAGGTCTCCAAGGAGGACAAGTTCCCCAGGAAGAAATACATGGGGGTGTGAAAGTGCTGATCAGTCACAATTAGCACCATGACGAGGCTGTTCCCGGCCACGATTGCCATGTAGATCACTAGGAACAGCAGGAAGAGAAGAATTTGTAGGTCAGGGAGATCCCCGAATCCCAGGAGGATGAATTCCGTGACAGTTGTTTGGTTTCCCCAGGACGAGTCTGCCATGGGTCGAGTCTAGGAACAATGAAATGAACTGTGCAATTGAATTGGAATGTTCATAGAGCTGAAAGTTAATCAATTGTCAGGAATTCATTCCATAAATTTTCAAAAACTCCTCCCCCGCTTCTGGTTACCTGCTGAAATTTTAAAGCTAAATATAGATTTCTGAGCAAAGTGCCAGGAGTCTCAGGCTGAGAACACAACTTTGGTATCCCTGCAGACTCACCCTCTTCCATGTCAGAGCAATAATTATGATAACAACAGTCCATTTCTCTGGTAGCCCATTTCTCTGGTAGTTCATTTCTCTGGTAGTGATGTGACTGATCAGACCCCTTCTTGATCTGCTGTCATATCCCGTCTGCTGACACACTGGGGTTTAACAATGATACTTCAAAGCAGCATTGTACTGGTAGCTATGGCCAGAATCATGTCATGTCTTAGGAGGAGTCAAAATCTATATATACATCAACTCAAACCTTGGACTGAGATTTTCAATAACATCTAGTGTCCTTAGGCAGCCATCTTCTGTTAGAATTTATGGGAGTTAATCTAATAGATCTTGGCAAATACAGAATTTTAGGGTCCTACAGGAAAAGAAATAAACATTTTCACCCCCACAAGAGATCAGTTTATGTTATAAATTATGAAGTGGAGTCAGTTCTTCCTTAGTTCATGTAATGATAATGATAATTATGATGGTGGTGACATGATGAGGGACTGGCAATGGCTTTTCTGTTTCACATTTCCTGTGTTAACTATGAAACAAATATAACACATTGTCTCTCTTCAGGGTGCATATTAGGAAAGGGGAAAACAAGGCTGATTGCAATCCTAATTGGAGACTGACTCTCCAAACTGTTTAATAATTGAAAGCTGATAATACAGGAACAAGAAAGGCACTTGGGAAGAAAGATGCTTCCCCTGAACTCAGAAACAATCTGTCGTGCTAAATGGGATCTTGGTTAATAACATTTTATCACCACTTGCCCCCCATGAGGACTCACACTGAGTCAGATCCTCCACTGATGTCAATCAGCCATAGCTCAGTTAGAGTCAATGAGCCTGATCCTCAGTTGAGGTCCTTTTACAAGACGTACCTCAATTTACCCATTGTTAAATGGCACTATTAACCTTGATGGGCTCTGCTGTGGGATTGTGAGGTGAAAACTGGTAATATTAGAAAGTTGTATGCAGTGCTGCTGTAGCCATGTCAGTCCTAGGATATTAGAGATGCAAGGTGGGCGAGGTAATAGACCTGAAGAAGAGCTCTCTGTGGCTTGAAAGCTTGTCTCTTTCACCACCAGAAGTTAGCCAAATTAAAGATATCACCTTCCCCACCTCGTCTTACAAAGCACACTCATGCCCTTTCTGGAAGATGCTGTAGAAGTGCAGTCAGGAAGATGGAGCTCACCTGTAACCACAGGAGAAGCTTGAAGCGATGAGCTCATATGTCTCAGAGTTTGGCTGCCAGGTCTCAGGTTCCACCACTCAGGTTCTCGTCTCTCATCATTCTGCAGAAACTGCATTTAATCAATATAGTGACCTGCATCTGCCTGAATGGATGAAATGCTGCCACAATCTGCTTTGAACACACTCTTCTCCCTCTGTTTATAAAGTGCCGACAGCTCCTCATAACTGTATCCTTCTCCATGGCAGGCTGTGTCTCCCTTGAGTCCACCTCCGAAAGGGCTGAGCCCGGGCAGTTAGCGCTGTGTTTTCTGTGCAGACAGTACAAACAACTGTTCTGATGCAACCAACCTCCCACAGCCAAAGGAATCATCTGTCTGCTCCCTGCTGTCTGCGGTTATTGCTCTGCATGGCTGAAATGTAACCAAGTGCCCATGGAGTGCATGACCCTGCAGATACTGACTCTGCTTGTTAATCTTTAATCGTTGCAATTCTCCCATTGCCTTCAGTGGAACAATTCCATGAGTAACAATAGCTGAGTCGGGCTCACCAGATTTGGAGTTGAAGCCATGCAGTTTAACAAAGACTCTGGAAACCGAATTTAAAGTAAATATAATCTATACTTTGCAATTGAAACATTTGGATGAAAATAAATTGCTCTCTGCATCTCACGCTCTCTTTCTCACACAAGAAGAATGAGAAGTACGTGTGGCACCTTAGAGACTAACAAATTTATTTGGGCATAAACTTTCATGGGCTAAAGCCCACTTCATCAGATGCATGTAGTGGAAAATACAGTAGGAAGATATATATACACAGAGGACATGAAAAATGGGTGTTGCCATGCCAGCTCTAACAAGACTAATCAATTAAAGTTGGCTATTATCAGCAGGAGAAAAAAAATGTTTGTAGTTATAATCAGGCTGGCCCATTTCAAACAGTTGTCAAGAAGGCGTGAGTAACAGTAGGGGGGAATTAGCATAGGGTAATAGTTTTTACTTTGTGTAATGACCCATCCACTCCCAGTCTTCATTCAAGCCTAATTTAATGGTGTCCAGTGTGCAAATTAATTGCAGTTCTGCAGTTTCTTGTTCGAGTCTGTTTCTGAAGTTTTTTTGTTGCAGAATTGCAACTTTTAGATGTGTAATTGAGTGACCAGGGAGGTTGAAGTGTTCTCGGACTGGTTTTAGAATGTTATAATTCTTGACGTCTGATTTGTGTCCATTTTTTCTTTTGCTTAGAGACTGTCCAGTGTGGGCAATGTACATGGCAGAGGGGCATTGCTGGCACATGATGGCAGATATCACTTTGGTAGATGTGCAGGTGAACAAGCCTTTGATGGCACAGCTGATGTGATTAGGTCCTATGATACTGTCCCTTGAATAGATATGTGGACAGAGTTGGCAATGGGGTTTGTTGCAGGGATTGGTTCCTGGGTTAGTGTTTTTGTTGTGCAGTGTGTAGTTGCTGGTGAATATTTGCTTCAGGTTGAGGGGCTGTTTGTAAGTGAGGACTGGTCTGTCTCCCAAGATCTCTGAGAGTGAGAGATCGTCCTTCAGGATAGGATGTAGATCTCTGATGATGCATTGGAGAGGTTTTAGTTGGGGGCTGAAGGTGACGGCTAGTGGTGTTCTGTTACTTTATTTGTTGGGCCTGTCCTGTGTAGGTGACTACTGGGTTTTCTTCTGGCTCTGTCAATCTGTTTCTTCACTTCAGCAGGTGGGTATTGTAGTTTTAAGTAAGCTTGATAGAGATATTGTAGGTGTTTGTCTCCATCAGAGGGGTTGGAGCAAATGCAATTGTATCTTAGAGCTTGGCTGTAGACAATGGATCGTGTGATGTGGTCTTGATGAAAGCTCGAGGTATTTAAGTAAGTATAGTGGTCAGTAGGTTTCCAGTATAGGGTGGTGTTTATGTGACCATCACTTACTAGCACTGTAGTGCTCAGGAAGTGGATCTCTTGTGTGGACTGATCCAGGCTGAGGTTGTTAGTGGGATGGAAATTGTTGAACTTATGGTGGAATTCCTCAAGAGCTTTTTTTCCATGGGTCCAGATGATGAAGATGCTGATACAGACTAACACAGCTACCACTCTGAAAAAAGTTTCTCAAGCAGAAACCCACAAACCTACCTGAGTGCTTTACCTAAGCCACTCAAGGACAAACAGCCAATTTCTCAGCTTTCCAGTCTTGCACCCCTTCTGGAGCATAAACCCAGCATTATACCATCTTACACTGCACAGGGATCTGTACGACATAAGCTCATTAATACAGCTTGCTTTTCCCTGGATGTGAGAAATAGACGCACAACAAGGCGAGATTTTCCCCAGACACTTCACTTGAAACTCACTGGTAAAGATAAAGCATAAAACAAATTTATTAACTACCGAAAGATAGATTTTAAGTGATTATAAGTTATAACAAACAGATCAAAGCAGATTACCTAGCAAATTAACAAAAATACAAGATAAGCCTAACATACTACATAGATAGGGATTGTATTATTAATTTCTCACCCTGACTGATGATACAAGCAGTCCACCAAGTTTCCATACACAGACTAGAAATCCCTTTGGCACTTCCCCCAGTTCAGTCTTTGTTCCTCAGATGTTTCCAGGAGTTCTCTTGTGTGGGGAGTAAGATGAGGAGATGATGTCACAACCCACCTTCCATAGCTTTTCCATAAGACAGGAACTCTTTGTTTCAAAATCAGTTCCCAGTCCAATTTGTGGAAAAATACAGGTACCAAAATGGAGTTCAGTGTCATGTGGTTTGGTCACATGCCCTTGAATGCCTTGCTGGCTCGTAGAGCCATTACTTACAGGCTGGCTGAAACATTTATAGGAAGGCTAAGCTCTTCCATGGTCCATTGTCTTTAATGCTTAGCCATCAGCACTGTCTAGCTTCTTCATTTTTGTGCCTGAAGGGGTAGCTATGTGAGTTACCTAGAGTAAACACATTTGAAATACAGATACCTAGTCAATACTCATAACTCCAGATATAAAAATGAGTCATGCACAAATAGGATGCTTTTATTCAGCAAATCATAACTTTTCTATAGACACCTCACAAGATATGTCTTGTACAAGGTGTATCATAATTACATCATAATCATATCATAATCACACAACTATGATGAATATGGTGTGCATGTCAAGGAGGTCACCTGACACAGCTCCGACTAGCCCTGGAGGTATTCTGAATTTCATGGGCCATTTACCACAGAAACAGCTTACAAAGACAGAAGCCTATGCATGCAGAGTGCATGTAATCAAGGATCAAAGACCAACAACCTTGTCAGCTGCAGCAACGCAGTCATGACAGGCCTAGTGAGAAAGGTGCAAGAACTCAAGAGAGGATTTGATGATATTGGACTTTTGAAAGGTGATCCAGTACAAATCAACTTAAGAAACAATGCTTAACGAGACACTGTACAAATATCTCTACCAAAGAGCCCTTGTAGCTGCACATTTATGTATATGCAGAGGACATCATTACCTGGTGATAGGGGACTATTCTTCCAGGTATATAGAAAACACAGAGTCATAGAAGTGTAGGACTGGAAGGGATCTTGAGAGGTCATCTAGTCCAGTCCCCTTCATTCGTGGCAGGACTAAGTGCTATCTAGACCATTCCTGACAGGTGTTTGTCTAACCTACTCTTAAAAATCTCAAATGATGGAGATTCCACAACCTCCTTGGTAAATTTATTTCAGTGTTTTTCCTAATGTCCAGTCTAAACCACCCTTACTGCAGTTTAATCCCATTGCTTCTTTTCCTGTTCCCAGAGGCTAAGGAGAACAATTTTTTCTCCCTCCTCCTTGTAACAATTTTTTATGGACTTGAAAACTGTTATCATGTCTCCATTTTGTCTTCTCTTCTCTAGACTAATAATAATGTACTAAAAGATATAATAAGGGGCCTGTGGCAGGGCAGGGGTAAAGCCCCTTGACTGCCCTGCTAAAACGCTGGTTAAGCCCTGCTTTCGGGCAGAGGCCAGGGGCAGGGGTGCCAAGCAGCCAGCAGGGAACCCAGCTGCAGGCCCTAACGAGGGCTGGCTCACTGCAATAGACTGAGCTAAGCAGTGACAGCTGGGCTGAAGGCTGGGAGGGCTATAAAAGCCCTGAACCAAACTCAGTCAGGAGGCTAGTCTGGGAAGGGACAGGAGACTACAGCTCTGTCTCCTCACCACAGGAAGGGAGCCTTAAGGGCCAAGAGACCCTGGAATGGATTGGAAAGGGGATAACTGTTGGGGGATAAAGGGGACTGCACAGTGGCACTGCAAAATGAAGCACAAGGGTGAACATCAGAAGAAGGCGTGAGAACTCTTACTTTACCAGCCTATGCACAGGGCACAGTGTGAGAAGGCAGAAACCTGTGTGGACCCTGTGACAGGGCCTATCATCAATCAAATGTAGCCCTGCCCCATGACCCATCAGGCCCCACCCACCTGTCACCCTAAGACACGTTCCCTAGGGTATTACTTCTGAAGTCAAGACGGACACATGACTGGAAGCAAAGCATGTCTGTGACCCCTCTAAGACCTCATCCTGCCACCTTCCACCAATCAGGATGGGTTTCACCCCCACAGGACCTCCCCAGGAGTGGATTTGACCAATTGGGGGAAGTTCTGGGGTGGGGAGTGACCTTCTCAGAAGAAGGTCATGTGACCCCCTATAAAAGCTTCCCCTTCCGCCCTCTATCAATCAGAGAGCAGCACTGCCCTGGGAAGTCCCAGTGCTGTATGAAAGAGTCCATGTTGTTCCAAGAACACATGTTTTAGAAATCGTGGAAAGAGTGAGAGGGAACATGGACTCCTTCACCACCTCCATGAGAACTTCAGATTTTGTTTTATCTCCAAGGGCCTTCAACCACCCATGGAGAAAGCACTACATCAGCAACAGTTCTGAGGAAGAGGAAGGAGCAGCTAAGGGAAACCCTTTTGCTCAGCCATTGATGGATACGTCGAACCCTACCCCGAAATCCAACAGCTTCTGAGGAAGATCGACAAGCATGACAGCCTCTAGTCATCCATCCTCCTAGTGAGGAGGGCTTTAAACTAGGTTCACCAGAGGAGAGTCCAAAGTCCTGAGGTAAGTGGGGAAATGGGCTACCGGGAGGAAGCACGAGTAGGAGTGTGCAAGAGGGGAGGACTCCTGTCTCAGACCAAGAAAGCGGGACAATCAGCGAGTTATCTTATATGCCTATACACAAATGCAAGAAGCCTGGGAAACAAGCAGGGAGAACTGGAAGTCCTGGCACAGTCAAGGAACTATGATGTGATTGGAATAACAGAGACTTGGTGGGATAACTCACATGACTGGAGTACTGTCATGGATGGATATAAACTGTTCAGGAAGGACAGGCAGGGCAGAAAAGGTGGGGGAGTTGCATTTTATGTAAGAGAGCAGTATGACTGCTCAGAGATCCAGTATGAAACTGCAGAAAAACCTGAGAGTCTCTGGATTAAGTTTAGAAGTGTGAGCAACAAGGATGATGTCGTGTTGGGAGTCTGCTATAGACCACCAGACCAGGGGGATGAGGTAGACGAGGCTTTCTTCTGGCAACTAGCAGAAGTTACTAGATCACAGGCCCTGGTTCTCATGGGAGACTTTAATCACCCTGATATCTGCTGGGAGAGCAATACAGCAGTGCACAGACAATCCAGGAAGTTTTTGCAAAGTGTAGGGGACAATGTCCTGGTGCAAGTGCTGGAGGAACCAACTAGGGGCAGAGCTCTTTTTGACCTGCTGCTCACAAACAGAGAAGAGTTAGTAGGGGAAGCAAAAGTAGATGGGAACCTGGGAGGCAGTGACCATGAGATGGTCGAGTTCAGGATCCTGACACAAGGAAGAAAGGAGATCAGCAGAATACAGAGCCTGGACTTCAGAAAAGCAGGCTTTGGCTCCCTCAGGGCGCTGATGGACAGGATCCCCTGGGAAAATAACATGAGGGGGAAAGTAGTCCAGGAGAGCTTGCTGTATTTTAAAGAATCCTTATTGAGGTTGCAGGAAAAAAACATCCCAATGTGTAGGAAGAATAATAAATATGGTAGGCGACCAGCTTGGCTTAACAGTGAAATCCTTGCTGATCTTAAATTCAAAAAAGAAGCTTACAAGATGTGGAAGACTGGACAAATGACCAAGGAGGAGTATAAAATTATTGCTCAGGCATGCAGGAGTGAAATCAGGAAGGCCAAATCACACTTGGAGTTGCAGCTAGCAAGATATGTTAAGAGTAACAAGAAGGGTTTCTTCAGGTATGTTAGCAACAAGAAGAAAGTCAAGGAAAGTGTGGACCCCTTACTGAATGAGGGAGGCAACCTAGTGACAGAGGATGTGGAAAAAGCTAATGTACTCAATGATTTTTTTGCCTCTGTCTTCACCTCTGTGATTTTTTGCCTCTGTCTTCACCTCGGTGAAAAAGCTAATGTACTCTATGATTTTTTTGCCTCTGTCTTCACAAACAAGGTCAACTCCCAGACTGCAGCACTGTATCTTCATTAATGATCTGGAGGATGGTGTGGACTGCACTCTCAGCAAGTTTGCAGATGACACTAAATTGGGAGGAGTGGTAGATACTCTGGAGGGTAGGGATAGGATTCAGAGGGACATAAACTAATTAGAGAACTGGGCCAAAAGAAACCTGATGTGGTTCAACAAAGACAAGTGCAGAGTTCTGCACTTAGGTCAGAAGAATCCCATGCAGTGCTACAGACTAGGAACCGAATGGCTAGGAAGCAGTTCTGCAGAAAAGGACCTAGGGGTTACAGTGGACGAGAAGCTGGATACGAGACAGCAGTGTGCCCTTGTTGCCAAGAAGGCTAACGGCATTTGGGCTGTATAAGTAGGGGCATTGCCAGCAGACCGAGGGACGTGATGATTCCCCTTTATTCAGCATTGGTGAGGCCTCATCTGGAGTACTGTGTCCAGTTTTGGGCTCCACACTACAAGAAGGATGTGGAAAAATTGGAAAGAATCTGGCGGAGGGCAACAAAAATGATTAGGGGGCTGGAGCACATGACTTATGAAGAGAGGCTGAGGGAACTGGGATTGTTTAGTCTGCAGAAGAGAAGAATGAGGGGAGATTTGAGAGCTGCTTTCAACTACCTGAAAGGGGGTTCCAAAGAGGATGGATCTAGACTATTCTCAGTGGTACCTGATGACAAAACAAGGAGTGAGGGTCTCAAGTTGCAGTGGGAGAGGTTTAGGCTGGATAATAGGAAAAACTTTTTCACTAGGAGGGTGGTGAAGCACTGGACTGGGTTACCTAGGAAGGTGGTAGAATCTCCTTCCTTAAGAGATTTTTAAGGTGAGGCTTGACAAAACCCTGGCTGGGATGATTTAGTTGGGGACTGGTCCTCCTTTAAGCAGGGAGTTGGGCTAGATGACCTGCTGAGGTCTCTTCCAACCCTGATATTCTATGAGAATGGAATCAGATTGCTGGCACTTAAAATAAAAAAAGTTGATGAGCAGTTTTTAAACTAAGGTCTGGGAGGAAGTTGACCTGCGGGGAGGAGCACATGGTTCAGACAGAGACATCCCTTATGGCAAGATCTACTAATGGAGATTCTCTCTGTCCTAATAAGGAGGAGAGGATGGAAGAAGAAAAAAAACAGGTAGGATCTGATGAGAAACAGTCAAATGAAAAAAAGTCCCATTCAATAACATCATGTAATGGCAGACAGCTAACTAGCGACAAGTTTTTAAAGTGCTTAAATACCAATGTTAGAAGTCTAAATAACAAGACAGGTGAACTAGAGTGCCTCGTATTAAAGGAGGATATTGATATAACAGAAACTTGGTGGAATGAGGCTAATCAATGGGACACAGTAATATCAGGGTACAAAATATATTGGAAAGACAGAACAGGTTGTGCTGATGGGAGAGTGGCACTATCTGTGAAAGAAAGTATAGAATCAAATCTTAAATGAACCAAACGGTACCATAGAATCTCTATGGATAGTAATTTCATGCTCAAAGAATAAGAATATAGTAGTAAGGATATATTACCGACCACCTGACCAGGATGATGATAGTGACTGTGAAATGCTGAGGGAGATTAGAGAGGTTATTAAAATAAAAAACTCAGTAATAATGTGGGATTTTAACTATCCCCATATTGACTGGGTACATATCACTTCAGGACTGCAAAGATAAATTTGCTTGACACTTTAAAGGCCTGTTGCTTGGAGCAGCTATTCCTGGAACCCACAAGAGGCAAGGGAATTCTTGATGTAGTCCTAAGTGAAGCACAGGGTCTGGTTCAAGAGGTGAATATAGCTGGATTGCTTGGTAATTGTGACCATAATATAATTAAATTTAACATCCCTGTGGTGGGGAAATCACCACAGCGGCCCACACTGAAGCATTTAATTTCAGAAAGGGGGAACTACACAAAAATGAGGATGTTAGTGAAATTAAAAGATACAGGGCCAAAAGTGAAATCTCTGCAAGGTGCATGGAAACTTTTTAAAGATACCATAATAGAGGCTCAAATTAAGTGTATATCCCAAATTAAATAACATAGTAAGAGAACCAAAAAAGTGCCACTGTGGCTAAAGAACAAAGTAAAAGAAGCAGTGAGAGGCAAAAAGGCATCATTTAACAAGTGGAAGTTAAATCCTAGTGAGGAAAATAGAAAGGAGCATAAACTCTGGCAAACGATGTATAAAAATATAATTAGGAAGGTCAAAAAATAATTTGAAGAACAGCTAGCCAAAGACTCAGAAAGTAATAGCAAAAATTTTTTTAAGTACATCAGAAGCAAGAAGCCTGCTAAGCAGTCAGTGGGGCCACTGGACAATCGAGATGCATTCAAATCAGCTTCTGTACCAACTGATTGGAGGATAGCTAATATGACGCCTCTTTTTTAAAAAAAGGCTCCAAAGGTGATACTGGCAATTACAGGCTGGTAAGCCTGACTTCAGTATCAGGCAAACTGGTTGAAACTGCAGTAGAGAACAAAACTGTCAGGTACATAGGTGAACATAATTTGTTGGGGAAGAGTCAACATTGTTTTTGTAAAGGAAAATCATGCCTCACCAATCTACTAGAATTCTCTGAGGGGGGTCAACAAGCATGTGGACAAGGGGGATCCAGCGGATATAGTGTACTTTAGAACAAAACTGTCAGGTACATAGATGAACATAATTTGTTGGGGAAGAGTCAACATTGTTTTTGTAAAGGAAAATCATGCCTCACCAATCTACTAGAATTCTCTGAGGGGGGTCAACAAGCATGTGGACAAGGGGGATCCAGCGGATATAGTGTACTTAGAGTTTCAGAAAACCTTTGACAAGGTCCCTCACCAAAAGCTCTTAAGCAAAGTGAGCTGTCATAGGATAAGATGGAAGGTCCTCTCATGGATTGTTAACTGGTTACAATATAGGAAACAAAGGGTAGGAATAAATGGTCAGTGTTCAGAATGGAGAGAGGTAAATAGTGGTGTCCCACAGGGGTCTGTATTGCACCCAGTCCTTATTCAACATATTAATAAATGATCTGGAAAAAGGAGTAAACAGTGAGATGACAAAATTTGCAGATGACTCAAACTGCTCAGGCTAGTTAAGTCCCAGGCAGACTGTGAGAAGCTACAAAGGAATCTCTAAAAATTAGGTGACTGGACAATAAAATGGCAGATGAAATTCAGCGTTGATAAATGCAAAGTAATGCTGTCATAGTATCTTTCCCAACTCTGGACCTTAGCATCCAGGATATGGGTACTAGCCTAAAGTCCTCTAAGCTTAATTACCAGCTTAGATTCTGTAGCGCTGTCACCAGTCAGGAATTCCAGGGCCTGATACCCTCTGGTCTCCCCAAACCATTCCCTAGGGACCCCCAAGACCCAGATTCCTTGAGTCTCAAAACAAAGGGGAATAAACCATTTCCCTTCCCCCTCCTTTCCTCCTCCCAGCTCTTTCCCGTCCTGGGTACACTAGGAGACCACTGTGATTCAATTCCTTGAATCACCACACCGAGAGGAATGTTACCTTCCCCCTCCCTTCTTCCCCGGAGAGAGATACAGAGATAAACGCAGAGAGCAGGTTTTTCTTCCCTCCTCCCTTTCCTTTCTCCCACCAATTCCCTGGTGAGTGCAGACTCCCTTCCCTGGAGTCTTACAAAAGATAACCCAAAAAAGTCAATTAGGTTCTAAAAAAGAGGAAAACTTTAATAAAGAAGGAAAAAACATAAAAATTGTCTCTGTAATCAAGATGGTAAATATACAGGGTTTTTATGGCTTATAGACAATAGAAAGAAGCTTTCTTCAGCAGAAACACAATTTAAGCTACTTCCAGCTAGTACACTCCTGCAAATAAAGAAAAACAAGTTAAAAGACTATAACTGCCTTTGTACTTACTCACTATTCTGAATAGATAAGAGACTGCAGCAGGGAGACTGGCAGAAACCTGGTTGCACCTCTAGTCCAGTCCAGGACTCAGAGAGAACCACACACAAACCCAAAACCCACAAACAAAGGATTCCCTCCACCTAGATTTGAAAGTATCTTGTTTCCTGATTGGTCCTCTGGTCAGGTGTTTGGGTCCCTGTTTGTTAACCCTTTACAGGTAAAAGAGACATTAACCCTTAACTATCTGTTTATGACAAATGCACGCTGGAGAACATAATCCCAATTATACATATGAAATGATGTGGTCTAAATTAACTGTTACCACTCAAGAAAGAAATCTTGGAGTCATTGTAGATAGTTCTCTGAAAACATCCACTCATTATGTAGTATCAGTCAAAAAGCAAACAGAATGTTGGGCATCATTAAAAAAGGGATAGATAATTAGAAAGAAAATATCATATTGCCTCTATATAAATCCATGGTATGCCCGCATCTTGAATACTACATGCAGATGTGGTTGCCCCACCAAAAAAAAGAAAAAAAGAAAAAAAAGACATATTGGAATTGGAAAAGGTACAGAAAAGGGCAAGAAAATGATTAGGGGTATGGAACAGCTTCAGTATGAGGAGAGATTAACAAAAATGTGACTTTTCAGCTTGGAAAAGAGGTGAGTAAAGCGGCGATATGATTTAGGTCTATAAAAATCATGAGCGGCATGTAGAAGATATATAAAGAAGTGTTATTCACTCCTCATAACCCAAGAACTAGGGGTCACAACATGAAATTAATAGGCAGCAGGTTTAAAACAAACAAAAGGAAGTACCCATGGCCTGAGTATGTTGTGAAGGCTAAGACTATAACAGGTTCAAAAAAGAACTAGATAAATGCATGGAGGATAGGTCCACCAATGGCTGTTAGCCAGGATGAGCAGGGATGGTGTCTCTAGCCTCTGTTTGCCAAAAGCTGGGAATGAGTGACGGGAAATGGATCACTTGATGATGACCTGTTCTGTTCTTTACCTCTGGGGCACCTGGCATTGGCCACTGTCAGATGACAGAATACTGAGCTAGGTGGACCTTTGGTCTGACCCATTATGGCCGTTCTTATGTTTGGATAATTTCAGCCATAGAGTTCCAGTGGCCACCTGTCTGTCTGGAGATCTTCTTGATGTGTCTACAAAGCAATCTGCTTAACCCAGACTCCTAATTCCCCTTTTGTACCCCACAAATTACAAAAACATGTCAATCAAGAGTATTGCATCGCTGGTCAAATGGAGCAAAAACAAAGGTGAGAAGACGTGTTGTGTATTTGGTTGTCATGGTTTTTGTTCCTATGGCAACTGAGTTAGATTATTAGGGGATAGCCCAGCCAGCTTCGGCCGGTTAGGTGAGCTCTGTGTCTGTAAATAAATGGTAGTTTTGTTAACTGTCTGTGGTCTGCTCTCAAGTGATTTCTTCCTAAACTGGCTGCCCCCAAGGATATAAGAGGTGGTGACGGAGGATGGGATTCCGGTGCTGCTCCAGTAACAGAAGGAAGTAGAAGTCAAGGTAAAGAACAAACAAACAAAAAAACTGCTTGTTTTCACTGACTGTGAAAGTGAAACTAAAAATCATGGCTACTCTGACCAGGCCACTGGAACCTTTTGGTGAGAATATAGAGCAGTGGCATGTGTATACTGAGCGTTTTGAGCTTTTTGTTATTGCAAATGACATTACAGAAGAGAAGAAGGTGCCAGTATTCTTAAGTGTTGTAGAGGCTAAAACCTACTCCCTGCTACGCAGCTTACTAGACCCTGTTAAGCCTAAGACTAAATCTTACAGTGTCATTGTGGAAATCCTGGGGTCCCATTTTTCCCCAAAACCACTGGTAATTGCTGAAAGATATCAGTTCCACAGAAGAGACCAAAAAGAAGATGAAATAGTTGTACAATTTGTAGCAATTTTTAAAAAGCTAGCAGAACACTATGAATTTAAGGAGATGTTAAATGATGCCCTGCGTGACAGGTTAGTGTGTGGCCTGTACAGTGAAGCTATATGGAAGCACCTACTGACAGAGGCTCAGCTTACATTACAGAAGGCTGTTGATATTGCTGTCTCCATGGAACTGGCTACAAGGGAGGTGCAATACATCGGTGCATCCCCTAGGGTGCAAAAAGTGTCACCAGAACCTACCCACAAAACTGTGCAGAGTCAAGAATGTTACCGCTGTGGTAAGCCAGGTCATCAGGCATCAGCATGCTGGTGTAAGAACTTGGTGTGTCGACACTGTGGCAAAAAGGGACACATTGAGTGTGCTTGTAAACAAAAGAAAAAGACGCCTGTGGTCTGGTTGACAAAAAGAGGAACCCTGCATACTCTAGAGCAGACCCAGGATGATCAAGGTGACACCTCATCGCAAGAGGAAGTGCCACTGCATGTTTTGTCTTTGGCAGTGGGCTCACATGAATACTGGGTAACCCCGTTGTTGGATGGCAAACCTATACACATGGAACTGGACACCGGTGCAGCCATCTCGCTGGTCTCCGAGACTGTGTATAAAGAAAAGCTACATCATCTTCTGCTTAAGACAACCAAAACTGTTCTGAAGATGTATACGGGAGAAGCAGTGCCCATGTTGGGCACAATTGATGTTAAGGTGGAGCTCAATGGACAGGCTGCTAAATAGCCACTGTTTGTGGTGAGAGGTAACTACCCAGCTTTAATGGGTAGGTCTTGGCTTGGGAAGATTCAGCTGAACTGGGCACCGGATGACTAAAGAAGAAACCAGTCTAACCCTTATACTAAGGAAACATGCTGCTGTTTTTGGAGATGATTTGGGAAGTATGAAGGGAATCACTGTGACACTGAACATTAAACTTGACAGTCCACCAAAATATCTGAAAGCCCGAACTGTGCCATATGCCATCAGGCCAAAAGTTGAAGCAGACCTAGAGCGCCTGGTCACCAATGGAGTTCTAATACCAGTTACCCATAGCTCATGGGCCACTCCTATCATTCCAATAGTAAAGAAAGATGGCTCTCTCCGGATTTGCGGTGATTTTAAAGTCACTGTCAACCCAGTGTTGTGTGCAGAGCAATACCCGCTTCCCCGCATCGATGACCTCTTCGCAAGCCTGGCTAGGGGACAAACGTTCAGTAAGATTGATCTGAGTCAAGCATATTTACAGATACATGTCGATGAAAAGTCCCAAGAGCTGTTGACTATTGTGATTCATAAGGGGCTTTATCGATACTGTCGCCTACCCTTCGGAATAACGTCTGCTCCTGCCCTGTTCCAGAGGCCTGTGGACCAGATCTTGTGTGGCTTTTCAGGAGTTCAGTGCTATCTGGATGATATCCTGGTCACTGGAAGGAATGAAGAGGATCACTTAAAGAATTTAGAGGCTACCCTACAAAGACTGGAAGAGTATGGCCTATGAGTTCGCAAAGACAAGTGTGAATTCTTCAAGCCCTCCGTTGAATATTTGGGACACATCATTGATTCTGCAGGTCTTCAGAAGGCCCCTGCAAAAGTTAAAGCTATTGTGGAGGCTCCCCCACCTCGAAAAATAAGCCAGCTGCGCTTGTTTCTAGGTCTACTGAACTATTATGGAAAGTTCATATCACAGTTAGCCACACTGCTAAAACCACTTCATGAGCTCCTGGGGCAGAACAAGGCCTGGAAGTGGACTGAAGCCTGTGATGTTGCATTTAACAAAGCTAAGGATGCATTGCTAAATTATGAAGTTCTAACGCACTTTGATCCGTCCTTACCCCTACAATTGGCCTGCGATGCCTCCCCTTATGGAGTGGAAGCAGTCGTGTCACACATTATGCCTTCGGGGGAAGAGAGACTTATTGCTTTTGCTTCATACACTCTAAGCAAAGCAGACATTAACTATGCCCAAATTGAACGTGAGGCATTATGAATTGTTTTTGGAATTCGGAAGTTTCATCAGTACCTGTTTGGGCAAAAGTTTACTCTTCCCACAAACCATCGATCTCTGACGTCAATTTTTGGACCCTACGCAGGCATTCCCCCATTAGCTGCTAGTCGTATGCAACGTTGGGCATTGTTACTTTCAGCACACACATATGAAATCAAATATCGGAAATCCACTCTGCACGGCAATGCAGATGGCCTCTCAAGGTTGCCTTTGCCGGTCAAACATCAAGATACTGTCCAAAAGGAAATCTTCTACTTTGAACAGGTAGAGAATACACCCATCACTGCTACTCAGATAAAGAAGGCAACTCGCGTTGACCCAGTATTGTCCCAAGTTATGGACCTGGTGATGCATGGAAAATCTCAACAAACCTCTCCAGTCTCACCCGACCTTATTATCTACATGTGCAGGAGGACAGAGTTATCGGTCCAATCTGGTTGTTTGTTGTGGGGGAGACATGTCATTATTCCACCACCACTGAGATCACAGATGTTAGAACAGCTACATTCCGGTCACTGTGGAATAGTGCGCATGAAGGAAATTGCATGAAGCTATTTTTGGTGGCCTGGATTGGACAGTCCTATTGAAGAGAAGGCAAAAGCTTGTATGTCATGTCAGGGTGTGAGGAATGCACCCCAGTGGGCACCCCTACACCCATGGGACTGGCCTGAAAACCCATGGCAACGTATTCACATTGACTTCTCTGGCCCCCTTGAAGGAAGCATGTTCTTGGTGGCAGTAGATGCCCATTCTAAATGGCCAGAAGTCTCTATAATGCAGTCCACTACTGCAGAGAGTACTATCCAAAAACTACGGGGACTCTTTAGTTGTTTTGGTCTGCCAGAACAACTTGTGAGCAACAACAGACCGCAGTTCATCTCTCAGGAGTTTCAAAATTTTATGAAGGCAAATGGGATACACCACATCATGTCAGCACCATATCATCCATCCACCAACGGATTAACTGAAAGATTTGTGCAGATAATGAAACACGCTTTGAAATCGGCAAGGGGACAACACTTCATTCAAAAGCGTCTGGATACCTTCTTACTTTCCTACAGAAACACACCTCATGCTACGACCCAGGCATCCCCGGCCTTTCTAATGAGGGGACGACAGCTGCGCACTTGCTTTGATCTGCTGAAACCTTCTGAACCCCGACAAATTGTGCAACATCAGCAGCAATATCAAGTCATCAGACGGGCACTCAGAGCAAAAGACCGAACCTTTAGCCTGGGACAGCTCAGAATTATACTTCCAGAGCTAAATGGGTCCCTGCCACTATCATCACTCAAACAGGACCTGTTTCCTACACAGTCAGGGCTGCAGAGAATCTTACCTGGCGGTGACATGTAGATCAGCTGTTGCCAGGTCATGCCAGTCCTCAGGACGCATCTGCAGTTGAGTGGTCTGACTTCACCTCTTCTAGTGAGACACCGAATCATGAATCACCTGTTCCTGACTGTTGTCCTCCATTACTGCCGGCGGCTGAGATATCTCTTTGCCCAGCACTAGCTGATACCACCTCCTCACCTGTTCGTGCTGCGGACCCTGAGCCCATGGTACTTTCGGGTGCAACAACACCAGAAGTTCGCCATAATCCACCTAGAGACTGAAGGCCTCCTCATCGGCTGGATCTTTAGCTAGGGCGAATCCACAGTTATGGAGCAAAATAATCCCCAGGGTTTAGCCGGGAATGGAGGCAGTCTACCCTCCTTCCTCTAGTCTAGTGTGTGTTTTATTTAGAGGATATTCTTATTGCGAGGGGGAGGAATATGTTGTGTATTTGGTTCTCATGGTTTTTGTTCCTATGTCAACTGAGCTAGATTATTAGGGGATAGCCCACACAGCTTTGCCAACTCTGTGTCTGTAAATAAATGGTAGTTTTGTTAGCTGTCTGCTGTCTGCTCTCAAGTGATTTCTTTCTAAACCTGCTGCCCCCAAGGATATAACAGCATATCAAAACAGGATGTGGGTTTTGTGGTTTCTGGGTCATTTGTCTGGCAGATGTACATATTTTCAGACTGCCTGTTTTTCACAGAGTTGAACCCCTCACTCCGAGAAAACAGCCCAGAAGGTTAGGTTCAGAGCACAGAGGGTCAGGTTCACCCCTCCTCTCTTCTGAATTTGCCTTAACTAACCTAATTTACTGCAAAGATCTTCTAAATAACTATTTCTAGCAATAAGGAAAGTAATTGATGGACTATCCCAATAGTTGGCAGTGGCTTAGGCACCTAGTTTTTCTTATTTTGTCCCTCTACAGTGGCTGCATTCTGAAACAAAATATTTCCATTTGAGGGCACTTGCCACAGGACTGAATCCAAGAAATTTTATTTCTCATTTCAAATGATTTATTTTCTTTTCCTTTGGGAGAGGCAGCAACATCTCCAAAATGAGAATCCAACAGAGAGAAATGGACAAGCAACCCATACAACTCACGCCAGGAACTACATGGGAACTACAAAGGTGATTGGAATAGCAATTAGCAAACTGTTCACCACATACCGTCCCATCAGAAATACAGTAGAACTTCAGAGTTAGAACACCTCAGGAACAGAGGTTCATAACACTGAACAAAATATTATTGTTGTTTCAAAAGTTTACAACTGAACATTGACTTGATACAGCTTTGAAACTTTATTATGCAGAAGAAAATTGCTACATTTAACCATCCTAATTTAAATGAAACAAGCATAGAAACAGGTTTCCTTACCTTGTCAAATCTGTTTTTCAAGTCTCCCTTTATTTTTAAGTAGTTTTTGTTTAACACGGTGCTTTACTGTAGTACTGCATTATTTATTTATTGTATCTGTGTAGCAAGGTGACCACCTGCTCCAGCCCGGAAGGGGTTGGAAAAGCCCTTCAGAGGGCCAGGGCTGGGCAAGGTAAAACCCTGGCTGATTGGGGGAAGTGGCTGCAGCTGGGGCCATGCCCCAAACAGAGCAGCAGGGCCTTATAAGAAGGCCTGGGATGCCAGAAGAATCAGTCTCTCTCTGACTGGAGAGGGAGACAAGCCTGGCTGCTGGGGAACTCACCCAGGGTTGAGAATGAGGCAGGGCTGGGAAAAGGCCTTAGGAGCTGGGAAGCCCTAGGCCACCTAGGTATTGGGCTTGCAGAGGGGCAGCCTGAGGGTGGGTAAAGGCAGCCAGTCCAGACCCCTTTGTCTATGATGAGTGGCTGATACTGCAGTCAGCCCCAGTGAATGGGGGCTAGATGGAGACTGGGCCGTAGCGAAAACTGAGGCGAAATGGGGATAGTGGGTTGGGGGTTCCCCATGGAGGGGAGACCCAGATTGGTGGGATACTGCCAGGGGGCAGCACCTCAGTTAAAGAGGCACTGGAGTCCAGGGAGGGACAGGGGGGCCAGAGGACAGGCGGATCACCAGCCTGCAGAGGGTGCTCCAGGGCTGGAATGAGCTAATTCCTGGAAGTCACCAGCAGGCGACACCACAGGGGTGAATCTGCACGTCTGAAATCTGCTTCTACCTGTTTGCTTACTTCCAATTCCAAATGATGTGTGCAATTGACTGGTCAGTCCATAACTCAGGTGTTAGTAACTCTGAGGTACTTCTGTATGTAAACATTTAGTTCAAGCAACAGCATTAGAGCTGAGCTTTAAGCTACTCCTCAAGCAGGTGCTGTGCAATCCAGAGGGGGATCGTACCCTGCCCTTGTCCAGCACTCATTGGGATGACCCAGCATTCACCCTTACGGTTCTTGGCTGAACTCATTCTGTGGGGGAAGGTCCTGCAGGCTATCCCTGCTCCTGAAGCATGAGGATGAGATTCCTTAAAGAGAGGATTCCCTGCATGGTATTTGTGACCATCTCTGCTCCAGGACTGGTGCATATAGTGTCAATAAACAAGTTACACTAAGGAATTACCACACTCCAGATCACTACATTCTCCTCCCATGGCATACCAATCTGCAAGGCCCTGATTTCTGCTGCTGCTCAGCAAAAGGGAGACAATATTGGGAAATAAATAAATAAACATTAGCAGGCGCTAATCCCATCCAAGTTCTGTGGGAGAAATATTTCCATTAGGTTTGTGTGTGTGTATCTGTGTGTGAAAGGGAAAGAGAGCGAGAGAGAAATATTTCCTGTCATGCAAATCTTTCATTTGCAAAGTAAAGTTTAAATTTACTTTACATTCAGTCTTCTGTGTGTTTGTTAAACTGCACAGCTTCAACACCCAATCTGGCACACCTGACTGATTTCAGCCATTATTATTCATGCACTTGTTCTGTTGAGAGCAATGGGACAATCTACATGAGTGAAGGTTACTGAGCAGAGGCGGTCTCTGCAGGACCATACACTTCATGGGCACTGTTATATTTCTGCCATGAACAGCAATGACCTCATAGAGCAGGGAGCAGAAAGGCAATTCCTCTGGCTGTGGGAGGTCGGTTGCATCAGGAAAGTTGTTTGTACAGTCTGCGCAGAAAACAGAGCGCTAGATCCCCAGGCTCAGCCCCTTTGGAGGTGGACTCAAGGGAAATGCAGCCTGCCATGGAGAATGATACAAATATAAGGAGACATCTGCACTTTGTAAATGAAAGGGGAAGAGCGTGTTCTAAGACAGATCATGGCAGCTGTTTGTCCATTCAGGTAGGTGCAGGTCTATTTACTGAGAAGATCCAGCCTGAGTCCTGGCGGCTGAACCCTGAGGTATCAGAGTTCATCTCTTCAAGCTTCTCCTGTAGTTACAGGCGAGGTCCATCTTCCTGACAGCATTTCTATAGCACCTTCCAGATAGGGCATGTGTGTGCTTTTTGAAAATTAGCAAGACAAGATGGGTGAGGTGATATCTTTTCTTGGACCAACTTCTGGTGGTAAGAGAGACAAGCTTTCGAGGCAAACGGAGCTCTCCTTCAGCTCCATTACTTCTTCCATCTTGCTTCTTTAATATCCTAGGACCGAACTGACAACAATAAAACTGCATACAACTTTTGAATTTTAGCATTTTTGGCTGCAGCTTCTCACAGTAGAGCCAGTTGATGTTAACCACACTATTTAACAATGGGGAAATTAAGAACATGTCTTATGAAAGGTCCTCAGCTGGGGATCTGGCCCATTGACTCCAATGGAGCTAAGGTCAATTGACTGGGATCTGGGACAGTGTGAGTCCCCAGATCACCCATTCAGCACATGCCAGATGTGCTCTGACTTCACCATCAGCATCTTTGTTCCCCAGTTCCCTTCTCATCAGCCCTCAATCATTTTGCAGCACAAGAGTCGCACCCCAGTTAGGGGTCACAGAATCACAGAAGATTAGGGTTGGAAGGGACCTCTGAAAATCATCTAGTCCAACCCCCTGCTCAAAGCAGGGCCAATCCCCAGACAGATTTTTTTTACCCCAGTTCCCTAAATGATCCCCTCAATGATTGTACTCACAACCCTAGGTTTAGTAGGCCAATGCTTAAACCACTGAGCTATCCCCTGGATAACACATCAGCCTGGCTTTGCCCTTTCCTAAAATCCACCCTGAAGAGAGCTGTATGTTGTTATTGTTTCACAGCCAACACAGGGAATGCGACTATGAAACAGAAAAGGCATTGCCAGTCCCTCATCATGTCACCACCACCACCATCATCATTACATGAAGTAAGGAAGAACTGACTCCATTTTATAATTTATGACATAAACTGGTCTGTTGTGGAGGTAAAAATAATTATTCCTTTTCCTGTAGGACACTAAAATTCTGATTTTACCAAGATTGATTATTAAACTAACTCCTGTAAATTCGAACAGAAGATCAGTGCCTAAGGACATTAGATGTTAAAGAAAATCTTGATGTAAGATTTGTGTTGACGTATTCATTGATTTTTGACTCTTTCTAAGAGATGACATGATTCTGGCCATGACCACCAGTACATTGCTGCTTTGAAGTATCATTGTTAAGCCCCAATATGACAGCAGATCAAGAAGGGGTCAGATCAGTCACATCACTAATTGGGCTACCAGAGAAATGGGCTGTTGTTATAGTAGTTATGGCTCAGGTATAGCAGAGGGTGAGTCTGCAGAGATACCACAATTCTGCTCTCAGACTGAGACTCCTGGCACTTTACTCTGAAGTCTCTATTTAGTCTTAACATTTCAGTGGGTAATTGGAAGCGGGGGAGGAGTTTTTGAAAGTTCATGGAATGAATTCCTGACAGTTGATTAACTTTCAGCTCTATGTTCTTCCAATTAGGTTGGCACGGCTTGTTTTCTGGTTCCTAAACTCAACCCATGGCAGACAGAGACCAGGGAAACCAAACGGCCATCACAGAATTCATCCTCCTGGGATTCGGGGATCTCCCTGAGCTGCAAATTCTTCTCTTCCTGCTGTTTCTAGTGATCTACATAGCAACTGTGGCCAGAAGCACCCTCATGGTTGTGCTAGTTGTGGCTGATCAGCACCTTCATACCCCCATGTACTTCTTCCTGGGGAACCTGTCCTGCTTAGAGATCTGCTATTCCTCCACCATCCTGCCCAGGATCCTGGCCAGTCTCCTGACTGGGGACAAAACTATCTCAGTCAGCGGCTGTATCACACAACTGTATTTCTTTGGTGGTCTGGCAGGTACAGAATGCTATCTGCTAGCAGCGATGTCTTATGATCGGTATTTAGCGATATGTAAACCCCTGCACTATTCAGCTCTGATGAACGCCAGGTTTTGCCTCCAGTTCACAGCTGGGTCATGGTTCAATGGTTGTTTGGCTGTTACCATCGTTGTATTACTCATGTCACAGTTAGTATTCTGTGGCCTGAATGAAATTGACCATTTGTATTGTGATCCCGTCCCACTGATTAAACTTTCCTGTGGGGACACACTCCTCATCATGTTGTTGAATTTCATCCTAGCCTGTATATTTACACTGCCTCCGTTCCTGTTAACCCTGACATCCTACGTCTGCATCATCAGCACCATCCTGAGAATCCCTTCCACCACTGGGAGGCACAAAGCCTTTTCCACTTGCTCCTCCCACCTCATTGTGGTAACAATTTTCTATGGAACCCTAATGAGTGTCTCCATGCTACCAACACTCAATACACTGAGAGTGCTAAAGAAAGTGCTCTCTCTTTTCTACACAGTCCTGACTCCCCTGGTGAACCCCCTCATCTACAGCCTGAGAAACAGAGAGGTTAGGGAAGCCTTGAGCAAAGCACTCAGTCAATATGTGGCTTTCAAAAAAACGTGCAGAGACTCCTAGATCGCTACTGAGGCTGAGGTTTTCAAAGCTGCCCGGCTGATTTAGGCAAAGAGCCCCCACTGATATCAAGTTGAAAACTCCCATTGAATATGTTAGGGCTGATGGGAGGAAAGCAATGTAGATGATCTGTGTGGAGTTACTGAGGCAGAGTGTTTATAGTCTCCTGCTGTGTCCATCTAACAAAGAGGAAAATGAGGTTCTGGAGAATTTTATCCTCCTCTCATGTCCAGCAGTGCAGCACTGACACATACAAGATGCTTTTTTTTTCTGCATGGTTTTGGCTTAACATTCACCTTATGTGAGGAGTGTTGATGACATCTGATAATGCACAGAGCTGTCTTGTCATGTAAGGCACAAACTCCACTAAATAAAAGTGCAAATCCCTGTGTATATTCCCTGTTGTTCATTGTTACTCTGTGTTTGACAATAACATCTGGTAATTAAATTCCAACAGCCTAATGCAAATAAAACGGTGTGGGTGACAGTATCAGAAAGCTTGTTGCTGTAAATCATTTCTTGTGCCCCCAAGGACAGACTGGAGGTCAGTGTTTTCCATCTAAGTGGAAGGGCCAGAGAGGGAGGTGGCCATAACCATGGTCGCATCATGGAGTTTCCAACTGGGGGTGGAGGGAGACATAATTTTCACCATTTTTTTAATTCTCAGAACAAACCCATTTTTGACGAAAATAAATGTATGAGTAATAAAAATACCAACTCCTGGTGCAGCGTGTCAGGATGTCAGCCTGGGACACCTGCCACCCCCAAAATGGTTCCTCTAGGCACCCCCACCATACCCCCTTGCACACCAATCACCTGCATTGCACTCCCACAGCCTGGATTCAAACAGCCAGACCCCAGCAGTGACCTCTGGGCGCTTCACCAGGAACAGCTTCATAGCTCTTCTCTGGGCTAAGCCTGGCTGTGTTCAGCTCTGGCAAAGCACCAGTCCCAGGCTCACTGGGCCCATGAGTGAACGGAGGTTGGGCAACCAGAGATAAGAAGACTCAAAGCCCAGGTGAAGAGGAACAGTTCTGAGACAGCTGGGGTTTGCCAGGGTGCCAGGAGAGGTGCACACGTAGAACTGAGGCTGGTCCTGGGCTTGAGCCTGTCCCACAGTCACTGAGGAGGGACTCAGTACATGGCATTGCAGGGCAGAAGCTGCTCAGCTGCTTACAGCTGCATGGAGCAGTTAAAAGGAAGGACCATATCACACTCCAGGGTGCAATCCATACTAGTGAGAGCTTGTGTCACCCTGCCCTGCAATCTGGGGTGCCTCACAATGCTTAGTTAGTTAGTTAGTTAGTTTAACTCAGTTAGTTTAACTTCTGTGCCAGGGAAGATAATGGAGCAGGTAATCAAAGAAATCATCTGCAAACACTTGGAAGGTGGTAAGGTGATAGGGAATAGCCAGCATGGATTTGTAAAGAACAAATCGTGTCAAACTAATCTGATAGCATTCTTTGATAGGATAACGAGCCTTGTGGATAAGGGAGAAGTGGTGGATGTGATATACCTAGACTTTAGTAAGGCATTTGATACGGTCTCGCATGATATTCTTATAGATAAACTAGGACAGTACAATTTAGATGGGGCTACTATAAGGTGGGTGCATAACTGGCTGGATAACCGTACTCAGAGAGTAGTTATTAATGGCTCCCAATCCTGCTGGAAAGGTATAACAAGTGGGGTTCCACAGGGGTCTGTTTTGGGACCGGTTCTGTTCAATATCTTCATCAACGATTTAGATGTTGGCATAGAAAGTACGCTTATTAAGTTTGCGGACGATACCAAACTGGGAGGGATTGCAACTGCTTTGGAGGACAGGGTCAAAATTCAAAATGATCTGGACAAATTGGAGAAATGGTCTGAGGTAAACAGAATGAAGTTCAATAAAGATAAATGCAAAGTGCTCCACTTAGGAAGGAACAATCAGTTTCACACATACAGAATGGGAAGAGACTGTCTAGGAAGGAGTATGGCAGAAAGAGATCTAGGGGTCATAGTAAACCACAAGCTTAATATGAGTCAACAGTGTGATACTGTTGCAAAAAAAGCAAACATGATTCTGGGATGCATTAACAGGTGTGTTGTAAACAAGACACGAGAAGTCATTCTTCCACTTTACTCTGCGTTGGTTAGGCCTCAACTGGAGTATTGTGTCCAGTTCTGGGCACCGCATTTCAAGAAAGATGTGGAAAAACTGGAGAGGTCCAGAGAAGAGCAACAAGAATGATTAAAGGTCTTGAGAACATGACCTATGAAGGAAGGCTGAAGGAATTGGGTTTGTTTAGTTTGGAAAAGAGAAGACTGAGAGGGGACATGATAGCAGTTTTCAGGTATCTAAAAGGGTGTCATCAGGAGGAGGGAGAAAACTTGTTCACCTTAGCCTCCAATGATAGAACAAGAAGCAATGGGCTTAAACTGCAGCAAGGGAGATTTAGGTTGGACATTAGGAAAAAGTTCCTAACTGTCAGGGTAGTTAAACACTGGAATAGATTGCCTAGGGAAGTTGTGGAATCTCCATCTCTGGAGATATTTAAGAGTAGGATAGATAAATGTCTATTAGGGATGGTCTAGACAGTATTTGGTCCTGCCATGAGGGCAGGGGACTGGACTCAATGACCTCTCGAGGTCCCTTTCAGTCCTATGAGTCTATGAGTCTATGCTTAGCTGCTGTGGGTCCCAGCCTGGGCTGTTCACAACCAGCCACCAGCATTCAGGTCACACCCCGAGTGTCTATGAATAGCCATGGCCCTGGTCCAGCAGCTCTGTCCCAGAAGCCTGTCTGCAAACATCAGCCACACTCTGTCCTCCACCAGCCCTGTTTAGCACTTGCAGAGTGACCCCAACACACTCCGAGCCCTGGATCTTCATCCAAAACTAGTGTTCTGCATTGACCAGCTGCCTCCAGGACAGTTCTCGTATTATATTGTTGGGTCTATAGAGGTTAATGTATAGCAGTTTTCTAACTTCCTTGGAGTTAGCAAACAGTTCGGTTTAAACACAAACATTGGATTAGTTTATTTAACTACAAAGAAGTAGGTTTTAAGAGAGAAGTAGAAGGCATTAAAGTCAATAATGTTTACAAGAGAAATGAAGATAAAACATTGTATAGTAATTCAACAAACTAGATTTGGTTTAAGGTGACAGTCTAACCATATGTTTCCAGCAGTGCCCTAACAAGGGCGAGGCGAGTGAGGCACTTGCCTCAGATATGCAGAGCCTAGGGGGGCAGGTGTCAGCTGCTCTCTTGGCTGCTGGTGCCTCTGTCTATGGCAACCAGAGACGCTGGCTGGCAGAGAGCTGAGCCTGAGGGCAAGCGAGCAGCTGGCTGCTGCAAGTCAGGAATGGGAGGGATAGGACAGAAAGGCACATACATGCTTCTGAGAAATAGCCTTCCCCTCCCCCGGCACTCACTTGGAGGAGACACTGAGGCGGCTTCTGGTGGGAGACAGGATCATTGGCAGTGGACCTCACTCATCACCTGAGCAGCTTCTGGGGCTTTGGTGAGTGTTTGACCCTGTGATCTGCACACCCCGCCCCCAGCCATCTCTCCTGCAAACTGAGCAAGGGGCAGCCCCATCCACCACCCCAAGTGAGGCTATGGCGAGGGACAGCAGAGGAGGAAGGAAGCCACATGTGTTGGCTGTCACATCCCCCAAGCACCCACCACCCTCAGATCCCACACCCCCCTTCCGGCCCCCAAACTCTGTCCCAGAGCCTGCACCTCAGACTCTATCCCAACCTCTCAACTGTCCTACACCCCAATCCCCTGCCCCAACCCAGGGCCTGCACCCCAGACCTCCTCCCCCACCCAGGGGGAGCTTGGCAGGGGTATGCCAGGCTCTCAACATGGTAATTATGGGTACTTGCAAGCTAGGTAAGAGATTTTTAAAATAGATGGCTATGAAAGAATCAGAGCCCATTCCAGGTATGGGGGTCAACTTGGGATGAGATTAAAAAGGAAATGGGGAAGAGGTTAGAGGACCCAGAGGGATGGGGGCTGGCTGAGGAGCCCACCCTCCTTGGTAAATGGGTAGCAGAAGGAGGTCTGTGCCCACTGGGACAGGATGCTTTCCACGGAAAGGAGGCACTTCAGTCCATTTGTAAGAGGTTTGAAGTAAAGGCAGCATTATGGAAGGCTGCCACTAATCTTTCAAGTGTGGTGCTACTCCTGGAAAGGCAACTGGAGGATTGTAAATTAGAGTTAGGGGTGGCTAAAGATAATTTGGCACTACAGGGTTTGGAGTCAGAAGCAGAGTCAAGAGCCCACCTTAAGAGACAGAGCTGTGACTTGGTCATAGTGGAGTGAAGGAAAAACGTTTCAAAGTGAAAACCAGAGAGAGAGCAGGTTAACACATGGAGTTACTCAGAAACAGTGAACTGCCACAGAGAACAGCAATCCTGTAATCCATCTGGCATGCAAACAAAAGCAGCAGACACTGGGGGAACAAATTCAGGGTTTACAAGAGCAAGTAACAACTCCCATTCCTCTCCCAGAGCCAGGATAAAAACTAGAGGTAAGTGTTCCCAACTGTTTTAACCCAGGGAGCCCTACTCTTTGCTCAGAGCTAACTATATTCTTGTCTGCTTCTTCACAGCAGTTTGCTAAATTTGCTGTTGTTAGCCTATACTTTAAAACAACCTCACTAGGTTAATTGGTTGCTTTTCACCCCACCCCCCTTTCGCACTTTGGTTTTTCTGACATTTTAATGGAGGGTACTTTGGATACTTATGTGAAATGGTTTTGCGGACAAAGCATGACAGGGGTCTGCTGTATTCCACTGAAATTTTTAGAGTAAAAGACGCATGGGCAGCCATAGAGACAAATGTTTTCCTGCCTTGTTGAACAATCCCAAGTAAAGAAAGCACAGACTAAGGCAGCTGTGTCACCAGGATTGTACTTGGTGGCTTAGCCCTGGTCTACACTGCGAGTTTAGGTCAAATTTAGCAGCATTAGATCGATTTAACCCTGCACCAGTCCACACAACAAATCTATTTTTGTCGAAATAAAGGGCTCTTAAAATTGATTTCTGTCCTCCTCCCCGATGAGGGGATTAGTGCTGAAATTGACCTTACTGGGTCAAATTTGGGGTAGAGTGGACACAATTCGATGGTATTGGCCTCTGGGAGTGGAGAGCGGCGCGGCTGCGGTTTGTCCTTCAGCAGGGCTGTGGGGTATCCCACCGCCTCGCCCTAGCTCACCAGCTGGTGGCCCTGCTGTCCTGGGAACTAATGCACACTCAGCTAGGGGGGTTCAGACCCAGGGTGGGGTTGAGTCAATAGTCTGAAACCGGCTCAGGCCCTAGGTCAGGGTGGAACAGCAGACACTGAGTCCGAATGCTCAGACCCTCAGGCAGGGCTGAGCAGTAACAGTAGTCTTAAGCCCGGCCCTAGGTCAGGGCAGGGCAACAAACAGGGCTGAGCAGTAATCATAGGCTTTGGCCTCCTCAGGCCAGGGGAAGGGGGAGTCTGCCACCCCGGAATGGGGTGGCAGGGGGGACGCAGGCCCTCCCACTCCACTAAGTCCCAGCCCGGGGCCCTAGCAGCAGCAGAAACTCGCTGCTGTCAGTGGGGATCCTGGCCGCAACACACTGACATTGGCTCTGGCAGTGTTGCAGCCAGATGGGGGTCGGTTGCCCCTGGGATACTTCCGCACTCCCCCTCATAAGGTACCTGAGCCGGTGTAGCGTCACCAGCGGTCTCGAACACCATCGGCTCCTCTGAGTAAGTAGCTGAGGATAGGCTCAGCGGCTCCTCGGGATAGCAGGCAAGAGGCAGGCTCGACTCTTCCTTGGGGTAGCTGGAGCGCGGTGGCAGGCTCGGCCAGTCTTCCTCGGGGTAGCGTGTGCGGGGCAAGCTCGGCCATCCTCCTTGGGATAGCGAGCGTGGGGCAGGCTCGGCTGGCCGGGTGTGAGGTCTGGCTGGCAGCGGCTGCAGACATCTGGCCCCTGCGGTGGCTGGGCCTTGACTGAGCTCTGCAGGAGATCATTTATACTTCCGGGTCTGCACTGTGACCTCTGAGGGGCGGGTGCAGGACCCAGTGGCTCTGCCCACGGTGGTGGTAGGGGAGGTTTGTCCCTCAGTGGGGCTGTGGGGTATCCCACTGCCTCGCTACAAGGAGGCTCTATTGTAACCACTCTGGACAGCACTCTCAACTCAGACGCACTGGCCACATAGACAGGAAAAGCCCTGCGAACGAATTTCATTTCGTGTTTGACCAGCATGATGAGCTCAGAGGTAACCATGCAGATTGCATCAGCACAGGTGACCAAGGAGTTCCAGAACTGCAAAAGAGCTCCAGCATGGATATAACGGGAGGTACTGGATCTGCTCGCTGTATGGGGAGATGCATCCATGCTATCAGAACTCCTTTCCAAAAGATGAAATTCCGTAACATTTTAAAAAATCTCCAAGGGCATGAAGGACAGAAGCTATAACAGGGACTCGCAACATGAAACTTAAGGAGCTCAGGCAAGCCTACCAAGGAGCCAGAGAGACAAACAGCCGTTCCGGGTCAGAGCCCCAGATATGCCGCTTCTATGGTGAGCTGCATGCCATTCTAGGGGGTGTCCCTACAACTACCCCACCCCTGTGCATGGACTCCATCAATGGATTCTCACACAAAAGGGATGCAGATTTTGGGGATGAGGAAGATAAGGAGAAGGTTGAAGATAGCGCATAGCAAGCAAGAGGAAAAACCATTTCCCCCACGATCCAGGAACTGTTTTTCACCCTGGATCTAGTACCCTCCCAACCCACCGAAGGCGGGCTCCCGGACCTAGAAGGCAGAGAAGGGAGCTCTGGTGAGTGTACCTTTGTAAATATAATAAATGGTTTAAAAGCAAGCGTGTTTAATAATTAATAGGCCCTGAAGACTTGAGATGCATTCATGGCCAGTACAGCTGCTGGAAAAGTCTGTTAATGTGTATGGGGACGGAGTGGAAATCCTCCAGGGACATCTCAGTGAAACTCCTGGATGTAGTCCGAAAGCCTGTTAGCCACGCGGTGGGGGAAGGGGTGACGTGATCATCCCAGGGAACTGGGTGTGTGTGTGGGGGGGGTTACTTAAGTTTGTGCTTCACATTAACCCAAAAACCGCAGCCCCTCCTTTTTAAATGGCCAACCCAATGGGTGCTTGGTATGTGAAATGAGGGTGCTACTGTTTGAAATCATTCCCACATGTTATGAAAACTGTGGCTTACCATAGCTGCCTGCAAGCTGAATTCTGTTGCCCGCCAGCCCTGTGTGTATGATCTCTCACACCAAATGGGCAGGCCCTCAATATAAGAGGCAAAATGCAACCATGAAAAGAAAGCACACATGCTATGTAATGTTAACAGCTTGGTTCACTGTGAAAGCGTCTACCCTTTGTTCTCTAAAATGTGTCTTTCTCAAGACTACTGTCCTTTTTTTTCCTCCCGCAGCTGCAAATGTTTCAACACTCCCTTTATCAGCTTTGTCCCAGAGGCTAGTGAAGATTAGAAGTTGAAAAAACCACACTCACGATGAAATGTTCTCTGAGCTCATGCAGTCCTGTCCCCAGCAGAATGCATGGAGACAGACACTGTCAGAGTGCAGGAAAGCACAAAATGGATGCAAGGACATGTGGCGGGATCAAGATGATAGGTGGCATCAGCATGATGAGAGGAGGCAGGATGCAATGCTTAGGCTGCTAGAAGATCAAACTGATATTCTCCGGCGTATTGCTGAGGTGCAGGAAAGGCAGCAGGAGCACCGACTGCTGCTGTAGCTCCTGTGTAACCAACTGCCCTCCTCCCCAAGTTCCATGTCCTCCTCACTCAGATGTCCAAGAACACATCTGGGGGCCTCCGGGCACACAACCACTCCACCCCAGAAGACTTCCCTGTCCCTGCCTGCAGGTATATGGGATCTTGAGGAGCAATTACCACACAGCTGGGGTTCCAATTAATTTCTTTATTAAAGGAAAAAAAGGAAGCGGTGGGAACTTAATAATGAAATACGATGGGATGGGGTGTATAGGGTGTTTACAATAGACAACGATGGGGGGGTTCTTTTTATTGAACAGTGTAGGGAGTTCTAATAGTGGGCTACAGCAAGTGGGGTTCAGCACAATGGGATACAGTACAGTCAATAAGCAACTCTAGATACAGTATGGAAATGCAAAGCGTACCCAAAAGAAATGCAAAATAAAATGGTAGCTTCTATATGAGTTAATAGCTAGATACACAATGTAACACAGTGGCATCAATGTAAATACAAAGTATATCAGAAAAGTGGAGGCAACCAATGGGGTGTTATAATTACAAGTAAAATGTGAGTTACAGTACAACAATACAATATCAATATAAAGGCTGGGTCAAGAAACAGGAGGGGGGGAGTGAGTGATTAGTGGTATGCAGACGAGCGGCTGGAAGCAGTGAGAGACTCTGAAGCCCTGCAGGGTAAGGACAACAGAGCAGTGTGATGGTGATCTTCGGTAGGGGAGGGGCAGCGGAGAAGTGTAAAGAAGGGCTAGAGAGAGGTTTAAGCAACATGCTGACACCAAAAACAAAGGTAAAAAAAAGCAGCAAAGGGTTTGGGAAGTTTCACAGAGGGAGAAGCAGCAAGGGGTTTGGGAAGTTAGGAGGGTGATGCAGACGCAGGGGGGGAAGCAGCAAGGAGTTGGGAAGTTCGGAGGGAGAGCAGATGCGGGGGGAAAGCAGCAAAGGGTTATAACAGGGAGACACGGAGGAGCACACAGAGGGGGAGATTGGAGCGGGGGAAAAACAGACACGGGAAAGTTCAGGGAGAGATCGGGACAGCAGGAAGGCGAATTTAAGCAACAAAAAACCTTATCTATCTTAACCAACGACTAGGCAAAACAACAAATATCACAATTCTAAGCAAAGCTATAACAAGCAACTATATGGAGCAACAAAACAGTAAACTATAACAAGGCAGTTGAAACTTACAAGCTCTACAATCTTAACAAACTATGACTTATTAAACTAAAAAAAACAAGACCTATGGTGCACCTTATGCTATGGGGAGGTTACAGAGGGCAGAGTGATATGTGTCCAGGACCCAGCTCCCAAGGAAGCCAAGGGATGGTGGCTACAGCGGTGGATACAGCTGAAAGCAGAGAGCCCCAAGGCAAAGCCCACAGGAGCAGAGCTTAGCAGCGGCACAAACTTATTTCTAGCGGCAAAGAGCCCTGGAGTTTAAGAGAGGTTTTAAGACACAGACCAAGGTTTAGCTTGAGTCTGTGTGCTGGGGAAACAGAGCCAGCAGCTAAAATAATAAAACAAAAGTATAGAAAGTTTTACAGAGAGATTCTTACCAGTCCCCAAGGCAGCAGCAAAGGCAGAAGCAGCAGCAACATCAGAAGAGGCAAGGAGGGCTCGGTACAGTCTCAATAATCAGGAGATCTCTCAGGTAGCAATTCGTTCTTCATGGGGGAGGGGGGCGTTCAAAAACCGGGGGTACGCTCAAAAATAAAATGAGAGTGGAGAAAGGACCCCCCAGAACCCCTGGCTGATCAGACCAGGCAGCAATGCAAGAACCTTTCTGAGGTGCGTTTCAAAAATGTCTAGTTTTAAAGGCAAACTTGGGCAGTTTCCCGCCAGTAATGCTGATAGGCTACCTCTGTCACAGGGGAAGGGGCACAGGGAAAAAACTGAAGGTAAGCCCAGAGACATGCCTGGACATAGTCCTGTGCAATAGGTGACTCAAGAGCACATGAGGCCTATGACTCATGCCCAGGATCTTAAAAACACATTAGGTCTTGCAGCTCTGGACATTGCCTACCCTACACCAAGCCCAGGCTCAACGAGGTGATAACAGGACTAACCCTTTGAACAGGGCAGTGGTCCCACTTAGCACGCAGCACAAGTGGCCATCCCTTTGAGAAGGGCAATGGCTCTTGTTAAACAACTTAAGGGGCCCTCCTTTTGAGAAGGGCAGTGGCCCTGGTAAACAATTTAACAGCCAGGGAAGGGCGGCCACAGGAGAACAGAAAACAAAATGGAGTCTGGGGACAACTGTAAGAAACAAAATGGAATAGGGGATAGCTGTAACAGACATTCCCAAGCAACAGAAAGCTGCCATTCAATAAATAAGTTTTGAAGTGCAGCGTGACCTTGTCCTTCCCTCCTCCCCTTCTCCACCACCCCACCCAGTGCTTCCCTCCTCCCCAGCCCTCCAGCCTACCTTTGCATTTATCCCCCCATTTGTGTGACAAATTAATAAAGAATGTATGAATTTGAAACAACAATTAATTATTGCCTCTGCAAGTGGTGATCAAAGGGGAGAGGGGAAAGTGGTTGGCTTACAGAGAAGTAGAGTGAACCAAGGGGGTGGGTTTTCATCAAGGATAAACAAACAGAACTTTCACACCATAACCTGGCCAGTCATGAAACTGGTTTTCAAAGTTTCTCTGATGCGCAGCGTGCCCTGCTGTGCTCTTCTAACCGCCCTGGTGTCAGCTGCACGTAATCAGCGGCCAGTTGATTTGCCTCAACCTCCCACTCAGCCATAAACGTATCCCCTTTAGTCTCACAGATATTGTGAGCACACAGCAAGCAGCAATAACGATGGGGATATTGGTTTCACTGAGGTCTAACCAAGTCAGTAAACTGCACCAGCGTGCTTTTAAATGTTCAAATGCACATTCTACCACCATTCTGCACTTACTCAGCCTATAGTTGAACAGCTCCTTACCACTGTCCAGGGTATCTGTGTACAGCTTCATGAGCCATGGCATTAAGGAGTAGACTGGGTTCCCCAGGATAACTATAGGCATTTCAACATCCTCAAAGGTGTTTTCTGGTCTGGAAAGAAAGTCCCTTTCTCCAGCTGTTCAAACAGACCAGAGTTCCTGAAGATGTGAGCGTCATGTATCTTTCCCGGATATCCCATGTTGATATCAGTGAAATGTCCCTTGTGATCCACCAGTGCTTGCGGCACCACTGAAAAGTACCCCTTGCAGTTTATGTACAGGCTGCCTTGGTACTCCAGTCCCAAGATAGGGATATGCGTTCCGTCTCTTGCCCCACTACAGTTAGGGAATCCCATTGCAGCAAAGCCATCCACTATGACCTGCACGTTTCCCAGAGTCACTTCCTTTGATAGCAGCTCCTCAGTGATAGCTTTGGCTACTTGGATCACAGCAGCCACACAGTAGATTTGCCCACTCCAAACTGATTCCGGATTGACCGGTAGCTGTCTGGCATTGCAAGCTTCCACAGGGCTATTGCCACTTGCTTGTGAACTGTGAGGGCTGCTCTCATCTTGGTATTCTTGTGATTCAGGGCAGGGGAAAGCAAGTCACAGAGTTCCATGAAAGTACCCGTACACATGGGAAAGTTTTGCAGCCGCTGGGGATCATCCCAGACCTGCAATACTATGTGGTCCCACCAGTCTGGGCTTGCTTCCCAGACCCAGAATTGGCGTTCCATGGCATGAACCTGCCCCATTACCACCATGATGTCCAAATTGCCTGGGCCCGTGCTTTGACATAAGTCTGTGTCCATGTCCTCATCACTCTCGTCACCGCGCTGCTGTCGCCTCCTTGCCTGAACTTGAAGTTTCTGGTTCTGCATATACTGCAAGATAATGTGTGTGGTGTTTACAGTGCTCATAACTGCCGCGGTGACCTAAGCGGGCTCCATGCTTGCTGTGATATGGCATCTGCACAGAAAAAAGGCATGAAACAATTGTCTGCCGTTGATCTGATGGAGGGAGGGGCGACTGACGACATGGCTTTCAGGGTTGGCTTACAGGGAATTAAAATCAACAAAGGGGGTGGGTTTGCATCAAGGAGAAACACACACACCTGTCACACGAAGCCTGGTCAGTCATGAAACTGGTTTCAAAGGCTCTGTGACGCGAAGCATGTCTTGCTGTATTCTTCTAATCTAATTGCAAACAGCCTAGTCAGCAAACAGCACCAGCGAGATTTTATACATCCAAATGCACATTCTACCGCCATTCTGCACTTGCTCAGCCTATAGTTGAACTGCTCCTTACTACTGTCCAGGTTTCATGAGCCATGAGAGCAAGGGGCAGGCTGGGGTAGGTGTGACCACGCCATGCTGTCAGCTGGGAGAGCAGCCTGAGGCAAAAGCCTCCAACTCACATGATATTCCAGGCAGGACTGAATCTCCATTAGACAAAACATAAAGAAAAGAATGACCTGGAGTCACTCTCATTTATGTCCAGCCGCCCTCGACCGACCTCATCGAGGTTGGCAGGAGCAACCAGCAGACAGCAGCAGACGGTGCAATATGGCTGCTAACCATCTTTGCTAACTTGCAAAGGCAAGGAGCTGCTGCTGTGTAGCAATGCAGTACCGCGTCTGTCAGCAGCACCCAGGAGATTATGGTGGCAGTGAGCTGAGAGGGATCCATGCTTGCCGTGGTATGTCATCTGCACAGGTAAGCCAGGAAAAAAGGCAAGAAACAATTTTTTGCTGTTGCTTTCATGGAGCGGGGCGAGGCTGACGACATGTACCCAGAACCACCCTCGACAATGTTTTTGCCGCATCAGGCATTAGGAGCTCAACCCAGCATTCAAATGGGTGTCAGAGACTGCAGGAACTGTGGAATAGCTACTGCAGTTCAACGGTCAGAAAAATCGATGCTAGCCTCGGTACTGTGGAAGCACTCCGCCGACTTAATGCACTTATTGGGGACGCATACAATCGACTGTATCAAATCAATTTATAGAAAATCAACTTCTATTAAATCGACCTAATTTTGTAGTGTAGACATACCCTGAGTCTTTATTGGCAGACTGCACCATTTTAAGAAAAAGTGTAAGAGTCAACTCAATGATGCTGCAGAAACAGCAGCTGATAAACACAGCACTCTGAGTGAGAGATCGGAGGGTTTAAGTTCACAAAACCATGCTGGCAGTGAAACTTTAAAAGCCATGGCAGCAAAGACTAATATAATGAAGCTCAGATATGATAAACTGAATGTGGAAGTAAGTGATTTAAAGAAAGAGAATGAAGAGTTAAAAGTAGCTTTTGCAGAAATTAGTACTGCAGAGGTTGGAGGGAAGTAAACAGTTGGGAACTGTGGAAATGTTAAAAGGTAACAGTTGTGGTAATATAAGAAGGGAATTCTTGGAGTGATCATAAAACCCGGTTATGTAAATATAACTGTATGTACAACTCGGTACATTCACATTGGGTGGAACCTGGAAGCTAAACCAATGATACAAAGGGGTCAGGTAGCCACTGCAAGCGCAACTCTGTTTTATCCCCAGAAACCTTTACAGCTATTCTGAAGGAAAATGGGCCCTTTTCCCACAGAAAGTCTGTAACTAATCAATTCCGTGAGACAATCTGATTTAAATTATTTGAAAATCAGACAATTTAATCAAAATGACTAAAAGAATATAAAGGGTTTCCATTGGAACTTGACTTGATTGCACAAAATGGAAATGTCATCTGTATACACTTGAATAAAATTAAGTGGAGTAGTGCAAGAGATATTAAGTAATTTTTTTAATTTTAAATGTGTATGTGTATATATATGTATGTGTAATTATATAATGTTCCTTTTAAAAAATCATAAACCAACACTCCAGGTAATTGACTCTGGCCAAGGAGCCACCTTCTGGTCAGACCTCATGGGGGACATCACCAAGCTCACCAGAATGATACATTTGTTCTGTATTGCCTATCACCTGCAGGCTGCGGGGCAGGTAGAGTGTATGAGACACACCGTCAAAAGTAAACTAAAGAAGGGAGTGGAAATGGAAGGGAAGAAACTGGTCACCATTATTGTCATTTATCTTAATGCCAGTAAGAGCCAGGGAATTAAAAGGTGCAGGATTCTCCCCCATTAGGCTCTTATGGAAAGGCTGAGTGACATTATGAAACGAGCCAGCCCAACAGTATATCAGGTACAATTTGGGCTGGCAAACAAAACAAGCCATAGCTAAACCGGTTCCATTCCCCACAGCTGAAATCATGGAAAGGATATTTTAAGCAATAATCTGTCTCCACCAGGGGGCTAGGAAATATTTCTTTTGTTTTTCAAACACTGTATAGAGAAGCTGGAGCCAGCAGGAGAGCAGCCCAGAACACTGGTGGTGTACTCCCACGACAAAGATTATGTTGTGTGTTTTGTGTTTGTCTTGTTATCACTGTTATTTTTGGGGATATTATACAAGGAGAGTTAACTCATGTAGACCTCTTTGTCACCTGTCAGGGCCAAACAACCTCCTTAAAGGTTCCCTCAAAGGAAAGGATCGTGCACTCTGAACAACAGCAGGAGAGAAGTGCACAAGAAGCCTGGTTTAACATATTAAATTCAAATATTTTTTTGTAATAAATAATTAGTATCATGAATGTACTATTATAGTTAATGTAAGGTAAAACTTAATTAATAATACATAATGTGCATATTATTATGAAATTATAAGTGTTGTTTAATAAAATAATCCTGGTAGGGCTCCATAAGTAATACCATTTAAAAAGGAATTAAAGACACTTACTACCCATTGTGACAGGGTCAGGCCAGATGGCTACAGGAGAGTGTTCCTGTTGGTTCGCACAAAACTATTCAGCAAATTCAGCCCAAATTCACAAATAGTTTAGGTTGACCCACACAGCATTTTTCAGTGAATAAACTAGTTATCCAAAAAATTGCACTCAGCTCTACTCTGAACTAACTGTCCACAAAAGACCCTCCACCTCCAAGGCAACATTCCATTTCACTCAGATCACTAAAACCAGGAGCCAGATTCTGGCACCAGACTGATGTGATAATTGGGCCTACAAATGTACCCTGAATGTTGATGGGAAAAGTTAAGAAGAGAGGCAGAACTACTGAATTAGTCCAGACGAAAAGGCCTACTGGTATTGCTCAAGGACTGTGTTAAGATCATGATGGGCAAACAAGAAAAATGTGGAATCAGAGATCAGTGAACTAAATTTGGTGTATCGCAAACTAGGATTAATTGGTTGATGAAATAAAGAGGACAAGGGTTATTCCGTCCACCACTCCCTTTGGGGGTCCTTACAGAAAGAGACTTTTGGGGGAAAACCTGGCAAATACAGTGAGATTCACCATCATGGCTGCCACCCCCACCATCTCCTGGGACCTCAGTCTTTCATCATCCTGATCTTGAAAGAAGTCCTGATTAGTCTAGGAAAGAGAGGGTCCCAGATGTCATTGTCACCTCTGCAGGCTTCAGCTGAATCCCAAAAGCCATTTGGGATGAAATGGGATTGGACTGTAACAAAAACAGCTCCAGCCCATCTCAGGTAACTTCTTCTCCTTTATCTCCATGGGACAGTTATTATCATCTTCAATACCATCTAAGAGACGGTCAGACAAGAGGGTTTTTACTTGTAACAAGTCTTTCAAGCTAAAGGGAACAGGGGATGTTGTTAAAATGAAAACCTTATTTCATATTTTACATTTCAAATGCTTTAACAGTTTTTCTTCTTTTCTGTATCTTTAATAAAAGGTTGAAAGAGTTGTTAATGGTGTGTTTGTCATGGCACTGAATGGGTTAGGTCTCTGTGTAGCAAACCCCAAACCTTGTTTGACACTATTTAATGTTGGACAATGACCAGGTTATGTTAACGCCTTTGACTCATGCGTCCCATCTAAATTAACACAAGACCAACAAGTCAGATGTTGCCTCTTTTACTCACAAGGAGCAGTATCTTGTAATTCCTGGAAAAAGTAATTCCTGATATATATATAGAAAATGATGGGATTTAAATGAACTGTTTTCACCCAAGAAAGGGACCTACGCGTCATTGTGGACAGTTCTCTGAAAATGTTCAGCAGCAGTCAAAAAAGCTAACAGAATATTAGGGACCATTAGGAAAGGGATAGACAATATCATAAAGCCACTATATAAATCCATGGAACACCCACACTTTGAATACTGTGTGCAATTCTGGTCATCCCAGCTCAAAACAGATATATTAGGATTAGAAAAAAAATTGGAGAAGGGCAACACAAATGATTAGGGGTATGGAACAGCTTCCGTATAAGTAGAAAGTCAAAAGACTGGGACTGTTTAGCTTGGAAAAGGGACGACTAAGGAGGGGATAAGATTGAGTCTATAAAATCATGACTGCTGTGGAGAAAGTAAATAAGGAAGTGTTACAAACACATCAGTACTTCTTCACGCAAGGCATAGTCAGTTTGTGGAACTCATTGCCAGTGGATATTGTGAAAGCCAGAAGTATAACTGGGATTTAAAAAGAATTATATAAATTCATGGAGGATAGGTCCATCAATGGCTATTAGCCAGGATAGTCAGAGACGCAACCCCATGCTCTGGGTATCCCTAGACTCTGATTGTTAGAAACTGGGAGTGGATAATGGGATAGATCACTCGATAAATTGCCCTGTTCACTCCCTCTTAAAAATCTGGCACCAGGTACTGTAGGAAGACAAGATATTGGCAGTGCTTAATTTGCAATGAAAGAGGTGCCAGAGCTCAAGCAATTAAGGTACTGAGGCTCAAGCCTTCTTTTTTTAACTATCATATCTGATACAATAGGTGCCAACTCTGTGAGGCTCCAGGGCTGGAGCACCGACAGAAAAATATGGTGGGTGCTCATCACCCACCCCCGATCAATTTCACCCCTTCCCTCCAGCACCTCTCACTCACCAGTGATCATCTCTTCAGCAGCATGCAGGAGGCGCTGGAACAGAGCGGGAAGGAGCAAGGGCAAGGTGTGTTCAGGGGACTGGGCGGAACGGGGTATGATGAGGCAGGGAGTGGCAGAGCAGGGCAGGAAGAGGCAGGGAAGGCATAGGGCCTTGAGGGAAGGGGAGGAGTGGGGGTGGGGCCTGAGGCAGGGCAGGGGACAGCATCCCTGACACAAGAGTAAGTTGGTGCCTCTGTCTGACACAGCTGGGGCTGTGAATTCTCAAGCCTAGAGATGCCAGGGCCAGGGGCAGCTCTATGTTTTTTGCAGCCCCAAACATGGCAGTCAGGCAGCCTTCAGCGGCGTTTCTGCCGGAGGTCCGCTGGTCACGCAGATTCGGCTGTGTTTCTGTGGGTGATCTGCCAGTCCCGCACCTTCGGCATACCCGCCGCCAAAGCACAGTGACCGATACGCTACCCCTTGCGGCTTGCCGCCCCAGGCACGCGCTTGCTGTGCTGGTGCCTGGAGCAAGCCCTGACACAAATTAAGCACTTGATCTGGGCTAGATGGACCATTTTTCTAACCCAGTAAGGAACCCGGGAGTATAACTGAGAGAGAGCTTCCATATATTTTAATTCATAATTGATATAATTCAAAGTAAAAATCACAGCGCAGTCTGTTCTGACTAAAAATGCAGGTAGGGAGTCAGAAAAAGTGAACAGTGACCTGTTTCCGCCCAGTTTCAAACCAGGGGCATTTTGCATATTAGGTGAACATGAGAACCAATACACTATGGGGCTTTTGTATGTTAGGTGAATGTGATAACCACTACACTGTGGGATTCTCTTTTTTTGCCACAGACTTTGTCGAATGTACTGGAATGTTTTCTCTAGCTACAGAAGCTACCTAATGAAATGTTTATATCTATGGCCTTCCTGCTCACAAAGCAGTCATGTCCCCGCCCAAGGCTGATATAGCACGGAGTGCATGTGATACAGAGACCTGGCTCGGGCAGGATTGCTAGCGAGGCATGATACTTTTGTTGTTAAGCAAACACAGCATTTTTTCCTGGCCTCTGCCACTGAATGCCTCCATGCATTAAGCTGTGCCCTACCAATACAGGAGGACTGCATAAGCTAGAAAAACATGTCATCGCAAGTGTATTTTTTTTTCCTTCTAATTTGCAATAACTTCAGGGACGGAGATGATAGGGGGAGGGTAGAAACATTCTGGGGACTGCATAGTCACCTGTGCTGCTGAGTGCTGCTGAGTTTGCCATGCTGCCCAAACAGTAAATTAAATTCAAAAGTTCCCAGGGCTTTTCCTGTGTACCTGGCTAGTGCATGTGAGTTCAAAGTGCTGTCCAGAGTGGCCACAATGGAGCAATCTGGGAAAGCTCCTGGAGGCCAATACTGTCAAATTGCATCCACACTACCCCAAATTCGACCCGGCGATGTTGATTTCCGCACTAATCCCTTCGTAGTGGAGGAGTACCGAAATCGATTTTAAGAGCCCTTTAAATTGACAAAAATGGCTTTCTCGTGTGGATGGGTGCAGGGTTAAATCGATCTAACACTGCTAAATTCAACCTCAACTCGTAGTGTAGACCAGGGCTCTTATTCAAAATTGATATGGCCTTCATTCAGGTTAGTTTTTAATTCCACTTCAAAAGTGAATTAAGCTAAACCAAAGTAAGGCCACTGTAATTCTGAATGAAAGTGTGCACAGAAGGGTTTAATGCAGTTTAGCTAATCCACTTTTAATCCACACCTTTAGAAAGAAAGAAAGCCTGGCTTTAGTTTTCAGACAGGTGCTCATTTATCAGAATCATAGAGATAAGAGGAGAGAAAAGACGCTGTAATGTGAAAACCCAGATAGAAGAAACTGTTTGGTAATTATAATTTATTTTGATAAAAAGTCCTAATTTGAACTGGACAGCCCCAAAACTTTTAAATCTTTCATGAAAACCTTTTCCTCCCCGTCAGTCTCCTCAGAGCAGCCTTCACCTCCTGGTTCCTTAGGCTGTAGATCATGGGGTTTAACATAGGGGTGATGACAGTATAAAACAGGGCTACCACTCTGTCCACGTCCGCTATGTGGCTGGACTTGGGCTGCAGGTACATAGCGCAGCTGAGCTGTAGAACAAGGTGACCACAGTGAGGTGGGAGGAGCAGGTGGAGAAAGCTTTGTGCCTTCCCTTGGATGAAGTCGTCTTCAGGATGGTGTAGAGGATGCAGGCATAGTACATCAACACCATCAGGAAGGGGATGACAGTGATTATTAGGCTGATTAGTACAATGAAGACCTGGCTCCTGGAGGTGTCCCCACAGGCCAGCTTCAGAACAAGGTAGATGTCGCAGAAGAAGAGGTTGATCTCGTTGGGCCCGCAGTAGGGCAAGGAGAAGATCCAAATCACTTTGCCCATGGGCATCAGGATTCCACAGAGCCAGCAGGCAATGGCCATCTTAGTGCAGGCTCTGGGATTCATAATGGTGGGGTAGTGCAGAGGGCAGAAGATGGCCCTGTAGCGGTCATAGGCCATCACAGCCAGCAGGTAGCACTCTGCTGTCCTAAGAGAAAGGATGAAGTGCATCTGGATGGCACATCCAGTGAAGGAGATGGTCCTCTCCTCAGAGACAAAGTTGACCAGCATCTTGGGGATGGTGACAGAGATGTAGCAGCTCTCCAGGAAGGACAGATTCCAGAGGAAGTACATAGGGGTGTTGCCCATCAAGGAGATGGTGTAGACAATGGAGAAACCTACACAAAGCATTACTCGCGTCACTGGATCCTGGGAGAAGCCAAGGAAAATGAATTGGGTCACCATGCTGTGATTCCCCTGTGCAGTTTCACTGGTATAGCTCATCTGAAGAAGGAAGAGGAAAAATATTTTGTACGTTGGCATTATGGGCCAGCTCATAGGGACACAGGAATGGAAGAGACTTCCTGGGTCATTCAGTGTAGTCCAATCCAATCCAGTCCTGGTTACTGCAGGCAGCCCTGTCATATCATCCCATTCGTAAACTGACTCAGCTCCAGTTTCTAACTGGGTAGATTGTCTGCCCCCCCACTCCTATGATGTGGAAGCTGTTCCTACCTATGTGTTCTTGCGGCAACTTTAGATTCTATAGCTCGTCTCTCTCCCCAGAGTTTACCTCTTTCATGTATTTATAAAGGGCAACCAGATCCTTCTCAGCCTGCATTCTTCTAGGCTAAAAACAACAAGCTTTGTTACTCTTTTTGGTTTCATCAGCTGGTATGAGTTGGTGGAGCCACATTGACATCTATCTATCTATCTATCTATCTATCTATCTATCTATCTATAGGAACTTTACATATAGGCAATGGAAAACAGTTCTGGGTCCCTGTGTAAACAGACTGGCTATCGCCTGAACCCCAGCTGGAAATAATCCTCAAAGAGGGGAGAATAATATAAGAATGGAGAGGAAAAAAAAAGATCATCTCTCTCCTCCACTCCTCTCTGCTGATGGCCACAACAATTCTTGAAAAAACACCAAATTGGGGAGAGGTCATGGTCTGAAGGCAGCCAGTAAAGTCTGTAAAGAGCAAATGGTGAGAAAAATTTTGACTTTTATGCTTCGTTACTTGTGATCACTTAAAATCTATCTTTCTGTAGTTAATAAATTTATTTTATTGTTTTATCTGAACCAGTGTGGTTGAACTGAAGTCTTTGGAATCCTCCACTTGAGATAACAGGATTTGTACATATCTTTTTGTCTTGATCAGCCTTTTGATCATCCTCCCTTGTGTCATTAATGAGGGGGTAAGGCTGACCTAGGAGAGAAAGGCTTAAAAGCCAGAGGCTAAGCGACCAAGGGGAGCTAGTGAAGAGCGGACTGCAAACAGGAGAGTTTGAGAGCGAGTTTGTAAGAGCGAGTTGTAATATAATCGCTATGGTTAGAAAAGGCTGCCTCACCAATGCCAACACTGCTTCTGTCTCCTCCACCAGCATCTTCACCAGACAGACAACCTGACCATGGATGCCTCTATGCAGAGCCTGGTGTGGATTTGCAGAGACTGTAGCCTGCATTTCCCACTCTCAGAAAGCCAGGCAGTGGAGACCATCCAGTATGAAAGGTGCCTGCTTCTGCAATCTCTCAGGAAACAGGTGGGAGGGCTACAGGTGGAGATGACTAGGCTGAGGAACATCCCTGCCCAAGAGGAATTCCTCAAGAGTATCCAAGTCTCAGAACGCTATCCAGCTACAGAAGAATGCTGTAACTCCACAGGGGAAGGAGGATATGTCTCTGTGACAGGGAGGACACTGGCTGCTAGTTACTTCTGGAAGCAGGCAGTAGTCCACCCCTACTCCCAACCCACCCACCTTAGTGACGAGGGACCATTATGCTGCCCTGGCAATGAGCAATGATGAGTCACCCCCAGAGGTGGAGGTGAAGCCATGTACCCTCAAGGATGGGATGATCGAAACCACAACTCCCAGGAGGAAACGTAGGATTGTAGTGGTTAGTGACTCTTTTCTGAAGGGGATGGAGGCACTCATCTGTCATCCTGACATGGTATCTCAGGAGGCATGTTGCCTTCCATGGGCCTGTATCCAAGAAGTTATGGAGGGGTTGTCAAGGATCATCTGGCCCTTTGACTACTATCCTCTGCTACTCACTCATGTGGGCACTAATGATACTATGAGGTCTGACCCTGAGCAGATCTGAAGAGTCTACAGAGTTCTGGGAGGAAGGGTGAAGGGGTTGGGAGCACAGGTTATGTTCTCTTCAATCTTTCCAGTCTAGGGTAGGGGCCCAGACAGACACAGATTCATCCTAGAGGTCAATGCCTGGCAGAGAGGATGATGTCACCAGGAGGGCTTTGGCTGACAGCCCATCAGGTGGGCAGTTGGGGAGGGAATAGCCTAGGAAGTTTACAAACTGGGGAGTGGGGCAGCTGGAAGATCTGGACAGACTGGGGTTGGGCAGCCAAGGGTGCCAGCCGCTGGCAACCTGGGGATTTCAGGGAACTTGAGAAAAAGGAACCAGAGATCTCTGGGGAGTGGGGAGCGGGCGAATTGCAGATCTTGGACAGCCCAGAGTCTAGCTAACAGGAGAACCCAGGGACTCACCAGGAAGGGAGCTGGATGAACTGAGCAGCCTACTTGCCCATCCATCAGCCAACCAGGTGGTTGGCTGGTTTCCATCAAAAGTTTTGACATGTTCGACACATTCTGGCAGGACATTTTGATTCCATTGATTAACATTTTCCAGTGGAAAACTGCCAAAGGCTCTAGAGACAGAAAGAGGCTGGTGGCTCCTACTGGAGGGGAATTAGACATAATCTCTATGCATGACTAGTGTCTGTGTGGAAAGACCGTGACTAGGCAGCACAACTACTATACAAGAATTCACTGACTTTTAAGGACATAAGGAGCCATTATGACCACCTATACACAGGCTAGAGAATTTTCTCAAGATTAAAGATGCCCATTTTGAGTTCAGTGGAGTTACTCCTGGTTTACACTGGAGTGAGTAAAAAGATAATTAGCCATATTGACTTATTTCTGTTTACATGGGATTAAAGGAGAAGAGAATCAGCTGCTCTGACTTCAGTGGAGTTACTACTGATTTGCAGTGGGGTGAGTGGAAAGGACCCATCTCCAGTGGTTCAGTGAGCAGGTGTCTGTTGGATCATTTTCTATCTCTTCATTTACTTTTTTGGGGAGGCTTAAAGTAAACTCCCTCTCTTTAAAGTTATACTCATGGAATCCTACTTTCTATATGAGGGCCCTATGGTGAGAGTCCAGGACTTGGTATCAGACAAAGAGTCAGAGGAAGGTACAAGAAAAAAATGATTAACACTAATTTATGTGAAAGGAGAATCCATCGTCCTCAGTGCAGCTCCTCCTGGTTAACACAGCGGTGAGATTATGTATGTAGGATGAGTCCCATTTACCGAAATAAAGGTTACCCCAATTTACATGGAGATGAGTGAGAGGAGAATTCATTGAGATGCCTGATTTACACAAAGGTGGGTGAGAGGAGAGTTAAAACCTTTAACTTTATTTTAACATGGTAAGTGAAAGCTAGTGTGGGAATGGAGCATCACAAGAACACTGAAGACGGGTTCTTTTTCAAACAATACTTTGTAACCAAAATGTTCAGCTTCCAACTCCACCAAACAGCTAAAGCAGAGGTCTCAAAATCCCAGCCCACGGGCCATCTGCAGCCTGAGAACCTCCCCACCGTGGATCGTCGAGGAGAGATGCACGCAGGCATGCTGCTGGCAATATCTGTTGCAGGCTCCACCCACCACAGTTCCCATTGGCTGGGGAGAGAGACAGAGATACCATCACTAGTCACCAGGCAGAGTCAGCCATGGAGGCAGCACCACTTTTTTCCACAATGAATATAAACACTGAAACACAAACTATCTGATGCACAACTTCAAAATACTGAACACAACTATCTGATGCACACCTTCCTGCAATCCTGAAGGTTTCAATTGCTCAGTCCCTGAGGTCAAACATCAACAAACTGACGGAACTGAAGCATTGTCAGGTGTATAGCAAACACTAAAAGCTCTCTGACAGGTGAAGAATTATATAAAGTTGTATGACAGTTTTATTATTTCTAAGAAATTCGAAATGAAAAATACAATATAAATGTTTTCTTTTCTGAACACCATCTTCAGTGACATTATTGGCCTGCTGGGAGATTTGAGGGCACTGGCCCTAAGGTAAATTGAGTTTGAGATATCTGAGCTAAAGCCTGTGGGAAGACCCACTACAAGAATTCTTGTATCTGTAAAATAGATTGGGTCTTTTGAGTAATTCAGGGAGGGAATTGTGATGTGTTGCCCCTTCCCCACTCTGGGCGCCACCTGATGTACTGGGGGTACCACTGAGCCTGCCTGTTCCACCAGCCTGAACTCCCTTGCCCTGTCCTGCTGAGCCAGGTCCTCAAGACTCCTCTAGCATACACAAAGGTAGGGACATGCCCAGCTGTAGAAAAACACAGACACTGAAATCAGCCCTGCTTGGGAACAATCAGCTAAGGGATTGCCCAGCAATCATGTGCACACCCCAACACAAAATCGTATTGTCCTGCATTGCACAGAGAACTATACAGTGTAAGCTAATGAAAATCACCCCTTCTCTGAATGTGGAGAAAGATATGCCCAGCTTTTTGCCCCCAATTATGAATTGTACAAATTGGTTTAGAGAAGACTAAAACAACTTTATTAACTACAAAGGATACATGGAACATAAGCTTAATACACTAAAGAAACTGGCTAAAAGCATCAGAGGGGTAGCCGTGTTAGTCTGGATCTGTAAAAGCAGCAACGAATCCTGTGGCACCTTATAGACGAACAGATGTTTTGGAGCATGAGCTTTCATGGGTGAATACAGGACAGATGCATGGCTAAAAGCACTTATTTCTCACCCTAAATGATGTTTTAAGCAGGTTGAATCGCTTCCTGAAGACAAACTGCTCTTGCTTGCCACTTAGAACTCCAGGTATTCCTTTTACAGGCCAGACACCTTCTAGCCTGGGTTCTAGCCTTCTTCCCCAGATCAGTCTTAAGTGTTTTCAGAAGTCATCTGGGGCAGGGATTCAGTGAAGAACTGACAACCCTGACACTATGTCCCATATTTTTCAGAGAGATATTGTTATGATATGAATATGGCATATCTAAAATGTATTTTATGCAAGATGGCTCACGTGAGATATCATTGGAAAAGCTGTGATTTACTGAATATGATAGTTATGATTTACTGAATGTGATTATCTAATTTGTATGCATGTATCATTTCTGTATCTAAAGTTAGGCATATCGACTATGTAATAATTACATCTGTGTGTGTACTTGGGAAAAGCCCATCAGACAGTAATAAATCAGGCTTAATGGGCCATTAGAAAAAAGATAATGAGTCTTTGAAGAAGTGGATCTCCCATCTGCCTGGATTTCCTTCCTGTGGACCTTGCAAATAAACCTGATTTCATAGTTGTTTTGACAGTGCAAAGTCAGGTGGAAAGATCATCTGATACAAAATACCACCTTGGACACTGCTGGTATGTTTCCTCTGTAGGGGGAGGGGGATGAAGCAAAGGTTTTCTGCCTCGGGTAAATCCTTTTTAAGGTTGGGGAGGGCGTTAATCTTGGCTCTCCTCCATTGCCTATCTAAGAAGAAAGATCTGAAGGGACAAAGAAACTAACTTGAGGGGAAAGGCAGGAGTGAGTCCAGGCCAGGGGTCCAGTCTGTAAGAAGAAATAACTGGAACTCTTAGCTACTGAAACTCTACAACTTGCCTAAAATAACATTTAGGGTGAGAAATTACTTCTTGAAACCAGTCTCTTTAAGATATTAAACTTAATATGCATGTTTTGTTTTATTTGCACAGTAATCTGCTTTGTTGTGTTTGCTATTCCTTATAATCACTTCAAATCTGCCTTTTATAGTTAATAAATTTGCTTTCTTTATTATAAACTCAGTTTGTGCAATTTCTAACTGGGAGGGCAAGAAGTTGTGCATATTTCTCTTCACATTGAAGGAGAGGGCACTTTTTTATGAGCTTGCGCTGTGCGGATCTTTCTAAACAGCTCAATACAGTATTATTTTAGGTTTATTCCCCAAACGGGGTGTGCATTTGAGTGCTGGGTGACTCCTCTCACACAGAGCTGACTTCAGTCTGCATCTGCAGCTGGGTGTGGTCCTACCTTTGTGTGTGTCCTGCAAGAGGCCAGAAAGCCTGATTCAACAAAACAAGGAGAAGGAATCCAGGATGGTGGATCAGGAGTGGCTCAGTGAAACTCCAGTACATCAGATGGCATCCCAGAAAGGGGATCTAACCTGTAACACTGACCCATTGTGTGGACTTGTCCTGGTCATGTCACTTTTCTGAGACTTAATTCCCTCCAAGCTTTCTTGTTTGTAAAGCATTTTGAGATCTCATACTATGGTCACGGGGACCATATAAGTATCTAATTAGATAGATAGACAGTAAAAAAGAGTAATTCTTAACTTTTTGCTCATTTCTCCCTAAATTCTAAGCTGTTGTATGTTGCAAAATTTCTGCATTTTTATTCTTTCTTTTTTTCTCAGTGCTCTCTTGCCATGTCTTTTTTGAGTGTATTGCTTGTTGTACTTTTCTTGAATTTCTTTTGTGAATGTGTGGGTCTCATTGGGTAACTTCTCCTTCCTTTTGGACTAGAATGAACAGTGACCTCATCTAGTAGTTTAATTTCTATGTCTAATATTCTTGCTAAAGAGAGACATTTCCTTTAAGGTAAGCCATTCTCCTCTCTCCATCAATTTCCCTGTTAGGTTCAAAATTTGACTCTATTTAACACCCTTATTTCTATGGTTGAAAAATAAATATGCTATTAACTTTCCTTTCTCATTGATTTACCATGCCAATCAGCAGAGGCCCCTAGGGAGATTCATGTTCTCCTTTCAGTGATGCACAATGATGCAGAAGAGACATTCACTTTGTGGGAATAGACAAATGACAAAAAAGCACCAAGCGAGGCAGTAAATCCAGTGCACTTTGCCAAGAACAACCAGATCTATTTACTAAAATCTCAGACATGCATGGAGAAAACAGAAAGAAGGACTCACCTTCAGATCCCAGAACTTCTCATGAAGAGGGCATGTCAGAGACTTAGACTTGACATATGTTCACCTCAGAGGTAAGCGAATATTTTATATTAGATTTAGAGACATCAGAAGGCATCACAAGACATGCTATCCCCAATGCCCAATGCATGGATATTTTGCCCTCAGGCTGGTGCCTAGTCTGATGACAGGGGTACAGCAATGTTATGTGCTTTTTAAGACTCTACCCTTAGCAGGGTGTGGCAGATGTATGTAGGACACTCAGGGCTTCTTCTGAATCTGTGACAGCCACACTGGAGATGGCAGGAGTTCTTGGTGAGGCAAGGGGGTGTCTATCCAATCATTGCCATTCAAATCCAAACCTGGGCTTGAATTTGGAACCATGATATTCCATGAGGAAAAGGAAATAATCCTGAGTGTTAGAGCCTGGGTCAAATCTCATGGGAGCTGATGAACTCTATAATGGTAATAACCAGTTGTGACAGGGAAAGTGGGTTTAGATTAATTTCTGAGTGTATGCAGAAAGCTGTCCATGGTCTAACTCTAGCATAATAAGAGAACTGGTGGGCCTGTGGTTCAGGATGCAAAAAAAGTGGGTTCTAGTCTTGGGTCTCTACTGACCTGCTCTGTGACCTTGCACAAGCTGATTCTCCTTTACATGTCTTCCTTCTAATTTCTGTAGTCAGAATCATAATATCCTCCCTCATGTTAAATAGCTTCATGACCAGGGCCACTGCGGCCAGTCTTGCTTTGTGAGTACAATGGTGTGATAGGGCTGCTTGGGATGGTGGGGCACAGGTCTCAGCAGCCCTGGAGCTCACTTCTGGTTTATGTCTTATGTTACTAAAAGCTCGTGCTTCAGAGTTTTACCCAGCCAGCTGCAGGGCTCAGGAAGGGTATTCCTCCCCTATATCCTGTTCAATGTTTTCTGATTTGATCTTTTAATATCCTTCCTCTAAAGTATTGGGACAGCCGTGGCTGGAGATGGGACACTGGATGGGGAGGGCTGAAGCTTGGAAGTGACTGCTTGGTTCTTGCTCACGTGGTCCGGGTCTGGATTGAATTTTTCCTCCAGGTATTTTACCTTCTTCTGCAGCATGTGGGTGCGGGTCACTTGCCAGGATTGTGTGGGTGGGTCTCACTTAATCATTTCCCTGACATTGTGGGGGCCTCAGGCACTATCTCATGTGGGCCATAGGTGCCGAATTCTGCTCCTGTCTGTGGGTGCTCGACTCCCTTCCCCCGCAACCTGTCCACGAGGCCCCACCCCTGCCCTGCCCCCATGACAACCCCTTTCCCAAAGTCTCTGCCCCAACTCTGCCCCCTCCCTGCTCCTAGTCTGACGCCTTCTCCAAATCCCTGCCCCAGACTTACCTCTTCCCCACCTCCTCCACATTCCTGCTCCTTCCCCACAACCCAAAGCAGACTAACAGCTGGGAGGTAGGTGGAGGAATGGGGACAGGGTGCACTCAAGGGAAGAGGGGTGTGGAGCTTGACTACTGGGGGGTGCAGAGCACCCACTAATTTTTCCCTGTGGATGCTCCAGCCCCAGAGCACCCACAGAGTTGGCACCTATTCTGTGGGATGCGGTTTGAGTATTGGCCTGCTAAATCCAGGGTTTTGAGTTCAATTCTTGAGAGGGCCATTTAGGGAACTGGGGTAAAAATCTGTCTGGAGATTGGTCCCCTTTGAACAGAGGCTTGGACTAGATTTCCTTTCAGCCCTGATATTCTATTCTACCTAAAGAACAAATACTGAACAGGGGAAGGAGATCCCAGGTGGGAAAGAAGAAGGTTTGGTCAGCTAGTTGTGCTATTTAACAGGGTGAGACAGTCTTGATCCTGTCTAGTTTATAAGGCTTAGATTGCATTTTTGTTTATTTCTTAGGTAATCTGCTTTGATCTGTATGCTTTTTATTTATAATAACTTAAAACCTATCTTTCTGCAGTTAATAAATTTGGTTTATATTTTTTACCTAAAACAGTGTGTTTTGCTAGAAGTGCTTGGGGAATCTGCTCAGGAACAAAAATGGGTGCATTGTCCTCTCCACTTTGATGGGTGGTGGACTGGGTAATAAATTTATACTAGTCATGTTTTTGAGCTGGCAAGATGGTACAGCTCTGGGGTCCTAGGCTGGGGAGCTGGGGAGAGGTCTTCATGTAACTGCAGGTGCGTAAAAGTTTGTGTGAGTGCAGGACCAGGGGTGGTGTGAATCTTGTCACAGCAGCACAGTGTAAGAGGAAGTCCTGGCTGGTGAGACAGAAGGCTCAGTGGCACCCCAGTTCCAGGTTGTACCCCGGGGTGGCCCATCACACCAGGAAATGCCCTGGTCAAGAGGGAGAGAGAGATAGGTGTCCACCCAAGAGGGGAAATGGTTGGGGAACTGGGGGGGGGGCATTCACTGGATCAGCTCCCTGTCTTTGAACTGCTCTGTGCAGTTGGCAGCACCTGAGCACTGTGCTAAGTGCCAAGTCCCTTCTCAGTGACCATTGGACAGGCCAGCCTCAGGACTTGTCTTGGTTCTACATGTGCACATCTCCTAGAGCCTTGAGAAATCCCCAGCTGGATATGACTATCCCCATTGACCTGGCTCTGAGTCTGCTTCTTTGAGGTTACCCAAAGTCCCTGCACCATGGGCCTGATGAGCCCAGGGCTGCTACTTTGCCAAAGATGATCACAGCTGGGTGTAGCCCACATAAGAGCTATGAAACTGTTCCTGCTGAAGTGCTCAGAGGTCACTGCTTGGATCTGGCTCTTTGCATCTCCCCTAGGGTGTGGAATGGAGGTGGATGATTTGCTGGGGATTGGTCCTGCTTTGAGCAGAGAGTTAGACTAGATGACCTCCTGAGATCCTTTCCAACCCTGAGATTCTATGATTCTATGACTCTATGATGGGAATGGCAAGAGGCACCGTTTTGGGGATGTCAGGTTTCTTGGTATGACGTCCCCACATGCTGCACCAGAAATTAGTGTTTTTATTCTCCAAACATGGATTTTTGATCGAAAATGGCATTTTGCCAGCAATAAAAAAAATTGGTGAAAGTGGTGTTTCCACTCTGACCGATACCCAGTTAAAAACTGCAAGATGGGAACATGATGATGGCCGCCTCCCTCCCTGGTTCTTCAGCTGAGATGGACCACATGGACCACGGCTCCAACTGGATTCTCCTTTGTGTCCCTGAGGGCATAAGAAGTAATTTGGAGTAACAAACCTTCTGAAACAGTCACCCACAATGTTTTATTTTTACTAGGCTGTTGGAATTTGGTTACCAGATTTTGTTGTCTAACTCAGAGAAAGGATCAACAGGGGATGTACACAAGGATTTACTTTGATATTTACTAGAGTTTGTGCCTTACACAACAAGACAGCTCTGTGCATTATCAGATGCCATCAACACTCCTCACATAAGGTGAATGTTAAGCCAACACCATACAGAAAAATACCAGCATCTTGTATGTGTCAGTGCTGCGCTGCTGGACATGAGAGGGGGATAGAACTGCCCACAACTTAACATTTCTATATGTTACATGGACACAGCAGGGGACCATAAACACTCTGCCTCAGTAACTCCATGCAGATCATCTTCATTGCTTTTCCCCATCAGCCGTGACATAGTCAATGGGAGTTTTCAACTTGATGTGTGTGGGGGTTTATTCTCTACATACCCCAGGCCACTTTGAAACCCTCATCCTCAGTAATGATCTAGGAGTCTCTGCATATTTTTTTGAAAGCCACATATTGTCTGAATGCTTTGCACAAGGCTTCCCTAACCCCTCTGTTTCTCAGATTGTAGATGAGGGGATTCACAAGGGGAGTCAGGACTGTGTACCAAAGAGAGAGCACTTACTTTAGCACGCTTAGTGTATCGTGTTTTGGTAGCATGTAGACAATCATTATGGTCTCATAGAAAATTATCACCACAATGAGGTGGGAGGAGCAGGTGGAAAAGGCTTTCTGCCTCCCGGTTGTGGAAGGGATTCTCAGGATCGTGGTGATGACACAAACATAGGACGTTAGGGTTAGTAGAAATGGAGGCAGAGTGAATACGAAGGAGAGCATGAAATCCAATTCTTTCCTGGGTGCTGGCTGGTGAGTCTTGCCCACATGCTCAGGGTTTAGCTGATAGCCATATTTGGGGTCGGGAAGGAATTTTCCTCCAGGGCAGATTGCCAGAGGTCCTGGAGGTTTTTCGCCTTCCTCTGCAGCATGGGGCACGAGTCACTTGCTGGAGGATTCCCTGCAGCCTGAGGTCTTTAAACCACAATTTGAGGACTTCAATAACTAGGTTAGGGATTTGTTACAGGAGTGGGTGGGTGAGATTCTGTGTCCTGCATTGTGCAGGAGGTCAGACTAGATGATCATAATGGTGCCTTCTGACCTTAAAGTGTGTGAGTTTATGAGTCTATAATATGATCAGGTGTGTGTGTCCCCAAAAGAGTTTTATCAATGGGATGGGATCACAGTAGAAATGGTCAATTTCATTCAGGCCACAGAATACTAACTGTGAGATGAAGAATATAAAGATAGCAACAGGCAAACAGCCATTTATCCAAGTTCCAGCAGCCACTTGGAGGCAAAACCTGGTATTCATAAATGCTGAATAGTGCAGGGGTTTACATATTGCTAAATATCTATCATAGGACATGGCTATTAGCAGGAGCGGCACCAGAGCTTCGGGAGCCCTAGGCAGAATTCTGGGGGAGGCATTTTGTGCGCTCCCCACGGGGCACACGGGAGCTTCCAGTTCCGCTCCCATTGTGCCGCCGAAGAAGGACCCTCTGCCGAAATGTTGCAGGCAACAGCGGCAGTCATTGAGCTGCTCAATTGCCTCTCGCTGTTTTCCATGGCACATTGGCAGAAGGTCCTTCTTCAGCGGTGCAACCAGAGCAGAACCAGAAGCTCCCATGCGCCCCATGGGAGCACACAAAATGCTGCCCCCCGAATCCTGGCGCCCTAGGCGACCACCTAGAGTAGCCTAATGGAAGCGCTAGCCCTGGCTATTAGATGAGAGCATTCTGCACCTACCAGACCACCAAAGAAGTACATTTGTGTCATGCAGCCACTGGCTGAGATGGTTCTACCCTCAGTCAGGAGGCTGTCCAGTATCCTGGGCAGGATTGTGGATGTGTAGAAGATCTCCAAGCAGGACAAGTTCCCTAGGAAGAAGGACATCATGGGGGGTGTGCAGGTGCTGATCAGCCACTATTAGCACCATGATGAGGCTGATTCTGGCCACAGTTGCCATGTAGATCACTAGGAACAGCAGAAAGAGAAGAATTTACAGGTCAGGGATCTCCTCAAATCCCAAGAGAATGAATTCTTTGATGGCCATTTGGTTTCCCCAGCCCGTGTCTGCCATGGGTTGAGTCTAGGAACCACAAAACAAGCTGTGCAATTGAATTGGTAGAACAGAGAGCTGAAAGCTAATCAAGTGTCAGGAATTCATTCCATAAAATTTTAAAAAACTCCCCCGCCCCCGGCTTCCTCTTACCCACTGAAATGTTACGGCTAAATAAGGTTTCAGAGCAAATTCCCAGGAGTCGCAGTGTGAGAAAAGATCTTTGGTATCTCTGCAGATTCACCTTCTGCTGTATCAGAGTACTCACTATGATTACAACAGCCCATTTCTCTGGTAGCCCAATTAGCGATGTGACTGATCAGACCCCTTCTTGATCTGCTGTCATATTTCATCTATGAACACACTGGGGCTTAACAATAATTCTTCAAAGCAGCATTGCACTGGTGGCCATGGCCAGGATCATGTTTTGTTTTAGGATGAGTCAAAATCAATGAGTCCATAAACTCAAATCTTCGACTGAGATTTTTCAATAACATCTAGTTTCCTTAGGCACCGATCATCTGTTAGAATTTATGAGAGTTAATCTAATAATAGAGCTTGGTAAATTCTGAATTTTAGGGTCCTACAGGAAAAAGAATGAACATTCTCACCCCCAGAAAAGATCAGTTTATATAATAAATTATGAAGTGGAGTCAGTTCTTCCTTACTTCATGTAATGATAATGATGGTGATGGTGGTGGTGGTGGTGGTGACATGCTGAGGGAATGGCAATGCCTTTTCTGTTTCAGATTTGCATTTCCTGTGTTAACTATGAAGCAATAATAACATACAGCTCTCTTGAGGCTGGATTTTAGGAAAGAGGAAAGCCAGGCTCATGTGCAAATCTAATTGGGGTGTGACTCTCTGCACTGCATAATGTCAGAGAGCTTATAATACAGGAATAAGAAAAGCACTGGGAAAGAAAGATGCTACTCCTGAACTCAGAAACAATCTGCCATGTGCTAAATGTGATCTAGGCTAGTAACATTTTATTACTACTTGCCCCCATGAGGACTCACACTGAGCCAGATCCCCCATTGATGTCAATTGCTCATAGCTCAATTGGAGTCAATGGGCCAGTTCCCCAGTTGAGGACCTTTTACAAGACATGTATCTAAATTTCCTCAGTGTTACATGTTGCTATTAACCCCGACTGGCTCTGCTGTGGAATGGTGAGCAGAAATGGCTAATATTAGAAACTTGTATGCAGTGCTGCTGTAGCCATGTCTGTCCCGGGATATTAGAGATGCAAGGTGGGTGAGGTAATAGACCCGAAGAAGAGCTCTCTGTGGCTCAAAAGCTTGTCTTTCATCACCAGAAGTTAGCCAACTTAAAGATATCACCTCACCCATCTTGCCTCGCTAATATTCACAAAGCACACTCATGCCTTGTCTGGAAGGTGCTATAGAAATGCAGTCAGGAAGATGGAGCTCACCTGCAACCACAGCAGAAGCTTGAAGCGATGAGCTCATATGTCTCAGGGTTTGGCTGCCAGGCCCCAGGATCCAATGCTCAATTTCTTGTCTCTCATCATTCTGCGGAAACTACATTTAATCAGTACAGAGACCTGTATCTACCTTAGTGGACGATCTTCTGCCACAATTTCTTTTGAACTCCTTTTTATTCCTCTGTTTACAAAGTGCCAACATCTCCTCATACTTGTATCCTTCTCCATGGCAGGCTGCGTCTCCCTTGATTCACCTCTGAAAAGGCTGCACCTGGGGAGTTAGCACTGTGTTTTCTGTGCAGATAGTACAAACAATTGTCCTGATTAAACCAACCTTCCACACCCAGAGGAATTGCCTTTCTGCTCTCTGCGCTATGAAGTCATTGTTCTGCATGGCTAACATGTAACACAGTGCCCTGCAGAGACTGACTCTGCTCAGTAATCTTTACTCATTGCAATTATTCCTTTGCCTTCAATGGAAAAATTCCATGAATAGCAATATCTAAGAAGAGTCAGGCTCACCAGATTAGGAGTTGAAACCGTGCAGTTTAACAAAGACGCTGGAAACTGAATTTAAAGTAAATATATTCTGTACTTTGCAATTGAAACATCTGGATGAAGTAAATTCTTCTTTGCATCTCACTCTCTCTTTCTCACCCAGAAACCCACAAACCCAATGGATATATTTATCCCAAGGAACTTGATGTGATTACTAACTGCTAATGTACACCTGTTTACTCAACAGTATCAAGGATCAATTTGAAAAACTTGTATTTAGGTTATGAACTGTAAACAGGAACTTGAGTGAATGGTGTAATAAATGCATGAAATATGTACATTTTGCAGCCATTTGCCTCACTCAGGCAGTCAGGAAGTTGACTCATATCACAGACAATCATGAGCCATCGTTTCTGGGATCTGTCACCTGTGATGACACAGACTCTGCCTGGACAGTGAAAATGAATATTCAAGGCAAGGCTATGACTTTATAAATTACTCAGGAGTTGGTGCCACAGTCACTGCAGAATGGACTTTCAACCCCTCCTAAAGATGAGGTTGTGTTGGGTTTTCACCCCTGAAGTGCAGTTAAGGAGCTGGTGGAACCGCTGTGCCCTCCAGCCATCCAGGTGGGCTGGCCACTCTTATGCTACTCTTCTGGTGACACACAAACAGCTTCTCCAGGCCCTGTTATCACCCATCACAACAGCAGATGGTGCCACAACCCAACTAAGCTACCTGAGTGCTTTACCTAAGCCACTCAAGGACAGACAGCCAATTTCACAGCTCCCCAGCCATGCACTCTCACTGGAGTGTAAACCCAGAATTATATCATTTTACACCGCACAGGGATCTGGCAGTAAGCTCATTAATATAGTTTGCTTTCCTCTTGATATGGTAAAGATATGCACAACAAGGCGAGATTTTCCCCAGCCATTCACTTGAAGCTCACTTGTCAAGAAAAAAACATAAAACAGGTTTATTGACTACAGAAAGATAGATCTTAAGTGAGTATAAGTGATAACAGATCAAAGCAGATTACCTAACAAATAAACAAAAATAGAAACTAAGCATAACATACTAGAAGGATAGGGCTTGAATCAGCAATTTTTCACCCTGACTGATGATACAAGCAGTCCTCCAAGTTTCCCTATACAGGATAGAAATCCAGGATAGATAGACCAGCATTTCCCCCAGTTCAGTCTTTGTTCCTCAGATGTTTCCAGGAGCTCTCTTGTGTGGGGAGTGAGATGAGGAGATGATGTCACAACCCACCTTCCATAGCTTTTCCATAAGACAGGAACCCTTTGTTTCAAAATCAGTTCCCAGTCCAATTTGTGGAAAAATACAGGTACCAAAATGGAGTTCAGTGTCATGTGGTTTGGTCACATGCCCTTGAATGCCTTGCTGGCTCGTAGCAGCCATTACTTACAGGCTGGCTGAAACATTTCCAGGAAGGCTAAGCTCTTCCATGGTCCATTGTCTTTAATGCTTAGCCATCAGCACTGTCTAGCTTCTTCATTGTTGTACCTGAAGGGGTAGCTATGTGTGTTACCCAGAGTAAACACATTTGAAATACAGATACCTAGTCAATACTCATAATTCCAGATATTAAAATAACACATGCACACAAATAGGATACTCATACTCGTCAAATCATGACTTTTCCATAGACATCTCACAAAACATGTCTTGTACAAGATGTCTCATAATTATGTCATAATCATATCATAACTATATGATATGAGGTCACGTGACACAGCTCTGACTAGCCCTGGAGGTATTCTGATCTTCATGGGCCATTTACCATAGAAACAACTCACAAAGACAGAAGCCTATGCATTCAGAGTGCATGTAATCAAGGATCAAGGACCAACAACCTTGTCAGCTGCAGCAAGGCAGTCATGACGGGCCTAGTGAGAAAGGTGCAAGAATTCAAGAGAGGATCTGATGATATTGGACTTTTGAAAGGTGATCCAGTACAAATCAACTTAAGAAACAATGCTTAATGAGGCACTGTACAAATATCTCTACCAGAGAGCCCTTGGAAGAAACTAACTGCACATTATGTGTACACAGGGGGAATCATTATCTGGTGATAGCGGACTATATTTCTGGCTATATGGAAAACAGAATCACAGAATTGTAGGACTGGAAGGGATCTTGAGAGATCATCTGGTCCAATCCCCTGCACTCTTGGCAGGACAAAGTATTATCTAGACCATCCCTGACAGGTATTTGTCTAACCTGCTCTTAAAAATCTAGAATGATGGAGATTCCACAACCTCCTTGGTCAATTTATTTCAGTGTTTTTCCTAATGTCCAGTCTAAACCACCCTTCCTGCAGTTTAATCCCATTGCTTCTTTTCCTGTTCTCAGAGGTTAAGGAGAACAATTTTTCTCCCTCCTCCTTGTAACAACCTTTTATTTACTTGAAAACTGTTATCATGTCCCCCCTTTGTCTTCTCTTCTCCAGACTAGTAATAATGTACTGAAAGACATAACAAGTCACAGTGTAATCGACTAACGGAAGTGCACTTTTGCTCACTTTAGTATCCCATAACAACAAGTGATGGACAATGGGCCATAATTCACTGGAAGGCCTGGAATTCCACTTCGGCTTAGCAGAAGGGAGACAATATTGTTAAATAAATAAGTATACAATAGTAATTACTAATCACATCCTACTTCCTTGGGAGAAAAATTTCAGTTGCGTTTGTGTGTCTGTCTGTGTGTGATAGAGAGAGAGAGATATTTCCTTTCGTCCAAATATTTCTATTTTAAACTACAGATTAAATTTAATTTACATTCAGTTTCCTGTGCTTTCGTTAAACTTCACAGCTTCAATACCCAGTCTGCTAGACCTGACTGATTTTAGCCATTGTTATTCATGCACTTTTTTGCCATTGAAGGTTATGGGACACCTGATGTGAGTAAAGATTACAGAGCAGAGTCAGTCTCTGCAGGGTCATGCACACCATGAGCTCTGTGTTACATTTCAGTCATTCAGAGCAATGATCTCAGACAGCAGGGAGCAGAAAGTCAGTTATTCTGGGTGTGGGAGGTTGTTTGCATCAGGACAGTTGTTTGTACTGTCTGCACAGAAAACACATCGCTAACTCCCCAGGCTCAGCCCTTCAGAGGTGGACTCAAGGGAGACGCAGCCTGCCATGGAGAAGGATACAAGTCTGAGGAGATGTCTGCACTTTGTACATTGAGGGGGAAGAGCTAAGACAGATCACGGCAGCTGTTCGTCTGTTCATATACAAGCAGGTCTGTCGACTCAGAAGATCCAGATTCTGCAGAATGATGAGACAAAAACTGCAACTGAAGAACCTGAGTTCTGGCAGCCAAATCCAGAGACATCCGAGCTCATTGCTTCATGCTTGAGCCATCCAGGTTAGCTTCCTGACTACCTTTCTACATCTCCTTCGAAACCAGGGCATGAATGTGTTTTGTGAATATTAAGAGTTTTGGCATCACCTCCCCACAGCAATGCCAGTCCGTGTTAATAGAACCATTTAACAATGGGGAATTTGAGATACATGTCTTGTGAAAGGTCCTCAGCCAGGGATCTGGCCCATTGACTCCAATGGAGCTACAGCCAATTGATTCCAGCTGGGATCTGTCTCAGTGTGAGTCCCAATGGTGGAGTGGGGGCGGCGACTGGTGATAAAATGTGAGTAGCCAAGATCCCAGGGTAGCACATGTCAGATGGTTTCTGAGTTCAGAGACAGCATCTTTCTTTCCCAGTGCCCTTCTTGTTCCGGTATCAGCCCTTAGTCATTACGCAATGTGGAGAGTCGCTCCCCAGTTAGAACTACAGATCAGCCTGGTTTTGCCCTATCCTGAAAGCCACCCTGAAGAGAGCTGTATATTATTATTGCTTCATAGGCAACACAGGAAACTCGAATAGAAAACACAAAATGCATTGCCAGTCCCTCTGCATTGCCTTCTCTTTATTATTATTATTACATGAAGTAAGGAAGAACTGACACCACTTCATAATTTATGACAAACTGATCTCTTGTGTGGGGATGAAAATAGTTATTCCTTTTCTTATAGGACACTGAAATGCTCAATATGCCAAGATCTATTATTAGATTAACTCCCATAAATTCTAACAGACTCTAGATGGTATTGAAAATCACACTCCAAGATTTGCATTGATGGAGTTTTTGATTTTGACTCCTCCAAACATGACATGTCATGGCCACAAGTGGAACACTGCTTTGAAGGATCATTGTTAAACCCCAGTATGTCAGTAGATGGGATATGACAGCAGATCAAGAACAGGACTGACCAATCACATCACTAATTGGGCTACCAGAGAAATGGGCTGTTGTTATCGTAGTTATTGCTCTGATACGGCAGAGGATGAGTCAGCAGGGAGACCAAAGTTCTATTCTTGGACTGAGACTCCAGGCACTTTCCTCTTAAGTTTCTATTTAGCCTTTACATTTCAGCGGGTAACCAGAAGCAGGGGAGGAGTTTTTGAAAATGTATTTAATGAATTCCTGACACTTGATGTTCTACTGATTCGATTGCATAGTTTGTTTTATTGTTCCTTGTCATGGTACAATTCCCCACTCTGAACCTTAGCGTCCAAAAGATGGGGTACCAGCATGAATTCCTCTAAGCTCAATTACCAGCTTAGTACCTGTAGCGCTGCCACCAACCAGGAATTCCAGTGCCTCGTACACTCTGGTCCCCCTAAAACCTTGCCTGGGGACCCCCAAGACCCAGTCCCTCTGGATCTTAACACAAGGAAAGTAAACCCTTTCCTTCACCATTGCCTCTCCCAGCCTTCCCCTCCCTGGGTTACCCTGGAAGATTACTGTGATTCAAACTCCTTGAATCCTGAAACAGAGAGGAAAATGCACCTTCCCCCCTCCTTCTCTCTTCCCCTCCCAGACTCTCCCTGAGAGAGACAGTAATCCTAACACAGAGAGAATTTAGCCTTTCTCTCCCCCTTCCCTCCTTTCTCCCCACCAATTCCCTGGTGAATCCAGACCCCGTCCCCTGGGGTCTCAGCAGAATAAAAAAAACAATCAGGTTCTTAAACAAGAAACTTTTAATTAAAGATAGAAAAACAGTAAAAATTATTTTTGTAAATTAAAATGGAATAGGTACAGGGTCTTTCAGCTGTAGACACTGGGAGTACCCTCCCAGCCTAAGTATACAAGTACAAATTAGAATCTTTTCAGCAAAATACCAATTTGAACTCCTTTCAGCCAAATACACATTTGCAAATAAAGAAAACAAACATAAGCCTAACTCGCTTTATCTATCTAGTACTCGCTATTTGGAATCTATAAGAACCTGTATCAAGGAGATTGGAGAGAAACCTGGTTGCACGTCTGGTCCCTCTGAGCCCTCAGAGTGAACAACAACCAAATTCTAACAGCACACACAGAAACTTCCCTCCCTCAAGATTTGAAAGTATCCTGTCTCCTGATTGGTCCTCTGGTCAGGTGACAGCCAGGCTTACTGAACTTGTTAACCCTTTATAGTCAAAGAGATATAAAGTACTTCTGTGCTATTAACTTTTCTGATCTGTTTATGACATTCCTAGACTCAACCCATGGCTGACACATGCTGGGGAAACCAAACGGCCATCACAAAATTCATCCTCCTGGGATTCAGGGATATCCCTGACCTGAAATTTTTTCTCTTCCTCCTGTTCCTAGTGATCTACATTGCAACGGTGGCAGGAAACATCCTTCTCACGGTGCTAATTGTGGCTGATCAGCACCTTCACACCTCCATGTACTTCTTCCTGGGGAACTTGTCTTGCTTGGAGATTTGCTACACCTCCACCATCCTGCCCAGGATGCTGGCCCATCTCCTGACTGGAGACAGAACCATCTCAGTCAGTGGCTGTATTACACAAATTTACTTCTTTGGTGTTCTGGCAGCTACAGAATGCTATCTGTTAGCAGCAATGTCTTATGATCGGTATTTAGCTATATGTAAACCCCTGCACTGTTCAGCTCTGATGAATGCCAAGTTTTGCCTCCACTTGGTGGCTGGGTCCTGGTTAAATGGTAGTTTGGCTGCAACCATCTTCATATTATTCATGTCACAGTTAATATTCTGTGGCCCGAATGAAATAGACAATTTCTACTGTGATGTCATCCCAGTGATTAAACTCGCCTGCAGTGACACACGTCTGATGGTGTTGCTGGATTTTATCCTAGCAGGTATATTCACCCTGCCTCCGTTCTTACTAACCCTGACATCCTATGTTTGTATCATCACCACCATCCTGAGAATCTCTTCCACCACCGGGAGGCAGAAAGCCTTTTCCACCTGCTCCTCTCACCTCATTGTCGTGACAATTTACTATGGGACCATAGTGAGTGTCTCCATGCTACCAACACTTGATACACTGAGTGTGCTAAAGAAAGTGCTCTCTCTTTGCTACACAGTCCTGACTCCCCTGGTGAACCCCCTCATCTACGGCCTGAGAAACAGAGAGGTCAGGGAAGCCTTGAGCAAAACATACAGTAAATATGTGGCATTCAGAAAAATCTGCAGAGATTCCTAGATCAATCACTGAGGTGGAGATGTTCAAAGCTGCCCAAGCGGTTTAGGCAAACAGCCCCCACTGCAATTAAGTTGAAAATTACCATTGAATATGTCAGCGCTGATGTGAAAAAGAAATGGACATAATCTGCATGGAGTGACTGAGGCAGAGTGTTTATGGCCCCGCACTGTGTCCATGTAACATATAGGAACATGAGATTGTGTACAGTTCTTTAACCTGTTTTAACCTACTGTTCAGCAGTGCAGCACTTATACATACAAGATGCTGGTATTTTCTTCATGGTGTTAGTTGCACATTCACCCTGGCTGAGGACGGTTTATCAAATCTGATAATACACAGAGCTGTCACATTGTGTATGGCACAAACTCCACTAAATATCAAAGCAAATCTCTGTGTAGATCCCCTGTTGTTCATTGTTTCTCTGTTTTAGACAATGAAATCTGGTAACCAAATTCTGACAGCCTAATACAAATAAAACACAGTGAGTGACAGTATCATAAGATTTGTTTTTCCAAATTATTTCTTATACCCCCTGTGGTGGGCCTGGCACCACAGCGCCCCTTTGTGGCAGGGGTAGGATGGGATGTTGGTGCCTCACCACTCTCCAGTCCTTGTGTTCACTTCTCTACTGGTGACTGGTTATGGCCCCTTGGCCTTCTTCCCCTCTACCACCTCTGTCTGGCGGGAAAGCGTGGCCTAGAGGCCAGAGTCCATACAATTCTCCTTCACAGGTGGGGAAGCACGGCCTAGTGGCCAGAGTCCATACAATCCCCCTTCACAGGTGGGGTAGCGCGGCCTAGCGGCCAAAGTCCACAGAATCCCCCTTCACAGTCCGGGGTTAAGTTGGGGAAACCTAACATCCGAGCATGCCCATTGGCGATTCAGAGCCGTAAGGTGGAAACCAGACATGTCATTTACCTGACACGCCTACCACATTGTGAAAAATTGGGATGCCTGGATATCAGGAGCAAGTGTTAAATCTCCAGAAGAGTTGCCCTTCCTAATGCAAATGGAGCAGTTCTTAGAGGGTGTTCCTGAGGAAATTGAAAGGTACATCCTAGATGGGTAGCCCAAAACTGTAATCGAGGAGGGGGGGATTGGAGCCAAATGGGTAGAGGTGGCAGAAAAGTAAAAAACCAGAAGCAGTTGGAGCGAATATCAGAAGGGGCAACTCAAAACAAAACCCTATCACAGGGGGCAACCCAAGGCCCCACCTACATCCCAAGGAAAACCCCACACACCCCTTCCAGCAGCTCCCATTGGCCCAGAGCAGTGAACTGTGGCCAGTGGGAGCCGCGATTGGCCGGACCTGAGGACGGCGAAGGCTGAGGGACATACTGGCCACTGCTTCCAACAGCTCCCATTGGCCCAGAGCAGTGATTGCTGCTCCAGGCCAAGGCCGCCTTTTCTTTGGCTTTTAGTGTTTCTTATACATCTGACCCCCTTTTCTCCTCCCAACTAGTTTCTTGACCTCTTGGGAAAGGAGTTTTACATTCGTATATCAAACTCTTACCATAACCAGTAACATTTTAACTCTATTTCTTATCTTTTCTCATTATTCTAAAAAAAACCCATCTGGCTGGGCAGAAGCAACACATAGTGTCTTTGTTCTTTGTTTCACACGTTAGTGAGGATATAAAAATACCAAAAGTCAAATGGGCAAACAAAACTCCAAATTATATCTCAGGCTCACAGATAGGGCTAAATACTATATTACCATCACTGATACAGACCCCTCACCATAAGGAATGCACTGGACTCATAGAAAATCCTGGCTAAAAGTTTGAGAACTGCTGCTCCTGTTGTATCCACTGTTGCCACCAATGTTGCAATCACAGAATCATAGAAGATTAGGGTTGGTCATCCCTCAGGAGGTCATCTAGTCCAACCCCCTGCTCTAAGCAGGTCCAACCCCAACTAAATCATCCCAGCCAGGGCTTTGTCAAGCCGGGCCTTTAAAACCTCTAAGGATGGAGATTCCACCACCTCCCTAGGTAACCCATTCCAGTGCTTCACCATCCTCCTAGTGAAATAGCGTTTCCTAGGGCATGTCTACACTTACCTCTAGAGCAATCGATCCGGCAGCACTCTCCCGTTGACTCTGGAACTCCACCGGTGCGAGAGGCGCAGGCGGAGTTGAAGGGGGAGCATCAGCAGTCAACTTACCGCAGTGAAGATACTGCAATAAGTAGATCTAAGTACATTGACTTCAGCTACGTTATTTACATAGCTGAAGTTGCATAATTTAGATTGATCCCCCTCCCCAGTGTAGATCAGGCCCTAATATCCAACCTAGACCTCCCCCACTGCAACTTGAGACCATTGCTCCTTGTTCTGATGTCTGCCACCACTGAGAACAGCCAAGCTCCATCCTCTTTGGAATCTCCCTTCAGATAGTTGAAGGCTGCTGACAAATCTCCCCTCACTCTTTTCTTCTGCAGACTAAATAACCTCAGTTCTCTCAGCCTCTCCTCGTAAGTCATGTGCCACAGCCCCCTAATCATTTTCGTTGCCCTCTGCTGGACTCTCTCCAGTTTATCCACTTCCCTTCTGTAGTGGGGGAACCAAAACTGGATGCAAAACTCCAGGTGTGGACTCACCAGTGCCAAATAGAGGGGAATAATCACTGATCTGCTGTCAATGATCCTTCTAATACAGCCCAATATGCCATTGGCCTTCTTGGCAACAAGGGCACACTGCTGACTCATAGCCAGCTTCCCGTCCACTGTAATCCCCAGATCCTTTTTGCAGAAATGTTGCTCAGCCAGTCAGTCCCTAGCCTGTAGCAGTGCATGGGATTCTTCCTTCCTAAATTCAGGACTCTGCTCTCATCCTTGTTGAAGCTCATCAGATTTCTTTTGGCTCAATTTTCCAATTTGTCTAGGTCACTCTGGACCCGATCCCTACCCTCCAGAATATCTACCTCTCCCCCCAGTTTAGTGTCATCTGCAAACTTGCTGAGGGTGCAATCCATGTCATCATCAAGATAATTAATAAACATGTTGAACAAAACCGGCCCCAGGACCAACCTGTGGGGCACTCTGCTTGACACTGGCTGCCAACTGGACATCGAGCTGTTGATCACTATTCGTTGAGCCCAACAATCTAGACAGTTTTCAATCCTACTTATAGTCCATTCATCCAATCCATACTTTTTCAACTTGCTGGCAAGAATACTGTGGGAGACAGTAGTGAAAGTTTTGCTAAAGTCAAAATATATCACATCCACCACTTTCCCCATATCCACAGAGCCAGTTATCTCAACATAGAAGGCAATGAGGTTGGTCAGGCATGAATTGACCTTGGTGAATCCACGTTGACTGTTCCTGATCACTTTCCTCTTGTCCAAGTACTTCAAAATGGATTCCTTGAGGACCAGCTCCATGATTTTGCTGTGGATTGAAGTGAGGCTGGCAAGTCTGTAGTTCCTCAGGTTCTTCTTCTTCCTTTTTTAAATATGGGCACTATATTTGCCTTTTTCCAATCGTTGAGGACCTCCCCCGATCACCACGAGTTTTCAGAGATAATGGCCAATGGCTCTGCAATGAAATCAGACAACTGCCTTAGCACACTTGGATGCATTAGATCTGGACCCATGGACTTGTGCGTGTCCAGCTTTTCTAAATAGTCCTTAATCTGTTCTTTCAACACTGAGGGCTGCTCACCTCCTCCCCATACTGTGTTGCCCAGTGCAACAGTCTGGGAGCTGACCTGTGAAGACAGAGGCAAAAAAAGCATTGAGTACTTCAGCTTTTTCCACATCATCTCTCTCTAGGTTGCCTCCCCCATTCAATAAGGGTCCCACACTTTCCCTGACCTTCTAATTGCTAACATACCTCTAGACACCCTTCTTTTTGCCCTTCACATTTCTTGCTAGCTGCAACTCCAATTGTGCCTTGGCCTTCCTGATTACACCTCTGCCTGCTCTAGCAATATTTTTATTCTCCTCCTTAGTCATCTTTCCAAATTTCCACTTCTTGTAACCTTCATTTTTTACTTTAAGCTCACCAAAGATTTCACTGTTAAGCCAAGCTGGTCACCTGCCATATTTGCTATTCTTTCTGCACATTGTGATGGTTTTTTCCTGCACCCCCAATAAGGCTTCTTTAAAATACAGCCAGCTCTCCTGGACTCCTTTTCCCCTCATATTAGCCTCCCAAAGGATCCTGCCCATCAGTTCCCTAAGGAAGTCAAAGTCTGCTTTTTTGAAGTCTGGGGGCTGTATTTTGCAATCATGCTGTTGTGTGTGATTTCATTCCCAGTGGCTATACTTTATAACAGCGCACACCTGGCAGTAGGTAAGAAGTGAGGAAAGATGAGATTGTGCTGTCTAGGGCCACTAGAGGGCAGAGGAATGGGCTAGGTGTGAGGGTGCTGCCCAGCGGATAGCGACGGAAATGGAAGTGTAAGACAGGAGGAGTTATGCTGCCTAATGACCAATGGAGGGAAGTAGAAAGGGAGGTGAAGCTGTAGAACAGTGTATGAGTGTCAAAGAAAGGGCCCTGAAGACAACAGGACCTCGATGCTAACTAATGAATGGTGCATAGTAGCAGATGTTAAGGAAGGAGAAATGGGCTGTTATACTGAATAATGGGCAGCAGGGGGCACAAGAGAGTGAAGATTTAGAAGGCGGCAGAAGAAGAAGAAGAATCCACTTGAGGAGAGCAGACGGTTAAAAGAGAGTAACAAGTTGTTGTGTTGTGAAATCAACCCTAGATGGTGGCTAAGTGTGGCAGAAATGAGAGGTCAGAAATAGTAAATAGTGACCAATGGATTTCAGTAGTCTATAAACTATCTGCAAAAAGGCTGTGATGCTGGAAAATGTTCACTAAGTGGCAGCATAGTGCAAGAATGAAATATGGGATAGAATTCTCTGAAATGCCCACTGGATGGCAGCATCTATGTTCTTTTAATAAAGGGGCAGTGCAAGTGCATTATAATAGCCCATTTCTTGGGACAAGTATCTTCCAAAAAATGTAAGCTGGCCTTTAATCATCATCTAAAATATTTTCCCCATAGGATCATTAGACTTAAAATAAGATGTAATTATACAAGAAGCATTGTCTGCAAGTCCTATTACTAAGGTCCCATTGGGCATTGTTAGCCCCAAAGCTTTGGAAAAACAAAATTAACCAAGTGGGAGAATGGCTGAAGTAGGACGATAGTAAAAAGCATAAAGACATCAGTGTAGATGCCGGTCTCTTTACTGAGAAGATCCAGTTTCTGTAGAATGATGAAAGACAAGAATCTCAGTGGAACCTGAGTCCTGTCCCCCAAACACTGAGAAACAGCAATTAATCAACTCAAGCTTGAGCTGTCCTGTGGATAGAGGTAGGCATCCACTCCCAAACTGCTGTTACATCACATTTATATATCAGCAGCCAAACAGGGATATCAAAGTGCTTTAGCAGTGGAGCATTAGCAATTGAAGCTTCTCCTTCTGTGATTGCTAAAAGGTAGCTAAGGGTAAAAACTCTAAACCAGTAGCAATAGACAGAACACTATGGCCTGTTGCTCAAAGGGAAAATTTCCGGAATCCAATATGAGGAAAGTCCCTTTGACTTCCTCTGGAGAAATGCATGAACCCAGTGAGGGTCTGGAAATGAGACACACATATTTACCAGAGAGGGTAATTAATCATTGGGACAATTTACCAAAGGGTTATGATGGATTCTCCATCCCTGGCAATTTTAAAATCAAGATTGGATGTTTTTTCCAAAAGATGTGCTGTAGTTCAAAAAGGAATTAATTCAGGGAAGTCTGGATGACCCAGGCCCTTCTGGCCTTGGAAACTGAATAAAAGGGGAGAGATTCTAACTGGAGTGTCAGACTGTCCGAAAGATCATGGCTATGGGGAAAACCCATCAGACTGCACTTGGGGGATGCTAGGATTAAGTGGAACCTGCATAAACTGGCAATGCAGGGTAATTAGAGAGACAAGGTGGGTGAGGTAATAGACCTCTGTGTGGATCGAAAGCTGGTCTCTCTCACCAGCAGAAGCTAGTCCAATAAAATATATCACTTCACTCACTTTGTTTCTCCAATATTCTGGGACCCACATGGCTTCTACTACACTGCATAAGATGAAAGGTGTTTTTTAGGTAAGACAATATGCACACAGAATATTATTGTTTTAACTCTCTTTCCCTCTGCCAGTCAACCACACTTGTTTTTTAAAGAAGCCTTCCTAAGTCGCTGTGAAATAGAAGTTATTCACTTTTTTAGAAATATGGCTTGAGATTTACAAATTGCTTTAATAGATTTAGGAGCCAACTCATCAAAGAGGATTTGAGTGCCTAACGCTTTTAGAGTGCTATGAAAGTCTTAGCCTACATAGTCTACGTCTTCATATTACCGACAGTGAATTCCCAGTACAATTTTAATAACCTTTCCAGCTTCCACAACTTGCATAATGAAAAAGGTTTTCAACACTCATTAATATTTCCTACAGGTGGTATATGTGACAATATCTGTTGGGAATTTTTTATATTCTGGAATTATGCAATTGTGTGAAAGTTCTAAAGGAATATTTATTGATTGGAAGGACACAAAGAGCCATTAGATCCTGTAACTTGGCCTCCAAGACTAGAAGTGTAGATTGATTGTTATGGATTATACACAAATATCAGGTTATTCTCAGTAATACTAGCTCACTTTTGGACAATTTTGCCTTGAGAAGAGATGAGATTACAAAACCAAATATTGGTATTTTTTCTCTTCTTGGCTTTTATTCTTCCTAGATACACCCCATGGCAAACACAGATTGGACAAAACAAATGTCCACCACAGAATTCATCCTCATGGGATTCGGGGATCTCCTTGAGCTGCAAATCTTCCTCTTCCTACTGTTTCTACTGATCTACATTGTGACTGTGTCTGGGAACGTCCTTATCATTCTGCTATCTGTCATTGATCGAAACCTTCACACTCCCATGTACTTCTTCCTGGGGAACTTATTCTGCTTGGAGACCTGCTACACTTCCACCATCCTACCCAGAGTGCTGGCCAGTCTCCTGACTAGGGACAAGACCATTTCCATCAGTGGTTGTTTAACACAATATTATTTTATTGGTTTCTTTGCAGGTGCAGAATGCTATCTGCTAGCGGTGATGTCTTATGATCGGTTCTTGATGATATGCAAACCTCTGCATTATGCAGTCCTCATGAACGGCAGATTCTGCCTGCAGCTAGCAGCAGGGTCTTGGATAAATGATTTCTGGCCATGACCATAGTAACAGTTCTTATGTTACAATTAATTTTCTGTGGCCCCAATGAAATTGATCATTTCTACTGTGAATCCACAAAAATACTTAATCTTTACTGTAGTGACACCAACCAGATAGATCTTGTCATTACCTTCCTGGCTGCTATATTCACTCTGCCCCCATTTGTATTAACCATGGCATCCTACGTATGTATCGTCATCACTGTCCTGAGAATTGCTTCCCCCATTGGCTGGCAAAAGGCCTTTTCCACCTGCTCCTCTCACCTCATCATACTAACAGTTTTCTCTGGGACCATAATGATTCTCTATATGTTACCGAAAACCAACATGCTGAGAGACCTGAACAAAGTGTTCTCTGTCTTCTACACAGTTCTGACTCCTATGGCCAATCCATTCATATACAGCCAGAGAAACACAGAAGTGAAGAAGACTATAAGAAAAATAGTTAGTAAATGTCTAGATTTTACAAGAAATTAGCAATAATGTGGTTTTTTTCTTTCTGTAGAAAGCGAAAATGGTGAGATGCATAGCTGATTCATTGTTTTATTGAGATAGATTCCATGTGGTTCCTAGTGCTAGCTAGGTCTTTGGGAATGTGCTGCTGTCATATTTTAGGATGTGCAATGATCTGAAATGGTAAGATCAGTGAATGCCAGGATCTTTATTTTATAATACCTGTTTTGAGTTAGGAAATTCCATACACTCATCGTCAATCCCTGGGAGTTTGAGGATGATTGTTTTCCAATAAAATGATAGCCGGTTATTGATGGTGGACTAATGAGGGCTATCCAGGATTAACAGAGCTTGTCAGAGTTGAGGCAGACATTTCCCAATGGAAGGGGCGGATCTGGATTGGTAAATCAGTCTGCAGCACGTTCTTTCCTCATTTCCTGGTTCTCTGTCTCCATTGGATCTCAAAATACTGGCACTCTTACCACAAAATCCTTTTCTATTTTGGTCGATCAAGGGCTTTGGTTTCTTTTGGGTTTATGTCAACATTGCACTTCTCCATGTCAACTTTGAGAGTGTTTTTAAGCATTTTTTTGACTGCCTTCTCCATACATTAAGCCCATATGAGAATATATTAGAAAAGAGCTATTTATGCTCAGATTTTCAAAGGATTCTGAGAGGATTAGGTGTCCAGTTTTCAATGGGACTTAGTTACCCAACTCCCTTAAATTCCTTGAAAATCCAGCTGAATGACAGCCCAGCAGAAGCCTAGCTTACCAGCTGGGAGAACGGACCGCACGCTGTGCCTCCAGCATGGCTCTTAAACAGTTCCCTCCCTGCTCTCCTTCCCTCCCTGCTCTCAACAGCTTCTGCCCTAGCAGTGGTCCGCCCTGCAGAGGGTGCTGGATGGTGCTGGGCTGCCTGGCCCTGGGGCCCCCTGTAGTTGGGGGGCCCCATGCCAGGGCACTGTGATTTCATTGTAAATCCAACTCTGGATCTGGTACATATCATTCCTAAAATGTTGGCCATCCTTTTCTCAGAAGATCAGACCATCTCTTTCATTGGCTGTGCTGTGCAAAACTATTTCTCTTTTTTCCTTGGTGGTCAGAATGCCTTCTCCTGGAGTCCATGGCCTACAATCACTATGTCACAATATGCAGCCTCCAGTGGGCATGAGCAGGAAGGTGTCCATGGGACTGGATACCACATCCTGGCTCAGTGGTCTCCACTTGTGCTTTGGTCTGACCAGCATGCTGTTCACCATACACTTCCGCAGATCCCATGAGATTAACAATTTCAATTGTGACATCCTCCCACCACTGAAGCTGGCCTCCCAAAAGAAATAGGTTATTTTCTGCTTCTTCTTTTCAGTTTGCTAAATTTGTCTTTGTTAGCCTATACTTTAAAACAACCTCACTGGGTTAATTGGTTGCTTTCCACCCCATCCCCCTTTCGCACTTTGGTTTTTCTGACATTTTAAAGGAGTGTACTTTGGATACTTATGTGAAATGGTTTTGTGGACAAAGCGTGACAGGTATCTGCTGTATTCCACTGAAATAGAGTAAAAGACACATGGCCGACCAAAGAGACAAATGTTTTCATGCCTTTTTGAACAATCCCAAGGTAAAGAAAGCACAGACTAAGGTAGCTATGTTGCCGGGATTGTACTTGGTGGCTTAGTCTTTATCAGCAGACTGCACCACTTTAAGCAAAAAGCATAAGAATGAACTCAGTGATGCTGCAGAAACAGCTGCTGATAAACACAGCACTGAGTGAGAGACTGGAGGGTTTAAGTTCACAAAACCATGCTGGCAGTGAAACTTTAAAAGCCACAGCAGCAAAGACTAATATAATAAAGCTCAGATGTGATAAACTGAATGTGGAAGTAAGTGATTTAAAGAAAGTGAGTGAAGAGTTAAAAGCAGCTTTTGCAGAAATTAGTATTGCAGAGGTTGGAGGGAAGTAAACAGTTGGGAGTTGTGGAAATGTTAAAAGGTAACACTTGTGGTAATATAGGAAGAGAATTCTTGGTGTGATAATAAAAGCCAGTTATGTAAATGTAACTATTTGTGCAACTCTGTACATTCACATTGGGTGGAACCTGGTAGCTAAACCAATGATACAAAGGGGTCAGGTAGCCACTGCAAGCGCAACTCTGTTTTATCCCCAGAAGACTTTACAGCTATTCTGAAGGAAAATGGGCCCTTTCCCCGCTGAAATACTCTGTAGCTAATCAATTCAGAGAGACAATCTGTTTTAAATTATTTGACAATTGGACAATTTAATCAAAATGACTTAAAGAATATAAGGGGTTTCCATTGGAACTTGACTTGATTGCACAAAATGGAAATGTCATCTGTGTAAACCTAATAATAAAATAAAAATATAAAAATAAAATTAATTGGAGTAGTGCAAGGGATATTAAGTAATTTTTTTATTTTAAATGTATATGTGTATATATGTGTGTGTAATTATATAATGTTTCTTTTAAAAAATCATAAACCAACACTCCTGGTTTGTAAAACCCTAATTGGAAAATGAGGTTATCACTCACTGGGGGGTCCCACAGGTAATTGACTCTGACCAAGGAGCCACCTTCTGGTCAATCCTGATGGGGGACATCACCGAGCTCAACAGAATGATACATTTGTTCCATATTGCCTATCACCTGCAGGCTGTGGGGCAGGTAGAGTGCATGAGACACACCATCAAAAGTAAACTAAAGAAGGGGGTGGAAATGGCAGGGAGGAAACTAGTCTCCATTATTGCCATTTGTCTTAATGCCAATAAGAGCCGGGGAATTAAAAGGTGCAGGATTCTCCCCCATTAGGGTCTTACGGAAAGGCTGAGTGACATTATGAAACGAGCCAGCCCAACAGTATATCAGGTACAATTTGGGCTGGCAAACAAAACAAGCCATAGCTAAACCGGTTCCATTCCCCACAGCTGAAATCATGGAAAGGATGTTTTAAGCAATAATCTGTCTCCACCAGGGGGCTAGGAAATATTTCTTTTGTTTTTCAAACACTGTATAGAGAAGCTGGCGCCAGCGGGAGAACAACCCAGAACACTGGCGGTGCACTCCCACGACAAAGATTTTGTTGTGTGTTCTGTGTTTGTCTTGATATCACTGTTATTTTGGGGGATATTATACAAGGAGAGTTAGCACATGCAGACCTCTTTGTCACCTGTATTACCACCAGGGCCAAACAACCTCCCTAAAGGTTTCCTCAAAGGAAAGGATCGTGCACCCTGAAGCAACATCAGGAGAGAAGTGCACAAGAAGCCTGGTTTAAAATATTAAATTCAAATATTTTTTTTGTAATAAATCATTAGTATAATGAATGTACTATTATAGTTAATGTAAGGTAAAAGTTAAGTAATAATACACAAGGTACATTTTATTATGAAATTATATGTGTTGTTTAATAAAATAATCCTGGTAGGACTCCATAAGTAATACCATTTAAAAAGGAATTAAAGACACTACCTACCCATGCATGGCAAGTACAGCAGGCAGTGGCTTGGTGAAATAAATAAGGAGCAGCAAAGATCAAAGCAAGATATGACCTCCCTGGGGAGCATGATCTACTCAAAGTGGGAGATTACGTAATGTACCTGATTCCAAGAGAACACCATCCATTTCCAGCTCCTAAATGAAGGGGCTTTTATCTAGTCCTTGATTGATTAGAGCCCAGCCTGCTGCTGGGAACAGAAAATGGAGGGAGGGACTGGGTTCATTGCACACAAATAAAAAGGCACAAAATGGGAGTTAAGACAAAGGACATATATATTGTATTGCATACATCTTACAGGTGCTACCACAAAGGAAACCAAAGACCCTTGACCTGGAAGGGAACAATTATTGATGCTAATCACAGTTATTGCTATTGTAAGCTGTAGCAGGGCAGTCACCCTGCTCCCCTTGGAGTTGAAAGGATTTAGCTGTCTGAGAGCACATGGCACCTGAAGCAGAGCAGTACTGGGGAAAGGCAAGAGGAGCTGGGGAGCTCCAACCTGGCATCTCCCCAGGCTGAAGCCTTGTTAAGTGCCTAAGGAGGCACTGGGACTGCAGAGGTGCAGCCCGGGGATAGGCAGAGGCAGCTGGTCCAACCTCCTTGCCAATGATGAGTGGTCATTACAGACTGCAGCTTGCCCCAGAGAAAGGGGCCAGATGGTCACTGGCAGTAGCCACTGAGGCAAGGGGGGTAATGGAAGGTTGGGGGTTTCCCTGGGAGGGGAGATCCAGAGTGTGGGGTTACTGCTGGGGCAGAACCCCAAGGGAAAGGGCACCAGGCTCTGGGAGGAACATGGAGGCCTGAGGCAGGTGAGACACTGGCCTGCAGAGGGTGCTCTGGGGCTGAAAGTGCTAATTCCTGAGGAGGCCAGCAGGAGGTGCCATGGCCGGTGAGTGCTCGATCTGCTACATAAGCCCTACCCAGATCCTGCAAGGTGAGGTGGCAAAAGGAGGAAACATGAACTATTAAACCCACGAGTTGTGGTAATGAGGCAAATGAGGACTTACAGGATTTACTCATAGAAAACTGTGCCACTGATCCTACCCTGGGAATCTGGCAGTATCGGTATAAGTGGTGCATGAATTGGAAGCGAGGGTTCCAGCTTGGTGGAGAATATAACATTTATCAGGAAATATTGTGTGGTATTCCCTAGGCTATGCCATGGTCAATGACAGTGGAAATACAGTCATCCAGACATGTGGTTTGTTGCGGATGGCCTAAAAACATAACCGTTTGGTCTCCTAGGGTGTATGAACCTCCTTTGGGTTATGAGGTCCCACAAGTAGGGTGTGATCTTACCGTGTGTAATGATAATGGTACCTACATAGAGGAAAATCCCTGAGTGTGCAGTTATGTACCTATCATGTTGGACATAACATCTCACCTGGGACACTGGGTATATGATAATTTAACCACTTTGCAGAATGTAACCCTACAGGTGACAAGGATGCCAAGCTGGGAAAATCTGAATTTGAGTTGGCTGCAGCCTGGAGCTGGAAATACTCCCCAAAAGGTGAACATGTGGGATCCATTGTGGGAGCAGGTGCAACCAGCACTCTTCAATGTGTGCTTTCAGTCTATTACAAGAGTGGTACACCCCAAAGAATGGTGGGTGGACTGAGTACATCCCAACTACAGTTCATACATAGAAGGGTTGAAGCACAGGGCCGCCCAGAGGGGGGCAAGTGGGGCAATTTGCCCCAGGCCCCAGCCTCACAGGGGCCCCCACGAGAGTTTTTCGGGGCCCCTGGAGCAGGGTTCTTCACTCAGTCTGGGGGCCCCGGAAAACTCTTGCTTCTTCAGCTCCTGGTCTTTTCCAGTAGGGGGTCCTTACCTCTGAAGCGGAACCTGCCGCCGAAGTGCCCTGAGGACCCGCGGCGGGGGCCTCCCACCATCGAATTACTGCCGAAGACCCGGCTGCACTTCGATGGCGGGTCCCGGAGCGCAAGGATCCCCTGCCGCCGACGACCCCAGGCCCCTGGAATCCTCTGGGCGGCCCTGTTAAAGCAACAATTTAATTGGTGGGTGAGGGCACACACATGGAATCGTCACCTGAAAAGGGATCTATGGGCAGCAGGAAACACAGGGTTGGGTGCATGGAACCTGGGGAACAGTTGGGTAACTAAGGAATTGATAAGCCAAAATGTGAAACTTCAACAACAAGTTAATAAACTACTGACACAGCAGCTGTCTGCAATCACGAGAGGGTGGAAAAGGGCATCAGAGGTGAACCTGAGGCTAACTCAATGGACAGGAAACCTCGTGATGTGGGTGGGAGATGGCTTCAGAAGGCTAACCTGGGAGGAGGTGTGTATGGGAATACAAAGTGAGCAACTAGCCATGTTAATGAATGTTATGGGTGGCTTTAAATAGTGAAGCAAAAACATATCCATTCGCATGAAAAATAACATCCCTGACCTGTGGGGCTAGCACCTGTGCAATGGTTACCGTGGTGCTTTGGAATGGGATGGTAACTAAGATGGTCCCCATGAGTCCAAAGGGAATAATGAGAAAGGGAGGGGTTTGCTGGGAACCATTGAGGGATAAATGGGGAGAGTGGAATGAGGTTGTCATAAACAGATAGTTAAGGGTTAATAGAACAGGAGTACTTCATGTCTCTTTTGCCTGTAAAGGGTTAACAAGTCCAGTGAGCCTGGCTGTCACCTGACCAGAGGACCAATCAGGGGACAGGATACTTTCAAATCTTGAGGGAGGGAAGTTTGTGTGTGTGCTGTTAGTTTTTGGTTGTTGTTCACTCTGGGGACTCAGAGGGACCAGACGTGCAATCAGGTTTCTCTCCAATCTCTCCGATATAGGCTCTTATAAGTTCAGAAGAGTGAGTACTAGGTAGATAAAGCAAGTTAGGCTTATGTTTGTTTTCTTTATTTGCAAATTTGTATTTGGCTGCGAGGAGTTCAAATTTGTATTTTGCTGAAAGGATTTTAATTTGTACTTGTATACTTAGGCTGGGAGGGTATTCCCAGTGTCTATAGCTGAAAGACCCTGTACCTATTCCATTTTAAATTTACAAAGATAAATTTTATTGTTTTTTCTTACTTTAATTAAAAGCTTTTCTTGTTTAAGAACCTGATTGGTATTTTTATTCTGGTGTGAGACCCCAGGGGATGGGGTCTGGATTCACCAGAGAATTGGAGGGGAGAAAGGAGGGAAGGGGGAGATAGAGGCTAATTTCTCTCTGTGTTAGGATTACTGTCTCTCTCAGGGAGAATCTGGGAGGGGAAGAGAGAAGGAGGGGGGAAGGTGGATTTTCCTCTCTGTTTTAAGATTCAAGGAGTTTGAATCACAGTGATCTTCCAGGGTAACCCAGGGAGGGGAAGCCTGGGAGAGGCAACGTTGAGGGAAAGGGTTTACTATCCTTGTGTTAAGATCCAGAGGGTCTGGGTCTTGGGGGTCCCCAGGCAAGGTTTTGAGGGGACCAGAGTGTACCAGGCACTGGAATTCCTGGTTGGTGGCAGCACTACAGGTTCTAAGTTGGTAATTGAGCTTAGAGGAATCCATGCTGGTACCCCATCTTTTGGACGCTAAGGTTCAGAGTGGGGAATTATACCATGACAGAGGTAAATTGGTCAATAATTAAATTAAGCAATTGTTTGTCCAGGGAAAATATTTGAATGTGTCCCTCCCCCATAGCCATAGAAGAGCATGATTAGTGACTTTTGGCAAAGGAGTGTGGTTGGATGTAATGTATATGGGGTATATACATAGGGAGCTCAATTACACCAGCACATGGCCAAGTTACACACATCTATATGCTGCTTTCAGGACTATGTTGCATGAATGGGTGTGTGGAACTGATTATTGCAAGTGACCGAACCAGCAGATACTACCAGATTCTATACCAAGTGATCGAGCTAGTTTGGACAATCCCCCATTTTTAAAATATATTCTCCAGAATGGTGTTAAAAGAATCTCAACCCTGTTGAAGGAAGAGAAGCAGTGCTTTTGGTGGTGTCCTAGATGTTGGACCATATGACAGTGGTCAGGGCTCTCAATGTTACTGTGGGTCATTGTGACTGTTGGCTTATCATTGACTATACTAATCCTACAATGTACAGTGTGATGGTTCAGGGGGGCAGAGATACATCAAGCACAACCACTAATTGTAACATATAAGTAATATAATAGGCCTTCCATCAAAGTGTAACAGATAACACAGACCCAACTTTATTGGTCCATCACTATGAGGAATCTGCGTCACTAGTTGGTATATATGTGCAGTATGACCGTACAAGAGATGGTGCAGGGCAATGGGGCAAATGGAGCACCAACACATTCCATCTTGATACCTTGCGCTATCAGGAAATGGGTTGTTGCAGATATTTTCTGTAGACTATGAGATAAAAGGTGTTTTTAACTCATTGGGAATTGCCACAGATGGTCTTTGTAATAATAACTGGGTTAAAACTTCCTTTAGTTTATCAATCATGTAAAATGAGATACTATCAGGGCCGGCGCTTCCATTTAATGACCTAGGTGGTCATCTAGGGAGCTAGGATTTGGGGGGGCGGCATTTTGCCACCTTTGGCGGCAATTCGGTGGCGGAGGATCCTTCCGCACTCCGGGTCTTCGGTGGCAATTCTGCGGCGGGTCCTTCACTTGCTCTGGGACCTGCCGCCAAAGTGCCCCGAAGACCAGGAGCGCGGAAGGACCCCCCGCTGCAGAATTGCCGCCAACGACCGGGAGCACGGAAGGACCCCCACCTAGGGCACCAAAAACCCTGGTGCCGCTCCTGGATACTATAAAGGAAGTTCCATAAGTAAACAGGTAAATTGGGATACAGGAAACAGAACACATAGTGGGATCAGTGGTTGGAAGGTAGTTTCTCCTTCCCCACACAGCCATTTCTTTGTCCCTGTAGCTGACTGGGCTGTGGGTGGTCCAGCTTAGTGGTGGAAGTGAGAGTTCAGCTTCCCAGTTAGAGTTGTCTCCAGGTTGAACAGAGTCCAGGGATCAGCTGAGGGTCAGTACTGGAGGGACAAAAGCCAAATGGCTGATCTGGGGGTTAAACTGGTTTCATAAGCCAGAGGTGGAGCTACAGACAGCACTGGAGAAACAGAAGCCAAATGCCAGGTTTTTTCATCCCACAAATGAACAAAGCAGGAGCTGGGGCTGGAAGCCAGCTGAAGCAGGGACTAGGACAAGGGTGAGCACAGCTGCAGGCATGGTATTCAGTGAGCAGCCACTGATCTGCTGTAGACCAGGCTTGTGAGCAGGATTGCTAAACCAGCTGCCAGTCAGGGGCTATGGCCACTCTTGAGCTCGCAGGCTGTACAGCTGGGCTCACTGGTTACCTAGCAGCACAGTTTTCAGGGAACAACTGTTCTGAGATGGTCTGGTCCCCGACAGTCCTACTCCCAATCAAAGGAAAGATTTTTGGGGAGTTAAGTAGGAAGAGACCAGGCTGATATTGCATCACCATTTGCAATGTGTTTGGTGAAGTGTTCTTTTCTTTCTGCATTGTGGTATGTTAATCTTTGATACCCAAGTTCAAGTCCTTGCTCTAATGGCCATTTAATTATTTATACAAAGAGGAACAGCTAGAAGAGGGGAGATTGTGAAAGATCGTAAAAGAATATCCTCACAGCCAAGGCATTCAGGCTGTGCAAATGATTGCTGTTTGAATCCCTACTACACATCTGACAGAAGGGGAAATTGAACCTGGATCTCCCACAACTTAGGGGGAGTCCTGTACCTGAGGGCTATCACGGTGCACCTCCTTCTCTGGGTGGAGTTGAAGTCCTTTGCTTTGCTTCTGTCAAAATGCCAGGAGGTCAAAACAGAACAAAAACAGACTGTTGGTTTGCACAAAACTATTCAGCAAATTCAGCCCAAATTCACAAATAGTTTAGATTGACCCAAAACAGCATTTTTCAGTGAATAAACTAGTTAACAAAAAATTGCACTCAGCTCTTTTCTGAACTAACTACCCATAAGAACCCCTCCACCTCCAAGCCAACATTCCATTTCACTCAGATCACCAAAACCAGGAGCCAGATTCTGGCACCAGACTGATGTGATAATTGGGCCTGAAAATGTACCCTGAATGTTGATGGGAAAAGTTATGAAAGGAATCAGAATGACTGAATTAGTCCAAACAAAAAGGTTTCCTGATATAGCTTAAGGACTGTGTTAAGGTCATGCTGGGTAGACAAGAAAAGTGTGGAGTCAGATATCAGTGAATCAAATTTGGTGTGTCACAAACTAGGCTTAATTGGTGGATGAAATAAAGAAGGTAGGGGCTATTCTGTTCACCACTCCCTTTTGGGGTTCTTACAGAAAGAGACTATAGAGGGAAAACCTGGTAAATACAGTGAGATTCACCATCATGGCTGCCACCCCCACCAACTCCTGGGATCTCAGTCTTTCATCATTCTGATCTTGAAAGATGTCCTGACTAAACTGTGAAAGAGAGGGACCCAGATGTCATTGTCACCTCTACTGGCTCCAGCTGAATCCCAAAAGCCATCTGGGATGAAATAGGATTGGACTGTAACAAAAACAGCTCCAGCCCATCTCAAGTAACTTCTTCTCCTTTCTCCCTAAGGACAGTTATTACCATCTTCAATACCATCTAAGAGATGGTCAGACAAGGGGGTTTTTATTTGTAAAAAGTCTCTCAAACTAAAGGGAACAAAGGACGTTATTAAAATGGAAAACTTATTTCATGCTTTATATTACAAATGCTTTAATGGTTTTTCCTTCTTTTCTGTATCTTTAATAAAAGGTTGAAAGAATTGTTAATGGTGTGTTTGACATGGCACTGAACGGGTTAGGTCTCTGTGTAGCAAACCCCAAACTTTGTTTGACACTATTTAATGTTGGACAGTGACCAGGTCATGTTAATTCCTTTGGCTCATGCATCCCATCTAAATTAACACAAGGCCAACAAGCCAGATGTTGCCTCTTTTACTCACAAGGAGCAGTATTTTATTCCATGAGTAGACCTATTGCCCAAATTGTGTTCTCGTCCATCCTCCTTGTTGAAGGAAGAGGCCCAGGTGAGGACCATCAAATTGTGGAAGTAAATGCATTGGTACGCAGGTGTTGTAGGAGAGAGGGCTTTGGATTCTTTGACCACGAATGTTGTTCCAGGAAGAAGGATTGCTAGGAAGAGGTGGGATCTGCCTTATGAAGAGAGGGAAGATTATCTTCACATGCAGGCTTGCTAACCTTGTGAGGAGTGCTTTAAACTAGGTGTGCTTGGGAATGGAGACCTAAGCCCTGAGATAAGTGGCATACAGGGAGGAAACACAAGGAGGAGGGTGCACCAGGAGAGGCCTCTTGATTCATACTGAGAAAGTAGGGCAGTGGGCTAGTTATCTTAGGTGCCTGTAAATGAATGCAAGAAGCCTGGGAAACAAGCAGAAAGAATTGGAAGTCCTGGGACAGTTAAGGAATTATGATGTGATTGGAATAACAGAGATTTGGTGGGGTAACTCATGTCACTGGGACACTGTCGTGGATGGGTATAAAGTGTTCAGAAGGACTGCTGGGATGAAAAGGTGGAGGAATTGCACTGCATGTAAGAGAGCAGTATGATTGTTCAGAGCTACAGTATGAAACTGGAGAAAAGCCTGGTGAGAGTATTTGGGTTAAATTTAGAGGCAAGAGCAACAAGGGTAGGTGTCGTGGTGGGCATCTGCTATAGACGACTATAGAGGATGAGGTAGACAAGGCTTTCTTCAGACAACTAACAGAAATTTCCAGATCACGGGCTATGGTTCTCATGGGGAACTTCTATCACCCTGACATCTGCTGGGAGAGTAATATAGCAGTGCACAGACAGTCCAGGAAGTTTTTGGAGAGTGTTGGGACAACTTCCTGGTGCAAGCGCTGGAGGAACCAATTAGGGGTCACAATCTGCTGTTCACAAACAGGGAAGAATTGGTAGGGGAAGTAGAAGTGGGTGACAACCTGGGCAGCATGAGATGGTCAAGTTTAGGATCCTGACAAAAGGAAGAAAGGATAACAGCAAAATAAGGACCCTGGACTTCAGAAAAGCAGATTTGACTCACTAAGGGAACTGATGGGCAGGATCCTCTGGGAAGCTAATATGAGGGGAAGAGGAGTCCAGGAGAGCTGGCTGTATTTTAAAGAAGTCTTACTGAGGGTACAGGAACAAACCATCCCAATGTGCAGAAAGCATAGCAAATATGACAGGAGACCAGCTTGGTTTATGTTACCAGATTTGCCCATTATTTTGGGATATGCTCATTTATTAGGTATCAGAGGGGTAGCCATGTTAGTCTGGATCTGCAAAAGCAGGAAAGAGTCCTGTGGCACCTTATAGACTAACGGACGTATTGGAGCATGAGCTTTCGAGAGTGAATACCCACTTCGTCGGATGCATCCGACAAAGTGTGTATTCACTCTCGAAAGCTCATGCTCCAATAGGTCTGTTAGTCTATAAGGTGCCACAGGACTCTTTGCTGCTTTCATTTCTTAGGGTTACTCTTCTGGGGAGTGGGGGTTCCTGGTACTTTTATCAGTGTACGGTTTATGTCACTTGTGTTTTCATGTGGAGCTCTACTTCCCCCTGCTACCAGTTCCCTCCCAATGGAGCTATCCTCAAGGACCTAGGTTCCCCAGTGCTGGATTCCTCCAGCCCCAGAACCAGATGAACACATTAACAGAGTGCGTCTGAGAGGACTGGATTAATCAGCACTCCAAAGCTGACCCCTTATATGTCCCTGGACTCAGTAGGTTGGGTTGAGCAGCACTTCCAAGCTGCCAACCTCATATGTCCCAGGTTCAGCACGTCCCTATCCCCATATTCATGTTACAATTGTTCTGGTGGTCAGGGCCGGTGCAAGGATGTTTTGCGCCCTAGGCGAAACTTTCACCTTGTGCCCTCCTCCGTCCCCAAGCCCCCACCCTGAGGCCCCGCCCCACCCCAGCTCACCCCTGCTCCGCCTACACCTCAAGCATGCTGTCGCTGCTTCACTTCTCCCACCTCCCAGGCTTATGGCGCCTAAGCTGATTGGCGCTGCAAGCCTGGGAGGTGGGAGAAGTGAAGCAGCTCACCACTGCTCCGCCTCCTCCCTGAGCACACCGTCGCTGCTTCACTTCTTCCGCCTCCCAGGCTTGTGGCGCCAATCAGCTTAGGCGATGCAAGCCTGGGAGGCAGGAGAAGTGAAGCAGCCATGGAGTGCTCGGGGAGGAGGCGGGGCAGGGGTGAACTGGGGCGGGGAGTTCCCAGGCATGCCGCCTTCCTCCTTACTTGCTGCAGGCGGCTCTCCCTGCACTCCCCTGCCCCAACTCTCTCTGCTTAAATGCTGGTGGTGACCAAGGCGGCTGAAGATTTGGCCGCAGCGGTTGCTGCCAAAGAAAATGTCACCCCCCCAAATCCTAGTGCTCTAGGCGACCACCTAGGTCACCTAAATGGTTGCACTGGCCTTGCTGGTAGTAACCCACTTGATGAGCAAACCCTACAGAATTTTTGGGCACTGCAGGGATCTTTTAGTTTAGGTATGAGGAGCGTTGTTGCAGAGTAAATGAGGAAATCAAAAAACACCCACAAGGGGGAGAGAGAGAAAGAGAAGCAACCAGCTGAATCATGAAAGTTATTTTTTTCCAGGTAATAGCCATAAGGGAAACAAACAAGGAAAACAGTTATATTATTAAATCTAATTTAAATTAGATTATAAAAGTCAGGTTTACAAAACTATAACGGATCACACAGGTCAGAAGGCTATACCTAGAGAGTACACAGAGAGAAAGAGAGATAGGTTCTCACCACTCCATGAAGCTTGAATCCTAGGTGATGGTGGTAGTTGAGGGTCAGGCGTTCTGTAGACAGGCATAGTCCCCAGCATGATCAGTCAGGAGAAGATGAAGTCCCAATGGAACTGATGCAGATTTTGGATCCAGGCATCAGAACATTTACTTGAGCATGGGTAGGAGTTTTTGTAGAGAAATAACAATGGGTCACAGGAGAACACTAGATTTGTTTATGTGTAAACAAGGGAGAATACCAAAGTTGTTTTGTTCAGGCTAGACCATGGGAGCTGCTCATTCTGAGCTTAGAATGGTGTTCCTTGAAGGGAGCTCACAATGCAATTTGGGAGCTTCACTATTTTGGATACCAATAAAGGATTTATTACTAGAACTGGTCTGATAACTGCTGAGCTGAGTATGTGCAGGATTGGGTTCATTAACATCTGGAGAAGAGATCCCCCATGATGCAGTGCTTCCCTGCTTTTCTGGTCCCAGAGCTCTCTGCAGTTCTTGCCTTGGAATCTCTATTCTTCATTCTGTATGGTAATAGAGATGCCTCCTTGTCCTTTCTTTGATGCAAATGAGGCTAGGGGAGTTTCCTTAATCCTGTCATCCTTATCCCTGTCTCCCTCGGCCTTTTCATTGCTCTTTGTAAATCTTTTTTCTGATGCAGACTTGGTTCACGTAGAAGCTGTGTGTGTGTGTCTGGGAGGGTGTCTTTCGTGAGTCAGACAGGCTGAGTACACATAAGAGAGAAATCTTCGGTGAGCTTAAACACAAAAAGGAATCTTACAAGAAGTGGAAACTTGGACATATGATTAGGGAGGAGTATAAAGATATTGCTTGATCATGCAGGGATGTAATCAGGAAGGCCAAAGCACAACTGGAGTTGCATCTAGAAAGTGATGTGAAGGGTAACTAGAAGGGTTTCTGCAGGTATGTTAGCAACAAGAAGAAGGTCAGGGAACATGTGGGACCCTGAATGAATGGGGGAGGCAACCTAGTGAGCGATGATGCGGAAAAAGCTGAAGTATTCAATGCTTTTTTTGCCTCAGTCTTCATAGATAAGGTAATTTCCCAGACTTCTGCACTGGGCAGCACAGTATGGGGAGGAGGTGAGCAGCTCTCAGTGGTGAAAGAACAGGTTAAGGGCTATTTAGAAAAGCTGGACAAGCACAAGTCCATGAGACTGGATGCAATGCATCCGAGGGTGCTGAGGGAGTTGGCTGATGTGATTGCACACCATTGGCCACTATCTTTGAAAACTTGTGGTGATCACGGGAGGTCCCAAATGATTGGAAAAAGGCTAATGTAGTTCCCATCTTTAAAAAAAGGGAAGAAGGAGAATCTGGGGACCTACAGGCCAGTCAGCCTCACCTCAGTCCCTGGAAAAATCATGGATCAGGTCCTCAAGGAATCCATTTTAAAGCACTTGGAGGAAAGGAAGGTGACCAGGAACAGTCCATATGGATTCACCAAGGCAAGTCATGCCTGACCAACCTCATTGCCTTCTATTATGAGATAACTGGCTCTGTGGATATGACGAAAGTGGTGGACGTGATATACCTTGACTTTAGCAAATCTTTTGATACAGTCTTCCACAGTATTATTGACAGCAAGTTAAAGAAGTATGGATTGGATGAATGGACTATAAGGTGGATAGAAAGCTGGCTAGATCATTGGGCTCAATGAATAGTGATCAATGGCTCGATGTCTAGTTGTCAGCCGGTCTGAAGCAGAGTGCCCAGGAGTCAGTCCTGGGGCTGGTTTTGTTGGACACCTTTATTAATGATCTGGATGATGGAATGGATTACACCCTCAGCGAGTTTATGGATGACTCTAAGCTGAGGAGAGAGGTAGATATGCTGGAGGGCAGGGATAGGGTCCAGAGTGACCTAGACAAATTGGAGGATTGGGCCAAAAAATCTGAAGAGGTTCAACACTTAGGACAGAAGAATCTGTCCACCACTAGAGGCTGGGGACCAACTGGCTAAGCAGCAGTTCTGCAGAAAAGGACATAGGGATAACAGTGAATGAGAAGCTGGATATGAGTCAGCAGTGTGCCCTTGTTGCCAAGAAGGCTAACAGCATTGTCATAAATATAAAAGGAAGAGTAATAACATTTACGTATACAGTAACATCAAATCCCTCCTGGCCAGAGGTACAAAATCACTTACTTGTAAGGGGTTATTCAGTTCAGTTAACCTGGTTGGCACCTGACCAGAAGGACAAATGTGGAAAGAAGATACTTTCAAATCTTGTGGAGGGGGGAGGGAGGTTTTGTTTGTGTTCTCTTTATTGTTCTCTCTTTGGGCAGAGAGAGGGACCAGGCAGAAAAAAAAATCCCCTAAAGCCTTACCTGCAATAAACATCTAAAATTACAAAAATTGTAAGCAAAAGCAGGGAAATGCATTAGATTATCTTTTGTTTTAGCTTGTGACTTTTCCCTGTGCTATGAGGTAATTTTATTCCTGTTTTGTAACTGGGAAGCAGAATCAGAGGGGAATTCTCTGTGTTTTAAATCTTTTTATTTACCATTTCAAGTTATCTTGCATCCTGATTTTGCAGAGGTGCATTTTTTTCCTTTTTTTTCTTTATAATAAAATTCTTCTTTTAAGAGCCTGATTGATTTTCAGTGTCCTAAAAAAACAGGAATTCTGTGCTCTCTTTGCTTAACCCATTGGCTGATATATTATTCTCAAGTCTCCTCAGGAAAGAGGGTGAAGGGACTTAGGAGAATATTTTTGCAGGTATAGGGCTCCAAGTGGCCCATCCCTGAATGTTTGTTTAAATAACTTGGTGGTGGCAACAATAATGTCCAAGGACAAGGAAAGAAATTTGTGCCTTGTGAAGTTTTTAACCTAAGGTGGTAGAAATTAGCTTAGGGGGTCTTTCATGTGGGTCCCCACATCTGTACCCCAGAGTTCAGAATCGGGAGGGAACCCTGACAAGCATATTGGGCTGCATTAGTAGGAACATTGCCAGTAGATCGAGGGAAGTGATTATTGCCCCTCTATTCAGAACTAGTGAGGCTTCATCTGGAGTATAGCATCCAATTTTGGGTCCTCAATACAGAAAGGATGTGGACCAACTGGAGAGAGTCCAGTGGAGGACAATGAAAATGATTAGGGAGCTGGAGCACAAGACTTATGAGGAGAGGCTGATGGAACTGGGCTTATTCAGTCTGCAGAAGAGAAGAGTGAGGGGGGATTTGATAGCAACCTTCAACTCCCTGAAGGGGCTTCCAAAGAGGATGGAACTCGACTGTTCTCAGTGGTGTCAGATGACAGAAGAAGGAGCAATGGTCTCAAATTGCAGTGGGGACAGTCTAGTTTGGATATTAGGAAAAACTATTTCAATGGAAAGGTGGTGAAGTGCTGGAATGGGTTACCTAGGGAGGTGGTAGAATCTCCATCCTTAGAGGTTTTTAAGGCCCAGCTTGACAAAGCCCTGGCTGGGATGATTTAGTTTTGGCTGGTCCTGCTTTAAGCAGGGGGTTTGACTAGATGATCTCTTGAGTTCTCTTCCAACCCTAATCTTCTATGATTCTAAATCAATGGGACTAGTCATAGAGTAAGGTACTGCCCCATGTGAGTGAGGAAGGAAGAATTGGCTCTTTAAATTGGCAATGGTTGCAGTGCTTTCTAAAGACCAGACTGTGATTTCTTCATTTATACTGGAAAATGGTTATTGTCACTCATAGCTCCATTGATTTCAGTGGGATTATTCATATGTGCAACTATTCATTAATGTGACCAAGGGGGTAAGCTGGCCATCAGCACCCAGAACTGGTCACTAGCACTCTAGTTTTTAGATTTTAACAGTGTAACATGAGTTTGAAACACAATCTGCATCTCATTCCCTGAGCTGTGGAGCTCTTAACTGTTCTTATGGTTCTGCTAATAGCACATGGACCAAGCTAACTCATGGTGTAATTCCAATGACTAGAGTGGAGTTACTCTGGTATCAAATCTGCCCCCCTTATGTTTACATAGAACTAGCTGGGGCTGTGAACTCTCAAGCCTAGAGGTGCCAGGGCCAGGGGCAGCTCTATGTTTTTTGCCACCCCAAGCACGGCGGTCAGGCAGCCTTCGGCGGCGTTTCTGCCTGAGGTCCGCTGGTCACGCAGATTCGGCGGTGTTTCTGCGGGTGATCTGCCAGTCCCGCACCTTCGACATACCCGCCGCTGAAGCACAGTGACTGACATGCTACCCCCTGCGGCTTGCCGCCCCAGGCACGTGCTTGCTGCGCTGGTGCCTGGAGCAAGCCCTGACACAAATTAAGCACTTGATCTGGGCTGGATGGACCATTTTTCGAACCCAGTACGGAATCTGGGAGTAAACTGAGAGAGAGCTTCCATATATTTTAATTCATAATTGATATAATTCAAAGTAAAAATCACAGCATGGTTTGTTCTAAGACTAAAAATGCAAGTGGAGAGTCAGAAAAAATGAACAGTGACCTGTTTCAAACCAGGGACATTTCACATATTAGGTGAACATGAGAACCAATACACTATGGGGCTTTTGCATGTTAGGTGAATGTGATAAGCAGTACACTATGGGCTTCTCTTTTTTTGCCACAGACTTTGCCAAATCCACAGAAATGTTTTCTTTAGCTACAGAAGCTACCTAATGCAATGTCTATATCTATGGCCTTCCTGCTCACAAAACAGTCATGTCCCCGCCCAAGGCTGATACAGCGCGGAGTGCATGTGATACAGCTACCTGGCTCGGGCAGGATTACTAGCGAGGCATGATACTTTTGTTGTTAAGCAAACACAACATTTTTTCCTGGCCTCTGCCACTGAATGCCTCCATGCATTATGCTGTGCCTTATCAGTGTTGGAGGACTGCATGAGCTAGAAAAACATGTCATTGCGAGTGCATTTTTTTGCCTTCTAATTTGCAATAACTTCAGGGACGGAGTTGATAGGGGGAGGGTAGAAACATTCTGGGGACTGCATGGTCACCTGTGGTGCTGAGTGCTGCTGAGTTTGCCATGCTGCCCAAACAGTAAATTAAATTCAAAAGTTCCCAGGGCTTTTCCTGTGTACCTGGCTAGTGCATGTGAGTTCAGAGTGCTGTCCAGAGCAGTCACAATGGAGCAATCTGAGATAGCTCTTGGAGGCCAATACCATTGAATTGCATCCACACTACCCCAAATTCGACCTGGCGATGTTGATTTCAGCACTAATCCCCTTGTCGGGGAGGAGTACCGAAATCGATTTTAAGAGCCCTTTAAGTTGACAAAAATGGCTTCGTTGTGTGGACGGATGCAGGGTTAAATCGATCTAACGCTGTTAAATTCAACCTCTACTCATAGTGTAGACCAGGGCTCTTATTCAAAATTGATATGACCTTAATTCAGGTTAGTTTTTAATTCCACTTCCAAAGTGAATTAAGCTAAACCAAAGTAAGGCCACTGTAATTCCGAATGAAAGTGTCCACAGAAGGGTTTAATGCAGTTTAGCTAATCCACTTTTAATCCACACTTTTAGATAATTTGGATTAACTTTTTTGAGTATCCTCATGTGGACAAGGCCCCAGAGTGTCAACATTGGCATCAGTAAATTTATTCCTGAGTATCTGTAGCAAGGAAATAAAGAAAGAAATGTTCAGCTGCCTGCCTTTAGTTTTCAGACAGGTGCTCATATAACAGAATCATAGACATGAGAGGAGAAAAAAGATGCAGTAATGTGAAAACCCAGACAGAAGAAACTGTTTGGTATAATTTTTCTTTGATAAAAAGTCCGAATTTGAACTGGACAGCCCCAAAACTTTTAAATCTTTCATGAAAACCTTTTCCTCCCCGTCAGTCTCCTCAGAGCAGCCTTCACCTCCTGGTTCCTTAGGCTGTAGATCATGGGGTTTAACGTGGGGGTGACAACGGTATAAAACAGGGCCACCACTCTGTCCACGTCCGCTATGTGGCTGGACTTGGGCCGCAGGTACATAGCGCAGGCTGAACCGTAGAACAAGATGACCACAGTGAGGTGGGAGGAGCAGGTGGAGAAAGCTTTGTGCCTTCCCTCGGAAGAAGTCGTCTTCAGGATGGTGTAGAGGATGCCGGCATAGGACACCAGCACCATCAGGAAGGGGATGACAGTGATTATTAGGCTGATTAGTACAATGAAGACCTCGCTCCTGGAGGTGTCCCCACAGGCCAACTTCAGCACAGGGTGGATGTCGCAGAAGAAGTGGTTGATCTCGTTGGGCCCACAGTAGGGCAAGGAGAAGATCCAAATCACTTTGCCCATGGGCATCAGGATTCCACAGAGCCAGCAGACAATGGCCATGTTGGCACAGACTCTGGGATTCATAATGGTGGGGTAGTGCAGAGGGCAGCAGATGGCCCTGTAGCGGTCATAGGCCATCGCAGCCAGCAGGTAGCACTCTGTTGTCCCAAGAGAAAGGATGAAGTGCATCTGGATGGCACACCCAGTGAAGGAGATGGTCCTCTCCTCAGAGACAAAGTTGACCAACATCTTGGGGATGGTGACAGAGATGTAGCAGCTCTCCAGAAAAGACAGATTCCAGAGGAAGAAATACATGGGGCTGTGAAGAGCCGAGTCCAGCACTATAATGAGGATGATGATGCTGTTGCCCATCAGGGAGATAGTGTAGATAATGGAGAAACCCACACAAAGTATTACTCGCGTTACTGGATCCTGGGAGAAGCCGAGGAAAATGAATTGGGTCACCATGCTGTGATTCCCCTGTGCAGTTTCACTGGTATAGCTCATCTGAAGAAGGAAGAGGAAAAAATATTTTGCATGTGGATGTTATGGGCCAGCTCATAGGGACACAGGAATGGAAGGGACCCTCTGAGTCATTCAGTATAGTCCAAACCAATTCAGTCCTGGATACTGCAGGCTGCCCTGTCATATCATACCATTCATAAACTGACCCAGCTACAGTTTCTAACTGGATAGGTTGTCTGCCCCCAACTCCTCTGATGGGGAAGCTGTTCCCTGCCTATGTATTCTTGCTGCAACTTTGTTCTTTAGCTTCAATAGCTCGTCTCTCTCCCTGGAGTTTACCTCCTTGATGTATTTATTGAGGGCAATCAGATTCTTCTCAGCCTGCATTTTTCTAGGCTAAAAACTACAAGTTCTGTTACTCTTTTTGGTTTCATCAGCTGGTATGAGTTGGTGCAGCCACACTGACTTTAATTAAGCTTAGCCAATTCACATGAATATCCATTCATCCATCCAAATGCACACTCATCTATCTATCTATCTATCTATCTATCTATCTATCTATCTATCTATCTATCTATCTATCTATCTATCTCCATACACATTCCTGTATCTATCAAGCTATCTATTTTAAAAATAAAATACAAACAGGGCACCATGATTCAGAGTTCACCCGTGTAAATCTTGAAGAAGACATTTGATTTCAACCTTGTTACTCAATAATTGCCTAGGAATAACTAAGACCCTTTTTGTTTGAATTCTGTTTGTTTTGAATGGTATTCTCTCAGTTCCAAGGGGGAAGAGCAAAATCCTACCCAAGCGGAACAGATGTAACCAGGAGCAGAATGGATCACTTGCATATATAAGAAATTCAAACAACAACAGATTTACCTTTGCAGCAAGTCAGGGTGCCTGTATATTCCTTGTATGTGGTAGAGTCGGGGTATTTCACCTACATTCTGAGCCTCCTGGGACACAATCCCTTAGGTTCTCTGAGTTTAATTAGGAAGTCTTTGAAGGTTAATTCTAACATACCCCCGGTTTTAAAATTAAACACAATAGCTACACCTTCCTGACCTGGAGTGACTGAAGAAAGATCCCACAGCTCCCAGTAGCCTGAGTGGGCATGTCAGCAGCCAGCACTTTTACATCAGGCCAGATTCAGCTATAAACTCTTGTGTTTGTCCATATCCCTTCTGGAATCACCTGCATGACAACACCTCTGTGTCTTGGCTGGGTGTTTGCTTATTCATAGATTCATAGACTCTAGGACTGGAAGGGACCTCGAGAGGTCATCGAGTCCAGTCCCCTGCCCTCATGGCAGGACCAAATACTGTCTAGATCAGCCCTGATAGACATTTATCTAACCTACTCTTAAATATCTCCAAAGATGGAGATTCCACAACCTCCCTAGGCAATTTATTCCAGTGTTTAACTACCCTGACAGTTAGGAACTTTTTCCTAATGTCCAACCTAAATCTCCCTTGCTGCAGTTTAAGCCCATTGCTTCTTGTTCTATCATTAGAGGCTAAGGTAAACAAGTTTTCTCCCTCCTCCTGATGACACCCTTTTAGATACCTGAAAACTGCTATCATGTCCCCTCTCAATCTTCTGTTTTCCAAACTAAATAAACCCAATTCTTTCAGCCTTCCTTCATAGGTCATGTTCTCAAGACCTTTAATCATTCTTGTTGCTCTTCTCTGGACCTCTCCAATTTCTCCACATCTTTCTTGAAATGCTGTGCCCAGAACTGGATGCAATACTCCAGTTGAGGCCTAACCAGCACAGAGTAGAGCAGAAGAATGACTTCTCGTGTCTTGTTTACAACACACCTGTTAATGCATCCCAGAATCACGTTTGCTTTTTTTGCAACAGTATCACACTGTTGACTCATATTTAGCTTGTGGTCTACTATTACCCCTAGACCTTTTTCTGCCATACTCCTTCCTAGACAGTCTCTTCCCATTCTGTATGTGTGAAACTGATTGTTCCTTGCTAAGCGGAGCACTTTGCATTTGTCTTTATTGAACTTCATCCGGTTTACCTCAGACCATTTCTCCAATTTGTCCAGATCATTTTGAATTTGGACCCTGTCCTCCAAAGCAGTTGCAATCCCTCCCAGTTTGGTATCGTCTGCAAACTTAATAAGCGTACATTCTATGCCAACATCTAAGTCGTTGATGAAGATATTGAACAGAGCCGGTCCCAAAACAGACCCCTGCGGAACCCCACTTGTTATACCTTTCCAGCAGGATTGGGAGCCATTAATATCTACTCTCTGAGTACGGTTATCCAGCCAGTTATGCACCCACCTTATAGTAGCCCCATCTAAATTGTATTTGCCTAGTTTATCGATAAGGATATCATGCGAGACAGTATTAAATGGCTTGCTAAAGTCTAGGTATACCACATCCACCGCTTCTCCCTTATCCACAAGACTCGTTATCCTATCAAAGAAAGCTATCAGATTGGTTTGACATGATTTGTTCTTTACAAATCCATGCTGGCTATTCCCTATCACCTTACCACCTTCCAACGGTTTGCAGATGATTTCTTTAATTACATGCTCCATTATCTTCCCTGGCACAGAAGTTAAACTAACTGGTCTGTAGTTTCCTGGGTTGTTTTTATTTCCCTTTTTATAGATGGGCACTATATTTGCCCTTTTCCAGTCTTCTAGAATCTCTCCCGTCTCCCATGACTTTCCAAAGATAATAGCTAGAGGCTCAGATACCTCCTCTATTAAGTCCTTGAGTATTCTAGGATGCATTTCATCAGGCTCTGGTGTCTCGCAGGCATCTAACTTTATTAAGTGATTTTTAACTTGCTTTTTTATTTTGTCTTCTAAACCTACACCCTTCCCGTAAGCATTCACTATGTTAGACTTTCCTTCAGACTTCTCAGTGAAGACTGAGACAAAGAAGTCATTAAGCATCTCTGCCATTTCCAAGTTTCCTGTTACTGATTCTCCCTCCTCATTGAGCAGTGGGCCTACCCTGTTCTTGGTCTTCCTCTTGCTTCTAATGTATTGATAAAAAGTCTTCTTGTTTCCCTTTATTCCCATAGCTAGTTTGAGTTCATTTTGTGCCTTTGCCTTTCCAATCTTGCCCCTGCATTCCTGTGTTGTTTGCCTATATTCATCCTTTGTAATCTGACCTAGTTTCCATTTTTTATATGACTCCTTTTTATTTTGTAGGTCATGCAAGATCTCATGGTTAAGTCAAGGTGGTCTTTTGCCACATTTTCTATTTTTATTACCCATCGGAATAGCTTGCTTTTGGGCCCTTAATAGTGTCTCTTTGAAAAACTGCCAATTCTCCTCAGTTGTTTTTCCCCTCAGTCTTGATTCCCATGGGACCTTACCTATCAGCTCTCTGAGCTTACCAAAATCCGCCTTCCTGAAATCCATTGTCTCTATTTTGCTGTACTCTCTTCCACCCTTCCTTAAAATTACAAACTCTATGATTTCATGATCACTTTCACCCAAGCTTCCTTCTAATTTCAAATTCTCAACGAGTTCCTCCCTATTTGTTAAAATCAAGTCTATTGGTAAGCAATTGGTAAGTCTATTGCTTATTGGTAACTCTCTGCTTGTTCTATCACAAACACAGATATAGCAATCAGACATGAGTCTGCACCTTTTCCTCCCACAGAGTGGCACACGTGCATGCACACACACACATTGAACAGTACTCATGCCCTCCAGCAGGGGGCAACACGTGCATACATGTCTAGCTGGGCACAGAAGGAACACATAGACACACATTATTCCCATTCTACAGATTATCCCCATTATACAGATGGGAACTGAGGCACCAAGGGCTGGATTGTTAAAGCTATTTATATCTGTTGGGATTTAGGTGCCTAAATTCTATGCTTTTTTAAAAATTGCAATAGATACCAATCTTTTAGTCCCTAAATACCTTTGTAAATAGACGTCAAGTGACTTAGGCTGAAGCTTGTAACAGTGTTAACAGTTGAAGCAATGTTCTTGGTATCTGTTGGGAGATTAACCAGATTCCCATAATCGTTTGTGGATGAACCAAAGTGCTTATAATGCTCTGTATCCATAAACCTTTGTGCTCAGGTGGAATCTTAGTGTATTGTTGAATGATGGATTGTGTGGGTCTGCTTGCTTTGGTCCACTGAAACTTAGAATACATATCCCACTGTATAGGAGATCAAGAATGAAAATGCTTGTTGCTGCATATCTCTTCTGTGATTGATGAGATGATGGCTTGTTAAACAGAGTTTTGTCTTTAGTTTAACAGTTGTGTAAACTGAGATGCCATGAAATGAACTTCACAGGTAGAACGATTATGAGAATGGAATTTGTTTTGTCTCTTTTTTGTAAATGCGTGGTATATGCTTGGTCTTGCTTTGAGCAGTGGGTTGGACTAGATGACCTCCTGAGTTTTCTTCCAACCCTTATCTTCTCTGATTCTATATAAAGATGTGAATTTCTGCAAGATAGATGGAACAGAAGTGAAGCTAAATAAATAAATATGGAGATTTACCTATCTCAGAACTGGAAGGACCCTGAAAGGTCATTGAGTCCAGCCCCCTGCCTTCACTAGCAGGACCAAGTACTGATTTTTCCCCAGATCCCTAACTGGCCCCCTCAAGGATTAAATTCACTACCCTAGGTTTAGCAGGCCAATGCTCAAACCACTGAGCTATCCCTCCCGCCCAGAGCTTCCACATGGATTGGTGGTGCATTGACTTTTTCCTTTCTATGTTGTGCTGTTTTGTCTTTGACTAATAAAAATGAACTCAGCCTGGGGTATATCATGTCTCATAAATAACCTAAATCTAACCCTAACAACAGTCAGGAACTTAACACAGTGTGATAGACTATGGATCCTTATGTCCATCCTCTTTACAAGACCATGGTAAATTTTGTACAAAGTATGCCTGATGAGCTATCATTTGAAAATTCATAATCTGCTGAACATTACTGTCCTGGTAAGATATATGTGTCTATATTGTATGTAAAGTTACAAGATTCTGCTGCATAACATTGCTGCAACATGTCCCACATTTAAAAAAGCAGGCACAAACTAGTTTCTCAGAATCAACAGACAAAGCAACACCTAAGCCAGTGGCAACAAAGTCAAGTGGACTATTACTGAGTTAACTGGCTGTTCTTTGGCTTGAAGGAAAGGGTAAGCAAGAACTTTCTATATTGGCAATGGAAAACAGCTGGGGGTCCCTGTGTAAAAAGACTGGCTATTGCCTGAACCACAGCTGGAAATAATCCTCAAAGAGTGGAGAATAGTATAAGAATGGAGAGAAAAACAAAGATCATCTTGCTCTCCTCCACTCCTCTCTGCTGATGGCTGCAACAATGCCTGAAAAAACATCAAACTGAGGGAGGAGTTGTGGTTTGAAGGCAGCCAGTAAAGTCTGTAAAGAGCAAGTGATGAGAAAAATCTTTGTTTTGAATCAAGGTACCTTGCTAAGTTAGGTATTCATTCTTGTTTTATCTTTTTCTTTTCTTTGTAACTAATTTTGAGTTTTATGCCTCATTACTTGTGATCACTTAAAATCTATCTTTCTGTAGTTAATACATTTATTTTATTGTTTTATCTGAACCAGTGTGGTTGGACTTAAGTATTTGGAAGCCTCCCCTTGATATAACAGGGTTGTGCATATCATTTTGCCTTGATCAGCCTTGTGATCATCCTCCCTTGTGTCATTAATGAAGGGGTAAGGCTGACCTAGGAGAGAAGGGCTTAAAAGCCAGAGGTTAAGCGACCAAGGGGAACTAGTGAAGGGGGGACCACAAACAGGAGAGTTTGAGAAGGGGTTTGTAAAAGAGAGTTTTAATATAATCGCTATGGTTAGGAAAGGCTTCATCGCCAATGCCAACACTGGTCTTGTCTCCTCCACCAGCATCTTCACCAGACAGGCAACCTGACCATGGATGGCTCTCTGCAGATCCTGGTATGAATTTGCAGAGATTGTGGCCTGCATTTCCTACTCTCAGAAAGCCAGGCTGGGGGGACCTTCCAGTGTGAAAGGTGTCTGCTGGTGCAATCTCTCAGGAAGCAAGTGGGAGAGCTACAGGAAGAAGTGTCTAAGCTGAGGAACATCCATGCCAATGAGGAATTCCTCAAGAGTATTCACATGAAGACATCCAAGGCTGAGGACGCTATCCAGCTGCAGAGGATTGCTGTCTCATCACCAGGGGAGGAGGATATGGCTCTGTCACAGGGAGGAAACTGGCTGCTCGTTACTTCTGGCAGCAGGCAGTAGTCCCTCCCTACTCCCAACCCACCCACCTTAGTGACAAGGGACCATTATGCTGTCCTGGCAATGAGCGATGATGAATCAACCCCAGTGGTGGAGGAGAAGCGATATACCCCCAGGGCTGGGAGGATCACAGCCACAACTCCCAGGAGGAAAGGTAGGGTAGTGGTGGTTGGTGACTCTCTTCCAAGAGGTATGGAGACACAGATCTATCCCAGGAGGCATGCTGCCTTCCATGGGCCTGTATCCATGATGTTATGGAGGATTTGTCAAGGATCATCTGGCCCTCTTACTACTACCCATGCTACTCATCCATGTGTGAACTAATGATACTATGAGGTGTGACCCTGAGCAAATCAGAAGTGACTACAGGGCTCTGGGAGTAAGAGTGAAGGAATTGAAGATGCAGGTTGTGTTCTTTTCAATCCTTTCAGTCAAGGATAGGGGTCCAGGCAGACGCAGATGCATCCTAGAGGTCAATGCCTGGCTGCGAGGATGATGTCACCAGGAGAGCTTTGTCTGGCAGCACATCAGGTGGGGAGTTGGGGAGAGAATAGCCTAGGAAGTTTACCAAACTGGGGAGATCTGGACATACTGGGGCTGGGCAGCCAAGGGTGCCAGCCACTGGCAACCTGGGGATTTCAGGGAACTTGAGTAACTGGGGATCTCAAAGAGCCAGAGATCTCAGGGAGCTGGGGAGCTAGCAGGTTGGAGATGTTGCACAGCCCAGGAGCTGGATAACAGGAGATTCCAGGGACACAAACAGCTCAGCAGCCTACCAGGCAGGGAGTTGGGAGCTGGGTGAGCTGAGCAGCCTACTTGCCCATCTGTCAACCAACCAGATGGTTGGCTGGTTTTCATCAAAAGTTTTGACAAGTTCAACACATTCCTGCAGAACATTTTGATTCCAATAAATTAACTTTTTCCAGTGGAAAACTGCCTAAGGCCCTAGAGACAGAAAGAGAAAGACGCTGGTGGCTCCTACTGGAGGAGAATTAGATCTAATCTCTATGCATGGGTCATGTCTGTGCAGAAAGATCATGACTGGGCCTGGTCTACACTACAAATTTAGGTCGAATTTAGCAGCATTAAATAGAATTATCCCTGCACTCGTCCACACAAGGAAGCCATTTTTGTTGACATAAAGGGCTCTTAAAATCGATTTCTGTACTCCTCCCTGACGAGGGGAGTAGCTCTGAAATCGACATTGCCGGTTCGAATTAGGCTTAGTGTGGATGCAATTCGACAGTATTGGCCTCCGGGAGCTATCCCACAGTGCACCTTTGTGACCGCTCTTGACAGCAATCTGAATTTGGATGCACCAGTCAGGTAGACAGGAAAAGCCCAGTGAACTTCTGAATTTCATTTCCTGTTTGCCCAGCCTGGAGAGCTGATCAGCACAGGTAACCATGCAGAGCTCATCAGCGCAGGTGATCATGCAGTCCCAGAATCGAAAAAGGCTCCAGCATGGACTATACGGGAGATACTGGATATGATCGCTGTATGGGGAGATTAATCCATACTATCAGAACTCCTTTCCAAAAGACAGAATGCCAAAACATTCGAAAAAATCAAGGTCATGATGGACGAGGCCACAACAGGGACTCAACACAGTGCAGCGTGAAAGTTAAGGAACTGAGACAAGTGTACCAGAAAGCCAAAGAATCAAACGGACACTCCAGGACAGAGCTGCAGACATGCTGCTCCTACACGGACCTGCAGGCAATTCTGGGGAGGGGGGAGCGGGCCACCACTACCCCACCCCAGTCCATGGACTCCGATGATGAGATACTCTCAGTCAACATGCCTGAGGATTTTGCAGGTGGGGAAGTTGATGATGATGAGGAGGACGAGGTTGAGGAGACCACACAGTACACCATTCTCCCCAACAGACAGGATCTTTTTCTCACCCTGACTGAAATACCCTCCCAAGGCAGTATCCCGAACCATGAAGCCAGAGAAGGGACCACTGGTGAGTGTACCTTTGTAAATATAAAACATGGTTTAAAAGCAAGCATTTTTTAATGATTAATTTTCCCTGAGGACTGGGAATGCATTCGTGGCCGGTACAGCTACTGGAAAAGTCTGTTAACATGTCTGGGGATGGAGCAGAAATCCTCCAGGGACATCTCCATGAAGTTCTCCTGGAGGTACTCTAAAAGCCTTTGCAGAAGGTTTCTGGGAAAAGCAGCCTTATTCCGTCCTCCATGGTAGGACACTTTACCACGCCATGCTAGTAGCAAGTACTCTGGTATTGCATGACAAAGCCTGGCAGTGTATGGTCCCGGTGTTTGCTGGCATTCAAGCAACATCCATTCCTTATCTCTCTGTGTTATCCTCAGGAGAGTGATGTTGTTGATGGTAACCTGATTGAAATACGTGAATTTAATTAAGGGGACATTCATAGATGGACGTTCCTACTGGGCTGTTTGCCTGTGGCTGAAAAGAAATCCTCCCCGCAGTTAGCCAAGCTGTTGAGGGGGCGGGAGGCAATGACACTGAGCTGTTCGTGTTTGGCTAGCAGAGATCTTCTCTGATACCAGCCACGCGACTGAGGAAGAGTTAAAGCGATTATCGCAAAGAAAAGGATGGGGGAGGGCTTCACGCTGAGCTGTTTGCATTTGGCTAGCAGGGATCTTTCCTGATAGCAGTCACGCGGTGCGGTGGGGGGAGGATTAAAGTGGTCATCCCAGAGAAAAGGATGGGGTGGGGGAGAATTTGTGCTGAAATCACAGTGCTATGTAATGTGAATAGTGTTGTTCACCATGAAACAGTATACCCATTGTTCTGTAAAATGTTTCTTTTTAAATACTTCTCTCCCTTTTTTTTTCTTCTGCAGCTGCAAATGTTTCAAGCCTCCCTCCTCTGTCCCAAAGGGTATCTCAGATGAGGTGGCGAAAAAACGCATGTGCGATGAAATGTTCTCTGAGCTCATGCAGGCCACCCACATTGAAAGAGCTCAGCAGAAAGGGTGGAGGGAAAGAACAGCACAGAACAGGAAAGCGGCCAGATTGGTAGCTGTCTGGTGATGCAAGCTTCCAGAGGGCTATTGTCACTCGCTTGTGAACTGTGAGGGCTGCTCTCATCTTGGTATTCTTGTGCTTCAGGGAAGGGGAAAGCAAGTCACAAAGTTCCATGAAAGTGCCCTTGTGCATGCCAAAGTTTCACAGTCACTGGGAATCGTCCCACACCTGCAACATTATGCGGTCCAACCAGTCTGTGCTTATTTCCCGGGTCCAGAATCGGCATTCCACAGCATGAACCTGCCCCATTAACTCCATGATGTCCACATTGCCAGGATCCGCACTTAGAGATAAGTCTGTGTCCATGTCCTCATCACTCTTGTCACCGCGTGGCCCTCACCTCCTCACTTGGTTTTGCTTTGGCAGGTTCTGGTTCTGCATAAACTGCATGATACTGCGTGAGGTGTTTACATTGCTCATAACTGCTGCAGTGAGCTGAACAGGCTCCATGCTTGCTGTGCCATGGCGTCTGTGCGGAAAAAAGGCACGAAAAGATTGTCTGCAGTTGCTCTTTCAGAAGGAAGGGCATCTGACAATGTAGCTATCCAACAGTTCTCACAGTCTCCGCCAACCATTTGAATTCTGGGTTGAGCTCCCAATGCCTGATGTGGCAAAAACGTTGCGTGTGGTTCTGGGTACATGTTGTCAGCCACCCCCCCCCATTAAAGCAACAGGAAAAAATTGTTTCTCGCCTTTTTCACTGTCACCATATGTCTACTGGATGCTGCTGGCAGACGCAGTACTGCAGCACTACACAGCAGCATCCCCTTGCCTTGCCTTGCCTTGCGGACAGCAGATGGTGCAGTAAGACTGGTATCCATCATCGTCATCCCATGGGTGCTTCTGCCTGGCCTCGGTGAGGTTGGTTGGGGGCGCTTGGGCAGACATGGGTGCTCCAGGCCAGCCTCGGTAAGGTCGGTCAGGGGCCCCTGGAAAATAAAGGGAATCACTTCAGGTCATTCTCTCTTTAAGTTCTGTGTAATGGAGATTCAGTCCTGCCTGGAATATCGTGTGAGCTGGAGGCTTCTGCCTCAGGCTGCTCTCCCAGTCGGCAGCACCTTGCGATCATGCCTACCCCTTGCTCCCATGGCTCAAGAAGCCTGGACATTAGTAAGGAGCAGTCTAACTATAGGCTGAGCAAGTGCAGAATGGTGGTTCACTCTACTTCCCTGTAAGTCAACCGCCTTCCCCTCCCCACTTTGATCTCTGCTTGCAGAGGCAATAAAGTCATTGTTGTTTCAAATTAATGCATTCTTTATTACTTCATCACACAAATGGGAGGATAACTGCCAAGGTAGCCTGGGAGGGGTGGGGGAGAAGGGAAGCAACGGGTGGGGTTGTTGTACACCCTAAAATGGCATGCAGCTCATCATTTCTGCGGGATATCTGGGGCTCTGACCTGGAGCTGCCACTTGCCTCTGTAGTTCTTTAGTAGGTTTGCCTGATATTTTTCTAAGCAGCACTGAATCTCCATTAGAAAAAACTTAAAGAAAAGAATGACCTGGGAAGTCATTCCCATTTTTGCCTAGGTGATCCTGACCAACCTCACGGAGGCCGGCCAGCAGCACCCATGACAGCAGCAGACGGTACAGTATGACTGGTAACTGTCTTTGCCAACTTGCAAAGCAGCAGATGGTACAGTATGACTGGTAACCATCTTTGCTAACTTGCAAAGGCAAGGAGCTGCAGGTGCTGCTGTGTAACACTGTAGTACCCCGTCTGTCAACAGCGTTCAGTAGACATACGGTGACAGTGAAAAAAGGCTGAACGGGCTCCATGCTTGCCGTGCTATGGCATCTGCTTGGGCAATACAGGGAAAACGGTGTGAAATGATTGTCTGCTGTTGCTTTCACGGAGGTGGGGGTGACTGATGCCATTTTCCCATAACCACCCGTGACAAATTTTTGGCCCCATCAGGCATTGGTAGCTCAACCCAGAATTCCAATGGGCAGCGAGGACTGCAGGAAGTGCGGGATAGCTACCACAGTGCACCTCTCCAAAAGTTGATGCTTGCCACAGTTCTTTGTACGCACACCGCCGAATTAATGTGCTTAGTGTGGATGCGTGCACTCGACTTTATACAAACTGTTCCCAAAAATAGACTTCTGTAAAATCGGAGTAATTTCTTAGTGTGGATCTACCCTAGGACACAGTTGAGGCCTCAAGTTATACAACTAGCAACACAACTGCTAAAGAAGAATTCACCGATTTTTAAGGACAGAAGGAGCCATTATGACCACCTATGCACAGGCCAGAGAATTTTCTCAAGACTAAAGATGCCCATTTTGATTTCAGTGGCATTACTCCTGGTTTACACTCGAGTGAGTAAAAAGATAATTAGCCATATTAACTTACTTCTGTTTACGTGGGGTTAAAGGAGAGGAAAATCAGATGCTCTGAGTTCAGTGGAGTTGCTACTGATTTGCAGTGGGATGAGTGGAAAGGACCCATCTCCAGCACTTCACTGAGCAGCAGTCTGTTGGATTATTTTCCATCTCTTCAGTTCCTTTTTTGGGGGACTTGAAGGAAACTCCCTCTCTTTAAAGTTACACTCACGGAGTCCTACTCTTTATGTGAGGGCCCTATGGTGAGAGTTTAGGAGGTGGGTATCAGACAAAGAGTTAGAGGAAGGTACAAGAAAAAATGATTAACACTAGTGTATATGAAAAGAGAATCCATCGTCCCCAGTGCAGCTTCTCCTGATTAACACAGCGGTGAGCGTATGTATGTAGAATGAGTCCTACTGACCTAAATAAGGGTTACTCCAAATCTACATGGAGATAAGTGAGACGAGAATTCATTGGGGTGCCTGATTTACACAAAGGTGGATGAGAGGAGAGTTTAAACCTTTAACTTTATTTTAACATGGTAAGTGAAAGTTAGTGCGGGATTGGAGCATCAGAAGAACCACACTAAAGACTGTTTCTTTTTCAAACAATACTGTGTAATCAAAATGTTCAGCTTCCAACTTCCCCAAACAGCTTAAGTCTGTGGGAAGACTCGCTACAAGAATTATTGTATCTATAAGATAAATTGGGTCTTCAGAGTAATTCAGGGGGGGAATTGTGATGTGTTGCTGCCCCACTCTGGGGTGCCACCTGATGTACTGAGGGTACCACTGAGCCCGGCTGTTCCACCAGCCTGGACTCTCTTGCCCTGTTATGTTGAGCCAAGCCCTCAAGACTCCTCTAGCACACACAAGGGTAAGAATGCACCCAGCTGTAGAAAGACACAGACACTGAAATCAGCTCTGCATGGGAACAATCAGCTAAAGGATTGCCCAGCAATCAAGTGCACACCCCCTCTGCGGTGCAAACACAAAATCGTGTTGTCCTGCATTGCACAGAGAACTGTACAGTGTAAGCTAATGAAAATCACCCCCTCTCTGAATGTGGAGAAAGATATGCCCAGCTTTTTGCCCCCAGTTATGAATTGCACAAACTGGTTTAGAAAAGATGAAAACCCCTTTATTAACTACAAAGGATACATGGAAACTAAGCTTAATACACTAAGGAAACTGGCTACAAGCACCAATTTCTCATCCTAAATGTTGTTTTAAGCAGGTTGAAGAGTTTCTTGAATACGAACTGCTCTTGCTTGCAACTTAGAACTCCAGGTATTCCTTTTACAGGCCAGACACCTTCTAGCCTGGGTTCTGTCCTCCTTCCCCAGATCAGTCTTAGGTGTTTTTAGCAGTCATCTGGGGCAGGGATTCAGTGAAGAACCAACAACCCTGACACGAAGCTCCATACTCTTCAGAGAGATATTGTTATGATACAAATATGGCATATCTAATATGTATTTTATGCAAGATGGCTCATGTACGATATCATTGGAAAAGTTATCATTTACTGAATGTGATTATCTAATTTATATGCATTTACCATTTCTGTATCTAAAGTTAGGCATATTGACTATGTAATAATTACATCTGTGTGTGTACTTGGGAAAAGCCCACCAGACAGTCATAGATCAGCCTTAAGGGGCCATTAGAAAAAGGCAATGAATCTTTGATGATGTGGATTTCCCATCTACCTGGATTTCCTTCCTGTGGACATTGCAAATAAACCTGATTTCAATATAGTAATTTTGACACTGCAAGATTAGGTGATAAGATCATCTGATACAAAATACCACCTTGGACACTGCTGGTACTTTTCCTCTGTAGGGGGATGGGGATAAAACAAAGGTTTCCTGCCTTGAGTAAATCCTTTTTGAGGCTGGAGAGAGGGTTAATCTTGGCTTTCCTCCATTGCCTACCCAAGAAGAAAGACTGCTGAAAGTACCTGAAGGGAAAAAGAAACTAACCTGAAGGCAAAAGCAGGGGTGAGTCAAGACTGAGACGGGAGTCCAGTCTGTAAGAAGAAATAATTGGAACTTAAGCTACTTACCTAAACTCTGCAACTTACCTAAAATAACATTTAGGGTGAGAAATTACTTCTTGAAACCAGTCTCTAAAAAATTTAACCTTAGTATGCATGTTTTGTTTTATTTGCTCAGTAATCTGTTTTGTTCTGTTTGCTATCCCTTACAATCACCTCAGATCTGCCTTTTATGGTTAATAAATTTGTTTTTTTAATTATGAAACTCAGTTTGTGCAATTTCTAACTGGGAGGGCAAGAAGCTGTGCATATTTCTCTTCACATTGAGAAGGCAATTTTTTATGAGCTTGCGCTGTGCGGACCTTTCTAAACAGCACAACACAGTATTATTTTAGGTTTATTCCCCAAAGGAGGTGTGCACATGAATGCTGGGTGAATCCTCTCACACAGGGCTAACTTCAGACTGCATCTGCAGCTGGGTGTGCTCCTACTTTTGTGTGTGTGCTGCAAGAGACCAGAGAGCCTAATTCAGCAAAACAGGGAGAGGGAATCCAGGCTGGTGGACCAGGAGTGGCTCAGTGAAACCTCAGTACATCAGGTGACATCCCAGAAAGGGAGGTGGTCTAAACTGTCACACTGACCTGTTGCATGGACTTGTACTGGTCATGTCTTTTTGGGAGGCTTAATTCATGCCACACTTTCTTGTTTGTAAAGCACTTTGAGATCTCAGATACTATGGGTACAAGGGGAGGGATATCTCAGTGGTTTGAGCTTTGGTCTGCTAAACGCAGGGTTGTGAGTTCAACCTTAAAGGGGCCATGTAGCAAACTGGGGTAAAAATCTTTCTATGGATTGGTCCTGCTTGAGCAGGGGATTGGACTCAATGACCTCTTGGGGTCCCTTATATTCTGTGACCTAATTAGTTAGATAGAAAAAAAGAGTAATTCTTAACCTTTTTGTCCATTTCTACCTGAATTCAAAGTTATTGTATGTTGCAAAATTTCTGCATTTTTATTCTTTCTTTTTTTCTCAGTATTCTCTTGCTATGCCTTTTTTGAATGTGTTGCTTGTTGTACCTTTCTTGAATTTCTTTTGTGAATGTGTGGGTCCCAGTGGGTAACTTCTCCTTCCTTTTGGACTAGAAAGAACAGTGACCTCATCTAGTAGTTTAATGTCTATGTCTAATATTCTTACTAAAGAGAGAACTTCCATTCTCCTCTCTCCATGAATTTCCCTGTTAGGTTCAAAATTTGACTCTATTTAACACCCTTATTCCTATGGTCGAAAAATAAATATGCTATTAACTTTCCTTTCTTATTAATTTACCATGCCAATCAGCAGAGGCAGCTAGGGAGTTTCATGTTGTCCTCTCAATGATGTACAACGACGCAGAAGAGACATTCACTTTGTGGGAATAGACAAATGACAAAAAAGCACCAAGAGAGGCAGTAAATCCAGTGCATTTTGCTGAGAACAACCAGGGCTATTTATTGAAAGCTAAGACATACATGGAGAAGACAGAGAGAAGGACCCACCTCCTGATTCCCGAACATCTCATAAAGAGGGCATATCAGAGACTCAAACTTGCCATATATTCACCTCAGAGGTAAACTAATATTTTATATCAGATTTAGAGACATCAGAAGGCATCACTAGACATGTTATCCCCTATGCCCAATGCATGGAATATTTTGCCCTCAGGCTGATGCCTAGTCTGATGACAGAGGTACAGCAATGTTATATGCTTTTTAAGACCCTACCCTTAGCAGGGTGTGGCAGATGTATGTAGGACACTCAGGGCTTCTTCTGAATCTGTGCCAGCTACATTGGAGGTGGCAGGAGTTCTTGCTGAGGCAGGAGGGCGTCTATCCAATCATTACCATTCAAACCCATACCTGGGCTTGAATTTGAAACCATGATATTCCATGAGGAAAAGGAAATAATCCTGAGTGTTAGAGCCTGGGTCAAATCTCATGGGAGCTGATGAACTCTATAATGGTAATAACCAGTTGTGACATGGAAGGTGGGTTTAGATTAATTTCTGAGTGTATGCAGAAAACTGTCCATGGTCTAACTCTAGCATAATAAGAGAACTGATGGGCCTGTGGTTCAGGATGCAAAAAATGTGGGTTCTAATCTTGAGTCTCTACTGACCTGCTCTGTGACCTTGCACAAGCTGTTTCTCCTTTATGTGTCTTCTTTCTAATTTCTGTAGGCAGAATCGTGATATCTTTCCTCATGTTAAATAGCTTCATGACCAGGATCACTGCAGCCAGTCTTGCTTTGTGAGTACAATGGTGTGATAGGGCTGCTTGAGATTCTGAGGCACAGGTCTCAGCAGCCTTGAAGCTCACCTCTGGTTGATGTCTTATGTTACTAAAAGCTCATGCTTCAAGGTTTTACCCAGCCAGCTGCAGGGCTCAGGAAGGGCTTCCCTCCCCCATATCCTGACCAATGTGTTCTGATTTTATTTTTTAATCTCCTTCTTCTGAAGCACTGGGATGCCCATGGCTGGAGATGGGACACTGGATGGGGAGGGCTGGGCCTTGGAGGTGGCTGCTTGGTTCTTGCTCATATGGTCCGGGTCTGGATGGAATTTTTCCTCCAAGTATTTCACCTTCCTCTGCAGCATGTGGGTGTGGGTGGCTTGTCAGGATTATATGGGTGTATCACACTTAATATTTCTCTGCCATTGTGGAGGCCTCAGGCACTGTCTCCTGTGGGCAATGATACTTTGGTCCCATCTAGGTTTTTGGGTTTAGGTGTGTGGGTGCTGAGTGGTGTTGATGGCCTGTGCTACACAGGAGGTGAGACTCTGGTGCCCCCTTAAATGCTTTGGCTCTATGTGATGTTAAATGCACAGCATGACACTGTCCCAATCTCCTTAGAACACTTCATAAAGTGGGTCAGTACAATTATCTTCATTTTACACAGGAGATAATTGAAGGACTGAGAGCAGGACTGATTGCTCAGTATCACACAGAGTCAAGAATTTACTTCAACTCTCCTGACCCCCACAATGGTGCATTTTCATTGGGATGTAACACAACCCTAAATGTGGGTAAGATCTGTATAGAGTGTGTGAACAACTGATTTGTTGGTTTGCTGGCCAACCAGAAAAGTCAAAACAAAAAATATTTTGGGTCACACAAAAAGTTTTGCTTGACCCGCCATGATACCTTGTGTTTTATTTTCGAGGTTTTTGGGTACTTTTTACCTTTTAAGAATAACATTGAAATGCAATTTAAAAGAAAAAGTCGTTCTGAACAGAAAAATTCAGGTTTTCTTTCAAAAATGTGAGAACAAAACATTTCAGTATTTTGGGATTTTCTCTCTGTTTTTGACGGAAACGATTTGGTGAATTTGATACGAATTTACAAAATATTTCAGTTGACCCAGATGCTCATTTTTCAGTGAAAAATGTCCCTAGATTTAGAGATGTCTGATCTCAATGATAAGGTTTGTGGTTGCAATTATCAACAGACCTTTTCAGGTTACTGCAAGGAGGAGATTGGATGACTCCAACAGAGACAGCAGGCCTCCCTATGTTATCCAGGAAAGGTGTCTTAACTCAACTTTTAGGCTGATGGGTATGTAAATATTAATGGAATTTAAGTGCCATTCTACAAGAAGACAAGTGTATCACTCTGATATCATATTTGTTCAATTCCGTCTAGTTAAACCCATGGTGAACACAGATCAGGGAAACCAAACGTCCATCACAGAATTCATCCTCCTGGGATTTGGGAATCTTCCTGAACTTGAAACCCACCTTTTTCTGCTGTTTCTAGTGATCTACATTGTGACCATGGCTGGGAACATCCTCATCATTATACTAGTTGTCAATGATCAACACTTTCACACCCCCATGTACTTTTTCCTGGCAACCTTGTCCTTCTTGGAGACCTGTTACAGCTCCACCATCCTGCCCAGGATGCTGACCAGTCTCCTGAACAGGGACAGAACCATTTCTCTCCGTGGTTGCATTGTACAGTTTTATTTCTTTGCTTCTCTGGTGGGTTCAGAGTGTTGTCTCTTGTCGATAATGTCTTATGATCGGTATTTAGCAATATGCAAACCGTTGCATTATGCAGGCCATATGAGTGGAAGGTTCTGCTTCTACCTAGTGGCAGGGTCTTGGATTAATGGCTTTGTCGCAATTGCTGTAATCATATCCTTAATGTCACAATTAAAATTCTGCGGCCCCAGTGAAATTGACCATTTCTTTTGTGACTTCACCCCGGTGATAAAACTCTCTTGTAGTGACAGCCACTTGATGGAACTTGTGACATTCATATTCTCATCCTTATTTACTCTGCTCCCGTTTGTATTAACCCTGGCATCCTATATTTGCATCATCATCACCATTCTGAGAATCCCCTCCAGCACTGGGAGACAAAAAGCTTTTTCCACCTGCTCCTCTCATCTCATGGTGGTTACAATTTTCTATGGGACCCTGATCATTGTGTACCTGTTACCAAGAACCAATACCATGAGAGCCCTGAACAAATTGTTCTCTGTCTTCTATACTGTCCTAACTCCTATGGCCAATCCCTTCATATATAGCCTGAGAAACAAAGAGGTCAAGGAGGCCCTGAGAAGAGCTATCAAGAAAATGCTTGTATGACAGAGGGCAACCACCTGCAGTTTCCTGGATAAACTTTATTGGATTAAGAGTAACTCCATTGTATAAAAATGCAATTGTTTATGTGTTGTTGTGGGACTGTATGTGACTTCTCTAGGAGACTTGGCTCATGTAAATCTTGGGAAATGTTAGGAACTTCAAACAATGTGAACTTTTAAAATTAAGCCATTTTCCCTATGCAGAAGGAAGTTGCTTGAAGATTTGCCTGGTAAGGGACCTGTTTGGCTGATTACCTATTCACAGTCTCTTCAAAGCACTGGATAAAGGACTCACAGATCCATGGGGGTTCCTGTTCTGAGCAAAAGGTGTTATGAACCTGAAATCAAAGGAAAACATGATTGGATTTGGAATGACCAATCACCTCTCAGAACCCTTGAGGTAGGTAGGCTGGACTCTCATAAGTTGGTTAGCATGAGTGTAGGTCCTTTTATTGGTTTAATGTTTTTTCTGCAATGCTTTCACCTTAAAAACAAATGAGTTTGCTTCTAAAGATCTGTGTGATAAGTTAACTGTGGTAATTCCACTGTGCCCCATCTCAGAAGAGAAAGCAAAACAGGCCTGCATAGGCAGACAGTCTTGTGCTGGGGATATCACAGTGTAGGCAGGCAGCAAGGTGTGACACTCTGCACCCCATATTCATCATAGTGATATGATTATGAAATAATTATGATACATCTTGTAAAAATATGTCATGTGAGGTGTCAATGGAAAGGCTATGGTTTGCTGAATATGATTATCCTATTTGTAGGTGTGTATCATATTTGTATCTGAAGTTATGAATATTAACTCTGTACCTGTATTTCAAATGTTCTTGCTCCTGTGGTAACATCCACAAGCTACTTTACATCCAGTCTAGTTAGCACATTGTGAATGGCCTATTCAAGTTGAATGGCCTATCAACAAAAGCAATGGACCACGGGAAAATCTTAGCCTCACCTGATAAGCTTTCCTGCGGACACTTCAGCCAAAATATGGGTAATGGCTGTCATGACTCATTGAAGCTTGTGAGGACATGTGATTAAATCATGCAAATATTGGAGTCCATTTTGGTGCTTGTACTTTTGAAGAAACTGCTCTGGGGGCTTTGTTTGGGACAAAGAAGTTCCCCCCTACGTGGAAGAAGCTATAAAATGGGAAGTGACATAATCACAGTGCCTTACTCCCTCTAAAACACAACACCTGGAAATACCTAAGGAACAAAGACTGAACGGGGGAAGGAGATCCCAGGTGGGAAAGAAGAAAGCTTGGTGGACTATTTTTGATATCTAACAAGGTGAGACACTCTTGATTCAAATCCTGTCTAGTTTATAAGACATAGATTGTATTTTTGTTTTTTCTTAATTAACCTGCTTTGATCTCTGTGCTCGTTACTTATAATCACTTAAAATCTATCTTTCTATAATTAATAAATTTGGTTTATATTTTTAACCTAAAACAGTGTGTTTTTCTAAAAGTTCTTGGGGAATCTGCTCAGGAACAAAAAATGGTGCATTGTCCTGTCCACTTTGAGGGAGGGGTGGACTGGGTAATAAATTTATGCAGAGAAAGGCCTTTGAGCTGGCAAGACAGTACAGCTCTGGGGTCCTAGTCTGGAGACCTGGGGAGAAATCTTCATGTAACTGCAGCTGTGTAAGGTTTGTGTGAGTGCAGGACCAGGGGTGGTCTGCATCTTGTCACAGCAGCACAGTGTAAGAGGGAGTCCAGGCTGGTGAGACAGAAGGCTCAGTGGCACCCCAGTTCCAGGTTGCACCCTGGTGTCCCTTCACAGCAGGAAACACCCTGGTCAGGAGGGTGAGAGAGAGATGGGTGTCTACCCAAAAGGGGCAATGGATGGGGAACTGGGATACCTTGCTGGACCTTAGAGGGGGAATGTAGGTGCAGTTGCTCCTTTCCCAAAAGAATTCAGAGATTGCAAGATAATGGTGTGCAGGGCAAAATGAAATGGAGCATGCCTTGTATACTCATGAGGGAAAGTCCTAGAAATCTTCTCCCATATTAGTTCTTTCTCGTGGAGCCATTCTGATTAAATCCATGAGACATCATGTGTGACTGGCACAGGTCATACCCACCTTTCACTGAAATTAGATGCAGTCTCTCACTCTGAAATCACTGGGATTTGAACATGCTCAGCATCTCATAGAATTTGGCCTCTCTCTTTCACACTACAATTTCAGACTGTTTCTCTCGTTCTCTCTATTTAACTGTCTATGTACTGCTGATTGGAGGTGGTGGACTTGCCACTGTATGGAGGTTTTAAAACAAGATGAGACATCCTTCTAAAAAGCATATTTCAATCTATCTTCTGAAGAGACAAATGTAAGGATTGTGTATGCAGGAGGTTAGATGAGATCAGGGGTTCTCAACCTTTCCAGATGACTGGACCCCTTTCGGGAGTCTGATTTGTCTTGAATACCCCCAGTTTTACTTCACTTAAAATCTACTTGCTTACAAAATCAGACATAAAAGTACAAAAGTGTCACAGTAAACTGTTACTGAAAAATTGCTTACTTTCTCATTTATACCATATAATTATAAAATAAATCAATTGGAATAGAAATATTGTACTTACATTTCAGTGTGATACTTGAGCCTGTTTTTCACTTGTGAACCTTGTCTGAATCCCAAACCTTCCTTCTTGGAGATGGAGCATGTAACTTAGCTATAGCATGGGGCCCCAGGCAATTGCCCTACTTCCCACCTCCTAATGCCAGCCCTGCATTTGTGACTCCTCTAAATCCATCCTATGATCATCTTTAGGACTGCAAGCCCCAGGTTGAGAAACACTGATCTAGATGAGTTGAGTACCCCCTGGAAGACCTCTGAGTACCCCCAGGGGTACACATACCCTTGGTTGAGAATCACTGGAGTAGATTATCATAGATTATCAACCCAATGGAACTTCAGTATGTCTCTACATCTATCTAGAGAGGGGGCTTGAAGTAGGATCTTCCACATTCTGGGCTAGGCCACTGGGCTAAAAGTTGGAAGGTAGGAGTCACCTTCTCTAGTAGGCACTTGAAGAGGCCCCAGTCTGGCAGATGTGCTCAAAGTGTGTCTATCTCCTGGTTTGTGGTTCCCACTGGACTTCAATGTGAGATAGGCATCCAGGCATCTGCCTGAGGTATCTGTATACAAGCCCAGAGGCACAAAGTTAGCTGCCTAAGAAGCATTTACAGTGAAAATGTAGGTGCTGGGTGAGTTTCGGAACCAATAAGATTAGGCAGCAGCTGAACGGGGCAGTGGCATTTAAACATTGGATTTAGGTGCCTAAAATGTAAATTAGACACCTAAGTCACTTAGTGACTATGGCCCTTAGGACCAGATTTTAAAGGTGTAACCCTTCTGCCCCTCTGAGTTGGCAGCAACAAGGGCCAGGTTCAGTATCCAGGGGTTCCGTTTCAATAACCCAATGCCAAACCAGCTCGAGCCCCCACCCAGTGACCTGGGAAAATCTTACACACACCCCTAGGTGCCTCAAAAAGGCAATGCTTCCACTCTCACAAGCACAGAGTCTCGGTGTAGCAGAAAAGGTTTAATACATGAGATAAACAACAAACACTAAATTGGGAAAGCACCTCAACTAGAGTTCCTAGACCAAACCGTGAGCAAAGACCCACCCCAGGAAATTGGGCTGTGTCCTCTTTCCTGGGCTCTTGAGTCCAGCAACCCCCAAATCACCCACAGTCCCAAAAGTCCCACAATCCAAAAGTCTCTGTCCTGGGTCAGTGCAGCCCCAAAGTTCGAGAGTCTATCTGCAGAGGTCCCTCCCCCCAGCCTGGGTAGAAAGGGGCACCTTACGTGTCCGGGGTCAACTGCCCTGCCTCTCTGTGGGTTCTGCTCCCGCCTTCTCCACAAATGCTCCGCTTTACCAGCTGCTCCACTCTGCTCCTCCAGCCATCCTCACAAACTGCTCCACTCCACTAGCTGCTTTGCTCCACCAGCTGTCCCATGAGCTGCTCCAGTTGTCCCTGCAAACTGCTTGGCTCCACTCGCTCTGTGGGCCGCTCCACCCGTCCCACAGCTACTCCGCTCTGCCAGCCGCTCTACTCCAGCCGTCCCCACAAACTGCTCCACTCCGCCAGCTGCTCTGTTCCACAGTATAGCTTCAGGTTCCCCCACTAGTTAGCACAGTACTCAGTGCTCTCAGCTCAGTAATTTCAGCTCTTTAGTGATTTCAGCTCATAGTAGGGGAGCCCCAGTACTAGTGCACCATTAGCCAAAACTGAGTTCAGCTCAGCAACCTGTATCTGGATTCTTAAAGGAATAAAAAATCAACTCTGACGTTCCATAGTGGAGAGAGGAGGATGTGCAATTGGTGTTCCAGGCCCTCACAAGAGGCCCATACCATCAGGTACACACTCCAGTTCCCAACCTCTCTCTCTTCATGGGGTTTTGGAACCCATGTCCCATGTTTAGCAAGTACCACCCAACTGAGGTTGAGTCATCTCTGTCACAAAGCAGTCCCACAGCTCCCCATTCACACAATCAGGGTGAGAAACTTGTTTTTTTTCCTGCCCCAATAACAAAGAAATTGGGGATCCCAGAGCTGTTAAAATAACCATCCCAGTCTGCTGTGGCTTATGCTAAGTGGAGGGCGGATGCCAATGCAAATCTTTCCCCATTCTTTGAAATTCTTGGAATTCTTTCCACATTCCCTACAATTCACCACCAGATGTCAGGGTAGCGCTCATCCTGACTCTGCTTACAAAGGTATTTAGGCACCTTGTGGGATTACCAAAAGTACCTAGCTCAAGCTCTTTCCACCTATGGAATGCTTTCTGGTGATTTGCTGCCTTCTCATGGCATGTCAGATTTCTAACCAGATTTTTCCATTCCTTTATTCCTGTAGAACCCAATGTGCCTGGAACATTAGACTGGAAGAGTTTGCAACAAAAACAGTATGCAGCATTCTGGGGTTTTGATTAGATAAGCCATGGCATCTCCACTTTGTCACCATTGGGGATTTCATGCAAGTAATGTGTTGGATGGAAACGTCTATTTTCATTGTCTTTGGGGAACATGAAGTTTTTCACATGCTGTGGCCCGTGCAGTGCAAGGATGTCCCTCAGGCTACTGCTCAAGTGGGTCCACAGTCCTGGATCATCTAGACTTTAGGAACTAACCTCAGCAGCAGCTGTTTCTTGTGCCTCCACCACACTCTTCTCTGATCTGCACTTTTCTTCAGGAATGTGCATGGTTACATCCATTTGAGATGGAGATACGGATGCTGCAGTAGCTGCCAGGTCACCTGTACTCGACTAACTGGAATATAAGGCATCTCCTCACCACTCACATCCACACTGGGGCTGGAAGGCTCACCGTGAACATTTGTGTCTATGTGTCTCAGGAGAACTCCTTCCTGCTTAGACAGAAAATCTTCTTTTGCTTTCTTTCTTTTTCTGAATTCTGCCCCAGAGTGTTGTTTTCTTCTTTCACTCATGACTGCTGTTCTATGCCAGCTATAGTGGCTCTCAACACTCAATTGAAGGGGACAAATAAGCAGGCTGGTATCAGGGCATGAGTGAGGGAAGATATCAGTGTCTTAAGGGCCTAACTAGCTCCTACTACTTCAGTTGACTGCCTGTTCTCAAGTGGGTTCAGGGAAACAGCAGGAAACAGAAAGCTTCCTGAGAAGCTGGTGTTAATCAGTCCAGGCTCCTGGGGGTGCTAGAGAGGGTACATAAGAAGCTCCTCCTTCTCTTTCTCCCTGCAGTTCCTGCTGCTTTCTGTTATTTCCTCTCACATTTTCTCCTGCTTGCATGATATGTCTCTTGTGCCCTCCTTCCACCAGCACAGTACTCCACCATCTCTGTTCATCTAGAGCAGAGAGAATACATACGCACCAGAAGCAGACACAATTTTCTACACTCTGGGTCCTAGTGGCACCCACCCCCCGCCACCACAGTCTGGCACCTTAAGCAACCACCTCAGTTCATCTCATGGTAAGGCCAGACCTGCCTGGAGTGCTGTGACGATGCCATCAAGGGCCATCAACACTGAGTGGATCACTGCTGGTGAAACAAGGTGAATGTAGAGAGCCCCACATCTAGGAACACTGACCAGTCATCATTTAGCTCCAGGGGGCTCAGCAGCACATGGTTGGCTCCAATCATAATGGTCTACTGTCCATTCAGAGAGAGGAACCAGACCAGGATTCTATGCTTGTATCTTAAGTTTCCCCCTTAAATGAAACCTGAAATGGCCCCAGTAAAGAAACTCATAGGAATATTTAATAATCCAAACACAAACACACACATACACACTCAGTCGGGTATATATGCCCTAGGGCAGAGTAACCCTTGCAATTTTTCATTGGGTGTAGGAGCATAACTCAGAGACATTGGGACCATGGAATGCAGTGTATGGAGCCACCCAGAAGGAAATTAACCCATCTTGGAATTTTGACTTAATCTAGAATGAAGGGGCACAGGTTTTGGGAACAGCTAATGGATACTAATCGATACCTCTCACATCTAATAAAAATAGCTTTATAGCACTGGTTTGACATCACTGAGCTCTATAAATTTGTCTTATAGGTGAGGGCAATAGGAAATGCCATGCTTGTGGCAACCATATTTGCTCCCATCTCTTCTCTTTGGAGGATCTGTAAGACCTCAGCAGTTTGGTGAATGGAGTAGCCTAATGTAAATATGCACCATTTATGTGCACAAGCAACTATAGCATCCTGTCAATAATTCACATGCAAAGATGTTGTTGCTTTAGGTCAAGCAGTAAAGGCCTAAGTTTTTGTTACAGGTGATTTTGGATGTAATATTTTGTAAAGCATTAGCTAGCTATCTAGCCCGTCCCCCCCATACCCAGCTATCTTATATGCTTCTGGTATAAAATTTGCAAATGGCATCAAATTGAAAGGGGTTTCAAGCACTTGGAAGCACAGGTTTAGAATTTGAAACAAACTTTACAAAACTGGAGAATTGGTGTGCAATCAACAAGATGAAATTCAGTAAAAATAAGTGTGAAATACTACACTTTGAAAGTAAAAATAAAATGAACACCACCACTGAAATGGTACTAATTGTCATGGAAGGAGTCCTGCAGCCACTGGAAGTTATAATGGATTCCAAATGGAGTAAGAGCCAACAATGTGATGCAGATGCGGAAAAGATGTGATGTTATATTATTAAAATATGACCATGCAGATCACTGTTGCTACCACTGTTGTATATTTGCAATAAATCTTGTAAAAATGTGTCATGTAAGATGTCTATGGAAAAGTCATTATTTGCTGAATATGATTATGCCATTTGTATGCATATATCATTTTTGTATCTGAAGTTATGAATATTAACTGTGTACCTGTATTTCAAATATTGGCTCCTGTGGTAACACCAACAAGGTATTTAGCTAGCACATTATGAAGGAACTGTTCAAGTTAAATGACCCATCAAAGAATAGCTAACTCAAAATGAAGACACTTATCAACACTTAATGGACTTTGCTGTGAATGTTCTAAATAGAGAATGGGTAATTTCCACTGCTATGACTAAGCAAAGCAGGGAGAGACATGTGACTTGTGTGTGTGACTCCAAACCCCATCTTGTTACCTGTAATTTTCCACTGTGTTGTGGGCTTTGTTTGGAACAATGGGTTTCCAATCCCATCCACATGGCAGAAGCTATAAAAGACCCTGGAAACCTCTGCATTTTGCTTCTTTCCTGCTAAACCTCTGAACTATGAATTTATACTAATGGGAGCATTCTAACCAAAGTACTGAGGACCTTCCAAATCATTTGGTAGCAATCAGAGATTTAACAAGCCTGATCCAAGAACCTTGCAATTATTGTATGCATTTGATTCCTTTAACCAGTTTTAACTCTCACCTTCCTTTCTTTCTTTTTATAAATAAACCTTTAGATATTAGATACTTAAGGATTAGCAGCAGCGTGATTATTGGGTAAGATCTGAGTTATTTATTGACCTGGGTAAGTGGCTGGTCCTTTGGGATCAAAAGAACCCTTTGGTTGATGAAACTGGTTTTAAATAACCACTTATCATTAAGTTTAGTGTTTTTGGTGGTGAGACAAGGACTGGAATGACTAAGGAGATTGCTTTTCTGACATCTTGTTAGCCAATGTGGTGAAACAGATGTTTATTTTTGTTGCTGGTCTGGTATATCTTATGGAAGAATATCCACCAGTTTTGGGGCGTATCTGCTTTAGTTCTCAACAGTTTGTCCTGAATTTGGTATTCTCAGTAGTGACCCACTGAGGCACGGTGATGGAAGACACAGGAAGAAGTTGTTCTGCCCTAATCAGCACTGGTATGGACTCATCTGCAGTACTGTGCCCAGTCCTGGGCACCACACTTTAAGAAGGAGGTGGACAAATTCGTCAGGCTGTGGTGGGAAGATTCAGGGAATGATAGAATGTCAGTTTCCACTCTGAGCAACATGGCCAGCAGCAAATTACAACTGCCAGGGACCAAGGAATGGGGGAGCTGAGGAGAGGGATCTAGGTCTTCCTGAATCAGAAATCCTTCCCCGGGCTGCTCCTGGGGCAGAGTAGCAGAGACCCATGACCAATGTTCCCTTTAAGGTGCATGCCTGCACGGCTCTACAGGAGGCCACCAAGAGCTGCATAGGTGTACACACTGCACTCAGGGGCGTGGGATGAGGTGGGGGTGGTGATGGGGGAGCTTAGGGCATGCAGGGTTGGGCAACTCCCCCAGCCCCTGCAGTGCGTCAAGGAGAGATGCCTTTCCACCCCAGCCCTTGGGCTGCAGGAGGGCAAGATGCATCTCCCCTGACCCCAGTCCCAGAGCTGCTGGGGCCAGGGAGAGACACTCTCTCCCATTCCAGGTGCTTTTGTGGAGAAAGCACTGTGGGGAGTCCTCTCTCCCTGCCGCAGCCCTGAGCAGCCTGCATCTGAAACCCCTCATCTCTGGCCCCACCCCAGAGTCCACACCCCCAGCCAGAGCCCTCAGTCCCCCGCACACCAACTCTCTTCCCTAGCCCTGAGCCCCCTCCCACACTCCAAAACCTTCAGCCCCAACCCCACCACATATCTCCTCCATATTGGTACACATAACAAAATTCATTCTGCACATGGATGGGAAAAATTAGAAGGAACATTGCCCATCACTAACCTGATGAAGCACAGGAGCAGGCAGCATGTAGCCATGGAAACGAAACACTGATTTGGGCAGGGGTAAGCCATCCAATGAGAACACTGGGCACTTTCAGAGCATTGGGAACTCTCAGAGTTATTTCAGGTATTATAACTGCAGTATGCAAATTATCAGAAAATGAAGAGTGCAGATTGCTTGTTACCTCTGATGTCACCATGGACACCCTTAAGGGTGACCTGAGCTGTTGTCTTGGACATGTATACAATTTATTCCTAAATTTAATGATTGGACACAATTTTCTTAAGAATATAGCTTCATTAAAACCTGCTGTCTTCAACTGTAGCCTACACACATATTTCAAATGAGCTTTAATGTTACGAAAAGTGTGAAGAGAATGTTTTATTCCGGTTTTAAGATCACTTGGGACAAACCAAGAAGAGAAGATATATACTACATTCATTAAAGAGAATATATTTAATTCTTTTATACACAAGAAGTAATTAAGATATTTACTTGAAAAGTTATCCGCACTCAGAATAAATAATCAAAGTTCAGGGAAGAGACGTGTTATTCTCTAAACAATAGCATGAGAGGGTGGTGCAGTGCATGTCTCAGGATTTGGCTTCTTCTCCTAATTTTCCCCAAATTCTGGCAGATGGCCAGAGGTAGGTAACACCCAGACTCCACCTTTGGATTAAGGGAATCCTGATCCTGAGAGTCATCAGTTGAACGGGACCATAGAGAATAGTACTGGCTACACAAACGATTCAAGTTTGCAAGATCATATCCCCATGATTGGCCAATTTTATGTATTATCTAGAAAGATCTGATTTCTTGCAAAAGACAAAAAAATCTAATGACAGTTTTCCTCAAGGCTTCTTTCACCTCCTTGTTTCTCAGGCTGTATATGAGGGGGTTGACCAATGGGGTCAGGACTCCATAGAAAACAGAGAATATTTTGTTCAGATCCCTCAGTGCATCAGAGTCTGATAGCAGATACACAATGACTAGAGTCCCATAGAAAATTGTCACCACAATGAGGTGAGAGGAGCAGGTAGAAAAGGCCTTCTGCCTCCCAGTGGTGGAAGGGATTCTCAGAATGGTGGAGATGATACAAACATAGGATGCCAGGGTCAATAGAAATGGAGGCAGTGTGAATATGGAGCAAAGTATGAAAGCAGTAACTTCCAGCATGTGGGTGTCACTGCAGGCCAGTTTTATTACTGGGCTTAAATCACAAAAGAAATGGTCAAGTTCATTGGGGCCACAGAAAGTGAATTGTAACATTAGTAACATTGTTGGCAAAGGAGCCAGAAATCCACTTACCCAAGAGCAAGCAGTCAATTGGAGGCAGAACTGTCCATTCATAAGAGCAACATAATGTAGTGGCTTGCATATTGCTAAGTACCTATCATAAGACATCACAGATAAAAGAAGGCATTCTGTAGCTAATAGAGAACCAAAAATATAGAATTGTGCGATGCAGCCACCAAATGAAATGGTTCTGTCTCCAGTTCGGAGACTGGCCAGCATCCTGGGCAGAATGGTGGAGGTGTAGCAGGTCTCCAAGCAGGACAAATACCCCAGGAAGAAGTACATGGGGGTGTGAAGGTCCTGATTAGCCACAACTAGTGCTATGATGATGATGTTTCCGGCCATGGTTACAATGTAGATCACTAGAAAGAGCATGAAGAGAAGGATTTGCAGTTGAGGAAGATTCCCAAATCCCAGGAGGACAAATTCTGTGATGATCGTTTGATTTCCCTGGTGTTTGTTTGCTGTTGGTTTCATCTAGGGGAAATAAAACAAATTCTGCAATTTATAGTCTAACTGCTATTTAAAAACAGTCTTCATTTTACTTCTGGCTTCCCCGTGCTGGTTGCCATCCCAACAGTTGAGTCAAGACTCCAGATGGTGGAGGTATTCTGGGTAAAATTTTCTAAAGTGCCTAAGATAAATCACTTCAACCTTTTATATTTACATCTCAATTTCTGAGGACATGTCATCAATAACACAATTGTGTGTTTAACACACATTATTTTTAGAGATTTTCTCCCTCTTCCTAATATTATCTATATATTTCTCAAATCTCTTCTAAAGGGAATCACACAGTATGTTCATTTCTCTACAATGATACTCCCTGTTCTTTTTCATAGTCATACAACATCTAGAATTTATGGGTAACATTTTCAAAAATGCCTCAGGGCCAAAGTTTGAAAAGTATTCTTGAACTTGTGAATAGGCCCTTTGAATATCTTAAACAAGACAGGATTCATAGCTAGATTACGGACATATGATAATGCCGCCTTAGCTAAGGTTGTTGTGACAGTTTGGGGGAATATACCTTTGTCCAGTTGTTAATTCCATTTGGTTTTTTGAATGCTTTCTAATTGCAACCATTGTTCTGGATGAGATCATCTCTTCTATAGCAGGAAACATGTAACAGGTCCTGAGGAATCTGGGCCTGGAGAATACTGGCAACGCCATCAAGAGCCATCAACACTGAATGGCTCACCCTGCGTGAAACAATGGGAGTGTTGAGAGAGCCACTTCTAGGAACAATGACCTGTCACCACGCAGTTCCAGGGGGCTCAGCAGCACATAGGGCTCAGTGGCTGGATCCAATCCCAAAAGGCCAACATTGATTGAGAGAGGGAGCTTTTGGCAGTTTTGTCATACTTGCATTTAGCTTTTCCAGCTGATTGAAACTTGAAATCACCACAATGAAGAAAAGTACAGGTAAATTCTGTAATAATAATAACAACAACAATAAAAAATCAGCAGACCCCTCACAGAGATTGCTGGTTTCTAACGTCTCTTATAAGGCCTCTGCTGCTGGTTAGAAATTTGCTGCTATAATCACTATTTTCATGGTTTCAGTTATTTTGAGCCTCAACTTATTTTGTATCCCTGTTAGTGCTACCAAATCACTTAAAGTTGAAATTTTGCAACAGGATCTAGTGACCTAACCTATGTGGAAATATGGAAAGATGCTGCTGACATATTGTACATAGCTACAGAAGCAATCTGGGAAATAATTACTGCTCAAACACTTTTCATGATCCTATTCTCCACTCAATCAAATACAGAAGTAGAACCCAACATTTCAGTACGCAAATAAGAAACATGAAATTCTTACACACACACACACACACACACTCAGGTGTGTATACCATAATCAGGAGACCCTGCAATTTTTCATGCAGGGAAATGACTCACACATAGTGGGAACATGCAATTCAGGGGTATGGAGCCATTCAGAAGGAACGTATCTCAGTTTGGAATTTTTACTTAAAGCAGAATGAAGGGGCTGAGATTTTTGAAATGGCTAAAGGTGTTTCAAGGAGAATTATTCTCCTAGTTGCCATAGAAGGAGATTTTCAATAGCAAAAAATTGCAGTTACATTGAAAGTTGTTATACTCTATACATGCAATACTTGTGGGACTTGTATCAAATTCCCAAAATTGGCCATGACAGATTAGGTAGAAATGAAAATCTCTGTCATAAAATTCCAGGATTGTCATTCTGTGTGTCACTCTGAAGCCTATTAAGCCTGAAAATCAAAAAAGTCTCCTACAAACTGTGAAAACATGAACAAATTGCTAAGGATCAAGACAAAAGACTAGGGCGCACAAGCAGGGAGAAAATCAGAAAAGTTAAAGCATAAATGAGTTACACTTACAAAGGAACATAGAAGGGAAGAAGAAGAGGAATAATCAATATATTAGAAACTTGAAAGAGATGGAGGAAAGTGTAGGTCCCCTAGTCAGCAGGGAAGAAGAGCGAAGAACACAGTACATGAAGAAAGCTGAGAAATCAACACAACAACCCACACAACGCCACAACCAGCAAGCAAAACAACCTTATACACACAAAGACCCTCAGTGCAATATACACCCACACAAATCAGCAATAATCTCCCAGCACAATCCAAACCACACACATATCAACACAAACCCCAGCACACACAATAATCCCAAAAATAATTCTGAAGCCTCTGTTGTCTGCTGAGTTTGTGCAAAGTGATGTAAACAGCTACAAGAATGGTCCAGAGCTCCTTTTCTTTAGATTATGAGCATGTTCAACTATTACTGAGATACATCATCTGTCACTAATTTTTTAAGTTCTCAGCCATTTGGGGGCTTTTTAATACACATGACTTTTTTAGTACACATTACACCTGTGAAACAACATGGGCTTTCAGCTACTAGTGAAGAGATAAGCAGATTGCTTTCAGGATAGAAGATTGCATCAACAGCCTGGCTGACCAGTCAGGTAAAATTTAGAAGAAGAGGAATCTCATATAAATTTGAAAAGATTAGTTTAAGCTTCAATAACCTTTGATTAATCGCTATTGGATAGAAGCCAAGATTTCACTCTCCTTTCCCCTTCCTGCCCCATCCCTCCCTTCTTTTCCCTCCCATCCCATTACAATACTTTTCTTTTCATTTTTTATGTGTTCTTCAGCCAAAAATCAATAAGAAAGAAAGAAAGAAAGAAAGAAAAAATTTGAGTGCATTACAATAACTGAGTTAAAACAAAATGAATATTTAAAACTTTCAGAGAGTGAATTAGGAAACAATTCCTCTCTGACTTACCCCAGCATAAATTGGAAATAACTGCAATGAAATCAATTGAGGCAGTCTGTAATAAAACTGGGATAACTGAGAAGAAAATGACACCAGGAAGAAGTGTGTTCTTCCTCTTCAATTTTTTAATGTCCCAATATGGAATCCTGCCTAACACATCTGCACAGACACAAATTGTCACTTTTGCAGCATGATGCCCCATGTGCTGCATTGCAATCAACCTCTATATGCTTTGGTGACCACATGGGAATTCTCCCCAAAGAGACTCTGCGACAATCTTAGTAACAACTGGTGAAGATATCAGCCTTCCAGAATGACGAAACGTTTTCTGCTACATCCACTATAGGGATGGGATTTGGAAAGATGGGCTTCAATATGCGGGTGCTGGAATAGCAGAGGACTAATCACTTGGTTGACAGACTAAGCACAGTGTCTGATTGGGTATCCTGAGCCATTGCTTTGCAGAGACTGTGCTGTAGAATGCAGTTATGCTGCTGTAATGTGATGTTGACATGCCAATGCAGTATCAGGATGGAGATGTTGTCAGAAAGCAACCAGCCAGGTGCACTGTGGTTCTAGGTGACCCTCCATCATCCTCATTTCACACTGGGGAGCAGATCCATTGCTGCTCTATCTCCAATATCTTTGTAGGTGTTCGACCATCATCACCTTGTATCACTTACTTCACTTCTTCAACATTTCAGGATCTCCCTCTGTCTTTGCACAAGCAGCAAGGAAGGGAGATGTTTCCTTTCTCTCTTCCTCTTCCAGAATGCTGAATATCTTCTTTCTTACTGCATGTCTCAGCCTTTCTTGGGGATGTGATTGCAGAGCCATTGGCCATTATCTTTGAAAACTCATGGTGGTCGGGGGAGGTCCTGGATGACTGGGAAAAGACTAATGTAGTGCCCATCTTTAAAAAAGGGAAGGAGGATCCAGGGAACTACAGGCCAGTCAGCCTCACCTCAGACCCTGGATAAATCATGAAGCTGGTCCTCAAGGAATCAATTCTGAAGCACGTAGGGGAAATGAAAGTGATCAGGAACAGTCAGTATGGATTCACCAAGGGCACGTCATGTCTGACTAACCTAATTGCCTTCTATGAGGAGATAACTGGGTCTGTGGATGAGGCAAAAGCAGTGGATGTGTTATTCCTTGACTTTAGCAAAGCTTTTGATACAGTCTCCAGCAGTATTCTTGCCGGCAAGTTAAAGAAACTTAGGTTGGGTAAATGGACTATAAGGTGGATAGAAGACTGGCTAGATCGTCGGGGTCAATGGGTAGTGATCGATGGCTCCATGTCTAGTTGGCAGCTGGTAACAAGTGGAGTTCCCCAAAGTTCGGTCCTGGGGCTGGTTTTGTTCAATATCTTCATTAATGATCTGGAAGATGGTGCGGACTGCACTCTCAGCAAGTTTGCAGATGACACTAAACTAGGAGGAGTGGTAGATACTCTGGAGGGTATCAATAGGATACAGAGGGATGTAGACGAATTAGAGTATTGGGCCAAAAGAAGCCTGATGAGGTTCAACAAGGACAAGTGCAGAGTCCTGCACTTAGGACGGACGAATCCCATGCACTGCTACAGAAAAGGGACCGAATGGTCCCTGCAGAAAAGGACCTAGGGGTTAAGGTGGACAAGAAGCTGGATATGAGTCAACAGTGTGCCCTTGTTGCCAAGAAGGCTAACGGCATTTTAGGCTGTATAAGTAGGGGCATTGTCAGCAGATTGAGGCACATGATCATTCCCCTCTATTCCACATTGGTGAGGCCTCATCTGGAGTACTGTGTGCAGTTTTGGGCCCCACACTACAAAAAGGATTTGGAAAAATTGGGAAGAGTCTAACAGAGGGCAACAAAAATGATTAGGGGGCTGGAACACATGACTTATGTGGAGTGGCTGAGAGAACTGGGATTGTTTAGTCTGCAGAAGAGCAGAATGAGGGGGGATTTGAGAGCTGCTTTCAACTACCTGAAAGGGGGTTCCAAAGAGGATGGATCTAAACTGTTCTCAGTGGTAGCAGATGACAGAACAAGTCATAATGGTCTGAAGTTGCAGTGGGGGAGGTTGAGGTTGGATATTAGGAAAATCTTTTTCACTAGGAGGGTGGTGAAGCACCAGAAGGAATTAACTAGGGAGGTGAGGGAATCTCCTTCCTTAGAGGTTTTTAAGGTCAGGCTTGATGAAGCCCTCTCTGGGATGATTTGGCTGGGAATTGGTCCTGCTTTGAGCAGGGGATTGGGCTAGATGACCTCCTGAGGTCCCTTCCAACCCTGGTATTCTATGAAATTCTATCCTTTATGAGGATATGCAGGGAATGATACTAAGGACATCCCTAATGTTATATTACTGCTATTTGTTTACGTGGTTTGGAGCTTTCTGGTCTTTACTGATTGTGCTAATAAAAGTGACTAAGGCATTACTTTGCCCTCAGTGTGAGTGCCTCTGCTGTAAACAAGTTACTAAACTTGTCAGTTTAAATTCAGTTGTATCTGATTCTGGGACCAGAACCCTGCTATGCCCAGCTTATTCTACTGGTAATGATTGGTGATCAAGAAAAATGATCAATCATTAAAGAATCACATTATAGCAGCTCTGAGCCAGGGAGCTGGATCCGCTGAGAAGGGCCAGGCCTATGGTGAGCCAGAACTGTTCCAAACAATCAGGGTGGTACATTTATAGAGGTGAAGGTTAAAATTTTTATCCCAGGAGGTATCAGCCAAAATGAAAGAAATAGGCCCTTTCCCCAGGAGCACGGGCAAAGAAGAAGGGATAAGATATCTTAAGAAAACTGTGGGGCAGGTTAAATTTGTGATCTAACTAGTGAGGATTGGGAGAGAATTTTACAGAAGGGAGTTGGCTCTGGTGTTTGGCTCCATATTCCACAGGGCTATAGTGGTCAGAGACAATGGCAGCTCATGAGTTAAGAGGAAATTCTAATTTTATTTGGGTTGCAGACAACAATTTCCATTTGTGGCTTTATTAAACAAAAATCTAGGGATGGTGTTAGGATATAGATATTCAGAACTGTCTGAAAAGGCCTATACTTTAAGAATTTAGGTGTATTCGTATCACTAAGCTAGTTATAGAGGTATAGAAGAAAGAATCAAATTCATTTTCTGCCAGTGTAAGGGCCTTCTCTTACTGGGGCAGTCAGAGGCCTAGTTCTTAGGCTAAGGCCTTCAGCTAAGCAGAAGAGGCCAGCCATAAGCTGGGAAGTGTATGATCACATCCTCACATTCCAAACTAGTCACATTGAAATAAGGTGCTATTGGGCTGTTAGGAATACAATCCTGTCCTCATATTCCATCACCTCCAGAGAAAGGGAAGAGCCTAGAAGATGTAAAAGGAAACTTAGTCTGATAGCTTCCTGTCTGGCAAGAACTCACTTATCAACAGGTGGGATGTGAAATCCTCTTTTCTGTATTGTTCTATCACTGTAGTCTCTACTTTCCTATTGTTTGTCTATATAATTTCTGTCTGGTTCTGTGATTGTTTCTTCTGCTGTATAATTAATTTTGTTGGATGTAAACCAATTAAGATGGTGGGATATAATTGGTTAAATAACCGTGTTACACTATGTTAGGAATGGTTAGTTAAATTTCAGTAAAATGATTGGTTAAGGTATAACTAAGCAGAGCTCAAGTTTTACTATATAGTCTGCAGTCAATCAGGAAGTAAGGGGGGAATAGGAACAGGGAATGAGGGCGGGGGAATTAGAATCATGTTTCGCTAATGTGGGGGAATGGGAACAGGGAATGGGAACAGGGACACAGGCAAGGATCTGTGGTGTCAGAGCTGGGAAGGGGGACACTGAGGAAGGAAACTGGAATCATGCTTGCTGGAAGTTCACCCCAATAAACATAGAATTGTTTGCACCTTTGGACTTCGGATATTGTTGCTCTCTGTTCATGCGAGAAGGACCAGGGAAGTGAGAGGGTGAAGGAATAAGCCCCTAACAGACAAACTTTCAGAATATAAGGAGTGATCTAGATACACTGGGAAACGCTAGGGAAAAGCTGTGGATATGCATGATATCAATGAACTCGGTAACTGTGCAACTCATATTAGTGGCGGTGTTAATGACTTTGATTTGAAAGGCTATACACTTAGGCAGTTGGGAAACACAAAGGATGTATACGAAATACAGGCCCCTATAAAGCCTTAGGAAGCATTCTACGGCTTCACTGGTGAATGTTGAGAGTGAAGCCATATTTAGGCTTGATATGAAGCCTTCTGTGATTTTTAAGAGTCTGTTCTGATAACCTTCAACGGTGTGGGCATATGTAGGACAACTGAACACATGTAAGAAGTTGCAGAGTAATAATATTTGTGAGAAAAAAGTTAAAGCCAATTATAAAGCCAACAAAGACCAGTTTGAGCAAATACAAAAGCTGTACAGATGACAGTGGACAACTGATGTAGAAATCAGATACTAATCCAGACGTGTAAGAAAAGAAAACCTTGTCTTGTGGAATCACTTCAGAAAACAAAAGTGTAGTATGCATATTAGCAGGAGACCAGGAGTGAGGGTAGGTTATGTCAGATATCACGATGGCCCCATTTCAGAGTGACTTGAGCTTTTGACTTGGCCATTTGAAAAATTCATTCATAATAATTCGACAGAACTTTTCTTAACAATTTGGCATCACTAAAACCTAATGGCTACAAATGTAGCCTATACGGGTAATAAGTTTTAAGATTATGCAAAGTATCAATAGTATGTTTTATTCCAGTTTTAAGAATATTAGGGACAAAGAAAGGAGAGATGGCAAATGCTAAATTAATTTAAGAGTACATTTTTAATTCTTTTATTCTCATGAGCTGTTCAAGATATTTACTTGAAAAGTCGTCCACAGTCAGAGAATAACTAATTAAAGTTCAGGGAGGATACACATTATTCTTCAGACAACAGCGTGGGAGTGGGAGTGCAGTGCATGACTCAGGGTATGGCTTCTTCTCCTAATTTTTCTCCAAATTCTGTCACATGGCCAGAGATAGGCAACACCAATACTCCACCGTAGCATCAAGGAAGTCCTGATCCTGAGAGTCAGGAGTTCAAAAGGATCATAGAGCACAATATGGGCTATGCATATGATTTGAGTTTCCAGAAAGATATCCCCATGATTGGCCCATTTTGTATATTAGCTAGAAATATCTGATTTCCTGCAAAAGACAAAAAAAATCCAATGATAGTTTTCCTCAAGGCTTCCTTCACCTTCTTGTTTCTCAGGCTGTATATGAGGGGGTTAACCAATGGGGTCAGGACTTCATAGAAAACAGAGAATATTTTGTTCAGATCCCTCAGTGCATCAGAGTCTGATAGCAGATACACAATGACTAGAGTCCCATAGAAAATTGTCACCACAATGAGGTGAGAGGAGCAGGTGGAAAAGGCCTGTCTCCCGGTGGTGGAAGGGATTCTCAGGATGGTGGTGATGATGGAAACATAAGACACCAATGTCAATAGAAATGGAGGCAGTGTAAGTATGGAGCAGAGTACAAAAGCATAAATTTCCAGCATGAGGGTGTCACTGCAGGCCATTTTTATTATTGGGCTTAAATCACAAAAGAAATGGTTAACTTCACTGGGGCTACAGAATGTTAATTGTGATATTAATAACATCGTTGGCAAAGGAGCCAGAAATCCACTTACCCAAGAGCAAGCTGTCAACTGGAGGCAGAATCTGCTGTTCATAAGCGCTGCATAATGTAGTGGCTTGCATATGGCTAAATACCGATCATAAGACATCACAGATAAGAGAAGGCATTCTGTAGATGCCAGAGAACCAAAGATATAGAATTGTGTGATGCAACCACTAAATGAGATGGTTCTGTCTCCAGTCCGCAGACTGGCCAGCACTTTGGGCAGTATGGTGGAGGTGTAGCAGGTCTCTAAGAAGGACAAGTTCCCCAGGAAGAAATACATAGGGATGTGAAGGTGCTGATCAGCCACAACTACTGCTATGATGAGGACATTCCCTGCCACGGTCACAATGTAGATTATCAGAAAGAGCAGGAAGAGAAGGGTTTGCAGTTGAGGGAGATTCCCAAATCCTAGGAGGATGAATTCTGGTATGGTTGTTTGATTCCCCTGGCATTTGTTTGTTGTGGATTTCATCTTGGGGAAATAAAACAAATGTTGCAATTTATAATCTAACTTCCATTTCAAAACAGTCAACATTTTAAATTTGGCTTCCCCCTGCTGGTTGCCACCCCAATGTTTGTGTTAAGACTCCAGATGAGGGAGGTATTCTGGGTAAAATTTTCAAAAGTGCCGAAGTTCAATCACGTTGGAAATATTCCTATGGTCTGGTATCTGTATGGTTGAACATATCTCGCCTCTGCCTCCTGAACATTCTTGTATATTACTTTAGCGAAAATGTCTGAGATTATCAGTGGAGACTTAGGGAAATAAATGCCACTCTTTTTTATTCCAGAGACTTGGCTTATATACACATACAGAGAACATGAAAAGGTGGGAGCTGCCCTACCAACTCTCATCTTAATTGCTCATCTTAATTAATTAGCCTCTTAGAGTTGGTAGAGGAACTCCCACCTTTTTATGTTCTCTGTATGTGTATATATATCTACTTACTATATGTTCCATTCTATGCAGCCGATGAAATGGGCTGTAGCCCATGAAAGCTTGTGCTCAAATAAATTTTTTGAGTCTTATGTGCCACAAGTAGTCCTGTTTGGGTTTTTTTAAAATGATATCTCACTCAGTCCTTCACCTTAGGTTTGTCACTTTCTCTCTTTGTGCCCCTGTTCCCTATTCTGTGAAACCATTGGTCAGGATGCCACTTACATTTTCTTAATTTGATTTGTAATTTATGAGCTCTCTATATATGCTCAGTTGCTTATGTGTAAAATGGAGATAGTGATACGTAAGATACTTCACAAAATTCTGTAATATCTGTGACAATGTGTGCTATATAACAACTAAGTGTTATCATTCTGTTATGAAACCATGCCTGACTTTAATGCATACTAGGAACAAAAATTAAACACGCCTCATGGCCGCTTTTTATGTGTGCACCATAATTATGCAGATATGTAATCAATAACACAATTGTAGGTTTAATATTATCAACCTATTTCTCAACTCTGTTCTAAAGAGACTCTCATAGTATGCCCATTTCTCTTCAAGGATATGCCCCATTCTTTCTAACAGACATACAACACAGAATTTATGGGTAACATTTTCAAAAATACCTAAATGCCAGATTTTGAAAAATATTCATGAACAAAAATCAGCACAAATCACCCAGCACAACACAACCCACATACAAATCAACACAACCACCAACATACGCAATAACCCCAAACGTCACTCAGAACCTTTGATTGTTGAGTTTGTGCAAAGTGATGGAAACAATTACAAGAATGTACCTGAGCTCTTTCAGTTTAGATTGTGAACAGTTCAATTATCACTGGGATTCAAGTTCTGTTATCATTTAATGTTAAAGTTCTCAGCCATTTTGGGCTTTTTGACACACATGACTTTACAAATTACACCCGTGCAACAGCACGGGGTTCAGCTACTAGTGAACAGGTAATCAGATTGCCGCTGGGGATAGATGATGGCAACAACGTGGTTGACTGAGCAGCTGAAGGGCAGGTAAAGTTTCAAAGAGGGACCTCAGACAAATTTGAAAAGATTAGCTCTACATTTTTAATAACATTTTATTAATTCCTAGTGTTTGGAAAATGAGATATTGTTCTCCTTCCCCATTCCTGCCATGTCCCTCCTTTCTCTTCCCTTCCCCCGACCAGTCCTTTACCTTTCTGTTCTTCTGATTTTTTGTCTGTTTTTCAGAAAAAAAATCAATAACAAGAAAGAAAGAAAGAAAGAAAGAAAGAAAGAAAGAAAGAAAGAAAGAAAGAAGAAAGAAAGAAAGAAAGAAAGGTACACTGAAGACTGAATTACAGTAACTGAGTGAACATTTGAAATTAAATGAAGATTTAAAGCTTTTAAAGAGTGCATTAGGAAACAAATTCCCTCTCACTTACCCCAGCATAGATCAGAAATAACTGCACTGAAGTCAGTCGAGATGTACGTTTATAAAACTGGGGCAAGTGAGAAGAGAATAACACTAGAATAGAGATGTCTTCTTCTTCCTCTTCACTTTTTTAATGTCCCTATACAGATTCCTGCCTCATGCATCTGCATAAACAAAAGTGTCTCTTTCACATCATGATTCCCCATGTGCTGCATTGCAATCACCTTTATATGCTTTTGTGACCACATGAGAATTCTCCCCAAAGGGACTCTGCTGTCATGTTGCCATGTAATCTGAGCCACCATTAGAAACAATGGGCAAGGAGGCCAGCCTTCCAGAACTATCAAGGTTTTCTGCTACATTCACTACAGGGATGGGATGTAGAAAGAAGGGCTTCAATCCACAGGAGCTGCAAAAGCTGAGGGGGAGTTGTTTGGTCGTCAGACTAAGCACAATATGATCAGGGATCCCAAGACATTGCTTTGCATTGATTGTGCTGAAGAATGGGGTTAGGCTGCTGTAATGTCATGTTGACACTCTGATGCAGGATCAGGATTGAGACGTCATCAAAGAGCAGCCAGCCTGGTGCACTGTGATTCTAGGTGACACTCCATCATCTTCATTTCACACTGGGGAGCAGATCCATTCCTGCTCTGTCTCTGATATCTTTGTTGGTGTTTGACCATCATCACCTTGTACCACTTACTTCTCTTCTTCAACTCTGTCTTTACACAGGCAGAAAGGAAGGGAGATGTTTCTGTTCTCTCTTCCTTCTCCAGAATGCTGAGTATCTTCAGTCCCTCTTCATATCCCAGCCCTTCTTGGGGGGCAATCCTCTCACCACAATGGGTGGATAATTCAAATTGTGTTGTACACTGAGGCAGGAAGAAAGAAGAAGGCCCCTAGGTGTAGTAGTTCAGTTTCCTCAGCACACCCTGTCCTTTGTCATGTACCACAGTCATCAATAGAGGTTGCACCTCTTAATAGCTAGCCATTGCTCCTCCTCAGTTCTGTGGTAGTCTGGAAGGAGCAGCTCTGTCACATGCTCTCCATGACACCATCTATGTATAAGGGGGCTGTTAGTCCTGTCCTGAAACTCAGTGTTTCTGTTTGGATGGGTCTTTCCCAATACCAGCAGAAAGGGGAAGGGCCGAAGAAGAGTCAGCTTCCTTGGGCAGAGAGGCCTATATTCTGTGAACGATTGGTTTACATAGGTTAGCATAAGTGCAGCATGGGTCTATGACCCTCAGCATAGAGAAATTGGCCCAACGGTTACCCTAGATTTCAGGGAACTGATAATATCTTTCTTAAGAGGGGAGTTGTTATATAATGAACCCAGGGAACCACAGCAATACTGAACTGATGCTAGGCTTAGATATTTTATGATAAAATAGTTGGCAGATGATTAGCCACAAATTTGTTTTAGCAGTAGTTGACATATATGGTGTTAGGATATAGATATTCAGGTCTGTCTGCAAAGGCCTCTACTTTAACAATTTAGGTGTATTCTTATCACTTAGCTAGCTATAGAGGTATAAGAGAAAGAATCTAAATCACTGTCTATCTGTGTAATGGCCTTCTCTTACTGTGACAGTCTGAGGCCTGGTTCTGCAGCTAAGCAGCAGATGCCAGCCATAAACTGGGAAATGTATGGTCACATCCTTACATTCCAAACTAGTCACATTGAAATAAGGTGCTATTGGGCTGTTAGGAATACAATCCTGTCCTCATATTCAGTCACCTCCAGAGAAAGGGAAGAGCCTAGAAGATGTAAAAGGAAACTTAGTTTGATAGCATCGTGTCTGGCAAGAACTCACTTATCAATAGGTGGGATCTGAAATCCTCTTTTCTGTATTGTTCTATCACTGTAGTCTCCATTTTCCTATTGTTTGTCTGTATAATCTCGATCTGGTTCTGTGATTGTTTTTGTCTGCTGTATAATTAATTTTGTTGGGTGTAAACCAATTAAGATGGTGGGATATAATTGATTAAATAAGCATGTTACAATATGTTAGGATTGGTTAGTTAAATTTCAGTAAAATGATTGGTTAAGGTATAGCTCAAGTTTTACTATATAGTCTGCAGTCAATCAGGAAGTAAGGGGGGATGGGAACTGGAACTGGGGATGGGGGAATTGGGCTCATGTTTTGCTAAAGTGGGAAATGGGAACAGGAGATGGGAACAGAAACAGGGACACAGGCAAGGCTCTGTGGTGTCAGAGCTGGGAAGGGGGACACTAAGGAAGGAAACTGGAATCATGCTTGCTGGAAGTTCACCCCAATAAACATCGAATTGTTTGCACCTTTGGACTTCGGATATCATTGAGCTTTGTTCATTCGAGAAGGACCAGGGAAGTGAGAGGGTGAAGGAATAGGCTTCCTAACATACGGTAATAAGCTAAAACGTGTTAGTGTGTTTGCCAATAGGCTAAAGGGAACCCAATATTGTTAGGGTGAGGAAGTTAGATATGGACATTGGAAGCTGGGCCTTTGAATGAATATTCATAGCAGGGAGCAAACTTTCATCATTAGAACCTTTGTTGTCATCATCTATCACTGAACTTTGGGCATGGGGGCCAGACCATTGGACTCATTTGGCATCCTGGGCAAAGAGCTGGTCCTTTGTCTCTTACCAACAGCTCCCCAAGGAAAGGTGGAGTGGATAAGTACATGCGCATATGCCAGGAATGATACTAAGGATATCCCTAATGGTACATTTGTTTATGTGGTTTGGAGCTTCCCTGTCTTTACTGATTGTGCTAATAAAAGTGGCAAAGGTTCATCCACAGTATCATGACAATGCATTCAGGGCCTGGGCAGGAAGCCTGGAAAGTGTCAGAAATAGACTGTTAATTCTAGAATGAATTCCAGGGACTATTGCTTATGATGTTCTCCAGGCCCATCATGTGAGGTTCCTTGATCCTTTAATACTCTCAATTTCCCCCTACTTTGTTAGAGTTTCTGTTTCAGAAACAGTATGTGGTTCAAACTGAATGCAGTAATCAGTGGGTCAGGAAAGTGGCCAGTAAGGAGAGAGCACCCCAGAGTGGGGACACCCTCGCCCCTCTCCTGAGTGACCCACAACGAGACTGGTGGTTCAGCCCTGCAGGGATCCTGAGCCCAGCTTTAGCGGGGTTAGGAGGACTCCACTCTATGGAAGAAAGGAAAGGGTGTTCTCGATATCAGGCAGTAAAGGGAGTCAGGGCAGGGACTCAGATACTTTCACCATCCGATTCCACCAGGGTCACATAGAAGCAGGGAAAATTCTCCACAATAGAAGGACCCAAATCCTCATAAAAGTCAAATCCAAACTTTCAGGGACTAACTGAATTATTACCTAGGGAAATGTCCACTACAGTTAATGGAGCTACTCAGATGAGTCAGAATCAGGCCCAAAGATTCATATACCATTGAATTTTGATCCCATGTCATAGCCTGTCCCTCAAACCTAATGTGAGTGCATAATTATCATAGATTTGACATCATACAGCTTGTCCCATGAATAAGTGCAAGTGGAAATGGCACACATTCTACAACCATGCTGGCTCCCATCTCTACACCTTGGTGGATCAGAAAGGCCTCAAGAAGTGTAAATACACACTCAGGATCTTGTCTCCCCCTAGTGCCTTGACCCAGCAACTATAGCATCCTGTCACTCACTCACTCACTCACATGCAAAGATGTTATCCTTAAGGATATGTGGTAGAAGCCTAAGTTCTGTGACAGGTGATTCTGGAGTCAATATCTTTTGGAGAAAGAAAGAAAGAAAGAAAGAAAGAAAGAAAGAAAGAAAGAAAGAAAGAAAGAAAAAGAAAAAGAAAATTTGCAGATGACACCAAGCAGGAAGGGGTTGCAGGCACTTTGGAGGTCAGGATTAGCATTCCAAAGAAGCTGGAAAAATTGAGTATTGGAGAATTCCATCAAGAAGACGAAATTCACTAAAAACAAGTTTCACATGCTTCACATGGGAAGGAAAAGTCAAATGAACAAGTTCAAAGTGGGGAATAAATGGCTAGGTGGTAGTAGTGCTGAAAAGTATCTGGGGGTTAGAGTGGATTACAAATTGAATAAGAGTCAGCAATACAATGTGTTTGTGAAAAAAGGCTGTTACTATCTCTGGGCACCACACTTTGGGATTGCTGTGGATAAACAAGGCAGGTGGTGAGTGGGAAGTGTTGGCAGCAAACCCCTATCTCGACATGATAAAAGTCCGCTGTGATTTTTAAAGAGTCTACTCTGATAATGGTTAGCAGCATAGGTAGAACTGCACACTCGGAAGAAACACTGGACATCCTTATAAGCCAAAACCCACTGGAAGTGGAGGCTAATCTGCTTGAAAACAGAGGTTTTTTGGCAACAAAATGGTCACTAAGAAAAGGAGTAATGCTGCAGTTTTTCAGGCTTTGATAGTGAAACAATGCCTTGAAATTGGCATGCAAAAGAATATAAAACTGAAGTCAAAGAAATTCAAGTGGGTGAGATACCAGAGCTGAGAGATAAGGTCATCAAGAGCACTGTGTGTTACAAGTTCAGAATCTTTGAATGAGAAACCCTCAGAAATATGAATATTTTAAGGAGCAGAACAGCATTCTTTAAGAACAACTAGGAGCAACAGACTTGTAAGACACAGAGCAAACATGAACTTTTAACCACATTGTGAAACTTTTGAAAGAAAAAAGCCTTAATGTGGATAGTTTTGTGTTCTCTGTGCCCTTATAAGCCGCTTTATTATTCCTTGAACAAGCTGGACTCTAAAGCTCCTATTGCACCTGTCCTTATGCAGCCTGTAATCACATCACAGCCCAAAACTATCAAGGTGGTACATGTAGAGAAGTGAAGGTTAAAATCTTCAATCAGAGGAGATATAAGCAATAGTGAAAGAAATAAAAGACCTATTGGAGCTAACACAAAAGCTGTACAGATGAATGTGCACAACTGAAGTAGAAATCAGAGACTAATATACACATATAAAAAGGTAACAAAAAGGTACAAAAATGTCTGTGTAACAAAGGGAGATTGAATCTGCATTGCCCAATACTGGAGATGACTATGTCTTGTCCTAATGAGCTTCCCCTTTGAAAGGAACTGATTACTTAATAAATTGTTTTGCCTTAAGAAAGATTTGTTGGACCCAACCATTGAGTAGGTGAATCTCAGTCCAGCAGGACAGAGCAGGGTATTGTCGTGGGGTTAGTTTCCACTTCCAATTACCTGGCCAGAAGCAAATTACTGATGCCAGGAATCAAGGGGGAGTAGAGAGGAGGGAACTATGTCTTCCTGAGTAAGAAACCCTTCCCTGGGCTGCTTCTGGGGTTTTGTGTCAGAGACCTACCACTCCTCTGATGAAGCACAGGATCCGAAACTTGAATAACACTGTTGGGAAACAAATCATCAATGAGAACTCTTGGCCCACCTGTACATTTACCTTTCCTCATAGAGACGCTTCAGATAATGGAAATACAGCATGCACATTAGCAGGAGAGGAATTATAAGGATTAAGTGAATTATGTCTCATGTCACTATGACCCCACTTAAGAGTCATCTGAGCTACTGACTTGGCCAAATTTATAATTTATTCCTAATTTAATGATTAGACCCAACTTTTGTTTATAATTTAGCATCATTAAATCCCAATGGCTACAAATGTAACCTACACCCGTATTATAAAATGTGTTTTAACATTATGGAAAGTGCAAAGAATATGTTTTATTCCAGTTTTGAGATCAATATGGTCAAAGCAAGGAGAAATGACAAAAGCTAAATTTATGGAAGAGTACATTTTTCTTTGTCTGAATTATTTTATTCTCATGAACTCATGAAGATGATTACTCGCAAAGTCACCACACTCAAAAACTAAGTAATAGAAGTTCAGAGAGGATACTCAGAATTCTTTGGACATTAGAGTGGCAGGTGACAGTTTATTTCTCGGCATTTGGCTTGGTGTCCTAATTTCTCTCCTACATTTTATCACATGGCCAGAGATAGGCAACGGCAAGACTCTACCCTTGTTACCCGGGGCTCTTTCAACCCAAAGCTCTTGGTAACTTTTACTCTCTGCTAGGAGTTGTCAGGAAATAAATCAGGGGAGACACAGCCGTCCGACTGATAGACGGTTGGCACAAGCAGGATAACACAAGAGTGCTTTCACTTAAAGCTAAACTTTACTTAGTCTCAAGCACTTACACATGTCCGCAACAGGTTTGTAAAACACCCCCAACCCTCAATAATTATCGAAGCTGAGTGTGGCTCTTGAGTGGCACAGTGGCAGCCCGTCTGCCGGTGGGGAACACAAGATGCAGTCCAGAAGAGTCCTCAGAATGAGTCCCACTATTTGAAGCTTTTTCCCCATATTAATACATTGGTAATGGAATGACATGTCCCTTGAAGAAACCTTGTTAAGTAAGCAGCTTCAATGATCAAGCAAGAGGTTCCTTCTGATTATTGATTAACTAGGTGTGGGTTTTTCAAGAGTTTGCAGCCTTGAGACCCCAATAGACATTCCTGGGGCATATCCTACTCTTTTAAAATACATGTATCAACAATTTCAACACATTTCTTATCAGGAAGGACGTGGGGTCAAGCTGCCCTTTCTATGGCACCCAAAACCCCTTCCCCTCCTGCCTTCGTCAAGCTGAGATTGATTGTTGAATGGCCAATTTACAGCTTGCTGACTAGGCCACCTTTAACAATAAACCAGAGCGATATCAAGCACTTTACTGGTTTGCCAAAGTCTCCCCATACACCCTTGGATTAAGGAAATCTTGATCCTGTTAGGAGTTCAAAAGGCACGCAAAGATGAGTAGGGACTACTCACATGATTCACACTTTGCAAGATCATGTCCCTATGATTGGCCCATGTTGTGTGTGTATTCTCTTGAAAAACCTATATTCTTGTTTCAGAGTAGCAGCCGTGTTAGTCTGTATCTGCAAAAAGAACAGGAGTACTTGTGCCACCTTAGAGACTAACAATATTCTTGTAAAAGACAAAAAAATCTAAGGACAGCTTTTCGCAAGGCTTCCTTTACCTCCTGGTTTCTCAGACTGTATATAAGGGGGTTGACCAAAGGGGTTAGGACTCCATAGAAAACAGAGAACATTTTATTCAGGTCTGTCAGTGCATCAGAATCTGGTAACAGGTACACAGTGACTAGAGTCCCATAGAAAATGATCACCACAATGAGGTGAGAGGAGCAGGTGGAAAATGCCTTCTGCCTCCCAGTGGAGGAAGGGATCCTCAGGATGGTGGTGATGATGGAAACATAAGATGCTAGTGTCAGTAGAAAGGGAGGCAGTGTGAGAATGGAGCAAAGTATGAAAGTAGACACTTCCAGCATGAAGGTGTCACTGCAGGCCAGTTTTATTACTAGGTTTAAATCACAAAAGAAATGGTCCAGTTCATTGAGGCCGCAGAAAGTGAATAGCGATATCAAGAATATTGTTGGCAAAGAAACCAGAAATCCACTTACCCAAGAGCAAGCGTCATCTGGAGGCAGAACCTGCCATTCATAAGGATTGCATAATGTAGTGGTTTGCATATTGCTAAGTACTGATCATAAGACATCACAGATAAAAGAAGACATTCAGTAGCTGCCAAGGAACCAAAGATATAGAATTGTGTGAGACAGCCACTAAATGAAATGGTTCTGTCCCCAATCAGGAGACTGGACAGAATCCTGGGGAGGAGAGTAGAAGTGTAGCACGTCTCCAAGAACGACATGTTCCCCAGGAAAAAGTACATGGGGGTGTGAAGATTCTGATCAGTCACAACTAACTCAATGATGAGGATATTCCCAGCCACAGTCACAATGTAGATCACTAGACACAGCAGGAAAAGAAGGGTCTGAAGTTGAGGGAGATCCCCAAATCCCAGGAGGATGAATTCTGTGATGGTCGTTCGATTTCCCTGGTGTTTGTTTGCTGTGGGTTTCATCTAGCAAGAAATAAAACAAATTTTGCAATTTATAATCCAATTTCCATTTCAAAACAATCAACATTTGAATTCTGGCTTCCCTTTGCTGGTTGCCATCCCAACAGTTGAGTCAAGACTCCAGATGTCGGAGGTATTTTGGGTAACATTTTCTAAAGTGCCTAAGTTCTGTTACATTGGAAACATTCCTATTGTCTGATATCTCACCTTCAGCTTCCTGAATATTCTTGTACATTATTTAGGCCACAAAGTCTGAAATTATCAGTGAACACCAAGGGAATTAAATGCCACTTTCTTGAGCTCAGATGAAAATATCAGTCATATCCCATTGCTGGGCTCATATCACATTTACCCATATTTACATTGCAGAATGCAGCAGATTCCAGTGGAGCAGACACAAGAATTTGATCCATGAAGTTGGGTTTTAATGCTATCTCATCCACACCCTTGGGTTTGTCACCTCCTTTCTCCATACCCCTTTACTCTATGAAATTTTTGGTGATAATACTACTTCCTTTTCTTAATGTGACTTGAAATTTATGAAATAAGAACTCTTTACCCATGCTCATTTTCTGTTGTCTTAAATGGAGATAATGATGCTTAGACACTTTACAAAGTTCTTTAACATCAATACTAATGGGTGCTCAGTGTTATCATACTGCTATGAGACTATTCAGAACTATGCGCTAGGAAAAGAAATTATATTTGCCTCACATTCACATCAACCCTTTATATTTCTTCCTCATTTCTGCAGAAAAGGCATCAATCATTTGTTGAACAATACACATCATTTTTAGAAATTTGTTGTTTTCCCATCATATCACAGAAAGCTCTCTCTTAAGTCTGTTCCAAAGCAAAGTACATAGTATGTTCATTTCTTTGCAAGAACACAGATCCTTCTTTTTAACTGCCATACAACACCTAAAATTGATGGGTAACATTTTCAAAATTGCCTACAGACCAAATTTTGAAAAGTATTCTTGCACCTAAACTTGTGGATAGGCCCTTTGGACATTGTAAATATGTTGTAGAGGATGTCTGGAGAGAGAGATTAAGGATCACTTCTAATGCTTCCTTGTCTAAGGTTGCTGTGACAGTTTGGGGAATATGTCTTTGTCCAGTTGTTATTTACATTTGGTTTAATGATTTTAAATTGTAACCATCATTCTGCATGACATCACCTCCTTTATAGCAGGAAACATGTAATAGATCTTGGGGAAGCTGTGTCTGCAAAGCAGTGACAATACCATCAAGGGCCATCAACTCTGAATGGCTCACCACTGGTGAAACAATGGGAGTGCCGAGAGACCCATGTCTAGGAACAGTGACTCGTCACCACTCAGTTCCAAAGGGCTCAGCAGCACATGGGGTTGTATGTTTGGATCCATTCACAACAGACCAGCCTTAATTCAGAGAGAGGAACTTGATGGGGCTGTTATAGTTGCCTATAGCTTTTCCCATTGGTCGAAACTTGAAACTGCACCAGTAAAGAAACCCACAGGCATATTCAATAATAATAATAATAAGAATAATAAGAATAATTGAACAGACTCATCACAGGGATTGCTCATTTCTAAATTCACTGATAAGGCTTCTGATGATAATTAGAAGTCTGCTGCTGAAATCACAATTTTCATGGTTTCAGTTATCTGAGCCTCCAGTTTTTTTGTACCCCCCCTGCTGTTGCCAAAATCCTGGTAGAGTTGAAACTTCATAATAGGATCTAGTGACCTAACATATGTGGAAATTTGAAAAGATGTTGCTGATATATTCAATGTATCTACAGAGTTAATCTAGAACATAATTCTTGGCCAAGTCCTATGCATGCTCTAGCTCCAACACAATCATGAACCACCCAACATTTCAGCATGCAAATGAAGACTTTGGAATGTGTACTCTTTCTTTCTTTCTTTCTTTATCTCTCTCTCACACACACATGCTTATTCAGTTGTGTAAGCCATAGTTAGGGAACCTTGCAATTTTCTATTGGGTGTAGGGGTATGACTCACACATAATGGGAACATGTAATTCTGTGTATGGAGCCATCCAGAAGGAAATGAATCAAATTTGGAATTTTGACTTAAGCTAGAATGAAGAGGCTGGGGTTTTGAAATGTTTAAAGGTGTTACAATGGGAATTATTCACCAATTGGCATAGAGAGAGGTTTTCAGTGTGATTTAGGTTAAAATTTAAATTTTACTGTATCCACAGAGAAGCCAAACAAATACAATTATTGTGGGCTTTTATCAAATGCCAAACATTGATCATAACTGACTTGTCTGAAATTAAAATCCATGTAACGATATTCCAGTATTGTCATTCTGTGTGTCACTCTAAAGCCTAGTAAAGATGAAAATCAAAAAGGAATCCTACGAATGGTGGAAACGTGGACAAATTGCTAAGGATCAGTACAAAAGAATAGGGCACGCATATAGGGAGAAAATCAGAAAGGTTAAAGCAAAAAATGAGTTTCACCAACAAAGGACATAATTGGGAAGAAGGAGAAGAATTATAAGTAAATTAGAAACATGAGAACATGTAGAAAAGTGTAGGTCCCCCAGTCAGCAGGGAAAGAGATCTACTAAAATTACAAGAAGAAGGATGATAAATCAACACAACCACCCACACAACAACATGACCAGCACACACATTAACTCCAAACACACATAGCCCCTCACTACAGGACACATCCACACAAACCAGCACAAACCTTTCAGCACAACACAACCCCCACACAAATCAACACAACCACCAGCACACACAATATCCTCAAACCTCACTCAGCAGCCTAGATAGTCTGTTGAGTTTGTGCGAAGTGATGGAAACAGCTCCAAGAATGGTTTAGAGTTCTTTCTCTTTAGATTATGAACAGGTTCAACTATTACTGGGATTTACAGTCTGCAAAGTTTTCAGCCGTTTTTAGCTTTTTAACACATGGCCTTGCACATTACACTTGTTCAACTGCAAGGGCATTGAGCTACTAGTGAAGAGGTAAGCAGATTGCCTTTGGGGATAGAAGATTGCACCAACTTGCCTAATTGGCCTCTAAAGGATGGGTAACATTTCAAAGAAGAGGGACCTCAGACAAATATAAAAAGTTAGCTCTAAATTTTTAATAACCCTTTTATTAATTCCTAGTCCCCCTTCTTTACACATACCTCCTTTCTCTTTGCTCCCATTCAATTCCTTTACCATTCTGTTCTTTTGACTTTTTATCTGTTTTCCAGAGAAAAACTCAATAAAATAGAAAGAAAGCAAGCAAGATGTACACTTAAGCGTTCATTACAGTAACTGAATAACATTTGAAAATAAATGAAGATTTAAAGCTTTTAAAGAGTGAATCAGGAAACAAATTCCCACTCACTCACTCCAGCATAGATCAGAAATAACTGCACTGAAGTCAGTCGAGATATACGTTTATAAAACTGGGGTAAGTGATAAGAGAAAGACACTTGAATAGAGATGTCTTCTTCTTCCTCTTCACTTTTTTAATGTCCTTATACAGATTCCTGCCTCATTCACCTGCATAAACAAAAATGTCTCTTTCACATCAGGATTCTCCTTGTGCTGCATTGCAATCACCTTTATATGCTTTTGTGACCACATGAGAATTCTCCCCAAAGTGACTGCTGTCACATTGCCAGGTAATCTGAGCCACCCTTAGTAACAACGGGTAAAGAGGTCAGCCGTACAGAATAATGCAAGGTGTTCTGCTACATCTGCTACAGGGATGGTATGTAGAAAGGACAGCTTCAATCTGTGGCTACTCGGATAGCAGATGACTAGTCTCGTGGTTCACAGACTAAACACCATATGTGTATCAGGGATCCTGACCATCTGCTTTGCAGTGACTGTGCTGTAGAATGGGATTATGCTTCTATAACTTGATGTTGACACCCCGATGCAGCATCAGGTGTACCATGCTTCTAGGTGACCCTCCATCATCCTCATTTCACATTAGAGAGCAGATCCATTGCTACTATATCTCCAGTAGCTTTCTTGGTGTTAGATCATCATTACCTCTTAGCTATTACTTCTCTTCTTCAACATTTCAGGATCTCTCTCAGTCTTCCCACAGGCAAAAGGGAAGGGAGATGTTTCCTTTCTCTCTTCCTCTTCCAGAATGCTGAGTATCTTCTTTCTTCCTTCATATCCCAGCCCTTCTTGGGATGTGATCCTCCCACCACAACACATGGATAATTCAAATGGTGTTGTACACTGGGGCAGGAATGAAGAACAGACCCTCTAGGTAGTTCTGTTTCCTCATCAACCTTTCTGCTTTCTCATGTACCACACTCAAGAACAGGGGTTTGCACCTCTTAATAGCCAGCCATTGCTCCTCTTCAGTTCTGCAATAGCCTGGTAGGAGCCTTTCCGACATACGATCTCCTTGACAACCATTTATGTATAAGAGGGCTGTTGGCTCCTTCCAGAAACTCATTGTTTCTGTTTGGTTGGGTTTCTCCCAATACCAGCAGAAAGGGGAAGGGCCTATAAGGGATTGAGATGTAGGTGATCTTGCCCAGTGGTTGCAGCTGGGCTTAGGTCTGTCCACCAGGGATAGGTGTCTCTGGGCCATAGACAGAGGGTAGGTCCTGTAACCAACAGTCAAGGTCAGAGTCTGGTTAGGCTCGGAGATCAAAGATCAGAGGTAGTTCCAGGTTAGGATTGTGAGACAGGAATCAGGGTCAAAGTCAGGCCAGAGTCAGAGGCCAAAGATCAGGAGACAAAGCAAAGTCCAGCATAATAGCAAGCCAAGGCATGCGTGGCTGCCCAGACAACTTCCTGGAGTAACCCCTGTGGTTAAGTAGGGGCATTTGGCCAATGAGAGAGCCACTGGGTACTGTCACTCTGGGTCTGGTGGGTGGTACTTCCTACAGCATCTATTCTCCACAGCACTCCCTGACTAGGCCTCTGCATGGCCTTCCAGTGGCACTGTGGTAATATTGGCCACCCCAGGCTTTACAGACCCAGGTTGCAGCGCCCCAAATCCTTACAGGCCAAAGAAGCATCCGGTTGCTTTGACTGACAGGTTCCCAGGGGATCTAGGGAGTGGCCAGCACACCAAGTCAGCTGCCCTGACAGAGCAGGCAGGCAGATGAGGAACTCAAGAGCCCAGGGCCCATCTTACATCTGAGCTGGGCCTGCCAGGGCAGAATAAGGCATGGGACGGAGAGTGCAGCTGCCCATAGAGCTACTGTAGCATTTTATTTTACTTAGCAGTAATGCCTGTAACCTACAGGGCTATATCCTGTGAAAGATCAGCCTAGATTAGGTTAGCATAAGTGAAGCATAGGCCTAGAACCCTCAGCATAGATCAAATGGCTCACCGTTACCCTAGATTTTGGGAACTGGGAATCGCTTGCTTAAGAGGGGAGTTGGTATATAACAAGACTGGGCAACCATAGCAAAACTGAACTGATACTGAGCTGGATATTTTAGGATAAAATTCTTGGCAGATGTTTAATCACAAACTTGCCTTGGCAATAGTTGACATATATTGGAATGAGCTAAAAGGCATTAATGTGTCAAGCTATAGGATGAAGGCACCCCAATATTGTTAGAGTGAGGAAGTTACATATGGACATGGAGGCTGGGCATTGTAATGAAGATTTGTTACCGTCTCCCAGATCCCATAAGAAGCCAGTGCCCCAGGTAGGAACCAGTGAGCTTTCATCAGTAGACGTCATCATGTATCGCAGACCTTTGGGCATTAAGGTATGGACCGTCGGACTCATTTAGCATGCTGGGAATAGGTTTGATCCTCTGTCTCTTACCACCAGCTCTCTAAGGAAGGGTGTGAGTATACATGTATCTGAGCATATGCAGGGAATAATACTAAGAATATCCCTAAGGTTATATTATTGCTATTTATGTGGTTTTTCACTTTCTGGTATTTACTGATTGTGCAAATAAAAGTAGCTAAGACTTTGCTTTGCCCTCAGTGTGAGCATCTGTGCTGTGTAGACAGGTGATCCCCAAAATATATTAAATTCATCATTTTTACTTCGTTTATGTCTGATTCCAGGACAAGAATCCTACTATCCCCAGCTTGATCAACTAGTATTAATTGACACCCAAGAAAAATTATCAATCGTTAAAAAACAGGCTACAGTAGCCCAGAGCTAGAGCAGCAGAGATGGGTCACGCCAATGATGAGCCAGAACTGAGCTATGGTGGGGAACCACTGGACCAAAACTGTGATAACAGAAGGTCTGTCATGTTGCAAACAAAGTGGTGAGCGGCTGTGGAGAATGAAGTGTGTTTAGGGAGGGCCCAGCGGAGGGAGCCAATGCTAGACAAGAGGGCTTTGAAGGCCAGGCTAGGAAGATGGGGTTGCAAACACAATGGGGAGCTGATAGTGAGGAGAAAGGTCCCGCCTTTCCACACCTGAGGATGTGTAGCCATCACCTGAGCACGTCTTACCTGCAGTATCATCGTAACACATTCAGGGGCCTGGAAGGAGGCCTGGTACATGTAAGGAATAGGTTGTTAATTTCAGAGTTCATTCCAGAGATTATTGTTTATGGTGTTCTCCAGGCTCATCATGTGGGGTTTCTTGATCATTTAATCTTGTAATTTTTTCCCTTATTTTTTACAGTTTCTGTTTAATACATTAAATATGGTTTAAACTCAAAGTAGCAATCATGTAGTAAAGGAAGCGGCTGGTGAGGATAGAGTACCACAGAGCAGGGTCACCTTAGCTCCTGTTCTGAGTGACCCACCACAAGATTGGAGATTAGGCCTCCCCGGAATCCTGGGCCCATCTTTATTGGGTTTAGGAAGATTCCAATGCATGGGATAGAGAAAGGGAGATCCTGAAGATCAGGAATGAAGGTAAAGGGAGTTGTGGCAGGAACTCAGATCCTTTCACCACCCAATTCCACCAGGGTCATAAAGAAACCAGGAAAGTTCCCCACAATTGTGCAACCACTTCCCCGCTTATACATGGGGATCCCCAAATCCTTGTAAAAGTCAGTGCCCAATATTCAGGATCTTGCTGAATTCTTACGCAGGCAAAATTCCACTGAAGTTAATGGGACTATTCAGATGAGTCAAAATAAGGTCCAAAGAGTCAGTCACAATTGAATTTTGATCTTATGTCCTAACCCGTTGTCGTTCAGAGCTAATGTGAGCCCATTAATATCACATTTTGCATCATTTAGCTTTTCCCATGGATGAGTGTAATTGGAAATACCAGGCCTTCAACAACCATGCTGGCACTTTATCCCCACTTTATATAATTATTTTTATTACAAATATTTGCACTGCAAAAAAGAAACAAAAGACACAGTATGTTTCAATTCAGCCCATACAAGTGCTGTAGTGCAATTTCTTTATTGTGAAAGTTCAACTTACAAATGTAGAATTATTTTTTTCTTTATATATAACTGCACTCTAAAACAAGGCAATGTAAAACTTGTGCGCCTACAATCCCACTCAGTCCTACTTCTTGTTCAGCCTCTAGGGCAATTTGTTTGCATTTATGGGAGATAAAGCTGCCTGCTTCTTATTTACAATGTCCCCTGAGAGTGAGAACAAAAGTTCTCATGGCATTGTTGAAATATAAATGGAGCACTATACACTTTGTTTTCTGTGTTGTAATTGAAATCAATATATTTTAAAATGTAGAAAACCATCCTAAAATATTTATAATACATTTAAATTGGTATTCTATTATTTTTTAACAGTGTGATTAAAACTACAATTAAGTACTTTTAAAAAATCCAGTTCATTTGTTTTCCATTAATCACGTAGGTTAACTGCAAAAGAGAAAAAATCTAAGGACAGCTTTTCGCAAGGCTTGCTTTACCTCCTGGTTTCTCAGGCTGTATATAAGGGGATTGACCAATGGAGTCAGGACTCCATAGAAAACACAGAACATTTTTTTCAGGTCCCACAGTGCATCAGAGTCTATTAACAGATACAAAGCGACTAGCATCCCATAGAAAATTGTCATCACAATGAGGTGAGAGGAGCAGGTAGAAAAGGCCTTTTGTCTCCCGGTGGAGGAAGGGATACCCAGGATGGTGGTGAGGATGGAAAGAGGATTCTGGGTCAATAAAAGTGGAGGCAGCTTGAGTATGAAGATGAGTATGAAAGCAGTAATGTCCAGCATGAGGTTGTCATTGCAGGCCAGTTTTAATATTGAGCTTAAATCACAAAATAAATGGCTAACTTCACTGGGGCTACAGAATGTTAATTGTGACATTAATAACATTGTTGGCAAAGGAGCCAGAAATCCACTTACCCAAGAGCAAGCAGTCAACTGGAGACAGAACCTTCCATTCATAAAAACAGCATAATGCAGTGGTTTCTATATTGCTAAATACCAATAGTAAGACATTACAGATAAGAGAAGGCATTCTGTAGATACCAGAGAACCAAAGATATAGAATTGCGTAATGCAGCCACTAAATGAGATTGTTCTGTCCCTAGTCAGGAGACCGGACAGCATTCTGGGTAGGATGGCGGAGGTCTAGCAGGTCTCCAAGAAGGATAAGTTCCCCAGGAAGAAGTACATGGGGGTGTGAAGATTCTGATTACCCACCACTAGCCCCATGATGAGGATGTTTCCAGCCACGGTCACAATGTGATTCACTAGAAACAGCAGGGTAAGAAGAGTCTGCAGTTGAGGGAGATCCCCAGATCCCAGGAGGCTGAGTTCTGTGATGGTTGATTGATTTCCCTGGTGTTTGTTTGCTGTGGGTTTCATCTAGGGGAAATAACACAAATTTTGCAATTTATAATCTAACTTCCATTTCAAAATAGTCAACATTTTAATTCACCCTTCCCTCTGCTGGTTACCATCCCAATGGTTGAGTCAAGACTTCAGATGACAGAAGTATTCTGGGTAACATTTTCTAAAGTGCCCAAGTTCCATCACATTGGAAACGTTCCTATTGTCTGGTATCTCAGTTTCACCCGCCTGAATATTCTTGTATATTATTTTGGTCACAAAGTCTGAAATTATCAGAGGACATTAAGACAATTAAATGCCACTTCCTTGAGCTCATTTGAAAATATAAGTCATAACCCATTGCTGGGCTCATACCACATTTACACATATTTATACTGCAGAATGTAGATTCCAGAGATTTGGGTTTTAAAACTATCTCATCTACTTCCAGACATGAGGTTTGCCACTTCTTCTTTCTATGCCCCTGTACCCTCCTCTATGAAATTGATGGAGATAATACAACTTACCTTTTGTTAGTGGAATTTGAGATTTATGAAACAAAAGCTCTCTACATAAGATCATTTTTTTTTCATGTGTAACATGGAGATAATGGTACTTAGACACTTTAACATCTATACAAAGAGTGCTCTCTCACTTTCAGCATTTTTGTACTTCTATGACACTGTTCAGAACTTTCAATACACGCTAGGAAAAGGAACTATACATGCCTCACATTCATATCTTTGTCTTTCTGCCTCATTTCTGCAGAAATGGCATCAATCATTTGTTGAACAACATACATCATTTTTAGCAATCTGTTTTTTCTCCATCATGTTGCAGAGAGCTGTCTCTTAAGTGTGTCCCAAAGTGACCTATGAAGTATATTCTTTTATCTGCAAGAATATGCATCCTTCTTTTAACTGCTGTACAACTTTTAAAGTCTCTGGATAACATTTTCAAAAATGCCTATGGACTAGATTTTGAAAATTATTCCTGCACCTAAACTTGTGGATAGACCCTCTGAACATCTTAAACATGTTAAAGAGCATGGCTGAAGAGACAGATTAAGGAAGGCTCCCAATGCTTCCTTGCTGTGAATGTTTGGGGAACATGTCTTTGTCCAGTGGTTAATACCAATTGGTTTAATAAATGCTATTTCTAATTGCAACCATTTTTCTGGATGACATCATCTCTTTTGTAGCAGGAAACATGACACAGGTCCTGAGGAACAGGAGCAGCTCTAGGTATTTTGCTGCCCCAAGCATGGCAGGCAGGCTGCCTTCGGCGGCTTTTCTGCAGGAGGTCCCCGGTCCTGCGGATTCGGCGGCACGCCTGTGGGATGTCCGCCGAAGCCCAGGGACCAGTGGACCCTCCACAGGCATGCCGCCGAAGGCAACCTGCCTGCCATCCTCGCAGCAACCTGCAGGGAGCCCCCTGTGGCTTGCCGCCCCAGGCACGCACTTGGTGTGCTGGTGCCTGGAGCCACCCCTGCTGAGGAAGCTGGGCATGGAAATCAAGTACAATGCCATCAAGCACCATTAATACCCAATGGCTTACAGCTGGTGAAACAATGGGAGAGCTAAGAACAGTGACTAGTCACTCCCTAGTTCCAGGGGGCTCTTACTTAAGATAGGGCAGTCCTTTGGGGTATCGGGACTGATTCACAGAGAAACTCAAGGGATATCTGAAGAAGCTCTACTTCAGGGGATGGAAAGAGAAACAAGAATACAGATTTTTGTTGTCTTTAACCACTTTTCCCCCCTCTTATTTCTTGATTCTTAATAATCAATGCTTTGGGTTAAGAAGGGTGTTGTTTTCACTGAGTACCACTGGTCACAGACTCCCAAAGGGAAGAACTGTGGGTCCCCAAACTGTCTGAACATAGTGGATAAGCATGATGGATACACAGGGTTTGGTCAAAGAGTGGGAAGATTGCATGATTGCTTCCCAGAAGAGGTAAAGGCACAAGATCTGACACCAGAGGGGGTGCACTCAGAGAGACCAGGAAGGGGAAGGAATGCAGTCAGCAATGGAACTGTGGCACTCAGTTATACCCATACAGCCCCTTACACTTCCATGAAGTTAGTCAAATCCTTCAGTCATAGCATGATTAAAGTCAAAACTTTCAAAAGTGGCCAGTGGTTTTGGCTGCTTCAATTTCTGGACACCTTAAAGAAGCCCAGTGTTCAGAAAGTGATGAGCGCCCATGCTCTGAGAATCAGGGCCATTTAAGGCCTTCTACACTGGACATGCTAAATTTAAGGCACTTGAAATTGATAGACATTTTTGAAAATTGTAGCCTAAATGCTTCTCTTGACAAAAGCTAATTGAACAGGACATGCTGGGCTGTTCTATTACAGGTGCATCAGCATGGTGTCCTAGCTCCCAGCACAAGGAAGTCTTCTGAGTGTCTTCACCATGTCATTTAGGATCCCTTTCAGCTCCTCTGAGAAACCTTTGGTAACTAGGGGTTTAAAAATCAAAAAGATGCCCAGGAGTGTCTTGACAACAACCCATCTGAGCATAACCAAAAGAAGGGGAGGAGTGGATGACTTAGTGAAGCCCAGTAGGGTGCTTGTTGTGCCAGTCTGTTTCCCTGGGAGGTGCTCAGATAATATCATCAAGGGGACCGGTACAAATGGATAGATAGATGGATGGATAGAGAAAAAAATTATGAAATCAGTGTATGATGAAATGTAGCATGTAAACCAGCAGAGAGAGGTTTTCTCAACAGAAGCAAAACATTCTCATTGGGGAGACTAATCCAATTCAATTAATGGGGACTGTTTTCTCCAAATAGAGAGTGATTCTCTGTAATAATCCCTGCTAACTTGAGCAAACACATTAAATATGAGCAGGTTGTAGTACAAATGAGAGCATAAAGAGAAAATCAGCATCATGGCTGACAGATTCTTCACTGATGAAGAAGGCTGAAGGAGACAGCCAGGTCTGTTTGTTTTGTAGAACCATTAATTTTAACAAAAGACTGGGCTGGGGGAGTAACAAGGTGGGGAACATTGAACAGCTGGGAAGGTTAATTATGTACAAAACTCATTCAGCTCCAGGATAGAGTGTTTCATTCAATGCCAAGTCCTATTGGTATTTGCCTATAACTAAATCCTGGCGTAGTCCATCACCCTTTTGCTCACTCGACCATTTCAGTCTCTGTGTAGAACTCTGGGACCAAATTCAGCGCCACAATAAATGGGAGCCAGGATCATTGACGTGAATTAAAAAATGCACCAGTTACCAAAAGGCCAAATTTGCCACTGATATTTCCAAAAAACTAATCTATCTATCTATCTATCTATCTATCTATCTATCTATCCCCGTACACCCCATCTATCTATCTATCTATCTATCTATCTATCTATCTATCTATCTATCTATCTATGCAATAGTTTCTGTCAGTCTCAGCACCACAGAATCTGAACATTTCCTAAGAATGCACTTTCAAGGCTAAATGGAAGTAACAAATCCACAGGACAGAGGTAGACTTTAAGGAGGTTATGACCGAATCTGCAGAGGCACGGTCAGTAGGAGACATCACTCTTAGGGAAGAAAGACTGAAGGATTGAAAACCAACATAAAAATGACAGAGAAGAGAAGAAGCTAAATAGAGTGAGGGGGAGGGAAGGTGAAGGGGTGGTTTTCAGAGAATGGGAATTTATAGATAGATTCAATTCTTTGGACACCTATTGGCTAGTTTCTCCTATCTACCTTATCTATCTATCTATCTAGTCATATTCCCAACCCTTGGTCTGATATTTTAAAAGGATATGGCATTTTTGTAAATACTTATTTTTCCCCATTCTGAGTATTTTTTTCTTGAATGTATATTGCTAGAGCTAGTTTACCAGACACAGCATGGATGATGCTGTGAGACTGAAACAGGGCTGTATAGTAAATGAGGCCATTTGTAGAATCCCTATCTCACCTCCTCTCAAAGCTGGAAGGTGTGTAGTAGATAGTAGTAATATGTGCATAAGTATATTCAGAATATAAGCATGGGTATGATTAGGGTCATAGTTTAGAAGAGGAGAGTTTAACTTTCATGTCAATTGAACCTTTGCTCTCTGCTGCTTGAGCTACTATTTGTTGTGGTTTTGTTCTTTTTAAAAAATATATGTGTCTAGTGGGAGCCCATTGCCAGAACTGCAAAGGAGAATTGAAGTGCCACCACAGAATTCACACTGCTTGGATTTGGAACCCTCCATGAACTGAAGCTACTACCCTTTGTGACATTTTTATTTACCTACTGTAGCGGGGCAGTCACCCACTCCAGCCATGAAAGGGTTACAGACAGCTCTGGGAGAGGGCTGGGGCTGCCAAAGACGAATCTGATTGGGGAAGCAGCCACAGCTGGGGCCACACCCCAATCAAGCCACAGCTGGCCCTATAAAAGGCTATGGACCAGGCACACAGGGAGTCTCTCTCTGGCAGTAGAGAGAGATGGACCTGGCTGCTTGGGAGCAGAGCAAAGTACCTAGAGTACAGCATGGCTGGGGAAAGGCTAGAGGAGCTGATGAAAAGCCAGGAGGGACACTGGGGTTGCAGACATGCAGCCCAGGGTAGGACAAGGCAGCAGGTCCAAGACCCCTTTGCCAATGATGAGTGGTCTTTATAGACTGCATTCTGCCCCAGTGAGTGGGGGCTAGATGGTGACTGGTAGTAGCCACTGAGTCGAGGTGAGGGACAGAGGTTTGGGGGTTCCCTTGAGTGCGAAGACCCAGATTGAGGGTTGCTGCAGTGGACAGAACCCCTGGGTAAAGGGGAAAGTGGGACATCGACCAGCAGAGAGCGCTCCAGAGATGGAAAAGCTAATTCCCTGGACAACCAGCAGGAGGTACCGACCCAGTGAGTTGCTGCACTGCTACTCCTACATGATCACTGTCTCTGAAAACTTGCTCGTTGTCATCATTATATTGGATGATCGCAGCCTTCACACTTCTATGTACTTTTTCCTGGGCATCTTATTCTTCTTGGAGACCTGCTGCATCTCAACCATTGTCCCCAAGATGCTGAGAACCTTCCTTACAGAGCATGAAGTGATTTCATTTGTGGGCTGTATCACACAGTTTTATGTGTTTGGTTCCCTGGCTATTACTGAGTGTTTGCTCTTATCTGTCATGTCCTTTGACTGCTATTTAGCCATCTGCCGTCCACTAAATTATTAAGTAGTTATGAACTTCAGGGCTTGTCTTCAGTTTGCAGGTGGTTCTTGGGCTGCTCGGTTGGTGATCTCTGTGATAACCGTAGCTATGTTATTCAGGTGGCCTTTCTTCCTTTCCAGTGAGATAGACCATTTCTTCTGTGATTTAATGCCTCTGATAAAATTGTTGTACACGGATGCTCATAAGGTGGAGGTTCTGGCTTTCTCCATTGGGTGCCTTTGTGGTTGTAATCCCCTTTTTACTAACCCTGGTTTCCTACTGCAGGATAGTCTTGGCCATCTCTAGGATCCCTTCTACCACTGGGAAGAAAAAAGCCTTCTCCACCAGCTTCTTGCATCTCCTTGTCATCAGCATTTTCTATGGGACCATCATTATTATCTACTGCATCCCAACAGGAAATCAGTCACTGGGACTAAACAGAGTCTTCTCCGTGCTCTATGTTGTCTTGACTCCCACAGTCAACCCCCTATATACATCTGAGAAACCAGGAGGTCAGGGGTGCCCTGAGAAGAAGAGCAATGAAAATAATGACTTTCAGAAGTTAATGGTTATCCCTGATGTTGGATGATTAGCATGAATTGAATTTTTGTCCATTGCTGCCTATGTAGGCAGTTGCCAAGTTAAAAAACTGGGCCACATGTGGGACTGAGAGAGAACAGGTCCTCTATTTACTTAGTGCCTGTGGTTTGTCTCACCTTTCGGTTGTTTTGAAAATCTCAGGCATATTCACACTTTATTGGATGGTGTTAAAAATTAGTTGAAACTAAAGACTATTTTGATGAAATAATGTTTCTGATGTTTCTTGCATTTGTCAGCTTTTCTGGGGAGGGAATGTCCCAAAACCCACTGAGTATTTTGGTTGCCATAATTTCTGGGTTGCCAACTTGAGATGCCTTAAAGAAGCCTGAGTCTCAGAAAATGCTCAGTATCCAACCTTTGAAAATCAAAGACCATTGAAAGTGTCTCAAATTAAAAAATTTTTTGGCTTTTATTTCTCAAGAGACGTAGGCACCCAAATTCCATTGATGTTCAATGGGAGTTGGTCTTTCAGGGTCAGATTTTAAAGGTATTTAGGCATCTAGTAGAATTTTCCAAAGCATTTAGGCACCTAAAACTTAAAAATGTTAATGGGAACTAGGCACTTTTGTGCTTTGGCATTCCCAGCCTTAGAACATTAGCTACGTGTTGTTAGATTGTCGTAAATAGTCATTAAAGCAAAGTAAACACAATGTGGGAGATTTTCAGAGCCACAAAAAGCCGTTGAATATCCAAAGAAATTGAGACTTGGGCATCTTAATTGCCCTTCATATCTTTGAAAAATCTCAGCATATCTTGTTTTTAATAATCTTATCCATTTCTTTTGTCCGCTATCCTAGTTGTGTAATGTCTTTATATTCACCATTATGTCTATATTATCATTATAATACATTCATGAATTTTGCCTTTCCCCCTTTTACCTAAACATACCAAATATACCACAATATCAATACAGGTACTAGAAGCAGTAGGTGCTAATTGATTTTTCAGTTCGGCCACTGAACAAAAAATCCATCTGGGCTGACCTGAAATGACAGGGTTTTTTTTTTGTTTGTTTGTTTCCAAAATGAAAAATTGAAACAAAATATTTCATTTTGTTTCTTGTTTTGTCTTTTTTCCTCTTTCTGGTTTTTTTTGTTTCAGTTAAATCTAGCTAAATTCTAAAATGAAACATCATTGTGAAATGAAAACTTGAAATGCTTTAGAAAATCTTAAAACAAATTGTTTCAAAAATATTTTTTTTGCTGAAACTATTTTTTGAATTTGATGTGAAATTGTGAACATTTTTATATAACCCCAAATTGCATTTTTTGACAAATAAACTATTCACTGAAACAATTTTGCCCAGCTCTACCAAGGATAAGCAAGACCCTCCAAAGTTTTGAAGGCCTCACTTAGTAAAGAGATGCTCCTCAAATTCCTCATCCATCCATCCTTATTCAAATTTTCAACAGTTCTTTGGTCTAGGAAGCAACTGCCTGACCTTAAGCATGTGAATAGCTTTCTGTGCATAAGCCTTGTTTCAGGAGGGCACTAAAGCATATAATGGAGCTATCCTGTCTCCTAGGACTAGAAGGGACGCTGAAGGGTTATTGAGTCCAGCCCCCTGCCTTCACTAGCAAGACCAAGTACTGATTTTGCCCCAGATCGCTAAGTGGCCTGCTCAAGGATTGAGCTCATGATCGTGGGGTTAGCAGGCCACTGCTCAAACCACTGAGCTATCCCTCCCTCCATAGACTCTGCTCATGCGGGTAAGTCCAATTTGCTTCAACACACCAGGAATATCTCATTTCCATGAATGCTCCCATTGTGTTAATGAATAGTCTCATTAACATTACTCATGTGTTCAGTTTTTGCAGGATGAGAGTGTTGGCACATGAAGGCCTAAAGTCAAAGTATTACTTATCGCTCTGCTATGCAGAAGTAAGATTCCCATTTAGCTTTGTGAGTAATGTTAAGTAAAAAAGCAATGGAAATTTACTAGAGTTAGCAGATACTTCTTTTACTTTAGAAACTATCTATCACGTGCATCACCATCTATTTTTGAAAACGCTGTCTGCTGTACTAAGCTATAACTAAAACCACAAGAAAGGATACACAGCATTAAGATGGTTGAGGGAAAGCATAATTCAATGTGCAGGTGTATCAAAAACTTGCTTTTGGTTGTGCTGAAGTTTCATTATAAGTAGGTTAAAATTGTTTTAATAGAAATGTGGACGCAACTGTATACACAACCCTGAACAACGGGTGACATTTAGTGATGATTGGTTAATATTAAGCTGTGCAAGCTACCTGCAAATTATAAGATGGGACAAACAATGGAGAAAGTGTTCATATAAACCCTCAGAGTCATAGCTAACTTTGAGATAGGGTGAGCTGCTGACTGGACCACAGAATGCCGTCTTTTCTCTTTGTGTTGTTTGATGTTAGATGCCTAGTCTTTGATTAATAACTTTAATCTGAATTTGACTGTTTGTCTGGTCCATGAATAATCTAAAAGAACCAATTAGTCACCAGGGCCTACCTTAAGAGGATGAGAATTACCAGGAGAAAATAAATTCTAAGTCACGTGTATAGATCTGGCTGCAACCAAGTGAACAACCAACAAAACATGACATTTTTTTCAACTTCCAATACTGCAGGGTTTGAAATGAGCTACTAATGAAGGCTAGGACCTCTTCTTTACCAGTTCAGTTATTATTTCTCATATCACTAGAGCAGCAACCATAGCTCCAATACTGGTCCAAGGTACAGGGCACCATTTAAATACACCTATGCTGAAGGTGGAATTTTCAAGGCAGTCTATGTGTTTTGGGTGCACAAACTCCATTAACGTTAGATTTTTCTTGAGGTTATGCTGATGTCACCTTATAATGTTTTCAGGATGAGATTTCCAGAACTGCCTATATGTAGTGAGAATTGGGCTCTACAGACCCCAAAGTAGCACTGACAATCTCAACCCTAGTCCCTCTTGTTAGTTTAATCTTTGTGATGCTTTTCTTTGTAGCATTTTCTCATCAGCAGTTACACACGACATGCTTGAATGCAAGTTAATACTAGAGCGTTCCATGCTTTATTGCTTATTTTGGCCAGGTTCTCCTTATCCAGCAGGGGCTGCTTACATCCCTCCATCCCCCCAAGAGCTCCCTGGGGGGCCACTCTCCCATCATCCTCTATTTCAGGGACTCCTTGAATCTCCAACCTTCTAACTCCTGGCAAGGCTCTTTATGCTCCCCATTCCCTCTTTCAACCATACCAGGGGCCCCATTCTCCCCCCTCCATGATGAGGGCTCTGTATGCAGTCCTCTCAATTGACATCCTCACATTATAATTTCTTTTACTTCTGCCTGGGAGATAAGTCATTCTGGGTGTCAACATGTTAAACTCTATTAGGAAGATGGACATAGTTGAAATAGGAGTATTGTTATGCTAGTAGGTGTTAAGGACTACCATAGGCAATTGCAGAGGGGGCTGAAGCTGAAGCATATGCTAATCAAGTGGAAGGGACTCTGAAAAATAAATCCATGGTAAGCCCACATCATGAATACTGTGTGCAGATGTGGTTGCCCCATCTCAAAAAAGATTTATTGGAATTGGAAAAGGTTCAGAAAAAGGCAACAAAAATTATTAGGGCTATGGAATGGCTGTTGTATGAGGAGCAATTAATAAGACTGGCAATGTTCAGCTTGGAAAAGACATGCCCAAGGGGGATATGATAGAAGTCTATAAAATCATGACTGGTGTGCAGAAAGTAAATAAGGAAGTGTTATTTACTCCTTCTCATAACACAAGAACTAGGGGGTCATCAAATGAAATTAATAGATTTCCAAAACCACCTGACATCCCAGGAAATGGTTCCTTTCTTGAGGTGTCTGGCTTAGTTGTATATTTTCAGTTCCACGGCAGTTACTGAATGTTGCCTCTTAACAATCATGTCCTATGACCGGTATTTAGTCATCTGCCATCCTCTGCGCTATGCAGCTGTTATGAACATTAAGGTTTGCCTTCAGTTAGTAGTTGGGTCTTGGGTAACTGGGTTTTTGACTCCTCTGATAACACTAGTGTGGACATTCTGGTTACCTTTCTGTGCAGCCAATGAAAATGACCGTTTCTTCTGTGATTTTGTTCGTCTCCTAAAACTGTCATATACAGACACTCACTAACTCTGGCTTCTTATTACAAGATCATATTGACCATCTGGAAGATCTCTTCCACCACAGGGAAACAAAAAGCCTTCTCCACTTGCTCCTCACATCTCATAGTCATTAACATTTTCTATGGGACTGTCATTATGGTCTATGGGACTCCAGTAGGAAGCCAGTTACCAGAATTAAACAAAATGTTTTTCCTGATCTATACAGTGGTTTCTCCCATGTTCAACCCCATCATCTACAGCCTGAGAAACGAGAAGGTCAAAGAGGCCTTGAGAAGGGTTACAAGGAAAGCTATGTTTCATAAAGAAGGTGAATGTCTAATACAGTGGCCGGATGGACTGAAATGAGGGAAGAATGAATGCCTTGAGTGTTTTGAAGGTTGTAATGTCTCTGTTCTCTGAGGACACTCTATCTCTCTGTGGTTTGCAAACAGCTTAGCCAAATGATTAAGAAACTTTACTAGTATGGGCACAAAACTTTCCTATGAAGACAGGGCTTAATGCAAGCCACATGGAAATCAATGACAGCTTTGCAAAAGATTTTGATTGCACATATAGTGCAAAGGTGAAAATATGAATATAAAAGTTAATATTTTACTTACAAAAAATAATAATAATAATAATCTTCCAAGGGCCTCAAAACACATTGCAAATATTAAACAACTTATCCTCAGATTTTTAAAGGTCTTTAGGTGTTGCTGCACTCAGTGTTGCAACATTTAACTGATTTAGGAGCAAAAAATCTCATTTTCAAAAGGCCATTTGGAGTCAACATCCCATAAATTGTCAATGGCATTTTGGCTCCTAAATACCAAAATCATTTCTGAAAATGTGATTTAAGCTCCAAAATGAGTTAGACATTGCAATGCTGAGTGCAGCTCCCCATAAATAACTTCAAAAATCTGAGCCTCAGTTTTGCAACTTACACTGTGAGGCACAGAAGTATTAATTAATTATTATAATGATTGCTGTTGTTGTACTGTGTTGGAATCCCCATCATGGACCAGGACCCCACTGTGCAAGGCATTGTATAAATAATTGGTATGACACATCTGACGGTTTCCTAGAATATCTTTGTGAGATCTTTCTGTGTTATGTTTATGTATCATTGTGGACCAAAGACTGTCTGTAATTCCACAGGGGAGGGTGACTACATCCCCCAGGAACTAAGAAGAGTGGGGAGTGATTAGGCAAATTCACTTAGGTTGCAACACTTCCAGAGAGATACCACCATCTGGAGATGCTCACATAGAATAAATTCTCCTGAGGCCAACAGACAAAGGAAGGACTTTTGGATAAATAGCCTGAATTTAAACTGACTCACGGCCTGTTCTTCAGGGAGGTGTAGCTTTAGAGCTTCATCGCAATGGCATTTTCCATCAACTGGTTCTCCTTAACTTTAACCCTACCACTCTCCATGAGATACAAATTGAATTATGCTGCATGCACATCCTGGAAATGTCTTTGGATACCAATCCTTAAATGGTCTCCAAGGCAAACAGAAGGGCTCTGCCTTTATTCAGACATCTGACTTTTGGACATAATTGAAAAGACACCTCTTTGATCCATAGGTTCTCGAGTTCATTTTGTTGCCTTTTTCAAATGGATAAACACTTTATTGTTCTCTGTTATTTGAACAAATATGTTTCATGAGTCTCACAATTAATGGTAACAACAATTCTGGAAGGGATAGAAAACCTCATGTCTCAGGGTTTAAGCCAATCTCAAACTAGAGAGAGCCAGAAGGCAGATTATCCCACACCTCCTCAAGGCAGAATGCTCACAACTTCCTCTGAAATGTCTTGTGCTGGCACTGGTCAAAGACAGGATACTGGACTATCTTGACCTGGGGTGTTATCCAGCCCTGTAATCCCGATGTTCGTAATACAAATCATTTAGCATGTTTTTTCTCTCACTCACAGCAGCATAAATCAGGGCTAGCTCCTCACACATCCAATAAATGGCTAGTCATGACAGAGTGAAAGAATGGGGGAGGAGAGGTAAATTTTTTCAAAAGGTGGGTGCTTCCTCAGTTTCTCTGGTTGAATCTGTTCTACTCTGGCTAAATAATGAAAGGCTGACTGTGCCAGAGAGAAAGAGAGCAAAAATAAGAACATAAAAATACAAGAATGGCCTACTAGGTCAGACCAATTCTGTTGTGTGAAAAAGTACTTCCTTATGTTTGTTTTAAATTTGCTACCTATAAATTTTGGGAGGCTGGCAGATAATCCCTAAGGATTCGTGATAGTGTCCATAATTCCTAGATGTTTTGGGGGGGGGGGGTAGCACAAATGATTATTTGCTTGAAATTCATACTTGTTAATGATTTGAAGAGAATTGGTAGGGGAAGTAGAAGTGGGTGGGAACCTGGACGGCGGTGGTAATGAGATGGTTGAGTTCAGGATCCTGACAAAAGGAAGAAAGGAGAGTGGCAAAATATGAATTCTTGACTTCAAAAAAGCAGACTTTGACTCCTTTAGGGAGCTGATGGGCAGGATCCCCTGGGAGGCTAACATGAGGGGCAAAGGAGTTCAGGAGAGCTGGCTGTATTTTAAAGAAGCCTTATTGAGAGCACAGGAACAAACCATCCTGATGTGCAGAAAGAATAGCAAATATGGCAGGCGACCAGCTTGGCTTAACAGAGAAATCTTCGGTGAGATTAAACACAAAAAGGAAGCTTACAAAAAGTGGGAACTTGAACAGATGAATAGGGAGGTGTATGAAAATATTGCTTGAGCATGCAGGGCTGTAATTTGGAAGGACAAAGCACAATTGGAGTTGTAGCTAACAAGGGATGTATAGGGTAACAAGAAGGGTTTCTACAGGTATATTAGCAACAAGAAGGTCAGGGAAAGTGTGGGGCCCTCACTGAATGGAGGAAGCAACCTAGGGACAGATTATGCAGAAAAAGCTGAAGTACTCAATGCTTTTTTTTGCTTCAGTCTTCACAGAGAAGTTCAGCTCCCACAGTGCTGCACTGGGCAACAAAGTATGGGGAGGAGGTGAGCAGCCCTCAGTGGAGAAAGAACTGGTTAAGGCCTATTTAGAAAAGCCAGACATGCGCAAATCCATAGGTCTGGATTTAATCTGAGAAAGTAGGCTGATGTGATTGCAGAGCCATTGGCCATTATATTTGAAATCTTGTGGTGGTCAGGAGAAGTCCCGGACACCTGGAAAAAGGCTAATGTAGTGCCCATCTTTAAAAAAGAGAAGAAGGAGAATATGGGGAACTACAGAGCAGTCAGGGTATGGCTACACTTACATTTGTACAGCGCTGGGAGTTACAGCTGTCTTCGTACAGCTGTGTAGGGAAAGCGCTGCAGTGTGGCCACACTAACAGCTATCAGCGCTGCCGTGTGGCCACATTTGCAGCATTTGCAGTGCTGTTGGGAGTGATGCATTGTGGGCAGCTATCCCACAGAGCACCTCGTCCCATTTTGGCACTGTGGGTTGTGGGAAGGGGATGAAAGGGTGCGGGTCATTCCGCTTCCTGTCCCAACTCCCCGTGGTGCATCGCTACACATCCCAGCAGTTTGGCACCATTGTGAGTCTGCAGAGCGATTTGTGTTAGAAATGGAGCCCGAGCTGCTAAGGACTTTGTTGATGAATGTCACCAGCACATCACGTTTGGCTGTTGAGCTATTCCTTCAGCTCCAAAGTGACAGTGAGGAGTCCGACGATGATATCAATTCGCCTGATGTGCGTGACAATAAATTGCTTGTGGCAGTAACGGACATGCTCAGCACAGTGGAACGCTGCCTTTGGGCTTGGGAAACAAGCACTGAACTGGTGGGATCACATTGTCCTGCAAGTCTGGGATGATGAGCAGTAGCTGCAGAACTTTCGAATGAGAAAAGCCACTTTCATGGGACTGTGTGCTGAGCTTGCCCCAACCCTGCAGCGCAAGGACAGGAGATTGAGAGCTGCCCTGTCAGTGGAGAAGCGGGTGACTACTGCAGTCTGGAAGATGGCAACTCCAGACAGCTACTGATAGGGAAAATAAAATCCCCTCCACAACAAGGGCTTTTCTGTTGCCCCCAAAGTAGAGACTTTTCAGTTGTCAGGATTTTGCAGGCCAGGCCCTTGGCTGTACTAACCCTAACTTCCCTAAAACTTGTTTACACAGAGATACTGTCTGGAAAAGTACTAGCTGGGGACAAGGAGGGGGACCCTGGGGGAGCCATTGCAGCTTTGTGGGTTATATTGTAGCAATAAGTTGCTTGCTTAAAGTAACTGCAAGTTGGGTCACAGAACATTTAGGCCCACATGACCACCTAACAAGGGAAACAGGATGGTTATGACAGAGTGCTACTGAATTTGCAATAGCTGAACCATATAAGGAAATTATCAATTGTGTGTTGCTATGGCTTGCAGAATTAGCAATGTAGGTGCCAAATAAGGATGTATTGGATGTATTGCTGAGTGATGCTTTGCGGTTTTAAGCTTTAAAAGCTTAGTAAAATTTGTAATATGCAGAGCAGCCTACCCTTTGCATAGGGAACTTCTGGCTCTCCCTGTGTGCACACTTGTAATCAATAAAAGAGCCTCGGGCTGTCTGATCTAAATTAAAGGGTGTGGCCGATTTTCCACAACAGCTACCGATCGGTCGTGAACCAGTTTGGAGTGGGAAAGTTGACCGTTGTAATAGTGTTGATGCAAGTTTGCAGGGCCATTAATCGAGCCCTGCTAAGAAGAAACGTGACTCTGGGGAACGTGCAGGACATTCTGGATGGCTTTGCACAAATGGGTTTCCCTAACTGTGGAGGGGTGATAGATGGGATGCATATTCCTATTCTGGCACCACCCCACCTGGCATCCGAGTATGTTAATCAGAAGGGGTATTTCTCTGTGGTTCTCCAAGTGCTTGTGGATCACTGTGGGCGTTTCACTGACATTTACACAGGATGGCCTGGGAAGATGCATGATGCACGCATCTTTCGGAACAATGCCCTATTCAGGAAGCTGCAGGCCGGGACTTTTTTCCCAGACCGCAAGATCACAGTAGGGGACGTTGAAATGCCTATTGTGATCCTTGGAGACCTCGCTTACCCGTTAATGCCATGGCTCATGAAGCCATATACAGGGAAGCTTGACAGGAGCAAGGACCGGTTAAACTACAGGCTGAGCCGGTGCAGAATGACTGTGGAGTGTGCTTTTGGCAGTTTAAAAGGGCACTGGAGATGTCTTTATGGGAAGCTAGACTTGGGGGAAAGCAGCATCTCCGCGGTTATATCTGTGTGCTGTACCCTTCATAATATTTGTGAAGGGAAGGGTGAAACATTCAGTGAGGAATGGACCTCCGAGGTTCAATGCCTGGAGGCTGACTTTGCACAGCCAGAGAGCAGGGCTACTAGAGAGGCCCAGCACAGGACTTCAAGGATTAGGGATGCCTTAAGGGAGAAATTTGAGGCTGAAAGTCAACAGTGATGTTTGGTGCCTTGCACGGGAGTGAAGTGCAGTGGTTACAATGATTTGCAGTGCCTGTTTTTCCCTTGGTGTACAGTATTTTTCACTTTCTGCAATAATAAAAAATGTTTTAAAAGCCAAGAAATCATTTATTTAAAATACAGTACATAAAAGGGCAGGGGGGTAGGGTGCTGAACTGTACATTCAGAGGTTTGAATATGTCCTGCCTGGATTGCTGTGCAATGCCTGCTGCACTTCAGGATTAATATGCTGCATGGTGATGGGGGTTGAGTGCATAGGGTAAGGGTCGTAGTTCTTAGGGCTGATAGGTGAACGTACAGGTGTTGGGGGCAGCTGGTGGTGGTAAGAACCAGGATGCTGGAGAAGGGGGTTTTGAGCAAACACTGGGGCACAAGGGAGAGAGCTTTGAGGGGTGGGGGTTAGCACGGTAGTGATCGGCCTGCATGGCTACGAGTGACTGCATATAGTCCGTTTGGCGCGCCAGGAGGCTTATCAGCTGCTTTGTGCTTTTCTTGGTAGCCAATTCCTTTCTCCTGCTTTGTGTTTCCCTCCACTGATACATTTTCTCTCTCCAGTCCTGCAGCCTCTTATTCTCTCTGGCATACTGATTCATAACTGCTTTCACCAAATCTTCTTTGCTTTTCCTTGGTTTATGCCTCAAGTTCTGTAGTCTTTCAGCAGGCTGTGATAGGGCCGGAGGATTCAAGGACACTTAAAAAAAACGAAAATAGAAACATTTAATACAGAGGCTGCATTGTTTATAATCACAGTGAAGGAGTTTGTAGACTATTTGTAGCATCATTTACACATAGCAAACATAGCACAGAGAGGCCACAGCAGCGAAGACATGGTGAGTAATGGGGTGAGTGTTTCTGCCGCGACTCACCTGGGAAGGGGAGCTGCTTGAGTCAGGGCTCACTGGGGTTTCTGTGCATTGGGAAAAGCAGAGAGCAGCTAGGAGGGACCTGCACTGAACACAATCTCTACATTTTCCACAGGATTTTCTACTGCCAGATATATCGCTGCTGCAGGTTACCTGGGAAGAGCGGGAGGGTCTTCTACAGCAATGTGGATTCCGCCCTGGTCCCTATGCAGCTTGCCTGTGTGCAGCAAAGGTCCCCCCACCCCTCACGGCACAGTGGCACGGATGCATTAGCCTGACTGGGACAAGGACCACGGTGGCTCTCCCTATAAACTTGAGCAAGCGCATTGCCCACACTCTGGCTGAAACTTTTGAAGAGATTACCGAGGCCGATTACCAAGACGTGATAGACCACATCAATGGGCTATTCCACATCTAGGCATGCATGCATGCAGCCATAACGCCCCCTTCCTCTCCCAAAACATTTCCATCCTTAAAATAAAAGCTGCTTACCGGGAACCCGCTCCTCTGCTTCTTCTTCACCAACAAGTTCCAGCTGCTGTGACTGGCTAGCTTCCTCCTGGCTTGAGAAGAGCTCCTGGCTGCATGCCTCCTGGGACTCTGGGGTGTCTCCCTCCACCCCAGTAGCCTCACTCTCGGTTTCCTCTACACCCTCCCCCTCTTCTTCCTGCTCTGAACTCTCCATCGTGGTCCTCGGATTGGCAGTGGGGTCACACCCAAGTATGGCATCCAGCTCCTTGTAAAAACGGCAGGTAGTGGGGGCAGTTCCTGAGCGGCAGTTTCCCTCATGGGCTTTGCAATAGGTACTCCGCAGCTCCTTTACTTTAACCCTGCACTGCAACACGTCCCATTCATGGCCCCTTTGCAGCATGGACTTTGATATCTGCCCATAGGTATCATAATTTCTACGGCTGGAGCGCAGCTGTGACTGCACAGCTTCCTCACCCCAAACACTGATGAGGTCCTGCAGCTCGCAAGTGTTCCATGCTGGGGCTCGTTTGGGGCATGGAGGCATGGTCACTGATTGATTGATTGCACTCCACACCTGGCTGCGCAAACAGGAAGGGGATTTTTAAAATTCCCGGGGCATTTAAAGGGCGGGTCACCTGAGCCCAGGGCAGTGGAGTGTGAAACGATGAGCAGAGTGGCTGAAAAGGTATGCTGGGATACCTCCTAATACCCTGGAGGCCAATAACAGCTCTTTTGGTGGCCACACTTGATGACCAGCGCTGCATCACCAGTGCTGGAATCGCTACACCCCAAGTAGACCAGGTGTACAGCCAGCTCTGCAGCCAGGGAGTTGCAGCACTGGCTGTGCTTTGCAAGTGTGGACACAGAGTGAGTTGCAGAGCTGTAACCCCATCACCAGTGCTGCAACTCTCCAGTGTAGCCAAGCCCTCAGTCTCACCTCAGTCCCTGGAAAAATCATGCAGCAGGTCCTTAAGGAATCCATTTTGAAGCACTTGAAGGTGCTTCAAAGGTGATTAGGAACAGTCAACATGGATTCACCAAGAGCAAGTCATACCTGACCAACCTGATTGCCTTTTATGATGAGATAACTAGCTATGTGGACATGGGAAAAGTGGTGGATGTGATATACCTTCACTTTAGCAAGGTTTTTTATATGGTCTCCAACAGTATTCTTGCCAGAAAGTTAAAAAAGTATGGATTGGATGAATGGACTATAAGGTGGATAGAAATCTGGCTGTATCATCAGGGTCAACGAGTAGTGATCAATAGCTCAATGTCTAGCTGGCAGCCAGTATCAATTGGAGTGCCTCAGGGGTTGGTCCTAGGACCAATTTTGTTTAACATCTTCATTAATGATCTGGATGATGGAATTTTCTCTGATGATACTAAGCTGGGGAGGGGAGGAGGTAGATATGCTGAAGGGTAAGGATAGGGTCCAGAGTGACCTAGACAAATTGGAGGACTGATCCAAAAGAAATCTGATGAGGTTCAACAATGAAAAGTTCAGAGTTCTGCACTTAGGACAGAAGAATCCCATGCACTGGTAGAGGCTGGGGACTAAGTGGCTAAGCGGCAGTTATGTAGAAAAGAAACTGGAGATTACAGTGGATGAGAAATTGGATATGAGTCAACAGTGTACCCCCGTTGCCAAAAAGGATAACAACACATTGAGTTGCATTAGTAGGAGCATTGCCAGCAGATCAAGAGAAGTGATTAGTCCCCTCCATTTGGCACTGGTGAGGCCACATCTGGAGTACTGCATTCAGTCTTGGGCCACCACAACTACAGAAAGGATGTGCAAAAACTGAAGAGAGTCCAGTGAGAGGGCAACAAAAAATGATTAGTGGGCTGAGGCACATGACTTACCAGGAGAGGCTGTGAGAACTGGGCTTATTTAGTCTCTTTGGGACAGACATAAGACAGTGCTCTGCAATATGGTGGGAAAACAAGAAACTGCTAATAACGATGTGTGTTGTTGAATAAGTGATTGATGACATTTCTGAAGTAATGAGGAAAAAATATAAAGGGTTGATGTGAATGTGATGTATGTATATTTTCTTTTCCTAGCACGCAGTGAAACACATACTTATCTTATCCAAAGACTTGCCTACCCTTGGAAAAGCCCCCAGGCAGACTAAGCTTCCTGAAGAACCCTCCAAACTCTGGAGGTCTGGGAGAGCACTTCCTCCACCCAAACCTTCTCATCAATCTAGCCTTTCCTTTATTCAGGGAGAGTGTCTCTTTAAATCTATTTAAGTCTTTTGATCTTCCGCTCTTCATAGGGAGAGGAATCCAGTCTTGGGAAAACTAGTTTAGCAGGCCCAGCATAGGTGGGAGAAGCACATTTCAGTGAATTGCCCTTGGTCTTTGCTGAGGAGCTTTTAAATGGTCTGTCATCCATCTTCCTAGGTAGTTTCCCAACTACCTGGCTATTGAATTAACTCAATATATGAATGTACAAGAGTTCATCAGAGCTCAACCCTCTCCGGGTCGATGGGGAGCCATGCTGGCTCACTAAACTCCGTTGGTTCCGGGGATTTAGTCCGGCCAGGGGGTCTCCCCTCGGTAGCCCTTGCTGTAGCCGGCCGAAATACGGTTAGCCCAGCCCCAGCTCGGGGTGAGGCAACCCCGCAAAGTCTGGGTTCTGGCCCTCCATCAGGGCTGAACAATCTCA